>NC_138188.1:76117905-76767905 GCF_964194105.1 Spermophilus citellus
ATAGTCTATGACAAAAATTAGAAGTCAATAAAAGCCCTCAAAATGCAAATTTTCCAGGTGAACAGTAAAGGAAAAATATTGAAGAGCAATAAATGTATCACTTTCTGTTGATTCAAATAACACCATTGCTATGAAAATATGTAAGGCTAACCACCAGTGACATATTAACAGTGAACTTTTCATTATTGGGCGCTTCTTAAAATCCTTATTGCACTTTTTTTTTCTCCAAAAAAATGTTCCACTAGATTTTTTTTCCCTGATCCTCAGCACCTGCCCTTTCCATGAAAACTTAAAGCTATCACATTAAAATTTTTAAATCTATTGTAGTTCAAGTAATTACAATAATATTTCTACATTGATTAAATATATTGAACAAATGTATAATTTTAAGCCTTGCTTTAGATTACGAAAGCATGTGTTTTCCACATTGGCTTTAATTTCAGAATTTTCTTCTTTCTTATTTCCCAAATGAACAAGAAACTAGGAAATGAAAGGGTTGTACTACTTTTGTATTAGTGCCACCCAGTTTTGGAGACCAGCATGAATGTCGCTCCAACCAGTCACCATTTTGAAGATGGGCCAGATGTGTGGCAGTATGACAGTGGGCTGGGAAGTCTCAAAATAACAGACTACGATCTGTGACTCACCAGATTCTGTGTGTGTGTGTGTGTGTGTGTGTGTGTGTGTGTGTGTATCTCCAAGCAATGTTTTTGGCCAAATGGTGCTTAAAAATACTGACAATATTTTACCTCAGCTTGAATCTGTGATTACCAACTGTGGATTTTCAAGAAAGATGCAAAAAGGCAAACAACTCAAAGCACATGTAACTATTTCAGGACCTGTGGGCAACACACAATTTGGGAATATTGCCAGATTAACCTAAATAGAACCCTGGGAAATAATCAGTTAAAAATATATATTTGTTGAACAAGTTGGTCTAGTTAGGTAATGGAAAGATAAACATTTGACTTTTTCGTTTCTTCTGCTATGATTATGGTCTTTCCTATAATGATGAGTCACTATGCTTTATAGTGTTTGTTCCAAGATGATGAAAAAGCCATTATTCTCATTTCTCAGTCTAGAGTGCTAAAGAGAGAGTCACGTACTACATATTGCTTGTAAGACATTTCAAAAATGCAATGATGGATTCACTTTTATATTTCCCATGCTTCTACTTTAATGCTGGGATTTTGCCATATTAGGAGAGATCTTTTTTTTTCAATGAGTTTGATTGATATTTTTATCATGTGTCTTCACATTTTCGGGGGGAAGTTATTGCCAAAAGATTGGAGTAGGGTTCCAGCTCTCACAAAACCCTCGTGAAGTCATCCCTCCCCTGTCAGGAGGTAAAAGGAGGAGCCATGAGGGAACAGGGTATGTGTGGGCTCCAATACTTGTTTTAGAAAATAAGAAGAATAAGGAAATAGATGTGGGTAAAAGATGCAGAGAAAAAGAGAAGAAGCCTTTTAGAGAGATGTCCAGGGTTCTGCAAGAGAGAGACACTGTCCACCTTTCTGAGGATAAAATGTGAACTTTCAGTGTGAAGAAGGATCAAATGTATTTTGCTCAGAAAAGTCAATGCATTTCATTTAGTTTTTAAATTTAATAGCCAAGAAGGTCATATACTTCAAACTCAAAAAGTATAAAACTCTGTCTTCCCTGGACCATCCACCACTTAATTCTTCTTTTAAGAAGCAAAAAATATGCAGGCACAGTGGTGCACACCTGTAATCCCAGCCACTTGGGAAGCTGAGGCAGGAGTTCAAAGCTAGCCTTGGCAAAAGTGAGGCTCTAAGCAAGTCAGTGAGACCCTGTCTGGGGATGTGGCTCAGTGGTTGAATGCCCCTAAATTCAATCCCTGATATAAAGAAACAAAGAATGTGATAAATTTCTTAATTAGTCTTCCAGTAATGTTTTATATGTTTTTAAGCAAATTGACATGTATAAATATTTTTCTTCTTTTATGTAAATGATAATCTAACATATCTACTTTCTGCATATTTTCACTTAGTATATGGAACTCTTCTTTCCTTATTCAGACAAAAAAACCAGAGTTCCTGTTCAGTTTTCAAGGTTTGCTGCCGCCGACCACTGCGGGAAGCTGAACTTAAGATCTCTCTTGTGAATTTGTAGGAAGACCAAATAAAACACAGACACAATCTTACACAAGCTTCAGGATGGCTTCCCTGGCTCTAGATCTCAATCTTCCCAAAAGGGAGAGCAAGAGAAAGTCCCGAGAGGCTGACGCTACAGAGGGAACACGTTTGGAAGTGAGCTTTTATGGGGGGTCTCTTGTTCTTAGAAAGGTCTATCCAAAAAAGGGTAGCAGGGGCAGGGCTACAAAGGACAGGTGAGTGTAACTCAACCCTAGAGGCACACCCTACAATGACGACCTCTTACTATCTGAGCTAGACCCCGCCCAAGCCACAGCAAATGCAGTGGTTGGTCAGAATCTGAGGCATCAGGACTGGAAGGTGCAATGTAGCTCCCCACCAGTGGTTATGTAGTGTTATGTTTGAGGATGTATCATAACTCACTCAATCGGTTGTGGATTAATAGATTTTAGGTTGATTCCAATCTTTTGCTTTTATTAAAAAAATATGTAAGAACCCTTATGGAGGGCTGTTTATAACATAAAATGGTGCAGTCTCTGTGGAAAATAGTTTGATAATTTCTCAAAAAGTTAAATATAGAATTACTATATGACCTAGCAATTCTACTTCTAGGTACATGACTGAAATAATTGAAAGCAGGGATTCAAACAGATACTTTTATACAAATGCCCATGGTAGCTTATTTGTAAAGCCAGAATGTAGAAACAGCCAAAATCTCCACCAACAGACCTGAATGGATTAAAAAGCACTATATATATGTGTGTATGTATATGTATATGTAAGTATTTGTGTACATACATATACATATGTCATATTTATATACATATACATACACATACACAATGGAACATTACTCAGCCTTAAAGAGGAAGTAAATTCTGACACATGTCACAATATTAATGAGCATTGAAAATATACTTAGTGAAATAAGTCAAATATAAAAAGGCAAATGTATGATTCTACTGATATGTGAATCTAGAAAAAGCTAATTTATAGAGTTTGAAAGTAAGTGGTTACTAGAGGCTGGGAGGTGGAGGCATGAAGAATTATAGTTTAAAATAAAGAAAAGAAGGAGTGAATCAGATATCACAGAAATATAGGGAGGATCAGTAGAGTAGATGAAGGCGATGCAGAGGGAGAGAGGAGGAATGATAGAGGGGAAAAATGTGGAAAGACTTAAAAAGTCAGTCATGCTATGTGAATATGTAAATATGTCACAGGGAATTCCTTTTCTTGTATAAGTAGAAAGAACATATGAAGAATAAATAGATGAGTGAAAGGAAGATCTATAGAGAAAGGAGACCGGTAAGGGGGATGAGGGGAGGGTAAATGCGGGGAGACATGAATTGAAATTGAATTCCATGAATGTACAAATTTGTTGAGAGGAAACCAACTACTATGCATAACTATAATGCTCTAATAAAAAATTTAAGAAGAGTTATTGTTTAATGAAAAAGTTCAGGATATGGATAGTGGTGATGGCTATACAACAATATAAGTATTTTAGTGCCACTGAATATGGATAAAATGGTAAATGTTTAAAAGTGGTTACAATGGTAAATTTTATGTCATATTTATATTTTACTGCAGTTTAACAAATCGACCCCCAAAAAAACAGCAGTGAGTAGCGTGTATGACCATAATTTTTCACACATAGACTTCATCTTTTTGAGAGTTAGGATGTGTAAAGCTATGGGCATCTATAATTTTGGTGGCTATTTACCTTTCTGTTATTTGTGCATTAAGTTTCTTATTTCCTCATAAGCTAAGGCAATGTGTTCAATTAAACTTTTCTGCAGTCCAATGGGTGAAAAATCAAATGCTCGTTTTAATAATAAAGGAAACTGTGCTTGTAACATAGTGCCTATAGGAAGTTTCCTTGAGGAATCGGGAACCAGTGGTCTTGTGTGTATTAATGGGGAAGATGAGGCACATAAAGCTTTTGACCCATACATTAATGGAAGCTGTATTTGTACTGATACTGTGAATTATTGATGGATACATTACTCATTAATTTTCAAAGAGCTTCAGCTAGAGATGGGTTAAAATTACTTACATAGCATATACTATGTTATTTCAATCTGTACACTTTGCAATTTGGAGGAATTTGAACTTACTTCTTGATTATTATTTTATCAAAATTTTAGCACAAAATAAGACATGGTGCCTGCCTTTGAGGCTCTTGCAGTGTGATTGAGGAGGGTACCCCAGTCAGCCTGCAGTTGCTGTATAGGACAATATGGGCATAGATCTGAATTGCTAGAGAAATAGAGAACAGGTGGGTCCTTACCCCAGCTGTGGGTAGGAAGGGGTAAGAAAGGTCTTCTAGAGAGGATGTTCTCTGAACAGAGTTCTTCACAACAAATAGAAGTTAGGCATGTGGAGTGGGGAAGGGAAAGGAGGAAACTGGAGAAGGGACAGATACAGTCATTGCAAAGTGCTGAGGTAAGAGAAATTTGAGAGTATCCAGGTAGTTCAAGTGGGTTGAAGCCCAGAATGGGAGAGTTCCTTGATGAACATATTTTGTATTGCCTCTGCTCAGCCCAGAGGTTGGACACATCTGAGGTTCTTTTTCTTGCCTGTGGTGGTTCTCCTAAACCAGCAGCTCGACAATGGGTTTCTTTCACCTTTGGTAAAGATATAATTTCAATAAAATCAAGGAGAGCTTATTTTTTTTCATACTTTGAAGTTATTTTTGTTTTTTATTATTTTTGTACTGAAGATTGAACCCAGGGGTGCTTTGCCATTGAGCCACGTCCCCAGCCCTTTTTATTTTTATTTTGAGACAGGGTCTTGCTAAGTTGCTTGCACCTTCCTGAGTTTCTGAGGCTGACCTCACCTTGAACTTGCATTCTCCTGCCTTGGCCTCTTGAGTTGCTAGGATCACAGGTGTGTGCCACCACACCCAGCTGACGTGTTTGTTTTTTTTTAATATCAGGGTTATAGTATGTGTAAAAAATTTCTAGTTTCCCTTCTTCTCCCCATTTCTCACATTCCTTTTTTCTCCTTATTTCTTTTTCAAACCCTCCTGAAATACCTGAAATACCTTCTACATTACTTAGACTTTTTCTGAAATGTTTCCTAGTTCTTTTCTCTTCCTACCTAGCTTATAAAGTCTGTGTTTATCTCTGATCATTTATTAAGGTTTGATTTAGTGCTGGACATTGAATAAAATATACTGAAGTTACAAGGATGAATGAAACCAGTCCCTGCCCTCAAATTAGGATTCTCTAAGTTTTTTTAATTATCTGATTATTTCTGTGCTTATCACAGCCCGCCCTCATATTATGGGACACATTAGTTTGAGAGCATTTTGATTTATGTGTGTAGTTTTTGGTCAGTGTATAGTGTCCAGGATAGACAAATGTATATTGTTGAACAATTTCAATGAAAGACAGAGAGAAAACTTTCTGAGCATTTACTCTGTGCCCTGCAGTTGAATCGAATGTTTTGTTGATTGTTTCTAAGTTAATTTTTCTCAAACTTCAATGGAGCAAGAATGATAAGTTTTCCAGTTTCATGTTCAGGAAGCTTAGAAATAGAACACTTAAATAATTTGAAGAGAGATACACTGTTAAGAAGTGGTGGAACTGGGATTTGGGCCTATAAATTCTGGTTCCAGGGCCCTTGTTTTTGGCTACTTCGGTGGGAATGATTTTATTCTCTGATATCAACCCAGCATCGAGGTCACACAATCAGCCGCAGAACTTTAGTCCTTGTGTAATTTTGCTTTCCTCATTTCAGTGTCCTTGAGGTTCAATAACCTGTGTTGGCATACTTTACTAAATGTGAGGCCACAGGTTAGGCTCTTGCACCTAACCTGGGGACTGCAGACAACAGGTAACATCTATATATATCTAGCTTAATATGAAGCTATAGATTGAAGTCTGCATTTGTGTGAGCCTTGTAATGTCATGTGATGATGATAATGAAGGTGATTTAAGTTGTTTACCAGATGAATTGCTAAGGTTGCTTGGAAACTGTGGCATAAAATCAAAGGCAACTTGCAGATAGCTTCAGTGTGACAATTGATCTTTAGGGCAGGGCTTTAGCAACTCCTGGGTGTACTTCAGACTGGTGCTATTTGAACTTATCCACTGAAGCATCCCTACAATGTGGACAGCGAAGCATATATGCCTGTGATCTGGCGATATATGCCTGTGATCTGGTGAGATCAAAGTACGCCATTCCTCTGAAGTCTCCAGGTTTTATCCCCAAATTAAATACTTAAATTGTAATAATGTAATAATAATTGAGCAATAATAATCTAATAACAACCCACTAATCTATTCGTGTTTATTTAATCAATATTTATTGTCAAATAAAATGGGCTCTTCACTTTGATGAGCGCTGGTTAAATAAAACTGATGTGAATTAGAACATTTGAGGTGTGGTTATTTAAACCAAGTTATTTTCATGTAAGTCAGGGATGAGAGAGTTCAGAGACTGGTCTCTGCCAAGTCAAAGACCAGTGCTGATATCCTTTATAATGACTATTTTCCGTCATGGTCATCTGACATATAATCTTTACTACAAGCACTGTGCAACCAATGTGTTGTTACTCAGGCAATCAACTGTCTCTGTACCCTTGGAATTCTAAGCTAATGTAACTTGAAGCCCAATCTGCAGTGTTCCCTGTAATTTCTCTGCACTATTAAAGGCTAGTTTTCTTGTGACTTCCTCTTTGCATCTGAAAGTGTTTTGATTTGCTCTTCCTCAACTTGGATGCAAAAGGGTCTCTGATAAATTTAACATTCTAATCTACTCGCACCATGCTTGCATTTCCTGAGTTTGTGACTTGAGTATTTGAGGACTTCAGTTTCTTAATGTCCACCAGCTGTTCCTTCTTCTCTTTCTAACCTCACCTTCTTTTCTATTCCTTCCTTTTTAAGAAAAAACGAATTCCGCTCCTTGTGTCCTGCCTTGTAGTTTTGTCTTCTCTCCTGAATTACCGGCCTCAAATGACATTCTTGCCCTGCAGCATTCACCCACCCCAAGTGAGCCTACTAAAGCATTTCTCAACAAAGACAATTCTCTTACTAAGAATTCTCATACCAGCTGCTAGGAGAATAAAATGGTCTTCATCCCCCCACCCCAATAATAAAGCAACAAAGGTTGAGAGTGATTTATTTTCTTTTAAAAATAAATTAGAACAGACTCAAGGTTATCTTGGTAATAATAGCACTGTCTCTCTCCCTTGCATTCCAATATGCTGCCTTGAATGGGAGTGAAAGGCATGAAGTTACAGCCTGCTCAAAGGGAATTGAGCAGAGGGGTGCTATCTGTGTGTTGCAGGGGACAAAAGAGTTCCTCTCTTTTGCCTGATTCCTGACAAGTAGTTATCTAGCATCTGCTTCTTCATCCCCAAAGTCAAATTTACCAGCACATGGTGCTTTGGGCAATACTGACAATTTAGAAAATTATTCTTTGTATTGAGCTGCTATCAGCCTTCTGGAGCTTACATCTTGATATTCTAACTCTATTTGTATGAATTCAGACTTGACTAATTTTATTTGAGTTGTGTTAGTCCAGTTGTATACTGTCCATCCTTAAACATGCATCTGATAAAAGCACTTTTTTGCTCAGAATGTCTTGGTGGCTTCCCATTACCCAGAGAATAAAATCCTATATCCTTAGCAAAACATTGTCCTTGATAAGTTTATTCAAACAGTCCTTCCCTTCTTAATCTCCTGCTTTCCCCCTTATCTATGTCTTCTGCCCTCTGAATTCTCCATTTCATATACATATGTATTACTTTGCTTGTTTCTGCTTTGCTTTCCTGACATTGTAAATAGCTTCCCAACCTGCCCATCTCCACTGATCAACATTTTATTTATTTTCCAATGGTACTTTTACCGTGAAGCTTTCCTTTATTTCTCTAATCAAATGATTTGCTGTCATCTCTGGGATTCTTATTCTCATTTTAGAGCTATGCTGTCCATTACAGTAGCTCCCTTGTGACTCTTGAGCACTTGGAATGTGGCTGGTCCAAACTGAGATGTTCTGTAAGTACAAATTATATACTGGATTTCAAAGACTTAGTACCAAAACAAAATAACAATCTTACCCACCCACCGCCAAAAAACAAAAGAAACAAACAAACAAAAAACAAGATACAAATATATCATTAGTAGTTTTTAAGATTGATTATTTGGTGAAATGATGCTATGTTCGTTGTATTGGTTTATATAATACATATTAATTTCACATTTAAAAAACTTTTTCAGTATGGCCACTTAGAAAATTTAATACATAAGTGGCTAACATTTTTGGTTTGCATTATATTCTATTGGATGATTTTGCTTTAAAGCTTTGTACAGGATTCAGTCCTAAACACCTTGAATTATCAGTCTTTGTGTGCATTTCAGTTCCTGCTCCTGGAACTTAAGTTCTCTGTGGTCAGGGACTTGGAACCTGCTATTTCTCACTCCTCTAAAATTCAGCGGATGTGCAGTGTATGCTAATGAATTAAAATACAAAGTGTTTTATCAGAAGAGGTCAGAAATTCAAATGCCTACAGAAACCAGGCAGGTAGCATAAAAATATGAAGTGAGCCGGGTTTAGTAGAAGTCTTAGTGTCAAAGACTTGATAGGAGTTGGGAGTAGGTTAGCAAGGACTATAGTCAACTGAGGATTTCCCACCGTTTCAGAAAAATGTAGTGTAAGTGAATCATCCACCAATGGTGGAAAGTATTGAGCGGTCAAAGAAAGAGGTGAACAAATCTAGAATGTACAGAGTGCATCTCAGGCAGCAGCAAGAGGATGCCTCCAAGGCAAGGGGAAGGGGAAGGAGTAAGCTAAGCTAGGCAAATATGGGTTGCAAATAGATTTTGGTCTTTCTTAAAATCTGTTAAAGTGTCAAGCATCAGAAAAAGGTAGTTTGGCCATAACATGAAACACTTGGCTGACTATCTTAAGGACTTTGTTTATCTGTAAGGTTTGTAATTCAGGACATGATCACCTGATGAGCAAAATAGAAATTAAACACCCAGATGGCTCTAATGAGGTAAAGCTGTATTCCTACCACTGTGTAAAGGGGGCAGGCACTCCTCCACATCAACTGAATTATTCCCACAGAGGAATTCAGGCCTAGCATTGCAATAATTTCTGATTTTCTCTAGATAAACTGGATATCTGGACTTTCATGTGAATTTAACTGTCTTGAGTCTTAAAAATTTGAGGTGAACCAAAACAGCTTGAAAATTCCAGTTATGCTTTTCACTGAGAGGGTGAAGTGAAATTTACCTGAAATACCATGTCAGAGAAGAGTGAAATAATAAGATTTATTATTGCTGTGTTGGTCAAGAGGAGGGTGGAATATAGGGGCTTAAATTTGAAGAACATTCAGTAAACTATTGGTGGATAGTTTTTCCAAAAATAATCCCAAATACTCTTAAGTTAAAAAAGAATTTCCTCCTGCTTAATTTCTGAAGATTTAGGTTCTTAAGGAAAGAAGTGGGAGCTGTCAGGTATACAAAATAAATTTATTGACAGGAGTATGTGAAACTTTCAACCTTATGAAAAGGAGAATAAAACATCTCTCATAATCAAGTCTAAGACTTCTTAGAATTTAGAAAATGACCAAAAAAAACTATGAATATTTGCAGTTTCATGGTTTGTGTACCCTGTGTTCACAGTGTAAGTTTTATAGTTGACTACTTTAGCATAGATGAAGTAACAAGGTTAGTATGGGCAGATTGTTGGTTAGAATAATGTTTTAAAATGATGGTGTGCTGCTTATAAGGTAGTTTAGCAGAACCCTTACTTCGATTTTCATTTCTTTGAAATCCAAAATCAATAGGCCAAGTAATGCTAAAGAATTCTTGATCAGCATTGTATTGTATGTTGAATAGACTCTTATTAGTAATTTATTTATTTATTTTGTCATTTTAGAAAGCCTAATACCCAGTAGTCATAACAATATCCAAAATAGCCTATGAAAGGGATCATTATTCTATTCAGTGAGAAAATAAATGAAGTTATGTAAAACTGCGTTTCAAATTCAATTTTGTTATTTTGCATGTAAATTGGGCACCTGAAATAAAAGATTCTATATTCAATATTGTCTTTCAAAGTCATCCATCATGTATAAATTAGTGTAAGAACATTTTTAATATCTCCTAAGCAAATAGGAAGAAGGAACATGTCATAAGATGAATCAAAATAATGTAGTGTTCTCTTTTCTCGAGCAAGTGACACTGCGTATTAACAGCTAAGAACAGTTGGTATAGAAACCTGAAATGTATTCAGAATGTTAGTTGAGTAAGAACCAACACATTGAAACTTTGTTCTGATTTATGGTTAGCCTTTGAGTAAGTCCCCAAAATGTTTCTATTCCTCAATTTTTTCATTTTCAAAGTAGTTGTTAATAATTATGTATATCCTTACGTATAATTATACACTGGTATAGAAGATGGTGACACTTCTGGCAAAGTGTTCTTAGATATGGCAGAATGACATGGTTATTTCCATGGCATGTTAATATAGCAAACATATTTTATGAGAGCATCCTGGGTTGCTTTATAACATCTTATTCTTTATAAAATCAAGAACAGCTGTTATATTATTATTTAGCTCCAAAACTTGTTATTAAGATTATGAAAATGATGTAAATTAAGATGATCATATATCAACTATATATTTGCATAAATCATAAAATAATGACAATAATGTGAGAAAAATACTCATAATTATAAATAACAAAATAATTTTCTCATTTTCCATATTTCCTTCTAGTTCTAGTCCAAATGCATTTAGCATTTATATAGTTGGAATGTTAAGGAAGAAGAGATAACTTTTTTCTCATTTCTCATGAGTTCTCAGTTGGAATGCACCTCTGTAATAAAAGACACATGGGCAGAAGAAAAGCAAGTTTATTAACATGTACAGATGATCCTTGACTTGGGATAGCTTGACTTAGAACTTTCAACTTTATGATGATGTGGAAGCAATACACAGTAGAAATTATACTTCAATTTTTTTTTCTCAATTTCGCCATGTCTGTAATTAAAAATAAAATAAATCCAGTTGTCCAAAATGCAAATTTTCTTTTTCTTTTTAAATGGATATGCCTCCCACAGAGCTTTCTTTTCTTTTCTTTTTTTTTTCACATCTTCATACATGTATTTTGTATAACGATGAGAGTCTCCTTCCACCATTCATGCTATTCCCCTTCTCCCTCCCTTTCCCTCCCACCCCTATTCCTATCTAGAGGTAATCTTCCTCCCTTGCTCTCCCTCCCAACCCCATTTTGAGTCACCCCCCCCCCTTATATCAGAGAAGACATTCGGCATTTGTTTTTTTTTTTTTGGATTGGCTAACTTAATCTAATGCCATGATTTTCCATCCATTTCCTTGCAAATGCCATCCATTTCCCTGCAAATGCCATGATCTTATTATTTTTTATTGCTAAGTAATATTCCATTGTGTATAAATGCCACATTTTTTTATCCATTCATCCATGAAGGACATCTGGGTTGGCTCCACAGTTTAGCTATTGTGAATTGTGCTGCTATAAACATTGATGTGGCTGTGTCTCTGTAATATGCTGTTTTTAGATCCTTTGGGTATAGTCCGAGAAGAGGAATAGCTGGGTCAAATGGTGGTTCCATTCCTAGTTTTCCAAGGAATCTCCATACTGCTTTCCAAATTGGCTGCACCAATTTGCAGTCCTACCAGCAATGTATGAGTGTACCTTTCCCCCCTGCATCCTCTCCAGCACTTGTTGTTGTTTGTCTTCTTAATGGCTGCCACTCTTACTGGAGTGAGATGGTATCTTAGAGTAGTTTTAATTTGCATTCCTCTGATTGCTAGAGATGATGAACATTTTTTCATATATTTGTTGATTGAGTGTATATTCTCTTCTGAGAAGTGTCTGTTCAGGTCCTTGGCCCATTTATTGATTGGATTATTATTTTTTTTTTCAGCTTATCTTGTTGAGCTCTTTATATACCCTAGAGATTAGAGATCTATCTGATGTGTGAGGGGTAAAAATTTGTTCCCAGGATGTAGGTTCTCTATTCACCTCACATATTATTTCTTTTGCTAAGAAAAATCTTTTTAGTTTCAATATTGTACTTCAAATTTTGAATTTTGATATTTTCCAATGTGAGTGATATGTGTGGTATGATACTTTTTGTGATGCTGGGCAATAGCAGAGAGCCATAGCTCCCAGCTAAGCAGGTGACAGTGAGAATAAATAACAAATTCTCTACAGTGCACCCTGTTGCTAAGCTATTTCACTTAGTATGATATTCCCCATTCCCATCTGCTTACCAGCAAATGCCATATTTTCATTATTTTTTATGGCCTAGAAGAACTCCATATATACCATAATTTATTAATCCATGTATCTATTGATGGGCATCTGGGTTGCTTCCATAATTTAGCTATTGTGAATTGTGCTGCTATCAACATTGATGTGGCTGTGTTGCTGTAGCATGCCAATTTTAGATCTTTTAGGAAAATACCCAGGGATTCCTGGATCATATGGTAGTTCTAGCCTTAGTTTTTTGAGGAATCTCCAAAGTCCTTCCAGAGTGTTTATCTTTTTGATGTATTTTTGAATGCAGTTTGCTAGTATTTTATTAAGAATTTTGCATCTACATTCATCAAGAATATTGGTCTATAGTTTTATTTCCTTGATGCATCTTTGCCTGGTTTTGGTATTGGGATTATACTGGCTTCATAAAATGTACTTGGGAATGTTCCTTCCCTTTACATTTCATGGAATAATTTGAGCAAGACTGGTATTAGTTCTTCTGTAAAGGGTCTGGCAGAACTCTGCTTGGAATTCATTTGGGCTTTCTTAGAAGACTTTTAATTGCTGTTTCAATTTCATTCCTTGATATGTTAAGATTTGTTTAGGTTTTCTGTATCTTCCTGATTCAATCTGAGTTGGACATATGTGTCTAGAAATTTTCCAATGTCTTCCAGATTTTCCAGTTTATCGGAGTACAAATTTTCAAAATAGGTACTGATAATCCTCTGGATTTAAGAAGGATATGTGGTGGTAACTCCTTTTTCACATGTGATCTTGTTGATCTGGGTCTTCTCTTTCTTTTAGTTCATTTGCATAAGAATTTGGTTAATCTTACTATCTTTTCAAAGAACCAACTCTTCATTGCTTTGGTCCTGTGTAATGTTTCCTTATTCTCAATTTCATTGATTTGGCTCTGATCTTCATTATTTTCTGTTTTCTATTTTTTAAAAATTTTTTTTAGATGTTGATGAAACTTTGTTTTATTCATTTATTTATATGTGGTGCTGAGAATTGAACTCAGTACCTCATACATGCTAGGCAAGTGTTCTACCACTGAGCCACAACACAGCCCCATTGTGAGGTTAGTTTGTTCTTTTTCTTAATTTGAGATCTAATTTTTTAATGTAGGTACTTAGTGTTATAAATTTTCCTCTTAGAATTGCTTTATACTGTCCCAGAGATTTGATATGTTGTACCTTTATTCTTTTTCATTTCTAAGAATTTCTTGATTTTGATTCTCAATTCTTCTTTGATCCATTCTTCATTTAAGTATTTTTCAACCTCCATATGTTTATGTGGTTTCTATTATTTTTCTTGCTATTAATTTCTAGTTTCATTTCATCAGGATTTGATAGGATTATCAGATTGTATTGATTTTTTTTGTATTTGCTAATATTTGCTTTGTGACTTAGAATATTATCTATTTTGGAGAAAGTACCATGTTCCTTCCCCCATGCCCCCCTTTCCCTGAGTCACTTGCCCCTTCCCTAATTACCCCCCTTCCCTTCTGACCACTCTTAATTGGGTCAAGGTTCTCCAGGGGCCCGAGCCTCCCTTATTCCTGCACAGATTCCCCTACCAACCACTACCCCCAGCCCCTGGTTTCCCTTTTGTTTTGCTCTAAACAGCAGAATAAGGCAGGGGCACAGGTTGGAGGAAACAGAGAGACCTCACTGCTGTGTAAACTACATACAGAAGTGGAGGGGGACAAGCAAATTCAGCTGTTTTCTGTAGATGTCTGTTAGGTCAATTTGATTTATAGTATTATTTAGGTTGAAAATATCTTTATTAATCTTATGTTTTGATATAAGATTAATAAAGATATTAATAAAGATATCACCTGTCTATTGGTGATAAGAGTGTATTGAAATCACCCAATATTATTGTGTTGGGGTCTAAGTGGAATTTAATGTCATGGTGTATTTTTTCCATGTAATTGGGTACATTGACATTTGGAGTGTGAATGTTTACTATTGTTATATATTCTTGTTGAATTGTTTTCTTTACTAGGATATAGTGGGCTCCTTTTTTTAATTCTTTCTTTTTTAAATTTTTGCTTGAAATCTGCTTTGTCAGGTGTGAAAATAGCTAATCCTGCTTGTTTTCATGGTCTGTATGCATGGAATATTTTTTCCATCCTTTTACCTTCATGCTTTGTATGCTTTTACCTATATTATGAGTATTTTGTAAACAGCATATAGTTGGATGTTGCTTTTTTAAAAATACATCTGGTAATCTTTTAATTGGGGAGTTGTGACTTTTAACACTCAGCATTGATATGGATATGTGTTTTTGGTTTCTTGACTTTTTTGGGCTATCTTTTATCCTATCTTGATTCTCACTTAGTGGATTATTTTTCTCTTGAATTTCCTCAGTTTGGGAGCTGTAGGAGTTGTTTTTTCAGTTCCTTTGTATAGTTTATCTTTGTATATTCTTTATAGTGCTGGCTTGGTGATCATTAATTCTTTTAGTTTATTCTTGTTGTGGGAAGTTTTTATTTCCCCCTCGAATTTGAAACTGAGCTTTGCTGAATATAATAGTCTTGGTTGACAGTTGTTTACTTTTAGGGCTTGATTGGGTTTAGTCCAGCAGATTGTGAACTTCCAGTGTCCCTGTATGTTCCCAGCACCTTGTAGAATGGGGTGTAATAAACATTAGCAACAATTGTTCCAAATACTACACAGCCTTAATGTATATACCAGTTTCTACTATGAGGTCTTCAATACAGGAATGGTGGGTTCAGCAATTGTCAACAGTAAAAACAATAATCATAAACTAGATCTGGCTTTAAAGAAATAGAGGTGTCAACTATATCATCCACAGCAGTAATGATTGCATTTGCATTAATGATGGGGGCAGGAGTTATAGAAGCTATTTAGTTCTGAAAAGACAGTAAAAATGCAGTTAACTAGGGGAAAAGAAAACGTGTTAGGAAGTTAGAAAAATGTTTTCAAATTTCAAAATGTGAACAGAGAGAATGCAGAAGAGATGTAACATGTGACATTATATGGAAGGAGGAGGAAAATAGAAGAAAAAAAGTATTGAGAGAGAGGGAGAGAGAATAATAGAATTTGGCTGTCAGTAAGAGAAGATAAGAAAGAAAGAGAAACAAGAAAAATAAACAAATGAAAATAATATAAAACCAAACCAAAATATACAATTCAAAAATCCTGAACCCTCAAAAGACAAGTCTAAGAAAAAATAATCACATTAAAAATGCCAAAAATGAGAAAGAAGGAAACAAATAAGTGTATGTATAGTCCCTGAATCAATCAGCACAGCAAGAAAACACACACACACCCACACACCCACCCACACACACACACGAAAAGAATAAAATGATAGGTAAAAATTTTAAATAAAATCTTAATGAAGAATGAAGGATCCATCTCTCTTGAGGTGGTCAAAGTAGTTGACCAAGTTGGGTGGTCACTGTTCTATATCCAACAGTCTTTCTTTTCAATTCTTCTTGAATTATGTACTGATAGAGAAAGAAAAGGGTGGGGACTGTTAACCGCTTCCTGTTTTTGTGTTGCTCTCTGAGCTGCCTGTTGGAGTTACCTTAGATTGAAACTGTTTGATGTAAGACTAAGCTTTCCTTCTCATCCATATGAAGTGGGATGTTTTAGGAGGTACTGTCAGTTGAGTTTGTCTGATCAGACAAATTAGGTGAACTCCCAGGGTACCACTTCTGCAGGGTCCTGTTGGGGGGAATGCAGCAGATGGGGCTGAGGTCTCATTAAGCTTCAGGGGCTTTGTTGGTGGACCTGCTTTGGAGCCCTAGATATACCCCTCCCCACCCCCGCAAGGGCTTCTTCACCCTTTGACGTGAATCCCCCTGGGTACAGTTCACTCCATGCTTGTTTCACTCATATTTCACCAGGCCCGGCCTAAGTCCCAAGGCACCTGCTAGGATATTGGGGCTGTGTGTGTGTGTGTGTGTGTGTGTGTGTGTGTGTGTGTTTTCTTTTTCTGATCTCCTGGGTCTGGCAGCCACAACTCTGGTGTCCTGTACTTCTGGGGTCTTCCCCCTGCCCCCAAATTCTTCCCTATTCCAATGTCCTGAAGCATTTCCCCTATGTTTTTATATGTTAGTTTCATGGTTTTAGGTCTTACATTGCTGTATTTAATCCATTTGAGTTGATCTTTGTAAGTAGTGAGAGAGAGAGAGTGGTCTAGTTTCTTTCTTCTGAATGTGGATATCCAATTTTCCTAACACTATTAATTGAAAAGACTATCTTTTCTCCAATGTGTTTTTCGTACCTTTGTTGAAAATCAATTGGTTATAGTTGCAAGAGTTTACTTCTAGGTGCTCTATTTTGGTCCATAGTAATCAAAACAGCATGGTATTGGCATAAACAGACACCTAGACCAATGGAATGGAATAGAGAGCCTAGAAGTAAATTCTTGCTGTGCAGAAGCTTTTTAGTTTGATGAAATCCCATTGGTCTATTCTTGCTTTTGGTGCCTGTGCTTTTGGGGTCTTCCCTCACCAAAATAATCTCTGCAAACAGAGAAAATTTGACTTCTTTTCCAATTTGGATGCCCTTATTTTCTTTCTCTTGCTTAATTGCTCTATCAGGGACTTCCAGAATTATATTGACTAAAAGTGGTAGAAGTGGGCATCCTTGTCTTAGAAAGAAAGCTTTAGTTTTTCCCCATTTAATAATGTTAGGTATTGGCTTATGATAAATGGTCTTTATTAGGTTAAGTATATTTCTTGTATGCCTAATTTGTTTAGTATTTTTATCCTGAATGGATATTGAATTTATTGAATGCCTTTCCTGCCTCAGTTGAAATGACCATGTTTCTTCTGTTAATATGGTGTGTCGTGTTTATTGATTTGTGAATACTGAACCATCCTTGAATCATGGGAAGAATCCCACTTGATTATGGTGAATAATCTTTTTAATGGACTGTTGAATTGCTTGCTGGCATTTTGTTGAAAATTTTTGCATTTATGTTATCAAGAATATAAGTCTGTAGTTTTATTTGTTATGTGGTTTAGGTTTAAATTTATAGATATTCAATTGCTATTTTTGATTATCAAGGATGTATTTCCTAGAGACTCTAGGTTTAAGACTCAGTTCTATTATTTAATTTTGGGTCTTTATCAAGTTGTCAATTAAATAGTTGATGGCTTATTAAATTTAAACTGAAGTTTAAGTACATGTCTTAAAATTTGGGAAGTTTGGGCTGGGGTTGTGGCTCAGTGGTAGAGCATTTGCCTAGCATGTGTGAGGCACTGGGTTTGATTCTCAGCATCACATATAAATAAATGAATAAAATAAAGGTCCATTAATGTCTAAGAAATACATTAAAAAATTAGGGAAATTTCCAATTTTCTTTAGTAAGCTAATTTTAGAGCTTTGGGTGGCCCTCACTTTCTTCAGACTTCAACTCAAGAGGTTTTCTATTTTATTCCACCTGAAGCAATACCTGTTTCTGTTATTCTTTTTTTTTTTTTTTTTGGAGTACTGGGAATTGAACTCAGGGGCACTCAACCACTGAGCCACATCCCCATCCCTATTTTGTATTTTATTTTAGCGACAGGGTCTCACTGAGTTTTTAGCACCTTGCTGTTGCTGAGGTTGGCTTTGTACTTTCAATCCTGTCTTAGCTTCCATTGCCACTGGGATTATAGGCCTGTGGCACCGTGCTCGGCCCATGTTTCTGTTATTCTTGACATTCTGTGTGTTCTTGATCACTCTTAATCTATATGGAAGTTATTTGCTTACTTTTTTTTTTTAATCCTGTCCCTCCACTAGAATGTGAGCACCTTGAGATTAGAGATTTTTGTTTACTGCTGTATACCAAGTACATGGAACAATGGTACTCAAAAAGAATATTGCATGATTATATAACATTTAAATTTTTATTACAGGGCACACCTGTATCATGGATTGTCTAATATTTTGACCAGAAAATTTTCTGTGTAGGTTACTTGGAAATATTCCATTTATTTTTAAGAGCCATGCTTTCTGCTGCTACATTCTGATTTTCATCTGCATAGTAAGGCCAGTGAGAAGCCCTTTTGTATGGAATTCATGACCAAGGGGCCCACCTTGGCCTTCAGTTATATGGCCCTTCAGTTATATGGCCCTCCTAAATATAAATAGTTCAGCAAACTGACAGCTGATCCATCATTCAGGAGCAAACATTAGTCAAGCTATGACATTTATATAAAACTAGAATGCCAATTTCTTGAATTGTAATGAAAAAGAGAATTGTATTCTACAAGCCTATTCTTCCTAGATGCTCCCTTAGCCATCTGTTTCTCCTATTACAGCATTGTCACATGCTGTATTCTAACCACCTGTTGGCTTGTTTGTATCTCAGAGTGTAAGCCCTTTGAGGAAAGGGACCAGGAATAGCTTGTTTACTATGGAATATCCAGGACCCAGTACAGTGTCTTACATTCAATGGAGTGTTGGATATATATGAAGAGGATAAGGAACTGGGATTGAGAAAGGACAGATATTCTCCTTTGATCAATATTGGTTGTTCTATGTGGTATACTCTGTTAAGAAAAGAAAAGCACATATAGACACATACATAATTTGCTCTCTGTATATATGAGTTCTGCATACGTGGATCAAAAATATTCAGAAAAAATGGGCTGGGGTTGTGTCTCAGCGGTAGAGCACTCACCTAGCATGTGCAAGGCCCTGGGTTCAATCCTCAGTACCATATAAAAATAAATAAATAAAATAAAGGTATTGCCCAACTACAACTAAAAAAAATTTAAAAAATTCAGAAAAAATTGAATCTGTACTGAGCATGTTATTATTCCCTAAGCAATACAATATAATAATTATTTACATAGTATTTACATTGATTTAGGTGTTATAGTAATCTAGGGATGATTTAAAGTATATCAGAGGATATTATAGGTTATATGCAAATACTACACCTTTTTGTATAAGGGACTTGAGCATCCATGAATTTAGTATCCTCAGGGGTTTCTTGGAACCAACCCCCTAAAGATGCCAAAGGAAAATTGAATTTACATATATGCATATATGTGTGTTTGTAAACATATATGTACATATACATACATAAATGTATGTAGCTATGAAAAAAATTAGAAACAAAATTAAAAATTTTGAAGACCAGTAATATAGGAAATTAGAAAATAAAAATTTAAATTATCCCCACTGCTACCTATTTTCCTTAAGCCCAAACCCAATTTCCCAAAGTAATTAGTCTTAATGGTAGAGTATATTGTTTTAGGTATTTTCCATGCACGTAGAAAAATGTAGATGCACACACACACATGCACACACACACACACACACATACACACACACACAAACACACACACACACACACAAACACACAAACAATTTTTTTTCCAGTATGGCATATGGAACCCAGGGCAATTTCATCACTGAGCTGCTTCCCTAGCCCATTTTATATTGTATTTTGAGACAGGGTCTCACTAAGTTGCTTAGGGCCTCACTAAGTTGCTGAGGCTCACCTTGAACTTGAGATCCTCCTGCGTTAGTCTTCCAAATTGCTGGGATTATAGCCATGTGCCACCATGCCTGGCCACACACATATTTTTACATACAAAAATACTCCCATAAAACTTCCTTACTTTCACCCAGCAGTTTTTTTTTGTGGTCATATCTCCCATATTGGAATATGTGAATTTGCCTTACTCTTTCAAATAGGAGCAATCTTTATATCAACATGACATTCGTTTATTAAAAATGTTCATTGACCCCTCTCGTCCCCTTCCCCTCCTCGCATCCCTCTTTCTTTTGGCCTTAGCATTCTACTCATCTCCTTGCTCTACCCCCGCAGCATCTTCTTTCTTTCTCCTTCCTCTCCCCCATTTGTTGTTTGATGCTTCCCACTCTTTGAGGAAGAATGGTTGATTTGGAGAGCGAAGTGCCCCCTCTGCCTCCCAGGTACAGGTTTAGGGATTTGCTGCTAGGGGACCAAGGATGGCAAAACGATGACAGGTCATGATCGTTGGAAGACATCCCTTTAAAAGGAGAAATATTCCTTAGGGAAGAATGATATAAATTGCCAATGTGATTTGAAAAATACAGACAATAATCTACACTGATGGGTATGGACTATAATCTGAGATAGCAGGTATTACTTGCTGTGCAAAGAAGTATACTTGTAAAAGTAAATAATCGAGAGAGAAGATGGCCGCGAATAGAGTGCATCACACCCCGTGTACCGTGCCAGTGGCGCGGGTGAATAACGAGTTAGAACGACAAAAAACTATCTTGTTAGGAACTTACAGCAAAATGGGGGTGCACCGAAACCTAGAGGAAGGATTTCCAGCACCGAGGTCCGGTAATTGAGTCTCATACACGAGCCAATTGTGCGACCGGAGATCCGGGCTGACTGATCCGCATGGCCCACTCCGCGGCAACAGACGGCGGAGAACCACCGAGAAGCAACCAGCAAGCAGGGAGATTGCTGCAGATGCTGTGGAATCCTGCCGCCTAAGCACTCACAGAGCCCCGGGCTGAGTTCGGGATTTCAGATGGGGAAGGAAGCGGTACAGTTCTATCCCCAACAACAGAAACTCCACCAAGGAAACCAGTGGCCACCATCTTGGAGAACTGAAGTAACCATCGCCACTCTCCGACAGATTGCAACAATAAAACAGGTGCGTGTTACTCAGCTCATCTCCCATACAGCGGGGAATTCGCATAAAATCTCTCCTAGGCTCTCCGGGGGAGGGATTATCAGAGCAAGCCTGCATAAAGATGCGGGGAAAAGTAGAGACACCCGACCTTCAACTCCCCCTCCCATCAGCGGGGAAAATGAAACCTGTATTGCCAGCTCGGGGGGAGGGGCAAGCAGAAAAAATCAAAACAATAGAGTGCCGGGGGGTTCTCAATAGCCACCCTCCATGCCCCACAAATGGCAGGCCCAGAGTACAGTTTGAACTGCCGAGAGGCATCACTCAGGGGAAATCTGGTCTAGCAGGAGAAACCAGGACTAGCAGGAAAAACCAGGGGACAAGGCCAGGCCCGTGCGACTGGGCGGCTGGAGTACGCCCCCCGACAGAGACCGACCACGCAACTGGGCAGCTAGAGATTGCCCACCCACCAGCAACAGCCGGCCCATTGCCCCTGCGACTGGGTGGCTGGAGACCGCATGCCCGCCTGCGGCAGCCGGCCCATTGCCCCTGCGACTGAGCAGTTGGAAACCGCATGCCCGCCGGTGACCAATCACCCGCCGGCTGCCCATGCAACTGGGCAGCTGGGGACCTCCCGCCCGCCTGCGACAGCTGGCCCATTGCCCCTGCGACTGGGCAGCTAGAGATCGCCTGCCCGCCGGCGACAGCCAGCCCGCTGCCCGTGCGACTAGGCGGCTGAAGACCGCACGCCCACCGGCGACTGATCATCCGCCCGCTGCCTGCGCGACTGGGCAGCTGGAGACTGCCCGGCTGCCGGCGTCCGGGAGCTGAAACCATCCAGAGACAGTCCAGTTCCACCCCTCCATTCAGACACCCCAGTAAGGAGCCTGGGACCCGCCATAGCAGAGAGGTGACGTCACTGGAGCTCGGCCGTCAGAATTCCTTCCCAGCAAAATCCACATTAGCAGGCACAGTTTAACAACACAAAGAAGAAACAACAGAGTAATACAGAACCAAAACAAATCTATAGAAGAGAGCAGAAACACGGAAATCAAATAGAGCTAGAAAGTAACATGGACAACATGAGAAAACAAGGGAAAAAAGGAGTACAAACAATGCAGGACAACTTAATTCTACAGGAGGACATAGAAACATCAGAAGCAGGGATAGGGAAAGAACTCAAGGCATACCTAACTCGAATGGAAAGGAATATTAGGGAAGACATGAGACAGCAAGTCCAAGCAATGAAAGTATATTTTGAAAATGAATTAAACAAACAAATTCAAATGGCAAAGAACGAGCTCTACCAGGAGATAGAGATCTTAAAAAAATCAAACAATAATCCTAGAATTGCAGGAAAATATAAACCAAATTAAAAACTCAAACGAGAATATTACAAATAGACTTGATCAAGTAGAAGTCAGAACATCAGATAATGAAGACAAGGATTTATCAACTTGAAAAGAATATAGTCAACACAGAAAAGATGCTTAAATCCCATGAGCAATCTATTCAAGAGATATGGGATGTCATAAAAAAACCAAATTTGAGAGTCATCGGGATAGAAGAAGGCATAGAGAATCAAACCAAAGGAATGGACAACCTATTAAATGAAATAATTCTAGAAAACTTCCCAGAGATGAAAGATGGAATGGATTGCCAAATCCTGGAAGCCTACAGGACCCCAAACATTCAAAACCGTAATAGACCAACTCCAAGACATAAAATTATGAAGATAGACAACATACAGAACAAGAAGAGAATATTAAAAGCTATGAGAGAAAGGAGGCAGATTACATTCAGGCGTAAACCAATTAGGTTAACGATGATTTTTCATCACAGAGTTTGAAAGAGAGAAGATCCTGGAACAATGAATTTCAAATGCTGAAAAATAATGGATTCCAACCAAGAATACTGTATCCAGCAAAATTAAGCTTCAGATTTGACAATGAAATTAAAATCTTTCACGATAAACAAAAGCTAAAAGAATTCACAGCCAGAAAACCAGCACTGCAAAGCATTTTGAGCAAAATACTACAAGAAGAGGAACTGAAAAATAGTGCCCAAAACTAACAGCAGGAGGTATCTCAGTAAAGGGGGAGGAAAATAACCAAAAAGTAAAAACTCGCCAAACTAAAATAAATAAATAAAGAAGCATGACTGGAAGTACAAATCATATTTCATTTGTAACCTTAAATGTTAATGGCCTAAACTCACCAATCAAGAGACATAGGCTAGTAACCTGGATCAAAAAAACAAATCCAACAATATGCTGCCTTCAGGAGACTCATATGATAGGAAAAGACATACACAGGCTGAAGGTAAAAGGTTGGGAAAAATCATATCACTCACATGGCCCTCGGAAGTAAGCAGGAGTGGCCATACTCATATTGAATAAAATCAACTTCAAACCTAAGTTAATCAAAAGGGATGAAGAAGGACACTATATACTGTTAAAAGGAACCATCCACCAATAAGACATAACAATTATCAATTTATATGCACCAAACAATGGAGCTGCAACATTCATAAAACAAACTCTCCTCAAGTTCAAGAGTCAAATAGACTACAACACAATAATTATGGGTGACTTCAACACACCGCTCTCACCATTAGAAAGATCCTCTAGACAAAACTGAATAAAGAAACTATTGAACTCAGTAGCATAATCAATAACCTAGACTTAACTGACATATATAGAATATATCAACCATCATCAAGTGGATACACGTTCTTCTCAGCAGCACATGGATCCTACTCAAAGATAGACCATATATTATGCCATAGGGCAACTCTTAGTAAATATAAAGGTGTGGAGATAATACCATGCACCATATCTGATCATAATGGAATGAAACTGGAAATCAATGATAAAAGAAGGAAGGAAAAAATCCTACATCACATGGAAAATGAACAATATGTTACTGTATGATCAATGGGTTACAGAAGACATAAAGGAGGAGATAAAAAAATTCATAGAGACAAATGACAATACAGACACAACATACCGGAATCTATGGGACACAATGAAAGCAGTTTTAAGAGGGAAATTCATTTCTTGGAGTTCTTTCCTCAAAAAAAGAAAAAACCAACAAATAAGTGAACTCACACTACACCTCAAAAACCTAGAAAAGGAAGAGCAAAACAACAGCAAATGTAGTAGAAGAGAAGAAATAATTAAAATTAGAGCAGAAATCAACGAAATTGAAACAAAAAAAAAAACCATTGAAAAAATTGAAAAAACTAAAAGTTGGTTCTTTGAAAAAATAAATAAGATGCAATATATTCTAGCCATGCTAACGAAGAGAAGAAGAGAGAGAACTCAAATTAATAACATACGGGATGAAAAAGGCAATATCACAACAGACACTACAGAAATATAGAAGATAATTAGAAAGTATTTTGAAACCCTATATTCCAATAAGATAGAAGATAGTGAAGATATCGATAAATTTCTTTCCAATCTACAAAATTACAACTTTCTTATATTTGATAAAGGGGTAAAAGCATGCAATGGAGGAAGGATAGCATCTTCAACAAATGGTGTTGGGAAAATTGGAAATCCATATGCAACAAAATGAAACTGAATCCCTTTCTCTCGCCATGCACAAAAGTTAACTCAAAATGGATCAAGGAGCTAGATATCAAATCAGAGACACTGCATCTGATAGAAGAAAAAGTTGGCTCCGATCTACATATAGTGGGGTCGGGTTCCAAATTCCTTAATAGGACGCCCATAGCCCAAGAGTTAATAACAAGAATAAACAAATGGGACTTACTTAAACTAAAAAGATTTTTTCTCAGCAAGAGAAACAATAAGAGAGGTAAATAGAGAGCCTACATCCTGGGAACAAATTTTTACCCCTCACACTTTAGATAGAGCCCTAATATCCAGAATATACAAAGAACTCAAAAAATTAAACAATAAGATAACAAATAACCCAATCAACAAATGGGCCAAGGACCTGAACAGACACTTCACAGAAGAGGACATACAATCAATCAACAAGTACATGAAAAAATGCTCACCATCTCTAGCAGTCAGAGAAATGCAAATCAAAACCACCCTAAGATACCACCTCACTCCAGTAAGATTGGCAGCCATTAGGAAGTCAAACAACAATAAGTGTTGGCAAGGATGTGGGGAAAAGGGTACACTTGTACACTGCTGGTGGGACTGCAAATTGGTAAGGCCAATTTGGAAAGCAGTATGGAGATACCTGGGAAAGCTGGGAATGGATCCACCATTTGACCCAGGTATCGCCCTCCTTGGACTATTCCCTGAGGATCTAAAAAGAGCATAGTATAGGGATACTGCCACATCAATGATCATAGCGGCACAATTCACAACATCTAGACTGTGGAACCAACCTAGATGCCCTTCAATAGATGAATGGATAAAAAAAGTGGCATCTATACACAATGGAGTATTATGCAGCACTAAGAAATGACAAAATCATAGAATTTGCAGGGAAATGGATGGCATTAGAGCAGATTATGCTAAGCGAAGCTAGCCAATCCTTAAAAAACAAATGCCAAATGTCTTCTTTGATATAAAGAGAGCAACTAAGAACAGAACAGGGAGGAAGAGCATGAGGAAAAGATTAACATTAAACAAAGACGAGTGGGGGGAGAGAAAGGGAGAGAGAAGGGAAAGCATATGGAAATGGTAGGAGACCCTCAATGTTACACAAAATCACATAGAAGAGGATGTGAGGGGAAAGGAGGGGAAACAAGGGAGAGAATTGAACAACAGCAGATGAGGTAGAGAGGGATGATGGGAGGGGAGGGGAGGGGGGATAGAAGGGGATAGGAAAGGTAGCAGAATACAACAGTCACTAATATGCCATTATGTAAAAATGTGAGTGTGTAACTGATGTGATTCTGCAATTTGTATTTGGGGTAAAAATGGGAGTTCATAACCCAATTGAGTCAAATGTATGAAAGAAGATATATCATGAGCTTTGTAATGTTTTGAACAACCAATAAAAAAAGTAAAAAAAATGTTTATTGAGCTTCTATTTGTATCAGGTGCTATATAAGTTATATAAGTTAGACTTGTGTTGATTGATTGACATTACCTCTAGTTTTTCTTTTATATTATACCACTGCAATTAAATACACACATAGGAACACACACACATATTTGTATATTGCATAAGTAGGTCTGAACGTTTCTAGGAGGAGAATGGCTAGGTCAGAGGATGTGTACATTTCTGTTTCTTTCTAAAAAAGAACTCTTGAGCTTCAAACATGGCTTATTTCTAATGAAAAGATAATGACGACTCATGCGGAGCAGCCAAGAGCTTAAAAGGTAGAAGCATGTGCTGAGGAAAATCATGCAATGAGGGAACAACTGCCAAATTGTAGAGGCTGGCCTATTCCAGGGAACTGTGCTGCCTCCAGAGCAAAAGGACCTGAGAAGACGTGCTTCGTTGAATTTCAGAATTTCTGTAGCCCACTTACCATGGTGTGCCTTCTGTCCAACTCCCCAGTATTCTATTGATCAAAGCAAGTCTTAAAATTCAGCCCAGATTAGGAAGGTAGAAAAATAGTCTCCTGTTCTTGATGGTAGAAGATGTCACAATGCAAAGGAGTATGGACACAAAGGGCTCTGATTCATTCAGTTACTCTTACTGTAATTCTTTGTCTCTATCTGTCTCTCATATAATGTAGATTTATTTTTATCCAGGTAATAAATGCACATAGTTAAAACTGAAATAGTAATACTAATGATCATGTTTCAAATAATAGTAGCTTGCTCTCTTTCCTCTTTGTGGGCACAGTTCCCAAAGAGCCACTTTAAACTCTTCAAAGTTTTTCTTTTAAAATATGATTTTATTGCAATCTCTTGATTTAACAATTAGGCAGTCTGTTTTCCAGTTTGAGAGCTGAAGCTTTGTTCTTTTTCCTCTACCACTTCTCATATTACAATTAAATCACATCTTTTGCTTAAATCAATAGCATTTACCATATTAATATTATATGTATTTAATTCACTGCTGAGCTAAACAGTATACTCTGATTATATTTCTTTGCTCATTCAAATTTTAGTTTTTCTTCTAGTCTGTAAATAAGGTTAAATCCAGCCTGTCATATTTTCTTTGCAAATAAATTTTATCAAAACACAGTTGGGCTCATTCATTTACCTGTTGTCTAGAACATCTTTTGCTCTATAATATTAGAATTTAGCAGTTTTGATAGAGACCATATTAATCACAAAACTTGAAATATTTACTCTCTCTTTACAGAAAACATTTGTTGACATCTACTCGGGTTAATAATTATCTGACTTTTTTCAGTTGCTTCACTTATATGACACATTAAAACTTCAGTTCAAAATATTTCCTAATTTTCCTTAAAATTTATTTAATCTATGAGTTATTTAAGTGTATTAGTTAACTTTCCAATATTTGAGAATTTTCTGTTAATTTTTGGCCATTGATTTTTAGCTTCATTTTATTATCGCCAAAAAACATGGCTAAATGATTTCTCTTCTTTGAAATGTGTTGAGGTAAATTTTATGGGACAATTTTTGGTCAATTGCAGTTTGTTTTCAATGTACTATTTTGGAAGTGAGGGTATCAGGGATTCAACCCTGGGGTTCAGTACTATAATAGTTTAACTTACTTACTTACTTACTTACTTACTTTATTTATTTATTTATTTATTTAGGTGGTGCTGGGGATCAAACCCAGGGTCTTATGCATACGAGTTGAGCCACTGAACCACATCCCCAGCTTTTTAATTTTTTAATTTTGAGACAGGGTTTTGCTAAGTTGCTTAGTCCCTTCTAAGTTGCTTAGGCTAGCTTTGAACTTGTGATCCTCTTGCCTCAGCTTCCTGAGCCCCGAGAGTTATAGACATGCACCACTGTACCTGGCTTTCCATGTTCTTCTTCTTCTTCTCTTCTTCTTCTTCTTCTTCTTCTTCTTCTTCTTCTTCTTCTTCTTCTTCTTCTTCTTCTTCTTCTTCTAATGCATATTTTAGTTTTTAGGATCAATGTTTTAATATATATATAAAATTTCATTATAAAATTTCTCTCTTATTTCAAGCAATTTTCACATCCTACTGTCTAAACAGCATTATGGTTAGAAGATCTTTGTTTGTGCTAGTATTTAAATTGTATGGCTTTTTCTGTCCTTTCATTTTGAATATTATGTTTTTATACTTAAGTTGTGTCTCTTGTAAACAACACATAATAGGACCTTTAAAATAAAGAATTCATCCTGATAATCCAGTTTAATAAAACATTTGTTCAATTTACATTTGAGATAATTATTAGTATATTTCTTTAAATATACTACTAGTTTTTTCCTCTATTCATACATTCTATGTATCTGTATTAGTTATCCATACAAATTAACAACTTAAGAATATTAAACAATGCACAATTCATTTCCAACCTTGTGTAGCTGTTAGCAATTTTTAGTTCCAAATTGGGCTCAGGAGTTCAGTTTCCATATCCCCAGCCCATCATTTATTATTCTGTTGGCCAGAAGTTGTTTTCAGTTATGTGCTTGTGCAACCTGGCCTCCTGATTCACTGAAGTGTGCAAAGCTGGCAAGTCACTAAAGAAAGGTTACTATCAAAATGGAGGCTGCAATTATATGTGATATTACCCCAGAAGTGACATGCTAATACTCTTGCCATATCCTGTTGGTTAGGAAGTGGTTATGGGTTTTGTTCATACTCAAGTAGAGCGTGAGTAGAAGGAGGCAGGGATCATTGGAGCCTGGTTAGAGTCTGTTTGCAACATGTTGCTTTCTTCTTGCCTTTGTTCAGATTAATTGTTTTTAAAATTATTTCTCCAACTTCATACCTCTCCCCAGTTACTTCTTACTATACATAGTTTGGTATTTTTCTACTAGTTACTCTAGACATAAACACATTTAACATAAATTAGCATTTTTTGTCAGTACTATAATAGTCTGACTTTATTTATTTATTTATTTTGGTGGTGCTGGGGATCAAACCCAGGGTCTTACGCATGTGACGTAAGCACTCTACCAACTGAGCCATATCCCCAGCCCATCATTTATTCTTATCCTGCCTTTTCTGTAATTGTTTTCATGTATTTTAATTTTATTGATATTTAGGATCCACAAGATGTATTGCTTATTTTTGGCAATCAATATATATTTAAGTTTTACTATATATTTACCATTTCTATTGTTCCTTAGTTCTTCTTATAGGTTTTTTTTTTTTTTATAATATCACATTCGTTCTTCCTAAAAAATTTTATTTGGTGATTCTTTTAGCCTGGGCTATTTCTTGATGAATCTTGTCCCTTATGTCTGTTATACCAGTTACAGGTATACTAGACATTTTTACCATGTCCCATATCTATATTATAAGCTCTTTCCTGTATTTTGTTTGTTTGTTTGTTTTACAGTCTGGATATTTTACTTCTTTCCTTCCCAGGTCATGAATCTTCTCTTTAGCTATATGCAATTTTTTGTTAAATTCATCCATGTCATTATTAATTTTAGTTCTATAAGTAACATTTGATTTTTCTTACATAGGTATTAGCTCTCTGATAAAAGTTTTTACCTTGGCTTTTATTTTCCAAAGCTTATTAACCACAGTTATTTTAAAGTGTGCATCTGATAACCCTAATACCTACCTGGTCATCTATTTGTCTTTCTCTATTGTTTATTTTTCTGTTGGTCCTTACTCTTGGTATTATAATTTGTATTCTCTGGGTGATTTTCTTTTCTTTTAATATTTTTTTTTAGTTGTAGATGGACACAATATCTTTATTTTATTTATTTATTTTTTGTGGTGCTGAAGATCCAACCCAGTGCCTCATGCATGTGAGGCAAGCACTCTACTACTGAACTATAACCCCAGCCCTCTCTGGGCGATTTTTAAACAAGAATTTTATTAAGTTTCTGGCAGGCATTTATAGTAGAAGTAGATCACTTTAACTATACTAATGTTGGACCCTAGAGAGTCCTGGGAACACACAGTTTTCTCAGCAGCTCCTTGTATCCCACATCTAAGCCATCTGCCCTACATACAATTTGTATCCTACAGAAGCTCAGGAGCTGTGTTGGAGGACTGAGTCCACCAGGTATGCTACAGAGATTGTAGCCACGCCTGTAGAGATACTTGGAAAGGAGCCAAGAACATGCAACTGAACCCAATGTGGGCACCACGGTGAATTGATAGACTGGGCTGTAGAACGGTGCTTATTTAGGTTAACAGAACTGAAAGTTGACCTTTACTCATCTCGGGAGAATAGGAGACAAACTGAATTTTCTTGAATTTGCAGCAAAGATTGTGTCAGTGCTTGTGAAGATGCCTGGGTAGAAGGAATGGAAAAGCACACAGCCAAGGCCTTTTTTATGTTGGGCAGTAAACAAATCTGCCTTTGCTCTGTAAGGCTGTATTAACTCTTCCAAAGCTGTTTGCTATACAATTATCCTTGAAAATATAGAGCTGTCAATGCTTCTGTTCACAAGAATAAATACATAATTAGAAACAATCCCCCAAAGCATCAGGGTTAAACTGAGATAGTTAAGTTTCAGTGTCATTCTCTTTACTTAGTCTGAAGCATTAATTAAGGTATAGCAAGTTGTAATAATGATCACACAGATTCCACCTAGGGCTATTCTATTATCCATTAAATCCTTAGCCATAAAAGGTGAGACTTGTCTGAATATAAGGCCAGTATTATATTAAATTATTATTATATTATATATTAATCAATATATGATATTGATTATTTCAGTTAAAGAGCAAATTTTTAATTGGCTGACTCCCATTATGGGCAAAACTGCTTGTAGGATCAATGTAAATAATGAGTACTTTCTGTCTTTGGAAAACTCCTCAGAGCAACCAAGGGTGACATCATTTTAGAGAAATGTACTCAGTCATCTATGGGTTACAAGGTCTATGAGTAGTATTTATTCCTTCTTGAAGGTCTTTTGTTCCTTTCAGGACACATCTCTGTGTAAGTGGCAAGTAAGTGTTTGGCTTTCATGTAAGAAGTGCAGTGCTGGGGCATACATGATGCCCAAGGAAAGAAAATGTCATTTATAATTGTTGCTTCAGGTGGTAGAATGGGGACAAATTTTCTGCCAGAGGGGACATCTAGTTTTTTTCATGAGAAGTGGAAATGTAGCTAGTTCCAGGCCAACAATGGGCTTGGATATATCACTTCCATTTGACAAGAAAGGCTCGTTGGGCCCTTTGTATCTTGTCGTAAAGTCTAAGTTGACCAAACTCCAAAAATGGGAATCTCATGCCAGAGAGGTATAAGGCCTCCATGAGTCAGAAGTTCAAGACTCACATGACAAGATAAAAGCTGATTCTAAGAACAAAACAAAATCCCTGGCATCTGTGTCGGAGAGGCAAGGAGTCCAAAATCTTAGGGGTACCTATGGGTACAGGCAATATCTTTCATAGCCAGAGGCTCAAAATATCATCTATTGCAGAGACTTGAAGCTTAATGGATTCATTAGAATGGTGGAGCTTCAAAGGCAGAGAATATACCACTTTTTTTTTTAGGTTTTAGAATTAATCTCTGGGTTTGATTATAGTGAGTGGAGAGGTGAAGAAAGGATGTTTGTATTCTTATAGAGGCCTTGGGCCAATAGATAAGATACAGAGGGCCAAAAACCGAAGTGGAGATATGCAAAGGAGCATTCTTCTGGCAGCTTTAGGTGTCTTCTGGCTTAGGTTAAAGGTGCATGTAAATCATCAAGCTTGTTTTAAGTCTAGGCCTTCATGGGGCCCAAAGCCCCATCCAGGAAGAGGTATGGTAGTATTATTTTCTCAGAGGGTTTGCTATATCTCTTTTTTCCTGGATACATGATGAAGAGAATCTTTTAATCAAATCTCTTCTTTAAATTAATTGTGAATTTATTTATATGGTAATTTTTAGTTGTAAAAATATCATATATACATTCAGCAGAGAAAGAAAATTCTACGGATTATGTTTTGAAATACATTAGTGAGCTTCTTGCTCATGCTAGACATTTTAATTTCTTTTAAGTGATATAGTTATAAAAGATACTTTCATCCTTTTTTCTTTGGGTTGTTCAGTTTAGTGGTGCATATGAAGTAAGACTTCTGTGGTCTGGTATCTATCCCAGTGGAGGTTTGGCATCTTAGCCTGTGCTAATTTCTATACTTCCACAATTTTAGTGAGACTTACATACATGAAGTAAGGCAGCAAGGGTTAATGAAAACCTAGGATTTGGGGTATGTTTATCCCCAAGACTCAGGAAAGTTGTACAAGGTGGGTGGAGTTTTGTCTGTGTTTGCCTCAATTGTACTGTAACTAAGAAACTTGGTAAAGTAGTCTGCCCTGGGTTTTGTACCCTAGAGAAATACAACTGCTGGGTTAAAGTGTTGTAGAATTCCTATTCTAGGACGGGTAAGAGCAGAGTGTGGGCTGTTCTGGCCAGTCTCTCCCTGTTTCAGTAGGTTGGGTTATCTGCACATTATTTTTGAGAACTACAATTGAGGAAGGGAAAACTGGGTCTATCCCAGGCCACCTGGAGGACTGTCCACAGAGTATTGTTTAAATAGATTTGGAAAAATATTTTTGGGATTTTCAGTATTTTCACCAGCCAGAAAAGTGTTCACAACCAGTTTCTGGATAAGCAGTTTGACTGTCATAAAATTTTCCTTGTCACTAATGCCAAATATTAATTCTATCATTAGTCTTTCTGTCCAACTTTACCTATTTCCTTTTTGGTGTTCTCTGACAGATCTGTACCCTTAGTCCATGTTTCTCTCTTGTGATCTAGCCACAGTACATATATCCAACTACCTAACAGACAAATACATCAAGACAAGTATCTCAAAGGTGGCATTAACAAAATAAAAAATAACAGTTCTCACGTCTATCATCCCCAGATCAACTCCTTTTTTCTAATAACTATTATCCATTCCATTGCCAAGTTCACAAGAAGGTTGGTCAAAATATCTCCTATGTTCAAATTGGTCACTGATTCTTGCTTAGTCTTGCCTTCTGATTATTTCTCAACTATAGTCCTTCGTTGTTATTCCATGGCCTTTCCTTAATTCACACCCTCAATCTGAAAAATCTAGGAGGTTGAAGATTATTGCTGCTGGAAATAGGGCATTCCTGCTACCTGAGCTCCCGTTGAGTTCTTGTGAGATTCAGAAAGAAAGTATTAGGAAGAAAGCCTCGTGGAGTAGGTGAATTGGGCGGCAGCAGAACTGGGATTTCCCCAGAACGTGTGTAGAGGCTGGTGTGAGTTCGGGAATAAAGAATTGCTGTTTGAATCTACAAAGGTGTGGTGGCTCGTGATTCTGTGCCCAGCCAAGACATTGGCATGTGGTGGTCCGTACGCGGAACGTCTGAAACTTGGAGGATCACTAGGCAATGCTGAGCTGACATGGATCTGGGGCGAACAGTCTGGGCCTCTCAGAACACACACTGAGCCCAGATCGGCTGAATCCAAGCTCCCGATCGCCTGCTTCCCGCAGACAAACAGCTGTGACTCAGCATTAATCCATCCGGCTGAAACAACTGGTCAGCCCTTCTCATCCTACGGAGGTAAAGGCCTACTGAGCCTTCATAAGTAGTGGCCACAGGTTTGAAACGGGGCTTGGGAGAGACAGTAAGGACCCACCCGTTGCATTGGTTGCCCGGCAAAGGGAAACAAACTGTCGCCATTTGCAAGAGACACCACTATGGCAGAGAACTGACGTCATCAGACTGCGGCGGAGGAGATAACTTCATTGAAACCTGCGGCTACAGTGACTTCTTCCCTTCCCTTCTAATACCTTTCCTCCCAAGCATCAAATAAATTTATAGGAGTAAACAGTAACTCAGCAGTCAAACAGAACAAGAAGGAACATGAGCACCTTCAAAAAGCAAGGAAGAAAAGGAGTACAAACAATGCAGGACAGCCTAAATATTCAGGAGGACCTAGAGTCATGAGAAAAATGGTCATATAAAGAACTCAAGGAACACCTTAGACAGATGGAATGGAACCTTAAAGAGGATACAAGACAGCAAATTCAAGCAGCGAAAGAACACATTGAGAATGAATTGCATAAACAGATAAAAGAAGAAGTTAAGCATCTTTATCAGGAGATAGAGATTATAAAAAATAATAAAACAATAATTCTAGAAATGAAGAAAACGATAAACCAAATTAAAAACTCAATTGAGAGTATCACTAACAGAGTGGAGCAAGTAGAAGCCAGAATGTCAGATAATGAAGACAAAATATATCATCTTGAAAAGAGTCTAGCCAACTCAGAAAGGCTGGTAAAAAATCACGAGAAAAACATCCAAGAGTTATGGGATAACATAAAAAAACCAAACTTACGAGTCATCGGGATAGAAGAAGGTACAGAGATTCAAACCAAGGGAATGAGTAACCTGCTGAATGAAATAATTACAGAAAACTTTCCAGAAATAAAAAAGGAAACAGATATACAAATTGAAGATGCATACAGGACACCGAGCACACAAAATCACAGTAGACCAACGCCAAGACACATTGTTATGAAGCTATCCAATATACAGAACAAAGAGAAAATATTAAAAGCTACAAGAGAAAGGAGAACAGATTACATTCAGGGATAAACCAATAAGGTTAACAACGGATTTTTCATCAGAGATACTGAAAGCAAGAAGGTCATGGAACAATGTATTTCAAACACTGAAAGACAATGGATGCCAACCAAGAATTCTGTATCCAGCAAAATTAAGCTTCAGGTATGACAACAAAATAAAAATCTTTCATGATAAACAAAAGTTAAAAGAATTTGCAGCCAGAAAACCAGCATTGCAAAGCATTTTGAGCAAAACATTACATGAGGAAGAAATGAAAAACAATAACCAAAACCATCAGTGGGAAGTGCCTCAGTAAAGACAGAGGGCGAGGGGAAAGATAATCATGGAGAAACAAACTAAATTTTTTTAAAAAAGGATAAACATTCAAACATGGATGGAAGTACAAACCATATATCAATAGTAACTCTGAATGTTAATGGCTTAAACTCTCCAATAAAGCGACATAGGCTGGTATCATGGATTAAAAAAACAAATCCAACAATATGCTGCCTCCAGGAGACACATCTGATTGGAAAAGACATACACAGGCTGAAGGTGAAAGGATGGGAAAAAATATACCATGCACACGGTCCTCGTAAGCAAGCAGGGGTGGCCATCCTCATATCGAATAAAATCGACTTCAAGACTAAGTTAATCAAAAGGGATAAAGAAGGTCATTATATACTGTTAAAAGGAACCATTCACCAACAAGACATAACAATTATCAATATTTATGCACCAAATAATGGCGCTGCGATGTTCATAAAACAAACTCTCCTCAAGTTCAAGAATCAAATAGACCACAACACAATAATCATGGGTGACTTCAACACTCCTCTCTCACCATTGGACAGATCCTCCAAACAAAAGTTGAATAAAGAAACTATTGACATCAATATCACAATCAATAACCTAGACTTAACTGACATATATAGAATATATCAACCATCATCAAATGGATATACTTTTTTCTCAGCAGCACATGGATCCTTCTCAAAAATAGACCATATATTATGCCATAGGGCAACCCTCAGTAAATATAAAGGGGTGGAGATAATACCATGCATTTTATCTGATCATAATGGAATGAAACTGGAAATCAATGATAAAAGAAGGAAGGAAAAATCCTACATCACATGGAAAATGAACAATATGTTACTGAATGATCAATGGGTTACAGAAGACATAAAGGAGGAAATCAAAAAATTCTTAGAGATAAATGAAAATACAGACACAACATATCGGAATCTATGGGACACAATGAAAGCAGTTTTAAGAGGAAAATTCATCGCCTGGTGGTCATTCCTCAAAAAAAGAAAAAACCAACAAATAAATGAGCTCACACTTCATCTCAAAGCCCTAGAAAAGGAAGAGCAAAACAACAGCAAATGTAGCAGAAGGCAAGAAATAATTAAAATCAGAGCGGAAATCAATGAAATTGAAACAAAAGAAACTATCGAAAAAATTAACAAAACTAAAAGTTGGTTCTTCGAAAAAATAAATAAGATCGACAGACCTTTAGCCATGCTAACGAAGAGAAGAAGAGAGAGAACTCAAATTACTAACATACGGGATGAAAAAGGCAATATCACAACAGATGCTACAGAAATATAGAAGACAATTAGAAATTATTTTGAAAACCTATATTCCAATAAAATAGAAGATAGTGAAGACATCGATAAATTCCTTAAGTCATATGATTTGCCCAGACTGAGTCAGGAGGATACACACAAATTGAACAGACCAATATCAATGGATGAAATTGAAGAAGCCATCAAAAGACTACCAACCAAGAAAAGCCCAGGACCGGATGGGTATACAGCGGAGTTTTACAAAACCTTTAAAGAAGAATTAATACCAATACTTTTCAAGTTATTTCAGGAAATAGAAAAAGAAGGAGCTCTTCCAAATTCATTCTATGAGGCCAACATCACCCTGATTCTGAAACCAGACAAAGACACCTCAAAGAAAGAAAACTACAGACCAATATCTCTAATGAACCTAGATGCAAAAATCCTCAATAAAATTCTGGCGAATCGAATATAAAAACACATCAAAAAAATTGTGCACCATGATCAAGTAGGATTCATCCCTGGGATGCAAGGATGGTTCAACATACGGAAATCAATAAATGTTATTCACCACATCAATAGACTTAAAGATAAGAACCATATGATCATCTCGATAGATGCAGAGAAAGCATTTGACAAAGTACAGCATCCCTTTATGTTCAAAACATTAGAAAAACTAGGGATAACAGGAACTTACCTTGACATTGTAAAAGCTATCTATGCTAAGCCTCAGGCTAGCATCATTCTGAATGGACAAAAGTTGAAGGCATTCCCTCTAAAATCCGGAACAAGACAGGGATGCCCTCTATCACCACGTCTATTCAATATAGTTCTCGAAACACTGGCCAGAGCAATTAGACAGATGAAAGAAATTAAAGGCATAAAAATTGGAAAAGAAGAACTTAAATTATCACTATTTGCAGATGACAGGATTCTATACCTAGAAGATCCAAAAGGGTCTACAAAGAAACTACTAGAACTAATAAATGAATTCAGCGAAGTGGCAGGATATAAAATCAACACGCATAAATCAAAGGCATTTCTGTATATCAGCGACAAAACTTCTGAAATGGAAATGAGGAAAAACACTCCATTCACAATATCCTCAAAAAAAATAAAATACTTGGGAATCAACCTAACAAAAGAGGTGAAAGATTTATACAATGAAAATGACAGAACCCTAAAGAGAGAAGTAGAAGAAGATCTTAGAAGATGGAAAAATATACCCTGTTCATGGATAGGCAGAACTAACATCATCAAAATGGCGATATTACCAAAAGTTCTCTATAGGTTTAACGCAATGCCAATCAAAATCCCAATGGCATTTCTTGTAGAAATAGATAAAGCAATCATGAAATTCATATGGAAAAACAAAAGACCCAGAATAGCAAAAGCAATTCTAAGCAGGAAGTGTGAATCAGGCGGTATAGCGATACCAGATTTCAAACTATATTACAGAGCAATAGTGACAAAAACAGCATGGTACTGGTACCAAAACAGGCAGGTGGACCAATGGTATAGAATAGAGGACACAGAGACTAATCCACAAAGTTACAACTATCTTATATTTGATAAAGGGGCTAAAAGCATGCAATGGAGGAAGGATAGCATCTTCAACAAATGGTGTTGGGAAAATTGGAAATCCATATGCAACAAAATGAAACTGAATCCCTTTCTCTCGCCATGCACAAAAGTTAACTCAAAATGCATCAAGGAGCTTGATATCAAATCAGAAACTCTGCGTCTGATAGAAGAAAAAGTTGGCTCCGATCTACATATTGTGGGGTCAGGCTCCAAATTCCTTATTAGGACACCCATAGCACAAGAGTTAATAACAAGAATCAACAAATGGGACTTAATTAAACTTAAAAGTTTTTTCTCAGCAAGAGAAACAATAAGAGAGGTAAATAGGGAGCCTATATCCTGGGAACAAATTTTTACACCTCACACTTCAGATAGAGCCCTAATATCCAGAGTATACAAAGAACTCAAAAAATTAGACAATAAGATAACAAATAACCCAATCAACAAATGGGCCAAGGACCTGAACAGACACTTCTCAGAGGAGGACATACAATCAATCAACAAGTACATGAAAAAATGCTCACCATCTCTAGCAGTCAGAGAAATGCAAATCAAAACCACCCTAAGATACCACCTCACCCCAGTAAGATTGGCAGCCACTATGAAGTCAAACAACAACAAGTGCTGGCGAGGATGTGGAGAAAAGGGTACACTTGTACATTGTTGGTGGGACTGCAAATTGGTGCGGCCAATTTGGAAGGCAGTTTGGAGATTCCTGGGAAAGATGGGAATGGAACCACCATTTGACCCTGCTATTGCCCTTCTCGGACTATTCCCTGAAGACCTTAAAAGAGCATGCTACAGGGATACTGCCACATTGATGTTCATAGCAGCACAATTCACAATAGCTAGACTGTGGAACCAACCCAGATGCCCTTCAATAGATGAATGGATAAAAAAAAATGTGGCATCTATACACAATGGAGTATTATGCAGCAATAAAAAATGACAAAATCATAGAATTTGCAGGGAAATGGATGGCACTAGAGCAGATTATGCTTAGTGAAGCTAGCCAATCCCTAAAAAACAAATACCAAATGTCTTCTTTGATATAATGAGAGCAACTATGAACAGAGCAGGGAGGAAGAGTAGGAAGAAAAGAGTAACATTAAACAGAGACATGAGATGGGAGGGAAAGGGAGAGAAAAAGGAAATTGCATGGAAATGAAGGGAGACCCTCATTGCTATACAAAATTACATATAAGAGGTTGTGAAGGGAATGGGAAAATAAACAAGGAGAGAAATGAATTACAGTAGATGGGGTAGAGAGAGAAGGTGGGAGGGGAGGGGAGGGGAGGGGGGATAGTAGGGGATAGGAAAGGTAGCAGAATACAACAATTACTAATAGGGCATTATGTAAAATTGTGGATGTGTAACCGACGTGATTCTGCAATCTGCATTTGGGGTAAAATTGGGGGTTCATAACCCACTTCAATCTAATGTATGAAATATGATATGTCAAGAGCTTTGTAATGTTGTGAACAACCAATAAAAAATTAAAAAAAATAAAAAAAATAAAAAAAATAAAAAAATAAAAAAGAAAATGAAAAATCTAGTAACTGCTAGAATTGCCAGTTATCCTATTACTTGTTTTTATTTGTTCTTTTTAGTTATATGTGACCCTATAGTGATTTATACAAACATAGATTTACATCTTATTTTAAATAGGATCCCAGTCTTGTAGTTTTACATGATGTGGAGATTCACTGTGGTGTATTCATCTACATACATAGGAAAATTAAGTCAGACTAATGACACTGTCTTAACTATTCGTGTCCCTCCTTCTTTCCCTTCATTTCCTTTGTCTAATTCCCTGAACTTTAATTCTTCCCCTGCTCCCCTTGTTGTGTATTAGCATCCACATATCAAAGAGAACATGTGAACTTTGGTTTGGAGGATTGGCTTATTTCACTTAGCATAATAGTCTCCAGATCCACACATTTACCAGCAAAAGAAAGAAAGTCAATCTTTTTTAGGCTAATATTCCCTCTTGTATATATACCACATTTTCTTTTTCTTCTTCTTCTTCTCCTCCTTGTCCTCGTCCTCCTCCTTGTTATAGATTGACACAATGTCTTTATTTCGTTTTTGTGTATTTTTACGTGGTGCTGAGGGTTTACCCAGGGCCCCAAATGTGCAAGGCAAGCACTTTGCCACTAAGCCCCAACCCCAGCCCATACCACATTTTCTTAATCCATTCATCTGTTAAAGTGCACCTAGATTGGTTCCATAGCTCAGCTATTGTAGATTTTGAGCTGCTATAAACAGTGATGTGGTTGCATCACTATAGTACGCTGATTTTAAGTCGTTTGGATTTATATGGAGGAGTAAAAGAGAACATAGACTTTTGCTGTTAGTGACAGAAAAGAAAAGAAGAGAAATCAGGGGAAATCGAAGAAAAACAATATAAAACAAATTCAGTAAAAAGAACCTAGGATAAAAGTGACTCTTTTTAGTTAGGTGTAATAGTGCATGCTTGTAATCCTAGTGACTCTGGAGGCTGAGGCAGGAGGATCACAAGTTCAAGGCTATTCTTGGCAATTTAGTGAGATCTTGTCTCAAAATAAGGTATCAAAAGTTAAAGAGCTAAGGATATAGCTCAGTGATTACAGCACTTCTGAATTTGAATTTGATTCCCAGCACCAAAAAAATAAAAAATAAATAAAAAAGAGTCTTTTTAAAGAATCATGTGAATAACATAGCTTTATAGCTTTATTTCTCCTATTTTTTTTAGTATATATTTTAATGGAAAGTGTTAAAGTATAACATTTACTAAAATGTTATATATTTAATGGAAATTGCTAAAGTATAACATTTACTAAAATGACAACAATTTGAGATTATCCTTTCTGGAAAACTCAGGATTTATAATTATCAAACCTGAGGAAAGATTAATGAGTTAAAACAGTTTAGAAATCAAAAACATGATTCATAATGATTTAACAAAAGGGCTTGTCATGAGAAATTTTTAAAATTCAGATGTGTTCTAAGATTTCTTAACCAGGACTTACATAATTTAGATTATCCCTATTGTTAGACTAAAAACATCTGCAATTTCTAGCTTTATGATCAAAATTTGATGCAGCTCAAACTTTTAAGGTAAAATACAGCTTTTAATTGTTAAAATAACTCAATTGATTCTTTTAAAATATAATTAAATGTTTGATAATTCACATTTTTCCAGATGAATTAATAAAGAATATGTGGTATATATGCAAAATGGAGTTTTATTCAACCACAAAGAAGAATGAAATCATGGTATTTGCTGGTAAACGGATAGAACTGGAGAACATTCTAGCCCGAGAACCACGCTGGTTTCATGAAAGAAGGTTCAAATTGTGAGAAAATGCTAGGGAGTTTTAAATTAAAGAGACAAGACTCTAATTACCTTTAAAACAGCTCCAGTACGGCTTCTAGCTCCAGTCTCCAGCCACCTAATTCGGTAGTGAGGTTTACTGAAGAGGAGAGAGAGAGGGGGGGGGGGGAGGGAGGGGGAGGGAGAGAGAGAGAGAGGGGACATGCTAGGGAGTGGGCTTTTATTGGGGAACACAAAATTCCAGGAAAATTCCTATCCAATGAAGATTAAGGGGGGCAGCATCCCAAGGTCAGGGGCAATGATTGGGTCTTTGGGGCAGTGGCCAGACATGCCTCTGCACTGACAAGCCCTGGGACCTGGAGAAGGGTGGGGAAAGCTCTGACATAGCTGTGTCTAAGCGCCTCTCACCCAGCCAGGGAGGTAACTCAAATCACGTGGGAGGATGGCCTCCCACAGAACATCATGCTAAATGAAATAAGCCAGACCCAAAAAGTCAAGGGTCAAAGGGTTTTTTTTCATATGTGAAAGCTAGACCAAAAAAGGAGAAAAAAAGGTGTGTGTGTTGGGGGTAGGGGTGTGAATCCCATGGCTAGAAGACAGATCAGTGGAAGGCAATTGAGGAGGAGGGAGGAAGAATACAAAAATGGAGAAATGGTGGAATGAAAATGACCAAATTATCCTATGTACATATATAAATATACCACAGCAAATTTCACCTTTATGTGTATCTATAGTGTACTAATTAAACAAAACTTATAAATAAATAGAAGACCAATAAAGTAGAGGAAAAGGGGAGGAAAAGGAAAGTACTGGGGACTGAATTGGAGTAAATTAAATTCCATCCTTGTACAATTATGTCAAAATGAACCCCAATATTATATAAAACTATAAACTATAATAAGCTAATAAAAATTAAAGTAAAAAAATAAATACTGTGTGTGTGTGTGTGTGTGTGTGTGTGTACGCGCGAGTGTATGTGTATGCTTTTATCCATTTCTATAGTTAATGGTTATACTATAGAGATGGTGTTCTGTGCTGTATGTTGACATATTTTCTGCACAGGAAATGCAGGAATTAAATTGTAAATATAGGTTTCATGGGTGTATTAAGGATTTCTAGGTTATGTATTAGTATGCATTCATTTACCAAAGGATTATCTGAGGCAAAGGTTAAATTTGAGGTTGGACTCTCCTAGCCTCTGAGCTGGCTTTTGAGAATTTTCCCCACTCCCACAAACTTGCTTACCTTTCATGAATAGAGATTAAGTCTAATATTAGACTACAGAAACAATATTAAGAAGGTAAAACTACAACTAAGAATGTTAAATAATAATATAGATTTCTGGCTTTAAATGTCAATGAAATGCATATTATTAGCACCACAGTGCAACTGTGCAAATAAGAATGTTCAAATTTTAATCACATCAGTATGACTTCTATGAAACTATCTCATAGTTACCACCCTCCTCCAACCGGTACAATAGCTGAAGCATGGAGGGGCCACTTTTGCTCACCCAGAACTGCCCTATGTACCCTCCCAGTCATATTCCTGGTAATAACGTTCTGGAGTGGGTCATGGGAATGGATACAAGATGGATAAAATGAATTTTGCTTTGAAGTCTGAAACCTGGGTTCTAATCCTGGCTCATCTCTTATTAACTGGGTAGTGTTAATTCATTTAGCTTTTTAATTTTCTAACATATTTTTTAGAGCAGTTTTAGCTTCATAGCAAAATTGAGAGGAAAGTACAGGGATTTCCCATAGCCCATCTCCAATTTCCACTCATGCAGTGCATCCCCTACTATCTATATCCCCAGAAGAGTGGCACATTAGTTACAATAGATGAACCTGCTTTGACACAGTATAACCATCCAAAGTCTATAGTTTACATTAGGATTCACTATATGTGTTATATGTTCTGTGGTGTGGACAAACATATGATGAGTTACAGCATTGTAGTTTAGAGTAGTTTCACTGCCCTAAATATCCTCTGTGCTCTGCCTCTTTATCCATTTCTCTCCTCCTAATTGTGGCAACCAATGTTATTTTTACAGTTTCAGTAGTTTTGCTTTTTCCAGAATGTTAAATTATTTAGTTTTTTAGAGGTTTTGTAGGATTCATATTTTCATCTCTGTTTTAGTCAGTTTTTTTTCCCATTGTGACCCAACCAGCACAATTGTAGAGGAGGAAATTTTTTTTGAGGGATCATGGTTTCAGAGGTCTCAGTCCATGGACAGCAGGCTCCATTCCTCTGGGCTTGAGGTGAGGCAGTAGAGTGTGGTGGAGGGAAGCAGCTCACATGAAGATCAGGAGGCAGAGAGAGACTCCATTTACCAGATACAAAATATATACCCCCAAAGCCATTCCCCCAATGCTCCACCTCCTCCAGCCACACCCTAACTGCCTTCAGTCACCACTCAGTTAATTCCATCAGATTAATTCACTGATTGGGTTAAGGCTAAAACATTGGCTTCTGGACTCTACTATTTCATTTCAATATATCTGAAGTGGAGGTCCAAGAATTGTGTTTCTAACAGGTAATGCTAATGTTGAAGACTCAGGGACCGCACTTTGAGAACCATGATCTAAAATTCAGGGAAGTGTTTCCTAAATTATATTTTAAATAATTTCTTAAATTTTAATTTAAAATTACATTTTAATTGTAACGCTCAGAAATACATATAGCTTGTTAAGAATGCAGATCCTCAGTTCCTATTCCAGCTCTGAGGAATTCAAATCCTTGGTATTTGGAAGCTACATATTCCACTTCACAAGTGATTCTTATATATCTTGATGTCTGAGAACCACTGATTTAGAGGCAACAATTCTCAACTCTGTTAGAACTATATGGGTACTTAAAAAATTATCATGACCCCCACTCTCAGAAACTCTGATTTTTAGATTCAAATAGTTTAGGATGACTTTCAAGACCCATGTTTTTTTTTTTTTAAGTCCTCTAGGTGATTTTACTGTATCATCAGGGCTATGGACTAGGGAGAGGAAGGGCTGAGTTTGTCATTCTATTCCCTGGTGCATTAAGAATATGTGGGACCTGTCTCCGGTCTTCCTGGTAGTCAAGATTGCATGGGATTATAACCTAAAGCAGCCATAAACTTCATATAACACTAAACCAGCAGAAGACTGATAGTCCATGAGCAAAATAGGAAAAGTTGAAAAGAATTTTGAAGAGAGTGCTATATGTATATGTTTTTATCTATATGTTTGTTAACTGGCATTATACATTATATAAATTTAATGTTACTTTGCTAACTGTATTTTGCTTAGTCTGAAATTATTTAGAATATCTGTCTTATTCTACATTAACTGGTAATGTGTCTAGTAGCTCTGTTCAAATATCTAAAGGATTTGCAAAGGAAGACATTTAGATTTATTCTTTTGGTAGCAGAGGAAAGAGATAGGTAGTCAGATTTCAGCTTGATCTAGCTGGAGGGGTGGTGAGAGAATTTTAAGAAGAGATGGAATGATCAGAGATGGGCAGAAATATCTGAGAAGGAAAAGCAAACATAGGAAGCAATTGTTCTTAACCCTTTAGAGACTAGGATTCTAAAGCCATGAGGACCTAGGGAGAAAGGAGAGGTGAGGACAGTTCTGACTGAATCTTTCTAAATTCCTCAGGACATTAAAACTTGCTCTAAAGACATTTGAACCTCTGGCTGCTTCCTTAGCCTTCAACAGTCTTTGGAGCCTGATGTCTCAAACACAAAACAGTGCTCAGATGGGTGTGAGTTTTCCCACACCCATCTGGAGCTCAGAAGCAGAGATTGTAGACATATAACATTAATGAAGTTCTCTGACATATTTATTTTTGAAGCAGCATGAAAGCCTCAAAAATAAGTCTTGGAATGGGGCTGTAGCTCCATGGTAGAGCACTTGACTAGCATGTGTGAGGCACTGGGTTTGATCCTCAGCACCGCATATCAATAAATAAAATAAAGGTATTGTGTCCATCTACAACTAAAATATATATGTAAAAAATAAGATTTTCATGTCACAGACATGAAAGGACCATGTAAATCTGGGGTGCTTTTCAGGGACAGGGTGCCCTTGTTCCTGACAAGTGTTATTGGGGGGCTGCATTTAGGAGAGGGCAGGGCCATTCGTAGGGGGTGGGCTGTCAGTCACTTCTTCATAGAAGCAGCACAACAATACACACTTTATTTCTCTTCAGGCTGTGGGAATTTTTTCAACATAGATTTTACTCTTTCTGATACTGAGAAGAATTTGCACCATTTCCATTCACCCAGCAACCCTGACTGCAACATTCGCAGTAGTTTTGGAATTCAAACAAATGAAACCAACTGCTTTTCTTGATTGGGCAGTTTTTTTCAAAGGACATTTCTCCTGTGTTTCATGTTTACTCTCGCTGGATGCCCTTCTCACTTGACAGGCTGTGCCGGAGCCCTCACAATGCTGCTCCCTCCACATCAGCAGACTCCTCCAAGCCTCTTCGGCCTCACACTGGCTCTTTACAGCAATTATTTCGTTCCCTTTCATTATTCTGCTTTCACAGTGACAATAACAGCTTACAGGCAAGAAAGCCTAGGAGCTTTGAATTCTCTTTGCTTCCTTGTTCCTGGAATGACACCTTCTACTCTCTCTCATCCCTGATCCTTGTCTTAGTTACCCGAGCTCTCTTGTTGCATGAAAGCAAATGGAACATGAAAGGCCAAATATTCCAAGTGGAGTCAGCCTCTTTAGCATAATGATTTTTCAATTAATGGTCTCCTATTTTAAAATATCACTGCAAAGAAGATGGAGTCCATTCTTTTTCTCTAAAACATCTTTTCATGTTCTAACAATATATTTTCCATTTCTTACTAATTTATAATTCTGGTTGATTTGGATTATTGTTTGTAGAGGTATTTTTTTTCTCTAAAGAGAAATAAAAAGCCCTTAAACATTTTCTTTTTCATTTTTTAACCCTGGAAGTCTTTGAAGTAATTATACATAATCGAATGAACAATCGGGAGTGACTGTCCTAGCTGGAAAACCACTGGAATTTTCTTGCACTTCCAACTACCCCTTCTTGGTAGCATTCTTCTCATTCAGCACTGAAGACCCAAAAGCTATTGATGGATCTTTCCTACCCTATGAGAGGCCTCCTCTCACTTTCTGATATTCTGTTAAAGACAGTCATGGCAGAGGTTGGTGAGAGGTGAAAGTCCAGTCAGCCTGACAATAACAAGGAAGAAAGTTAGAGAAAGCCCCCCAAAACATCTTTGCACTTACCTATGCTTTGATCCTAGCATGATCTTATCCTGAGTCTTTCTACTCCACAGCCCCTCATTCTGGAAGCCTCTACTCCAGTGCTTGCTGTAATATGGGACACTTGTGTTTTGTGGACTCATTCTTCAATATGGAAACTGTCACTCCATTTGTGTTACCCGCATGGTCTATTAAAGCCACTTGAATAGTCTATATATTCTTATGCATGTAAGCTTCCCTGGATGGTCTTTAGGAAGTCCACAGATTTACTGAAATACATAAGAATTTGTTTGAATGTACATTTGTATGTTTTCCTGGGAGAGAGTCCATATCTTAAATTAGATTCTCCAAGAACACTAGGACACATAGATACTTTGAAATGTCAAGAAATAAACATTGATGCAGTTACGAAAGGCCTTGAGGTCATGTACCATTCCATAGCAAATATTCACTGAGTATCTACAATGTGCTGGGTACTTGTCCAGATATTATTCCCATTTTTTTTGTTGGTGCATTATATTTGTATGTACTGATGGGATTTTTGTTACATATTTGTACATGCACACAATACACAATATAACAATATAATTTGGCCAATATCACACCCCAGCACTCCCCCACCCTTATCTAGACTCTTAATCCATCAATGAACAACAGCCAATGTGCTAGAAGAGGATCACTCTGGCTGATGTGTTAAAAAGAGACAGCGAGGGGCAAGGGAAGGAGCAGACAGATAGGTTGCCTTGCAGTCATCCAGGAGAGAAAGAAGGATGGATGCATCAGGGTATATGCAGCAAAGAACTGGGAGCTGACTGGAGTTTGAATAAATTTTGAGATACAGCCAAGAAGATTTGCTGACAGATCAGATGTGAATTGTTAGAAAAAGAGAGAGTCAAAGATGACAATGCTTTTGGCCTGAGCAACGGAAAGGGAAGAGTCTTGGGAAAAACAAAGAATTTCAGGTCAGACAGGACATGGACTTGAGATCTGCCACTCACTGGCTAATTTGCAGCCTTACTCATTGGAAAGTCTTTTAACTCCTCTGAGTCTCAGTGTTTCCATTTGCAAACTGAGAACAGGAAAATCTATCTGATAGGGATGCTATGAAGAATTCCTGTAATGTGCCTGGTGCATAGTGCATGGAACAGATGCTAATCCCTTTCCCTCATCTTCCTTTAGGGAGGGAAAGAGGAAAGTGAGGGGGAGTGGGTGGGTGGTGGCCTGATCTTAGATGATCTGTCAATACCTTCCTGTCTTTTTGACTTCATTGTTTAGATATGCTGAATAATTTCAGTGTTTATTCTTTCTTCAGTCCTGTGTTTTCTTCTGCTAAATGAGTGGAACTACTAATTTGGAGTTCAATTTAGATAGTATTTTTATTATCTGTAACACATTATTTTATGCTTATTTATCTTAAAAAATGTTTCTTACAGTGAAGAAAGGATTCTTATCTGATATTGTCCATTATCCTTGTGTACTATCCACAAATGTGTAACTAAAACGTTCATTGGGTTTAGTGATTAGGTTATTGCTGTAGTAAATAACACTTTATATGATGAAGAAATATTTGGTGGGTTGTTATATAACCACTTAAGAAAGTTTCTCTGATATTTGGTGAGGTTAGTGAGGAATTTTAGGTGGACCCAGAATTGCGTTACAGTTTTTATTTTTCATTTAAGACAAGTTCCTACTCTGATTATTAGTTACCAAGCATGTTTTCTGGAGCGGCTACATTTAGGATAACAAGGGATGCTAAAATTTGGAATTCAACAAGGGAGAGAAGAGTGAGTATGAACGAATTTGGTTATAAGGATTCACCTTGCTTCCTTCATCAAAATATCCTCACTTCCAGCCATTTTAATATTTCTGAAATTAGAATATGTTTTATAACCTATATATACATTTAATCTGATAATAGTTGTAGCATTTTTGATAGAGTTTAGTAAGTGGCATCTGTCTTCTCTACCCTAATTCCAAACCGATTGAGAAGTAAAACAATAAAATGCAGGGAGGGCTGGGGTTGTAGCTCAGTGGCAGAGAGTTTGCCTAGCATGTGTGAGGCACTGGGTTCGATTCTCGGCACCACATAAATATAAATGAAATAAAGGCATGCTGTCCATATGCAACTACAAAAAATATGCAGGAAGAGTGTAAATCTACCAGTTTTATTGGTGATAAATTAGAGAACATAGTTTGTTTGAGCATTCTAAGCAGTAACACTTTCCTCAGTTGATGCCTCCCATTTTTCTGGATGGAAAATGAGATCTAATTTTCCATGCTTGGGTCTTTTGCTAAATTAGCTTCCATCAACTGAGAAATGCAGCCCAATTCAGCTGGCTAAACTCATGCCAACTGCAGGGTGAGAAGCAAGAGGCTGATCACAATTTAGTATTGTCAGAAATTTCTTTTTAGCACTACTTTGTCACAGAGTCACTCTTATGGTCTGTAAGAGAACATGATGGCACCTCCCCTTTGAAGGAAATGGCTCTGAGTTCTCAAAGCCCCAAGGTTAGCCAGTTTAGGTTGGGGAATTAGGTATCACCTAGGAAAAAATATCTGATTCCTAATTTGTTTTGTTTTGTTTTGAATGTCTAAAATGAGATACTGTCTAAGAGGGAATTTGGGAGAGAAGGTAGGGATAGGTAGATATTAGATTGTCCTTTTTGCTTTATTGAAAACTAGGCTCAGTGCTGAAATATATTTATTAGGCACTCATAGACTCCTGTACATGTATAGTTTGGGGGAAGATTTGGTAATTGAAGGGGAATGTAAAGATATGTAAATATCTACATATATATTTCTTAAAATGAAGTTGCAAATAATTGATGCCTTAATTATTTTTTTAATATAGGAAATAAAATTTCAAACTATAAAAGAAAATAAAAACAAATCCCTCTATAAGTTCTTTCACTGAAAGTTCCCCTCTCAGGTTTGCCTACCCGGTTTTTGTGAATCCTTCCATTGCTATTTGTTCATAATAGTATTTCATTTGTTTTGCACGAATTATAACAATGTTAAAGATGCTTCCAGATAAACATGTTAGGTGGTCTTTTTAACCTTATAGATGTTATGATGTGTCACTTCAATATCAGCTTTATTATGTGACACCTGAAAAAAAAACTCTTTTTATTTGTTATACAATTACAAATTGCTGAAGTGCTGTTAAAAAGAAAAGAATCTAAATATAATGGTTATTGAAAGAGATATCACTTGTACTAATGTGTTCAAAATATGAATGTCAGATGTGTTTTTTCCTCCAGTGATTCTGTGAGATATGCTTCCATGGTTACCAGGTAATAGATATAATGATAAGAAAAATGTATGGAGATCAGAAATGGAATTGTCATTTCGGATTTTCTTTATACATGACATTCATTGTCATTACTGTTTCCTTAGGCAATTTGGAAACTCATAGGTCCTGAATATAAAATATAAATACATGCTTCTTGGATAGCTGGTACTTTCCCATGTCTTTACCTATTTATGAGTTACATTATACTGTCTTCTAAAAACTGAATTTAGAAGGTAAGCAGTGGAGTTAAATTATAAGTAATAACATTTGCTGTATTTTCCAAGGTATAAATTCTGGCAGGGGTGCTGAGAATGAAGTATAATGATAGTGACCAAACAAATGCAAAAACCAATTTCATTTTTAAGAGCAAGACTGAAGTTTCACAAATCTTTATTTCAATATTCTTAGGTTAAAAAATATTTTCCCCAGATATAACAATCAAAAGCAGATAAGGGGGAAGACATCTCTGGAGAAATGGAAAATATTCTACAGTAGGAATAGACTCTTGAGTTCTTTTGTGAACTTTGCCTCTGCAAGTTTGACCTTGATTTTGACCCATTATTCCACCTTTTTAGGTGTCAGTTTTTATTTGTCAGACTGAGTAGCAATCTCTTACATTCTTTCCAAATTCAACATTCTGTTTCTAGGAAGGGACTTGAAATAATTCATTCTCTCTCACTCAATGAGAAAGAAAATCTGTGAATTCTATATTAAGATTCTTGTCTGAGAATTTAACTTGCTGCATCTTTCTCAAGTTACTTAACTGCTAAGCTGGGAAAGGTGGGCATGAGAAAGGGTAGATAAATGGAGGCTGGATTTGATTAGTTCATTCTGTATGTGTGTGTTGAAATATCACACTGATCCCTATTGATATATACAATTAATACATGTCAATCAAAAATAAAATAAAATAAAATAAAATAACCCCACTTAACTACTAAGTAGTTTTGCTAATGGTAGTCCTTATATATTTATTCCTCAACAACACAATTCAATAATCACAACTAATTAGCAACTGAGAGCTTTTGTTTCCCCACCGAAATCATGGCAATTTATTATTTTTAATATATTATATATTTATTTTTAAAATTTTTTATTTATATATGACAGCAGAATGCATTGCAATTCTTATATAGAGCACATTTTTTCATATCTCTGGTTGTATACACAGTATATTCACACCAATTCGTGTCTTCATACATGTACTTTGGATAATAATGATCATCACATTCCACCATCATTAATAACCCCATGCCCCTTCCCTTTACCTCCAACCCCTCTGCTCTATCTAGAGTTTGTCTATTCCTTCCATGCTCCCTCTTCCTATCCCACTATGAATCAGCCTCCTTATACCAAAGAAGACATTCAGCATTTGTTTTTTTGGGATTGGCTAACTTCACTTAGCATTATCTTCTCTAATGCCATCCATTTACCTGCAAATGCCATGATTTTATTCTCTTTTATTGCTGAGTAATATTCCATTGTGTATATATGCCACATTTTTTTTTATCCATTCATCTATTGAAAAGCATGTAGGTTGGTTCCACAGTTTAGCTATTGTGAATTGTGCTGCTATAAACATTGATGTGGTTTTGTCCCTGTAGTATGCTGTTTTTAAAACCTTTGGGTATAGACCAAGAAGAGGGATACCTGGGTCAAATGGTGGTTCCACTCCCAATTTTCCAAGAAATCTCCACATTGCCTTCCATATTGGCTGCACCAAGTTGCAGTCCCACCAGTAGTGTATGAGTGTGTATCTTTTCCCCCACATCCTCGCCAACACTTGTTGTTTGTCTTCATAATAGCTGCCATTCTGACTGGAGTGAGATGATATCTTAGAGTAGTTTTGATTTGCATTTCTCTGATTGCTAGAGATGATGAACATTTTTTCATATATTTGTTGATTGATTGTATATCCTCTCTGAGAAGTGTCTGTTCAGGTCCTTGGCCCATTTGTTGATTGTGTTATTTGTTTTTTTTTTTTTTTGGTGTTTAGCTTTTTGAGTTTTTTAATATACCCTAGAGATTAGTGCTCTATCTGATGTGTGAGGGGTAAAAATTTGCTCCCAGGATGTAGGCTCTCTGCTTACCTCACAGATTGTTTCTTTTGCTGAGAAGAAACTATTTAGTTTGAATCCATTCCATTTATTGATTTTTGATTTTAATTCTTGTGCTATAGGAGTCTTATTAAGGAAGTTGGGGCCTAATCCCACACGATGAAGATTAGGGCCTACTTTTTCTTCTATTAGACACAAGGTCTCTGGTTGTATTCCTAAGTCCTTGATCCATTTTGAGTTGAGATTTGTGCATGGTAAGAGATAGGGATTTAATTTCATTTTGTTGCATGGATTGACAGTTTTCCCAGCACCATTTGTTGAAAAGGCTATCTTTTTTCCAATGCATGTTCTTGGCACCTTTGTCTAATATAGATAATTGTAATTATGTGGGTTAGTCTCTGTGTCCTCTCTTCTGTACGATTGGTCTACCAGTCTGTTTTGGTGCCAATACCATGCTGTTTTGTTACTATTGCTCTGAAATATAGTTTGAGGTCTGGTATAGCGATGCCACCTGCTTCACTCTTCTTGCTAAGGATTGCTTTAGCTATTCTGGGTCTCTTATTTTTCCAGATGAATTTCATGATTGCTTTTTCTATTTTTATGAGGAATGCCATTGGGCTTTTGATTGGAACTGGAATTGCATTAAATCTGTATAGTGCTTTTGGTAGTAAGGTCATTTTAACAATATTAATTCTGCCTCTCCAAGAACAAGGTAGATATTTCCATCTTCTAAGGTCTTCTTTAATTTCTTTCTTTAGTGTTCTGTAGTTTTTGTTGTTGAAAATTTTCACCTCTTTCATTAGGTTTATTCCCAAGTATTTTTTTTTTTTGAGGTTATTGTAAATGGGGTAGTTTTCCTAGTTTCCATTTCAAGGGATTTATCACTGATGTACAAAAATGCCTTTGATTTATGGGTGCTGATTTTGTATCCTGCTACTTTGCTGAATTCATTTACTAGTTCTAGAAGTTTTCTGGTGGAATTTTTTGGGTCTTCTAGGTATAGAATCATATCATCAGCAAATAGTGCTAATTTGAGTTCTTTTTTTTCCCTATCTGTACCCCTTTAATTTCTTTCATCTATCTAATTGCTCTGGCCCATGTTTCAAGAATTATGTTAAATAGAAGTGGTGAAATAGCACATCCTTGTCTTATTCCAGTTTTTAGAGGGAATGCTTTCAATTTTTCTCCATTTAGAATGATGTTGGCCTGGAGCTTAGCATAGATAGCTTTTATGATGTTGAGATATGCTCCTGTTAACCCTAGTTTTTCTAGTGTTTTGAACATGTATGGGTGCTGTATTTTGTCAAATGCTTTTTCTGTACCAATTGAGATGATCATATGATTCTTTAAGTCTATTGATGCGATGAATTATGTTTATTGATTTCCATATGTTGAACCAAACTTGCATCCCTGGTGTGAACCCCACTTGATTGTGGTGCACTATCTTTTTGATATGTTTTTGTATTTGATTTGCCAGAATTTTATTGAGAATTTTTGCATTTAGGTTCATTAGCGATATTGGTCTGAAGTTTTCTTTCTTTGATATGTCTTTGCCTGGTTTTGGAATCAGGTGATATTGGTCTCATAGAATGAGTTTGGAAGTGCTCCCTCTTTTTCTATTTCACAAAATAATTTGTAGAGTATAGGTGTTAGTTCTTCTTTATAGGTCTTAGTCAATTGTGTATCCATCTGGTCCTGGGCTTTTCTTAGTTGGTAGGCTTCTGATGGCATCTTCTATTTCCTTTCTTGAAATTGATCTGCTTAAATGGTGTATATAATCCTGATTCAATTTGGGCAACTCATATGCCTATAGAAATTTTTTGATGCCTTTGATATTCTCTATTTTAGAGTACAAGTTTTCAAAAATAATTTCTAATTATCTTCTGTATTTCTGTAGTGTCTGTTGTGATATTTCCTTTTTCATTATGCCTTCCTCTATCCCAATAATTCTTAAATTTGGTCTTCTTATACTATACCATATTTCTTAAATGTTCTGCTCATGGTTTCTTACCATTTTCACTCTGTGGTCTACATTCTTTTCAAGATTATATATTTTGTCTTCATTGTCTGAAGTCCTATCTTCCAAGTGGTCTAATCTGTAGGTGATGCTTTCAATTGAACTTTTAATTTGGTTTATTTTTTCTTTCATTTCAAAGATTTCTGTTTTTTTTTTTTTAGAAACTGTATTTCCCTATTGAAGTAATCTTTTGCTACCTGTATTTGCTTATGTAGCTCTTTGTTGAAATTATCTTTTGTTGCCTGTATTTGCTGTCTTATATCATCTTTTAATTCACAGAATGTTTTAATTATGTACATTCTGAACTCCTTCTCTTGTCATTTCATCTGCGGTGCTGGCCATAGATTCTAATAATGTGGTATCTTGATTTGTTCGAAAAACTTTCTTCCCTTGTCTTTTCATGTTGCTTGTGTGTCTTCCTTTCTAGCTCTCTGGATCCAAGGCATTACTGTTTTACCCTATAGGCTTATAGTGCCTCTGTAGCATTCTAATACTTCACCTTTGAGGGGAAAGACAATGTTAACAGATCCCCATATAAACAAAATACAACCTAAAAACAAATAGTTGCTATTAAGACATTTACAAATTGGTCACAATGTACAGAAATGGTGAATTCAATTATTATCTACTATATAGTCAGTAGGTTTGTAAAAGGGTTTATAGATTCTGATGGTGGACAAAGAATTGGGGGTGAAGTGTAGGAAGATATGCTGAGAAGGTATGAGATGAGGATATAGAGTTATTATATCTTAGGAAGTGTGAAAGAGAAATCTAAAGAAGAAGGTTAGTCGTGGAGAAGTAGAATAGGTTAGAATAGAGAGGTAGTAATTTTGGGTAGACAAGTAAGAGGGAAGACAGAAGAGTACATAAGACAAACGCATTTATATATAAAATAAAAATGTTAAAACAGTAAAAATTAGAGTGAAAAATAGAAAAAAAAAAACAAAAAAAAGAAGAAGGAAAAAAGAATATACAACACAACTGTAATAAACTATTCAGTTGTCTCAGTCCTCAATATCCTAATTCATGCAAAGTGCTTGGTTTTATATATGTTGGGGATGTGAGGGCAGGAGAATAAAAAGGGAGAAGAAAGAAAAATAACCTCAAAGGAAGATGGTTGCAGATCAGTGTCTTTCCTGCTTCCCTTCTCATCCATTGGGTGGGGTTGTCTGTTCTTAGTTGGTATCTCTGCCCTCAGGATGGTGGGGGTTACCTGGGTATGAGGGTTGGTCTTGGGTGCAGGACACCTTGAAGTGGGGTTAGGCACCTGCCAGTCCCATTGAGAGACTGCACCTCAAGGATCTCCTTTTTGGGGTCTGCTCCTGTGACGTGGGTGCCAGGTCTTACTTCCTCATTTCGCCTGTATAGCTCACAGTTCCTGCCCTCTAAATTAGTCTCTAAAGTGTATCTCCCTCCCCCTGTCCCTTTCTACTTCCTAATCAGGAACCTTTCTCTTTGGGGTCTGTGTGTTGCATTCTGGTGGCTGTGCACCTGTCATGGAGGGCTATTTTTTTTTTTTGGTTTTATTTTGTTTATTTTTTATAGTCAGTTCAGACAATAGCGGATATACACTGCATACCAAATGTTCTGAGTATGAAATTTAAGTATTTTATATGAAATTCTCTCCTGAAAATATTGAGAAAATGCCAAAGTGTCTGTTATGTAAATTAAATATCAGCCTTGGGCAGCTGTCAGTTATGGGTCATTCACATTATACAGTAAAATGCTTTACTTTCTCTTAACTAGCACGAATTCCCTCTAGACCCAAGGTAAGAGTATGGAGGGCTATTTTGAATTGGGCAATTACTCTGCTGAGTTAGCAGCTGCCGGGAATGGGGGGAATTAGAAAACTATGGGTACCTGGCTATCTGGTGTTCCAAACTGGTAATTGCCCCAACTAAAGATGTGATGGAGGTGACCCAAGATGAAGGCTGCTGCTTTCAGTGATGGGGTGTTGGGTTGAGTGGCAGGAGGTGGATGATGGCATTGTGCAATGTGTTCAGAGATGAGCTCTGTGGTATGCAGTATTGTGGCTGTCGGCTTTCTTCAGAGCCTGTGATGTCCCCAGGTGCAGGCAGGCTAACACGAATAGGGGACTATGGTAGTAGCTGCCGAGTCCCAAGATGGAGGCAACTGGGGGAGCCCCACGTTAGTAGATGGGGGTCCACACAGGAGTAGTGGCTGGTGTTCTTGAGCATGGGTAGTGGCTATCTTTCGTGGGAACAGCATCTGGGAATTCTGCACCGGTGCTGATGCCAGTGGTCACGCTAAGGCACCCGGGAGACCTGTGTGGGTGAGTAGTCAGGAGTGGGGAGTCCTTTTCTTACACTGAGACCTGGGCCCTGTGGGGCCCAGCGGCTGTGATTCCTGCTCAGGATCAGCTGTGTAGGGGTCCTTTATTACTCTCAGCAAAGCAGTATTCCCACCAATTGAGACTCAGGTCATGGAGTGACACAGAATGTTGCCTCCCTCTGGCCCACTGTCTTGGATCCTCCTAATATAGTTTTATAATAGGTGATATTCACCACCCAGTAGAGTAAGTTCTTCCATCTTTTCCCCAATCTCAAAGAGTTTCTTGGTTATTCTTGACCATTTTTATTTCCAAAATATTTAAAAAATTTGTATATTTATTTATTGGTGCATTATAATTATACACAATAGGTGGCGCTCATTATGCCATATTCATACATGCATATGACATAATTTGATGAATTTCATTATTCAGTATCTTCCCTTTCCCTCCTCTTCCCTTCTGATCTGGTTGCTTTCCTCTATTGATCTCCTGTCTATTATTGCTATTATTTTTTTAACTAATATACTTTATATAAAAGCAAATTCATTATATTATATTGGCACATAGACATAGCATAATTGGTAGATTTCATTTTCCATCCATATGATTTTAAAAGAAGCTTGTCAATTTCCACAAATAAACTGGTAGAATTTGGAATGGAATTATATTGATCCTATAGATGAATTTTAGAAGAAATGTTATTGTAACCATATTGAGTCTTTTGGTTTGGGGCATAATATACTCATCAGTTTATTTAGAATTTCAGTTAATGAAATGTAGGGATCCCTTTGTGTGTAGGTCTCATATATCTATTGTTAAGTCAATTCCTAGATTTTGGTTTCTTTTTGATGTAGCTAAAAATAGTGTCAAAGAATTTTTAATTTATTACTTGTATTCAGTATATATATATATATATATATATATATATATATATATATATATATAGTATTTTTTCTTTGTGTCTGATGATCTTTCGTATTCTAGAAATTTGCCTGTAAATTCTTTTGTATTTTTCTATGTACATAACTAAATCATTTGTGAAAATTTTTATTTCTTTCTTTTGAATACTTACAGCTTCTATTTCTTTTTGCCTTTTTGTTCTATGTGTATCTGAAAGAATGTGTATTCTTTCATTTTTGAATTCAGTGTTACAAATATCAATTAGGTACAAATCTTGTATATCCTTTCTAATTTGACATCATCTTGTTCTATCTAATACAGAGAAGTGTTAAAATCTTCCATTATGATGGGAAAGGTTATTGTAGATTTGTGCCCTTCTCTTTAAAAAAAATTCTTTATTATTCTTAGGTTCGGTTATCACATTTGTTCAAATGTTCAGTTGTTTTATCTTCCTGGTGAATGGAGATCTTATAATATCTGTCTCTTTACTCTAGTAATAAGTTTTGCATTAAAGTTTACTTTGTCAAATAATTAATTAATCTTCTAATAAATAAACTATATCCATTTTCTTTTGCTTAGTGTTTATGTGGTATGTATTTTTCTATGCTTTTACTTCATTGTTTCTGTATTCTTATGTGTCTTTGTAAGTAATATTTGTCTTAGTCCATTCTTGCTTTTATAATGATACTTGAGACTGAGTAATTTGTAAAGAAGAGAAATTTATTTTTTCACTGGAGGAATTTATCTTTTCTGGGGGCTGAGAAATCCAAAATCTAGGTGCTGGCAGACTCTGTATTTGTTTAGGGATGCTCTTTGCTTCCAAAATGATGCCTCTTATTTTACCCTCACATGATGAAAGAGGCAAATGCTGTATTCCCGCCTGGCAGAAGCACGAGGACTGCAGAACTTGGCTGGTTACCCCCAGCCCTTTTATAAGGGCTTTTGTGAAGGTGAAGCCCTCATGAGTTAACCATCCCCTAAAAGACTCATCTCTTTATACTACCACATTTGGTCTTAGGTTCCAACATATGAGCTTTATGTAAATTTAAAGTAGAACTGAAATTCTAATCTGGACAACCAGCTATCACCAGGCTTGGTAGGCTTTTCACCTCGTTCCACTATTTTGCAACATAGATGGATGGGCTCTTATTAGCTGCTCATAAGTAGCTCGTCTGGTTTCGGGGTGTTTGACTTAAATTCTTTTTGTCAAGCATTTTCCTGGTTAAATCATTATGCAAAAGGTAAAAGTTTTAGTCTTTTCTTTTTTATACTATGAAATTATTCTTTCATCTTAAAAGATGAAAGAATAATTTTATAGTATAAAAAAGTTCCTGGTAATAATTTAGTTCCTGGTAATAATATAGCTTCTGGTAATAATTTCTATCTCCTATGCTTTTATTTAAGATAAATGTTTTATTTATTAAATGAATTGTATTTTAGTGGGGAGGGGGTTGTGGGCTAGCATCAGTTCAAAATGTTTACAGGCATTCGGATCACAAGGTATATTTGTATTTTGGGGAAGTCTAGTGTGACATTCTTTTTTTCTATTTGAATGATTTAGCCCATCTAAATGTATTTTAATAACTTATATAATTAGGTTTAATTCTGCCATCTTATTTTGTTTCCTATTTGTACTATTTGTGCTACGTTTTTTCAATTATTTTTGTCTCCCCTTTGTGTTATTTTTTATTTTTTCCCTTTATTACTTTAGTATATATGCTTTGGTTTCTTTTTACTGTTAAATATAGGCATTATAACATGCATCTTTGATTTATTACAGTCTAAGTTTGCAAGTATCTTAGTATACTTTAATTCCATTAATTCTCCTTTAAGTTTGTTCTTTTCATTATAGTAACAATTTTTGTCTGAACACTTGCATTTCTGCCTGGAATTTTTCCCCTGTAAAGAATACCTTGTAGTATTTTAGTTTTTTAAAGTTTGCTTGTCACAACTTCGTTTTTTTTTTTTTTGCAAAAATGCAAATATTTTTAGACAAATGCTTTACTAGTAAAACATTTACTGAAGTGTTTTAGTCAGATTTTTCATTGCTGTTACCAGAAGACCTGACAACAACAACGTAGAAGAAGAAACGTTTATTTTGTGGTTCATGGCTTTAGTGGTCTTAGTATATAGGTGACTGACTCCATTGTTACTCCTGATGAGGCATACCATCATGGTGGAAGGGTGTGGAAGAATAAAGCAACTGAGGCCAGGGCAATCCAGAATCACAAACAGCTCTGCTTACCAGGGACAAAATATAAATCCCAAATGTGTGCCCCCAATGACCTACTTCTTCCTGCCACTCCCTACTTGTCTACAGTTAACCACTCAGTTAATTCATACCAGTGGATTAACATTACCAGTTAAGTTAAAGCTCTCACAATCCAATCATTTAATCTCTAAACTTCCTTGCATTGTCTTCTGGGGATACCTTATATCTAAACCATAACATTCCACTCCTGGACTCCAAAAGCTTATGACTATGTCACAATATAAAATACATTTGGTCCATTTTCAAGACTCCCTGTAGTCTAAACAGTTTTAGCATTACCCAAATGTCTAAGTATTACATCTCCTCTGAGACTCAAGGCAAATTCTCAGTTTGTACCCTGTAAAAATCAAAAGCAAGTTGCATATTTTCAAAGCAAACATTTCCATTCTACAAGGGAGAAATAGAGCATAGAAAGAAGGAATGAGACCAAAGCAAGGCTGAAATCCAACTGATCAAATAAATCCTGTAATTCCACTTTAAGTATCTGGGTCACATGGCATCATTATGTTCTCCAAAGGTCTTGTGCTGCTATGACTTTGCTGGTTGCAGCCCACATGACTTCTCTATTGGCTTATCTCTGCTAGACTCCTACAGCTTTCCTCAGAAGACATTCCATGATACTCTTTATCTCAGGGTCTCTGCTGCTGCTTTTGCTTCCTTCTTGCTTCTTCATGCATTATTCTGTCAGGGGTAGTCTTAAGGGACTCTAACCCTGATGCATTTTCCTGGCCTCCCAGGCCTTCTTTTGAAATCTTAGTGAAATCCTTCATGACTCTTTATCTCGAGGATCCTGGAATCCTGCAGAACCAGCACAATGTGGTTCATTCCAAGGTCTGCCACCATCTTAAGCAGTAGCCAAGCCTCTAGGGACCATAGCTGCAGCAGCCTCTGAGTGACTGGGTGTCTTGAGCATGGTAAAACAACTGCCTACCTCTCCCAACTGCCTTGCAATCAGGGTGGCCACATGGTTTCTTCTCAAAGTAATTTTTACTTTTATAGGCTCAAACTTGAGATAGATGTGGTCTTGCCAATTGCTGAGATACTCTCAAGCCATTTTTCCTGTTGCTTCTGGGTAAAGTACTTAATAGCATCTCTTTAGTGGCTATAATCACTTTAATAATCACAGCTTCCTTAGCTCCAGTTTTACTCAGTCATGGCCTAACTACAAGTTTTTCAAATCTTTCTGTTCTGATTTCTCCTCCTGCTTATCACAGTAAACTTGGTTAAAAGCTGCCATCAATATCCATGCACTACCCGAATGCTGAACTGCCTTGAAATTTTTCTCCACCAGATTAATGAACACATCACCTTTAAATTCAGACTCATGGAAAGTCCCAGGATATGGGCAAAATGTAGACAACTTATTTTCCAGAACATAACATGAATGGCCTCTATTTCATTTCCAATTCTCTTTTCCCTCTGAAACCTCATGAACTCAGTCTTTATTGTCCACAGTCCTATTTTGGCATTCTGGTCTCCTGACCTCCCACCAGAATCACCCATAAAGCTCTACTTATAACATCTAAAGATTTTCCAGCTTGCATCTTTTCAAAATGCGCCCCCTCTCCAAATTACTCTCGAAGGTTTTTAAACCACCTAGTTAGGTCTGTCACAGCAATGATCCCACATTTCAGTACCAATTTCTGCTTTAGTCAGCTTTTTCATTGCTGTGACCAAAGGACCTGACAAAAACAACATAGAGCAGGAAAATTTTATTTGGGGCTTAGAGTTTCACAAGTCTCAGTCTGTAGATGGCCAACTCTGTAGCTCTGGGCCCACAATGAGGCAGATCATCAAGCCACAAGGGCATGGCAGACAACAGCAGCATAAAACATGACTCCAGGGAAAACTAAGTTTTTAAATATATAAAAAAATCCATATTTCACTTTCATTCTTAAATGATATTTTGCTGATTTGTCATTATCTAGATTGACAGTTAATATTCTCAATTTCCACAAAGCTTGGGCAAATGTAGTTTAAATTGTACTGGGAAAGTTAAGGAAAATACTTTATTAAACACATTATTGACTATATTCCAGTATATTTCTGAGATTGTTATTTTTGTGGACTGTCCTAACCAAAAAAAAAAAAAAAAAAAAAAAAAAGGACTTCATGATTGCATAATCTTGTAGTAGTAGTTATATTCTCTCTCTTATTGAAATTCATGACACATCTTAGACCCCACAAGAGGCTGCTGTGACAAAATCCACTTAACTTTATTAATTAAACATTCCACAAAAATATTTGATTAGAAAACTATTGTTGTGAGACTTTCTAATAAACAAGTATAATATTAAGCACACATTTTTTGAGAGCCTCTTTAGTGCTATTTAGTTCTGGGATGTGAATAAAAATTTCTTACTGTGTGAGATTTTGTTTTTCTAAGGTTAGGTCAGGTTTTTGTCACCTTAAATACTCTTAAAGTCTGTTGTTAAAATTTCTAGCTCTGGACGAGTCTTCTGTGGAACTCGGTTTCATGATTGCAGTCACAGTATAGCATGACTAGAAATACAATCAGTTTTGGAGTAAGTGGGTAAAGCTTTTATAAACTGAAATCTGTAGTGGGTTAGAAACTTTCATCATCTGTGCAGAAAGAGGCATCCTGATAACCCTTGTGTCACATTTCTTGTAAAATAAGGAAACAGGCAATTATTCATTATGTTCCGAGGACTTCAGTAATTCAGAAAGGGCATGGAGGAAGTAATAAGTCAACTGTATCTAGAGATATGGTGGAATTTATTTGAAAAGCACTGTGTTATGGCCCCATTTAAAATTTTTTTTTTCAGGCACTGTGACCCTTTTATTTAAGTCTTTGTGCAGACTGTGGCTTTTTCCTATCATTGTGCTCTATTTTCCCTTCCATCTCCACCTCCATCTGGCATCAAGATCTGATACTAGAGGTGACCACTAAAACAGCCCAAACTTGCTGCATCCATTAGATCCCATAGAGGCTGCAATGAGTTTCAGTCTGGGTGCATATGGACAGTGTTGCTAGTGATCTTGAGTCATTAGGGACCTAGGGAATGGCTTCAGGCAACTCAGCCAGCTGCCTCACACATCAAAATTGCCAGTGTGGCAGCCATTAGCTTCCTGTCTCTCTTCTTTTCTTGGGAATTTTCAAGGAACTCCAGAAGCCAGCCCTTGTTGCAATCCCCTTCTTATCTTTGATGCTGCACACATGCAGCTCTGACACGCATTATATTATTAGTTCCTACTTTCTCAATTTTAATTAAAACCAGAAATGAATTATTTTAATCTACCATTTTTGAGAGTCAGCATTATTGCACGTGATTATCCTCTGAAATGGGGTTGGCACAGAAAAATAATGATATTTAAAATATTATCTCTACCATTTTAGTTTGCTTTCCCAGCAAATCTTAATTTAGTCCCAAAATCTTCTCTTCACACATGATCCTAAGTAAACAGGCATTTATCCAGTGGATCAGAATCTAAATGTTAACCTTTCAAGTGTTATTATTTGAACTGTCTTCTGTCATTAAAACCTTAAAATCTCTGGGCATTTACAACTGTACAGTGTTTAGAAAAATGATACATATAAATGAAATAGTTAATAAAACTATCCAATAAGTCTTCTTTAAGTTGGTAACCATGTGACCATGTATTTTTCCCAGGAGGGTCCATTATGCTGGGTCGATTATGTACGGTAACCACTATTCACTTTCAAAAATGTCTCATTTGGAAGAATAAATTACATAGCCATTCCTATCTATATATTACTTTAACCCAAGTAATATAAATTATTAAGAAAACAAAGAATTATTTATTTTTGGCATGTAAGGAAAATAATTGTTTTTGATCAATAAATGTCTTCTGGCAATTTTGTTTTAACTTAATCAGTGGATTTGATTGCATATCAGAATCTTATTTAAATCACTCACAAACCAATTAAATCCAAACCTCTTGGAGTGGGACACTGTCACCAGTATTTTTAAGCTTCACAAATAATTCCAATATGCATTCATGGTTAAGAACCACTGGATTATACTATTTGTGTGTTTAAACAGGCTTCATTTTCAGAATTATTTAAAGCTGTTTTATTTCTTATTTTATTTGAAGATGTTTTAAATGAGTTTTTTAGACAACATGTCTACCTAATGTTCTAGTTCATTAAATTTGAAACTCAAATATATACAATAGACTAAATCAGTGTTTGCTTTTGAAGCAACCACTGTAAATAATTGATCAAATATCTCTCTGACCAATTTAATCACAAAGATAATTTAATAATTGTTTTTTTCCCTGCCAACTTAATAGTTAGATATACTTTAGAATGGTAAATGTGTATCTTGGAACTCAGTTTGGGAATATTTAATGCAATTAGCCTCTTTATGTATAGATAAAAGGCACTTGTAGAGATGAATATTGTGTTTGGAGTTGAAGTCCTTCATAAGAAGTTCAGGTGTATGTGGTAGTTCAATAGATTCCTTGGAGGAATGTATAGAGATGTGTCCTAGAAATGAATCCAATTATCTTAACCTGTTCAGGTCTGCTTAAATAAAATACCTTAGTCTGGGTAATTCATAAGGAAGATAGTTTATTTATTTATTTGTTTTTGTTTAATATGTATTTTCATTTTAATTAACATAGCAATTGTACATATTTGTGGAATACAGTGTGATGTTTTAGTACATGTATAAAACATGTAATGATCAGATCAAGGTAATTGGCATATTTTCACTTCAAGTTCTAATCTTTTTTTTTTATTTTGGGAACATTCAAAATTCTCTATATAATTTATTTTGAGATATTCACTAACTGTAATTACACTACTGTGATTATGGAACACTAAAAATTATTCCTCCTATCCATTTGCACCCCCTATACCTATTAACTGTCCTCTGTCCATTTCCCCTGCTCAAATGCTTCCCAGCCTTTGGTAGCTACTGTTCTACCCTTTACTTTTGTGAGACCAACTTTTTTATCCTCTACATATAAGGGAGAGCATGTGGTATTCATCTTTCTGTTTCTGGGTCTGACTTATTTCACTTAACATCATGTCCTCCAGGCTCATCCATGTTGCCACAAATGACTGGATTTAATTCTTTTTTATGGCTCAATAATATTCCATTGAGTACACATACCACATTTTCTTTATCTATTCATCCACTGATGCACATACAGGCTGATTACAAATTTTGGCTCTTATGGATAGTTCTGTAATAAACATGGGAGTACAGACAACTCTTTTTTTTAAGGATTTTTAAAAATTTGTTTTAATTAATTACACATGACAGTACAATGACCTTGACATATACATTTGAATCAGATGGGATATAATATCTCATTTTTCTGAGTATACAGGTTGCAGAATAACATTGGTCATGCATTCACATATATACACACAGTAACAGACAACTCTTTGACATGCTGATTTCCATTTATTTGAATGCTGGATCATATGAGAACAGAAATTTACTGTTTTTAGAGGTTGAGAAATGTAAGATCAGGGCACCAGTAGATTCAAAGTTTGGTGAAAGATTTCTCTCTGCTTCAAGGATGGCACTGCTTTGCTGCATCCTTACATGGTAGAAGGGGCAAGAAGGCTCCCTCAGCCTCTTTTAAAAAGATACCAATCACATTCATGAGCGTGAGCCCTCATGACCTAATCACCTCCTGAAGTCTTCACCTCTCAATATTACATTGAATTTTAGGGGTACACCAACATTCAGTCCATAGCAATGAATATTCATTATAGTGTGAGTTGTTAACTTATAGATTGAGTTTCTTATTGTGGGGAACAAATATAGTATGGGAACTTTTATGTAGGTATTTCTGGAAGATTCTAAGATCAGAAGAGTCCCTGCAACCAGTGGGGATAGGGGAAATTCTGTTTTTCTTTTGGTCTGCGTACAAACTTGTTAAGTATTTCAGAAGAAAGTGAGAATCTTTAATATTAAGTGTTTATAGTTTAAAAATGAATTTTTACCATTGAAAAGTGCTTCTATTTAACTTAAGATCACTTCGTGGCCCCTATAAATTATTAATCATATTCTGGGTCTCTTTAATATATTTCTGCTGCATTTTATTTTGGTTTAAAATTGAGATATCTTTATTCTACTGAATTATTATGTTTGAAGAAACTGACACATTATATGACATTTTACATAAAGAAGTCAAGGGTCAGTTTGTTCTAAAACTTTTTAGAGAAGATGATATTCTATAATAAGGTTTCCTCTGAGAACTTAAGGTGAAAGTATTTAGCTATATTAAAAATATGTGACTTCAAAAAGACAAAGAAAGCATTTTAAAAAATCTCAGAACTCAAGATCATGTACTATATCTCAGAAGGAGTCTATCTCAATTTAAATATACTTCTTTAATATATATATTCATTTTTATTTATTTATTTTTATGTGGTACTGAGGATCAAACCCAAGGCCTCAGGCATGTGAGGCAAGTGCTCTACCATTGAGCTACAGCCCCAGCCCCTTAAATATGCTTTTTTAAAAAGGTATTAATTAAATTTGAATATCCACAGATACTTTTGGAAGATCAGTATTACCTAAAGAATCTATGAATAAGCTGATTTTTAGCCTCTTTTTACCTGTGATCCACTATTCATATAATCAATTCCATAGGCCTACGGATGACTTACTGGGTCCTGAGAGTGTAAAAATGAATGTGTGTTGGAAAATGAATATTCTAGAACCATGGTTCTCCAAGCAGTTTCCTGGACCAGCAGCCCCAGGACTACCTGGAAATCATTACAAACGCAGGCTCTTGATCCCCACTTAGAACCTTCTCAATTAGGTCTCTGGTATGTGCTTTAACAAGCACCCTAGATGATTCTAATGGGCCCTCAAGTTTGGTATTTCTAGGAATTGAAGTGTGAGGTTAGTTATATAAGGGTGAAATTGATTTGTTGTAGCTGGAAGATGTGAAAACTTGACTAGTTTTATTGCAGTCTTGTGAGTATTAATTTGTGGAATGCATTTTAAAGATTGTATGTACCCATGGGTGGTTGTAATTGCTTATTGTTATGAAACAATAGGATCATTTTTGGGAGCAAATTTACATGCAACTTGTGTGCATCTGCTTCATCTTGTTTAATTTCTTTTCTTTCTCTCAGTGAATAAAAGCACTTCTCATTTTAACAATAAATATCTAGCCAACAGCTGATATTTTGAATATCTCTTTTGCTTCTACTTAAGTTACAGTAGATATTTATAAGTATTTTTGAGATAAATATTTATTAAATATTTTATTTCTTATATGCACTCTTACAAGACTTAGCAGTTGGATTTCTGTGATTTTTTTTTACCTCTGATATTAATTTTTTTCTAAATACATAGTAAATGAAAGTATTCAGTATCTAGGACACAGGAAACATATCAATAAGCAAAATGGATAAGGACTCTTGTCCTTATGGACTTCCTATCTAGAAAATATATAATATAAACTTGATTGGAAGAAAAATTCATAAAAAACACTTGAAATTATGGCCTTTATTTTATTATGGTAGATCATTTTAACATAAAATGTTTCCATGTGTTAGCTTGAGGTTATTTATAGACGATAACATTGTCAATGATATCCCTTTGATTTGTGAATCTGAATTTTTCAGCCATGAGTTCTATATTTAGTCTATGGGTCTGTATATCTAGTAACTGTCTTCTCTTTCTTTTTTCTTTTTTTTTAAGAGAGAATGAGAGAGAGAGAGAGAGAGAGAGAGAGAGAGAGGGGGGGGGGAGGGAGGGAGGGAGGGAGAGAGATAATTTGTTTTAATATTTATTTTTTAGTTTTTTTTTGGCGGACACAACATCTTTGTATGTGGTGCTGAGGATTGAACCTGGGCCGCACGCATGCCAGGCGAGCGCGCTACCGCTTGAGCCACATCCCCAGCCCCCTGTCTTCTCTTTCTTTGGTCATTTTTTTGGGAGAAGGGGGGGCTTACCAGTAATTGAACTCATGGAGCCACATCCCCAGCCCTATTTTGTATTTTATTTAGAGACAGGGGCTCACGAAGTGGCTTAGCACCTTGCTTTTGTTGAGGCTGGCTTTGAACTCCTGATCCTTCCACCTCAGCCTCCCAGCCACAGGATTATAGGCATGAGCCACCACATCCCACTGGTTACTTCTTTTACCAATGAGTTCAATGGTGGTAGACCCAAAAGGATTCAAATGATTTATAATAGAAATGCCACCTAAGAACAGTCATTTTTGACCAAAGCTTCTCTAGGATTTAGCTGGTAAGCCAGGGAGAAGAAATGTTCAATAAATATATAGATGCTTAGGAGGATGAAGAGAGGATCTATAGATCCTAGCAACTTATCCTCTCAAGGATGGGCAATATAAAAATTGTGGATTTTGTGACTTTTAAAATTTCTGCTTGTAGGGGAATATGGATGGAGCCCAATGATAGAGTGCTTTCCTAACAAGCCCAAGGCCCTGGCTATAATCCCCAACACTGAAAAAAAAATCTGCTTTCACGTTATGAAAGTGATAGTGTGATTTGTCTTCATAGAATACTTGCTGCCAACCTGCAGTCCCCTGTGATCATTTACCTGTATATGGGAGGTCCTGTGGGCACTGACAGTCTATGGGTCCAAGAGGCACCCATTTATTTTCAGAGGCTCCTTGAGTATTTTTGCAAATGTGGTGCATCATTGATTGAAGGATATGGAGGGATTCTTCCATTTTCACTACATTTGAAATCATTGTTTTAGTCAATTCCAGATATTTCAGTTATACCCTCTCCCCGCCCCACAATCCTAGCATTATGAATAATTTGGGGTATATTACTTTTGATCAGTATGTTCATGGTACATAGTTGTCTTCAGAGATGTTAGCAGAGATTTGTGTGGGTAAGGACTGCTAGGATGTGTTTAAATAGCACACTAGATACCCTCAATAAAGTCCAAGACTCATTTTATATTAATAAAATCAGCAATGGGGACTATTTTCTAATTACTTGTTTAATAGAAAATAAATCTGGGCTGGGGATGTGGCTCAAGCAGTAGCACGCTCACCTGGCATGCATGCGGCCCAGGTTGGATCCTCAGCACCACATACAAACAAATGTTGTGTCTGCCGAAAACTAAAAAATAAATATTAAAAAATTCTCTCTCTCTCTCTCTCTCTCTCTCTCTCTCTCTCTCTCTCTCTCTCAAAAAAAGAAATTTGTAAAGAGAAGTAAAATAGTTTTATTTTTTGTGCTCTGAAATTATAGACAATCTAAATGGAAAATAAAGTACAGTTCTTTTTCAAAATTTTTATTTTGGGACAGGGTCTCACTAAATTGCTAAAGCTGGCCTTGAACTTGCAATCCTCCTGCCTCAGTGTCTCAGACTATGGTTAGAGGCATGCACCACTGCACCCAGCTTAATTGCTGTGCTGCTGAGATAGAGATTCCTAGAATTTCAGACTTGTAGGATACTTAAAAAGCTGGAAATAAACTCAGAGATACCTAAACCAATCATGTCATTTTTCATACTGGGAATTTTAGCTGAGATCTGTATCTTTCTAAACACTGATAAGAAAACAACCCTAAAATGAACATTTATCTCATCAGTCCAATTGTATAACTGCTCTGAAATATTCACCTGTTAGAGTGAATTTAACATAGAATCTATCAAATGGTTAGCTACTTTAAAATATATATTTTTTTAATCCTTCCTGAACAAACCATGTTTCATTTTCTCCATTTAACAACCATTGAGCCATACTGGTTTAGATATCTTTGTAAGCAATTTGTTCTTATTTATGATGCACACAACCAGAATTATAGGAAATAGCTGCATGTAAGAGTCATAATTCAAAACTAAAGTAAAAATGCTATTCCTCAAAGGAGTGAGGTAAGAAGTGGCAGTTAAATCCCCAAGTTAGAGTAGAAACAATCAACCAGGCTCAATTGTGCACACCTGTAATCCCAGCTATTAAAAGGCTGAGGCAGGAGCATTTCAAGTTTAAGGCCAACCTGGGAAACTTATCGAGACACTGTCTCAAAATAAAATAAAATAAAATAAAATAAAATACAAAGAAAGGGCTGGGGATATAGCTCAGTGGTAGAGTGCTTTCCTAGCAAACATGAGACCCCAGGTTTTATCCTCAGTACTACTCACACACATAAGAACTGTTTATCCAAATAATTAGTGAAAGATTATTTGTTTTACATTTGGGGTTTGAGTAAATTGATAGGGGATGACAGGAGTGGGAAATGTCTCTTGCAACTTTTGACATTCTTGTTTCATAATATTTTCTATCACATGGCTTTTTTCTTTTTTCTTTTAAAGACATGTTGTGTTCCTGATATACCTTTAGGCTTATTTGCCATGATTACACTAGTGTGTTAATTTTTCTCACAAATTGAACAGAGAAGGTAGGAAGAGAAAAGGAAAATTATGTGAGATAACAGTGAAAGGATTGGAAAATAGTTGGGAAAGGAATATAAAAAAACTTGCTTTCTGAGATAGATAATTTGAGGGGGAGAAAGGAGTTCGGAGGAGTGAATTATCCCTACTACAAGGAATTAAGGAAGTGAGGGGGAGACACAGTTTTTAACAGATTGTAAATAAACCACCAGGTGGCGCCATCATCTAATGACAGCTTAGTTGCTTTTCCAGGTGTACTGAAAGTTTGCTCTGGGTACAAGAGTCACACAGGTAAAGTAGAAAGAGTAAGGTTGGGACCCTATAGATTTCTGTTCATATGTAAAATGTGAAAACCTACAATAAGAAGAGTAGTGAATATTTATTGAATTAATGAGTGATAGCTTTTCAGCAAATATTTATATTTCATCAAATTCAATTAGTCTTAAAATTTCTTATTCTCTAGAAGAGGGGCTTCACTCTTTTAGTTATCAACATGTACATAAAAGTAAAAATATTTAGTCTAAATCACTGCAATTATTTTCATAGAATAGTTATTTTTATGTAACTTTATCCCTAGATTTAAAAAAGTGAACTAGCTTCATATCTAGAGACTACTTCTGTGAAAGTCTGGGACACCGTGCTAATGCGTATAGGCAAAAAGAGCAGGAAGGAAAATGGGCAAAGATTAGGAATCACAAGGCGAAGAGAACACATTTTTGAAACTCAGTCAGATGGAAAACTTGTACAAAGCTTTAGGGATGAGGAAGATGTAGTTAAAATGTGGTTTTGCATGGTACAATTTGTACTTAAAGTTACTGAGACTTGAGAAAGATATGAGAAGATGTTTGTTAACTATTAGAGGCAAACAGTTTTTTGCAATGTGACAAAGAAGACTGGATAGCTCTAGACTCTGGTTTGGATAAAAAAATACATGGACCGCTGTTGGTCTCTGAAAGTTTTTGTTTAGAATATTTAAAATATATCTAACTCTGGTTTCACTGTAATTGATGGTGAGACATATGAAAATAAAATAATTTGTTTATAATTTTGTGATTCAGAGTTTAAATTTGGGGAATGTTGACTTTCCAAGGTTACTCTACCACTGAATCTAGTTTTTCAAGTCAAAGAGTAAATAGTAATTACAGTTAGAAAATGATAACAAAGAACTTTAACCTAAGGAAATAAGGCTTTGTTAGCATAAAGAACTAAGTCTGTAGCTACCTACCCAGACAAAGGATGAGCCCTCATTTAGGTTTCAATTGACTGCAGAGTAGACTATCAAACGACAACAAATAGGTTTTCTAAGGTAAGATAACATAATAGCAGAAACAATATAACCGGGGGGCCTCAAACCCCAGATTTCCTCCATTTAGTGGCAATTCTAAGTATTGCCATTGCCTTCATGTTAATGTGTGTGTGTGTTTTCGTTTTTTGTTTGTTTTTACACTGGGAATTGAACTCAGGGACACTTGACCACTGAGTCACATCCCCAGGTATTTTGTATTTACAGACAGGGTCTCACTGAGTTGCTTAGTGCCTCACTTTTACTGAGGTTGGCTTTGAACTCGATCTTCCTGCCTCAGCCTCCTGAGCTGCTGGATTATAGGCATGGTCCATTCGCCCAGCAATGTGATTCTGAAGAATATTGTAAGGGAGGAAACTGCCACAGGAGAGATGAGAAGCTATCTCTTAGTCTCCGGCTCACATGCACCTCTGCCTCCCGGTATCTCCATGTGGATGTTGCTCTTACTTCGGGAACATTGTGTCAGAGACAGTTCTCACCCCCAGGTGTTTTCTTAGGACTGCTCTAGTTATAATGATGTATTTTCAGTTCCTTGTTTGGACTGACTTTTCTCTCCCGTCTGTGCCTTTGTGCACTTTCTTGTTCTCCTTTGAACGGTCTCCTCTGCTACCCATTCACTCTGGGGCTTCCATCTCTAGGTTTCCATGCTCCTGTGCTATCCTACATTTCTGCCTTTACAGCACTTACCACATGATTTTCTTGTCACTGTCACCTACTGAATATAAATTGTGTGATGGGAGGCCAAATCCACCTTATCAACGGCTGTGTCACCAACAACTACCTGTGTCTGGCATATGTTAAAATATTTGCTGAATGAAGGAGACCTAAAGTTTTGTATTTGTGGCAAACAATCCAAATAAACAGGGCACCAGATACAGAAGGCAGGTTTTATTGCCTTGCTGCAGTCCTGCATTACCAGCAGAGAAGGGGGCAGGGTGGGTGAGGCAGATGAGGCGGGAGAGGTGGGAGGTGATGGTGGTGGCGGTGGAGACAAATGAAATGGAAAATCAGCTTCTTCCTGGCGGGCAATGGAGCTTTCCCTCTGCTTCCCCTCCTTCTGCTCTCTCTCGCCCCTTTCTCTCCAGTTCTAATTATCACCAGCTGGAACCTCTTAATCCTAACAGTTTACATGTTACTAAAGCATCTGTGAGAATGCAGTGCAGCCTTCAGATAGCACCAACCCAGATGATTTTATTTTTCTGATTTCTCTTGTTATACCCTTACCTCCGTAGAATGTGTTATTCTGAGGGGTGGGAGGAAAGACACAGATCAGATTATTTATTGGGGATATAAGAATCTATCTTAATGCCAGGAGCTGGACACATCTGGCCTCATCCTGAATTGCATTTGACACAATTCCATTATAGATTTAAATTCCTAAAACTTTTTTTTAAGGTATCAGGGGTTGAATCTAGGGGTACTCTACCACTGAGCTATATCTCCAGCTCTTTTTATTACTTTTAAATTTTGAGACAGGATATCACTAAGTCGCCTAGGTTGGCCTTGGACGTGCAACCTTCCTGCCTTAGCCTCCCAAATAACTGGGTAAATTCCTAAAACTTAGGGACAAAAACAAAAACATGTTATTTAAAGTAGATGTCTGTCTATCTATCTGTGCTCCTGGCAGAAACCAAAAAGACAACTTAGGACCTAATTCATGCTCAAATCAGTTTTATGAAAGAGAAACCGTGTCTGGCTTACAGATTTGAACATTGGACACTTGAGACTTTAGAAGATATCAGAAATTAGTTGATTTTCTCATTGTGTTTGAATACATTGACTGACTTATGAGCCCTTCCTCTCTTTCATTTTCTCTACCCCGGGAGCCTCCCCCATGTCCTTGGCCTGGGTAACTTCTGTGTGATCTGTAAAACTTATCTCAGCCATCGCTCTTCTCTCTAAACATTTCTTCAGCACTCTGTCCACCATGGGTCCTCCACTACCCATGCTTTATTGTCATGACACCATATGTCTCTTCAACCGGCTCTCCTCAGATTCTTCAGAAAACATAGTTCTACAGAACAGAAAGGCCAAGAAGTTCTGGCTTTCCCACAGAATGTGTCACTTATGTTCAGAAAGAGTAGATGTGGTTCATTTTCTTCTGTTTTATCTACTCTGGCTCCCTTCTAATTGTCACCTTGTCCCCAAGGCCTCATTAGTATTAAGATGGCATATATATGCTGGGCGTGGTGGTGCACACCTATTATCTCAGTGGCTCAGAAGGCTGAGGCAGGAGGATTGGGAGTTCAGAGCCAGCCTCAGCAATTTAGTGAGGCCCAAACAACTCATTGAGACCCTGTCTCTAAATAAAACATAAAAAAAGGACTGGGGGTGTGGTTAAGTCGTTAAGATAGCATATACTGAGCATAGTCTGTCTCAGGGAATGAGCTTGTAGACTTCTTAATTAGAGAAGACCATGTACCCCTCAAAATTCATATGTTGAAACCCTAATCCCCGATATGATGCTATTTGGAAATGGGGCCGTTAGGAGGTAATTATGTTTAGAGAACATCACGGTGGTGGGTTGGTCTTTATCAGAAGAAGAGTAGACCAGATCTCTCTCCCTCTCCACCATGTAAGAACACTGTGAGAGATGGTGGTCTGAAAACCAGGAAAAGACCGCTTACCAGGAACCACATCATCCAGCACCTTGATCTTGGACTTTCCATCCTTCAGCACTGTGAGAAACATGTTCTGTTATAGAACACCGCACTGATTAAGACACAAGCCAAAGCCCACTTTTATATTGCTGGAGCATTTCAAACTAGGCCATCAGCCTCTGGGGCTGATAGCCTAGTTTGAAATGTCAATTCCTCTGTGGACTATTGTAAGAACTTGGGCAAGTTTTCTAACTTTGAGTAATAACTGAATTAATACACGTGAAGCCCACATAACAGTACTGTGCACTTGTAAGAGCTCAACACATGTTCATTGCCACTGTATGTTATTCTGTAATAGACTGTGGAGTACTGATTCTCATGAATGTGACCTTGGCCTTGCTCCAGGCCTTCTGTGGTTCTTGAAGTCCTGCTATGCACAACTTTGTCTGTCCTTCCCACAGGAAGATGTCTGAATTCTGCTGCATGGCTGGCCAGCTGCCCAACATCCTGAGACAGACAAAACACACTCAACAAAAACTCTACAGGCATGTTGCATTGTGGAAGGGGACAGTACAGCTCTGGAGACAGATCCCTTCTCCCTCCCACATCTCTCTACATCTCTCTGTGTGCTTCTTTCTTTAGTATCCTCCCACAAGCGTACAAATCTAAAGATTGTTTTTTCTCCCAGGATATTTTAAAAATGGTAGAAAACTCCTGGGTCCCAGCCAGTGTTCCAAATACATATCTGAGCATCTCACTCAGCCTGTTTGAAAACACCTTTAATAGTTTCTCATCTCCCATGGGATACAATCTAAACTCTCTAGAATGACTTTACAGCTTATTTATCTTATATTGTGGACATCTCATGTCTTTCCTTCCTCATGCTCTTCTTTCTCATTTCTACGTGTCTTACCTTCTCGCCTCCATGCCTTCTGCATTCTGTCCCCTCTACCAAGGAAGTTCTTCTTTCATTTGCCTGGTGATCTCCTCTTATCCTGAAGACTCAGGTCCAATGGCTCTTTGTGTGCTTTTCTTAACTCTCTTAGGTAATCTTCATGCTTACTTTTTCCTGGCTAGAAGGATCTTTACTAAGAAAGGTCTGCATTTAAAAGTTGTCCAATGCTTCCTTGTGCAGTAGGAGACTATGCATCCCCTTGGAAAGATTTTTTTGTTCTCTGAAAAATAATCTAAGAGGCCCTTCCTAATTTTGGGGGATGAACTCCTCTGAGGAGAATTAACTGATTTCTTAACTCCTAAAGTTCTAGATTTTTTTTAGACATAAATATATTTAATGTTTTTCTTTTGTATGTTATGGAGTAGCTAGATTATTAAATTATCTATGTATTGTTAAATTGGTAAGTAAATTTTAAGAGTGAATGGGATGATTTCCCTTTGTGTTAAACTGGTAGAATTCCATTTGAAAAGGACTGTGGTGTGAAGGTTTTTCTGGAGGGCAAAGCCATGCTATTAGCTTGTCATTCTATTGTGGAGTTCTCTCTATAACTGTGGGAGTACAGTTTGTACTTGACTGTGTTTTATTTACTTTGGGAATGTTCTTGGCCACACATTTATAAATTTCCAAGGCTTCCCATTTTATGGAGTTTTGTCAGCCAATTTGGAGTTTCTAATTGATGTTGCACAGTTTGTAACAAGGTCAAGCATATATTGCTCTTTATTTTCCATTTGGCCTATAGTTATAAAGAATCATAAAAATTAATGTTGATAAATACTATGTGGATTTTATATCAAAATCTGGAACCTCAAATGGATTTTTAAATGATGACATTGTTTTTTAAAATGTTAAAAATATTTAAAATAATGTATTCTTTTAGATGCCCTCCCCAAAGAGGGAGAACTAGAGAGATGAAATGGAAAATTTTATGTTCTGAAAATTATAACAGTGAAGACAGGGACTGGATAAAGAATAGAGAAAGCAAAGGAGTGAGCTTATTTTAGAGGTAGGCTTTTATTCCCATTTTGCCAATTGGCTTAATATCACATGTGACAGACAGCATCTACCCTCTTGTAAGGCTAGCTGCTAAGATATCTTGTCCTTGTCAAAAAATATTCAGTTATTTGGGAATGGGGTTCCTACTGAAAATGTATTTGTGAATTTTATACTGGAAGAAAATTAAGTCATCTTCACATTCAGCTCTTGGGAAGATTTTGTGAGGAGGAAGGACCTAAAGTACTCCACCTTCTGAAGAATTTGTCATAGGTGAAGGGAAGAAAGGAGTTGCATCCTGAGCTAGGAGGTAGAGGAAGGATAATAGGGTATGAGTCAAGAATGCACCATTCAGGTTTGAAGGATAGTAGGTAGATCTATCTGACTTTCCTGGAGAATCTTGGACCTTGAGTGTCATTACGGTTGGATTTTAAATATCTCCCAAAGGCTCGTTTTGGGTTTGGTCACCAGCCTGAGGCACTATTCGCACTACTGAACCCCATGCCCTTCCTCCCTCTTTCTCTCTCTCTTTCTCTTTCTCTCTCTCTGCTTTCCAGCTGCCATAAGAGAAGTAGCTTTGCTCTATCACATATCCCTCTCCATGATGTTCTGCCATACCACAGGCCCACAGCCACATTACCAAGTGAACTCTGAAATCATGGTCAAAAAAATGTACATTTCCTCCTTTTAATTTCTTTATCTCAGATATTTTATGATAGCAACAAAAGTGTTTACCCATAACAGTGATGAAATAAATTGGAGATAGATTGCAAAGTAGCTGGAATCGTACCAATATAAAATATTTTTTGGCTTTTGCTCTTAGAAAAGAGGCAGACATTGTTATTTAAGGGAAGTGATAGCGTCTTATTTCTTTCTCTGTTGTTTATACCTCAGTGCCTGGCACACTGAAGGAATTTCAGAATGTCTGAATTGAAAGAATTGAATGAAGAGTGAAGAGGAGTAACTTCCATGTCTCATAAGTTTCTATCTCCAGCCCAGATTTCTCCTTTGGACTCCAGATTCATGTCTTCAATGGTCTCCTTGACATCTTTACTTGGCTGATCCAAATTTACTTCACAGTTTATATGTTTCCCATAGATTTTGTGATTTCCAACCAAGACTCAATCCTCTTTAATTTCCCAAATTTCAGTGTATGACTTCATTACCCAGCTAAAGCACATAAACTGGAAATACAAGGGTCAGTCTTAATATATCTTCTTATTCACCATATTCAATGTGTCATCAGGTTTTGTTGATCTTTGTCATCTATATTACTCTCAAATTAATCAATTTTTGCATTTCTTTACTGGTCAATGCTGCTAAACAGAACCCACCCCAAAATCTCTGCAACCACTTTTGAACTGGTCATTTTGTAAATCCTCTTCCAGAGTAATTCCAACTAAGCAAACAAAGAGATATTTTCCGTAGGCAAATATGATCATGCTCCTTCTGATTTAAAATGCTTAAGCAAATTCTTATTGCTATTAAGGTAGGGTCAAATTTTTAAAAAGACCTTCACATAGTGTTATGATTTGGATGTGAGGTGTCCCCCAAAAGCTTATGTGTGAGGCAATGCAAAAAGGTTCTGAGGAGAAATAATTGGGTTTAAGAGTTTTAACCCAATCAGTGATTGAATCCCCTGATAGAGATTAACTGAGTAGTAACTGAAGTGGTAGGGTGTGGGTGGAGGAGGTGGGAATTGGGGCATGGCTTTGGGTATATATTTGTATCTGGGAGTGGAGTCTCTCTCTCTGCTTCCTGATCACCATGATGTGAGCTATTTCCCTCCTGCCATGATGTCGAGCCTCACCCCAAGCCCTGAGAAATGAAGCTGGTCTTCTGTGGACTAAGAACTCTGAATTCTCGAACCCCTTAATAAGCTCTTCCTTCTCTACAATTGTGCTGCTCTGGTCCTTTAATCACAGCAGCTAAAAAGCTGACTAAAACATGTGGTAACCCCAGGGATGTTGAACTTTCACTCCTTTAACTCCTGGTCTTTCTTTGGATCTTCAATGGGTCCCCATTTCTTTAGGCAAGTCTTTCCTGCCTTCCTCTCCTATGTGTAGCATTATGTGCCTTGGTTTTGTAGCTTTTTTCATAGTTAAAATTGTTCATTTTTGGTATGGTTATTCATACTTGTTTTCCACAAATTGTGAGCTCTTTAAGGGTAGGGTTTGTTCAACACTGAATTTCCAGTGGTTAGCAAAGCAACCAGGAGACTTTCGATGAATTCGATGACGAATTATATAAATACACACACGCATACACACACACATATAAATTTATATATATACTCATAATCTGGTGGTGTCATGGAGTCTTAACAACTGCATGAGGAGTTAAAGACTATTAGAATGTTCTCATCATGAACTGACAAGTGTTTGAGCTGCCCCTGCAGAAATGGCAACAGTAATCTTAGACAAGGGAAGTATTGTGTAAAAATAATTGAGTAGAGCAGAAAGAACAGCTCAGTGAGTCCAATTTTCTAGAAACATTGGTACTTCCTGGAAGTCTGCAAGAGAATGAATGTAGCACAGATGACAGCCACCATCCCTCTCGCATGCAGACTCAGAGAAGCTTCCAATTTGTGGTTGTTCAGGTGGGATTGAGATGACTGATGTGGAATCAGGCCCTTCTGCCCTGTGTTTATATTAAGACTGCCCTTTGATTTGCAGCTGTGGCATCTATTTGCAGAATTTGACTATTTTTTTCATTTTAGATTCATGTTCTTCCTGTTGTTTTAGTTCAGAAATAAACAGCATACTCAGAGCCATCAATGAGGGAAGGGGTTGAAAAATCCCAATTTCAGTGCCATTGAACTTGTCTTTGATTTGTCAGACTACCATCAGATTTCATCCTTATGGACACACTGCTTCAGGATATTAATTATGTGAAATGCAAAGTACATCTGGATTGTTCTGCAGTAGAGATCATGATCCAATACTTCTGAATGAACAAGGGTTATATCTGGAAGTTAAACAGATGTTTTCTTGACTTCTAAAAAATCATAACAAAAAATTACAAATGGTCTGCATATTTTAATTTTGCATATTTTCATCTCTTCTTGAGTACTTATGTTTCACACTTGTACTTATATTTCCAATTTTATTTAATACTTTTCATCTCACATACAAAATATTTTCTCATTTCCTTGTGCAAACTTCTTAATATTCTTTTTCATGAATTCAAGATGTAATTATCTTGTCATATTTTATCATTCTTTACCATTTAATATTTTATATTTATTTTCCAATTTTCACTCTTAGATAATATTGCAATACAAATGACTTTTCCTTTGTTATTTACCCAACCAAACTTTTAACGGTGGGAATGCTCAAAGAGTATGGGGCTCTTTAACTCTTAATACATATTGCTAAATTTCTTCCTAAAAGAGTTACAACAGTTATATGCCACAAGTGTCTGAGTGCAAACATATATATTTGTATACTTACCATGAACAATGTCCTGCTTTCAGACATGGAATGCAAGGGATATATTTGGGAGAGGAAGAAATGACACTATAAGGTTAAGATGTGGAATTGTGCTGTGGTTGGAAAAAATACAGAAGTGCAGAGACACAAAAATTTTTGGAGGGTACAAAATTAGAGAATAAGAAATGCAGAGATCTCAGAAAATTCTAAGAGCATTAGGTTTATTAAAAATGGAGGCCTAGAGAAATTAAACATATGATTGAGGATGAGTCAGGGAGTGGAAGGAGAAGAGGGAAGTCTTTGTATTTATTTCCCAGGGCTATTATAACAAAATACAATTAACTGAGTAGCTGAGACAACAGAAATTTATTGCATCACAGTTCTGGAGGCTAGATGTCAGAAATCAAGGTGTTGGCCATGGCTCCCTCGAGGGCACTGAGAGAGAATCTGTGTCCTGCCTCTCTCCCAGCTTCTGGTAGCCTATGGCATTCCTTGGTTTGTAGATGGTGGTTTCTCTCTGTGTTTTCTTTCAATTGTCTTTCCTCTATGCATAATTTGTCTCTGTATCCAAATATTTATAAGAGCACAGACATATTGGATTAGGAGCCAAACTAAGGGCCTCATCCTCACTTGGTCATCTGCAAAGACCCTAAATCCAAATAGGATTACATTTACAGGTATTTGAGGGTTTGTGGACTCTACATTCGTCTAAGAGACTCAAGGCAATTCAAAATATGCCCCAAATGCAAATGTGTGAGCAGACAAGATGGATCAGGTGCAATGCAGTGGAAAGAGCGTGTACTTTGAAGTCAGGCAATGCTAGGTTTAAATCTCAATTCAGTAATTTCTTGCTTCTGTGATCTTGAGTAAGTTATTTAGTATCTTTGAGCTTTTAGTTGCTTCATCTTAAAATGGAATTAATTATACCTATTTTGCCATGTTATTAATTATGAAGATTGGAGCTAATGAAAGCAAACTATCTTTTACAGTGTCTGACACTTCTTATGGGTCTGATAAATATGGGTCTTTAAATATGACACTCTCTTTAGTGAAAAAGAATTCATCTGCAGAGGTTGGACCAGAGGCAAACAGACCACAGGATCCTTTCTGAGAGGGAATCTAAACACCAGAGTTAATCTCTCTTTAGAAAATGTTTCTCCCAATGATGTTTTTTGGATCCCTAGAGGTAGATAAAAGACAGCTGACCTGAAATGACTCAGATCAGATCTAGCATGATCACTAAAGACCTTTTTTTTATATTCTCATTTGATCTGATCTCCTCTTATTTCAGGTACATAGATGCTCTAGAGTTCATGACTGAAAATGACATACAATGTCAAGATGATAGACCAAGGTAGGGTTTGACATGGTTTTAGGATTCAGTGACATTTTATTTCAGATATTAATTTTCCTGGTGTGGATTTGACATTATTAAGCATCACTAAGAGTCTTCAAAAAGTTTTAAAAAGAGAGAGATTTATGACAGTCCAAAGATTAGGCACCATTTTCTACATTGACTTGACGTTTGAGTAACAACCCTGACTGGGAAGTGACAGATCACTTTCTAGTGTGACTGACAGTCCTTCTCCAGTGTGATGGATCGCACTGGAGAAGAAACTCTGGGCTTACTCAGAATCCAGAATAATCTTTTGCTGAGTGGATTTGAGTAAGACAAAGGCTGAGGAGGAGAAATTATTTATATGAAATTTAGTCTTTTGGTTTAGCCTGTAGGCTTAGAAAAAGTCAATATGGTTGATACAGTCCAAGGTAGTTAAGGACTAATTGAATTTTTTATTTGGCAGGTGGGGAAGGGACAACTTTTTGTTTTCTAGTTGAAGATAAAGTAATTGTGGTAATAATATGAGCTACTGTGTCACATCCAGATAGGGATACATCTTCTTCAGGAAGAATGAAATGAACTGCTTATTTGCTTTGTGAAACTAAGCTTCAAAGTCACCCAACTGTCACATTAATCTACTATATATATTATATGTAGTATACTATACATATAATATATGCACAATATATATAGTATATATAATATGATATATATTGTATGTATAGTATATATATACTATACATGTGTAAAAGATATGTGCATCTGCTAACTTCAAATATATATATTATATAGTATTTACATACTATAAATATATAGTATACACATATACTATATACTATATTATAAATCAACTAATATATATAATATAGTATATGTATAGTATATATGATATATATAGTATATACATATCTTTTACACATGACCTTAAATTGAGATTTTAAAAAATAATGATACTAGATATGATTGAGAATGGCTGAAATGATGCTATGAAACAAGCTGTGAAAGGTACCTGTGTAACTAAAGTTATAACAGACAAAGAACTACTCCTAGATTCTAAATGTCTATTTCTTGTCTGGTTTCACAGAGAAATAAGTGAAAACTTTAGATTTCTTTAGATAAGAATATACCTCTTTGGTTCAGGGTGCATTTCCTTTAGTAGTTGTAGCTATGCATTGTCTTGAGATCCTCATCTGCAGACTCTGCTGGTTTCCATCTTGTTTAACTTTTGTACCAGTTTAGTTACTGTCTTGAATCAGAATCTTAATACTTGCATAGAGCTCTCAGCCTCACTGGTTGTTCCAAGTTACAACTTGAGGAACATAATTTCAGCATGTGGAATGAAATACTTGGAGCCTGTGCTATATATTCTATGTGTTTTATCCAAAGGGATGGAGAGGCTGTCTCTGGTTTGATGGATGCGATATTCAGTCAGAGCTTAAGTAGAACAGACCATTTTTTGAAGTTAGCAGGTGCACCATGGGGATACTGGACAATAATTTTCTCTGTGTTGACTTTTCTAAGATGCCTATGAGTTTTATCACTATTCTTCTGTTCCAGAATCCTGGTGATCCATTGTATTTTAATTGAGCTCAGGAGATTTGAGCTTGGACTTATGGTGATCAAATAATAACTAAGTCTTCCTCTGAATTTTGGGCCCACAAGAAGTTCTTATAGTTTCAGCAATGCCAGTAGGTCATCTGCTGTCCTACTATTATGAACTAGTGTCAACATATTAGAGTAAGAACCCAGAAATCTTAAATCAACTAGCGTAGGCAATAGAGCAGCTCTTGTCTCTACTCTCTCAGCCCTGGGTCTCAGGGGAAGATACCCTCATAGTTTTCATCCTTTTGTAGAATATATGTGGTTGGCTTTAGAAACTGGAAGGTAGGATCTTCTGAATCACAGCTCCCATTTGGAAAGCTGAAAAAGAAGGACAAATCTCAGGGTGTTACAGGACACCATGGCTATCAAGGCATGAGGCCAGGGCTCAGTTTTCTCATTTTCTCAGTCTGCCTATTTTTGCCCAAGTGAAAAAGCTGTCTTCTGCATACAGTGACCCCACATTAGCTCATTAGCTCTGTAAATGACTCAACTGCTAGGTCTTGCCTATAAAAGCAAAGTTTAATGCTATTTTGAAAACTGTAATGGTTTTGTGCCTAATATCAATTGACAACTATAAAACTATTCCTGATTCTTTCATTTAAACGATACATTGCAGATTAACATCTGCTTAATGTGGAAACAAGCATAATTGGTGTGCCCAGTTGCTTAAGCTACACCAGTGAGGATGACTTAACAGTGTCCACCTGGAATATTCTTTCATTTAATTGTGAGAGTGTTTTTAATGAGTGGTTCATCATTTCCTCACAGATTTGAAGTACCTCCTTTGTGTTCCCACATATCCCTAGTTTTGTTTCTGAGTTCTATCTTTTTACTAGGCTAATTTTCAATTTCAGTACCAGGATCCATTGTTAAAAAACACTACAAGTTATTTTTAAATTGTAATTTTAAGGAATATTTTAAATGTGTAAGACTAGATTCATTTATTTTTTAATGACTTAATTGACAATTCCACATTTTTTTTGGAAAATCTTTTGAACTCAAGAGGCTTTCCAAATATGTTAATGTCAGTAATATTTTGATTATACTTACATTGAATTGTTAAATTAACTAAGGGAAGTATTGATATCCTTGTGATATTGCCATTAAGTAACATATTTTTCCACTTTGGAGGTCTTCTTTTTCTTACTCAACAAAATGTTATTACTTTCTTTATGCAAAGAATAGATTTTTTAATCACATCTTTGTTTTATAAATTGGATTTTTAAAATGATATTATTTGTTTGTTATGGCTGGAATACAGAAAAGTTGTTAAAATCTACATAGTACTATCTTATTACTTCTAATATTCTTTCTGTTGAATTTTTGTTTTGGAATTTTAGGTTATCTTGATTAGGTAATCATGTTTCTTCAAGTAGTCTTGTCTCTGATATTTGTTCCCTGTTTTCTTTGCCCTGACTAATCTTACAGGCTAGGGTCACCAGAGTAATGGCTGTGGATAGTGGGCATCTCTGTCTTGTTTTGAGATCAAATGAGAAAACAGTAGCATTTTATGTTCTTTTGTCTTCTGAAAAATACTCTATGTGTTGGCAAAGTTTAAGTTCAAAGGATTCATTCTTTGAAGTGTTGGTAGATCTTTCATGTGAAAAAAATTATCTGGACATGAAGTCTTTGGGGGAAGAAGATTCTAACCACATTTTATTTTATTCCCCCCCCCCCCCCCCGTGGTTTTTGGTATAAATTTCCGGTTGTCTTGTCACTTTTCTCACTTTGGTAATTTTAATTTTTTCATGTAACAATCCTTTCTTATAGTTTCAATAGTATTAGTTAAAGTGTTGCACATACTACTCTCTTGTAATAAAAATATTATTATTTATGTCTTTTCTTTCTTTCTTGGTTAGACTTGTTGTATATACATCTGTTTTAGTAGTCTTTTCAAAGAACTAGCTTCTTTTTTATTTTTATTTTTGCCATTTTTGTTAATCTTTTATTTCATAAATTTTTGCTTATTAATAAAATTTCTTTTAAAATTACCTTTAGGTTTATTTTGTTGCCTTTTTTTCCCATGGCTTCTTAGTTAAATGTTTAGTTTATTTTCAGTTGTTTCCTGACATATGTATTCAAGATTTGGCATTTTCTTCTAAGCACCACTTTGAATGCATTTCATAAATTTTACAATACAGTTCTTATACTTGTTTATTTGTAAGTAAACTAGTTTTAGAGTCTTTTAGAACATTCTGCTTTTGTTGTGAATTTAGACTATTGTGATCATATTTAATGTGGCTTATAAATTTTGACTTTGAGGAGTTTTTTGAGACTGTAATTGTATCAACATATAGACAATTATTTTGTAGTGTTTCAGAGTTGCTTGAAAAGAAAGATATTCTCTGTATACTTGGCATTTACTCTTCACACATTAATAAAATAAATTTGGTAATAGTCTTATTCAAATTCTCTGTAAACGTCTTTAGTTTTTGTCTGCTTAGCCTGTCCTTCGCTGACAGAGAAGAGTCAAGGTTTTCTATTATAATTTTGACTTTGATAAATCCACATCTTTTCTAATAGCTTTTTCTTTTAGTTTGATGGTGTGCTATCTAGGCATGAGGGTTCATGACTATAGTTATCTGCTTTGGGGAATTACAGCTTATATCATTATAAATCCCTCCCTGTCCCATTTCATGCTTTTTGACTTGAATGCTACTTTCTGTGATGATAATAATGCCATGCATACTTTCTTTTATTGTGATTTTCCTGGCATATGTGTATCTATGCTTTGTTTTTAATCTTTCTCTGTTGTTTATTGTAAAAAACGTGTTGGTGGGAACTAAACCTATAACTTTCATTTGCTTTTTTTGATCTTATTCTCACTGTCTTATCTTGTGTTTTATCATATTTTATCACATACATATTTCTTATGCTGATTTTTCTTATATTATTTTCCTGCTCCTTTTTCTCTTCTACTGGCTTGATTTTTTTTTAACTATTTCTTTTCTTTGTCTTAAATTTTTATACAAACATACCAAAACATAATTTCCTATGGAAAAATATTAACATTGAACTGTTTCCTAGCTACACAAGCCTCATCTTTCAACCCTCATAACCAGGACTTATTATAATCATACAGGCTTTGTTTGTAGAGTTTTATTTATTAATAAATGCTTACATTTTAAAAGACCTTATATATTTTTTTACTTTAAAATTTTACTATTTTTTTTTAGTTGGCAGAAAGACTTTGTCTTTTAAGAATAGTTTTTTATTTACAGAAAAAAATTAAAGAGCTATTACATGTAGTTCCCATACATCCCATACCTGGTTTCCCTTATTATTAATGTCTCACATTAATATAGTATATTTGTTAAGATCAATGACAAGTATTGATGCAGCATTATTAAACAAAATCCACACTTTATTCGTATTTCTTCAGATTTTGTCTTATATGCTTTTTCCACCCAGAACACCACATTACATTTAGTTTTCATTTCTCAGATTCTTCTTGGTTGTGACAGTTTGTCTGACTTTTTAAAAATTTTTAATGAGTATATTTGTTTCCTGTGGCTTTTGTGACAAATTACCACAAACTTTTTAGCTCAGGAGAATAGAAATTTGTTCTGTCGCAATTCTGGAAAAGCCTTGGAGTCTGAAATCCTGCAAGATGACACACAGGGAGCTCTAAGTGGGGACAGTTTTGGTCTCTTCCAGCTTCTGGTGGCTTCCCTGGCATTCCTGGGCTGTGTCCACATTACTTCAATCTCTGCCTCTCTCTCTCTCTGGTTTGCCTTCTCTTCTGTACATCTCTGTTTCAAATCTCCCTCTTCCTCTATTATATAAAGACACTTGTGCTGGCCTTTAGGGCCCACCCAGATAATCTGAGGTAGATTTTTCATCTCAAGATAAGAGATTTTTTTGACCCACTAAGATAACATTTACAAATTCCAAGAATTAGGTCCCGACATCTTCAGGTGGCCATTGTTCAGCTTAATAATAACCTTGGGGTTTTGAGGATTTGATGAGGCATTTTATAGCTCACCTTCTATTGGACTTTCCTTATTTTTTTCTCATGGGGTTATGAATTTTCGGAAGGTAGATCAGAGAGATGAAGTGCCATTTTCATCACAGCGCGTATCCAGGGTACATGCTGTCTGTATGACCTGTCACTGTTGATGTTGACCTTTATTACCTGGTTGAGGTGGTGTTTATCTGATTTCTTCACTGTAAAGTTCCTCTTTGCTTCCCATTTTCCATACGGCACTCTTTGGAGGGAAGTAACCATGTGCAGGCCACATTTAAGGAGCAGATTTGTCTCATCTTTCCTATTTATTTGAATGGCATTTTCCCATCAGCATAGGCTTATTTATTCATTATTTTCAGGCTTTGTAGGATGCTCCAAGCTCATCCTATGTTTCCTGCCTTAATTCTTGTTATGGTTTGGATATAAGAATTCCCTCCAAAAGCTCATGTGGCAACAATGTAGGATGTTCAAAGGTGAAATGTTTAGATAATGAGAACTGTTACCTAATCGGTGGATAAATCCAGTTAACTGATTAATAGTTAATAATAATAATAATAATAATAATAATAATAATAATAATAATGGAGTACTTGGTAACTGTAGGTAGGTGGGGCATGGCTGGAGGAGGTAGATCACTGGAAGCCTGTCTTTGGGGTTTATATTTTGTCCCTGGCTCCTTGCTTGCTTTCTCTCTGCTTCCCAACTTCCATGAGCTGAGCAGCTTTCCTCCACCACACCCTTCTGCCATGATGTTCTGCCTCATCCTGAGCTCATAGCAATGGAGTCAGTCAACAATAGACTGAACCTCTGAAACTGAGCTCAAAATAAACTTTTTCTCCTTTAAGTTCTTCTTGTCAGGTTGTTTGGTCACAGCAATATAAAGCTGAGTAACACAGTCCTTGGATCAGCCATTTCTTCAAGAAGCCCTGGATACTTTAAATGGAGACTATTAGAAGGCAAGATCAACTCATTGTGCTCATGCTATTGGCGTTACTTCTTTTAGCGTCTTTCAACTGAGAGCAAGGAAATACATGCTTATATAATAGCCTCGCATGTACACTTACCTATGAATATTTATTTTTGCATTTATTTTAAGCTAGAATTCATGCTGATACTCCAATTATAATCCATTATAATTATTGATCATTCTTGCCTACTCCTCATTTAATTTCCCATTCTAAGAGCAGAAACCTGTCTTCCATTATCTATCATCATTTGTTTATTCATTATATATATATATATACACACACACACACACACACACACACACATATATGTATGTATAGTATCAGAATTAATTCATATCTCATGGGAAATAACTTTATTAACTAGAGTATAATGGCAACATACAGTTGTTTTCATATATATATTATATAATTATAATATATATATATAATTTATATATATATATTATATAACTATATAATATATATATAAAATTTTTTTGCTTTTAGGCTTAACAGACTCATTTCCAAAGGGATTTACCACTTTTTCTCCCTGCTCCCTTCAGTAAAACTTTTCATACATTTGTAGTAATAATTAGATTTTGTATCAGTCAGCATTCATTTATGGAAACTTCCAATTTCCTAAATTATCTTTTTACTCAAATACATTAAGGTTCACATTTTTTTTTATTGATTGTTCAAAACATTACAGAGCTCATGATATATCATCTTTCATACATTAGACTCAATTGGGTTTTGAACTCCCATTTTTACCCCAAATACAGATTGCAGAATCACAACTGTTACATACTCACATTATTACATAATGCCATATTAGTGACTGTTGTATTCTGCTACCTTTCCTATCCCCTACTATCCCCCCTCCCCTCCCCTCCCCTCCCATCTTCCCTCTCTACCTCCTCTGCTGTTGTTCAATTCTCTCCCCTTTTTTCCCCCTCCCCCTTGCCCCTCATAACTTCTTATAATTTTGTGTATCATTGAAGGTCTCCCACCATTTCCATATGCTTTCTCGTCTCTCTCCCTTTCTCTCCCCCCCATTCGTCTTTGTTTACTGTAGTCTTTTCCTCATGCCCTTCCTTCCTGTTCTGTTCTTAATTGCTCTCTTTATATCAAAGAAGACATTTGGCATTTGTTTTTTAGGGCTTGGCTAGCTTCACTTAGCATAATCTGCTCTAATGCCATCCATTTCCCTGCAAATTCTATGATTTTGTCATTTCTTAGTGCTGCATAATACTCCATTGTGTATAGAGGCCACATTTTTTTTATCCATTCATCTATTGAAGGGCATCTAGGTTGGTTCCACAGTCTAGCTATTGTAAATTGTGTCGCTATAATCATTGATGTGGCCGTATCCCTATAGTGCGCTCTTTTAAGGTCCTCAGGGAATAGTCCGAGAAGGGCGATAGCTGGGTCAAATGGTGGATCCATTCCCAGCTTTCCCAGGAATCTCCATACTGCTTTCCAAATTGGCCTCACCATTTTGCAGTCCCACCAACAATGTACAAGTGTACCCTTTTCCCCACATCCCCGCCAACACTTATTGTTGTTTGACTTCATAATGGCTGCCAATCTTACTGGAGTGAGATGGTATCTTAGGGTGGTTTTGATTTGCATTTCTCTGATTGCTAGAGATGGTGAGCATTTTTTCATGTACTTGTTGATTGATTGTATATCCTCCTCTGAGAAGTGTCTGTTCAGATCCTTGGCCCATTTGTTGATTGGGTTATTTGCTATCTTATTGTTTAATTTTTTGAGTTCTTTGTACATTCTGGATATTAGGGCTCTATCTGAGGTGTGAGGGTTAAACATTTGTTCCCAGGATGTAGGCTCTCTATTTACCTCTTTTATTGTTTCCCTTGCTGAGAAAAAACTTTTTAGTTTAAGTAAGTCCCATTTGTTTATTCTTGTTATTAACTCTTAGGCTATGGGCGTCCTATTAAGGAATTTGGAGCCCGACCCCACAATATGTAGATCGTAGCCAACTTTTTCTTCTATCAGACGCAGTGTCTGTGATTTGATATCTAGCTCCTTGATCCATTTTGAGTTAACTTTTGTGGATGGTGAGAGAAAGGGATTCAATTTCATTTTGTTGCATATGGATTTCCAATTTTCCCAGCACCATTTGTTGAAGATGCTATCCTTCCTCCATTGCATGTTTTTAGCCCCTTTATCAAATATAAGATAGTTGTAACTTTGTGGATTATTCTCTGTGTCTTCTATTCTGTACCATTGGTCCACCTGCCTGTTTTGGTACCAGTACCATGCTGTTTTTGTTACTATTGCTTTGTAGTACAGTTTGACCTCTGGTATCGCTATACCTCCAGATTCACACTTCCTGCTTAGAATTGCTTTTGCTATTCTGGGTCTTTTGTTTTTCCATATGAATTTCATGATTGCTTTGTCTATTTCTACAAGAAATGCCATTGGGATTTTGATTGGCATCGCATTAAACCTGTAGAGAACTTTGGGTAATATCGCCATTTTGATGATGTTAGTTCTGCCTATCCATGAACAGGGTACATTTTTCCATCTTCTGAGATCTTCTTCTATCTCTCTCTTTAGGGTTCTGTAGTTTTCATTGTATAAATCTTTCACCTCTTTTGTTAGGTTGATTCCCAAGTATCTTATTTTCTTTGAGGATATTGTGAATGGAGTGGTTTTCCTTATTTCCATTTCAGAGGTTTTGTTGCTGATATACAGGAATGCCTTTGATTTATGCATGTTGATTTTATAACCTGCCACTTTGCTGAAATCATTTATTAACTCTAGCAGCTTCTTTGTAGACCCTTTTGGGTCTGTTAAGTATATTATCATGTCATCCGCAAATAGCGATAATTTAATTTCTTCTTTTCCTATTTTTATGCCTTTAATTTCTTTTGTCTGTCTAATTGCTCTGGCTAGTACTTCGAGAACTAAATTGAATAGTAGTGGTGATAGAGGGCATCCCTGTCTTGTTCCAGATTTTAGTGGGAATGCCTTCAGTTTTTCTCCGTTTAGGATGATGCTAGCCTGAGGTTTAGCATATATAGCTTTTACAATGTTGAGGTAAGTTCCTGTTATCCCTAGGTTTTCTAGTGTTTTGAATATAAAGGGATGCTGTACTTTTGTCAAATGCTTTTTCTGCATCTATTGAGATGATCATATGGTTCTTGTCTTTAAGTCTATTGATGTGGTGAATAGCATTTATTGATTTCCGTATATTGAACCAGGCTTGCATCCCAGGAATGAATCCTACTTGATCATGGTGCACAAGTTTTCTGATATGTTTTTGTATTCGATTCGCCAGAATTTTATTGAGGATTTTTGCATCTAGGTTCATTAGAGATATTGGTCTGTAGTTTTCTTTCTTTGAAGTGTCTTTGTCTGGTTTTGGGATCAGAGTGATGTTGGCCTCATAGAATGAATTTGGAAGAGCTCCTTCTTTTTCTATTTCTTGAAATAGCTTGAAAAGTATTGGTATTAATTCTTCTTTGAAGGTTTTGTAGAACTCCGCTGTATACCCATCCGGTCCAGGGCTTTTCTAGGTTGGTAGTCTTTTGATAGCTTCTTCTATTTCTTCCTTTTTCTAATTGGTTTACCCCTGAATGTAATCTGCCTCCTTCCTCTCGTAGCTTTTAATATTCTCTCCTTGTTCTGTACGTTGCCTATCTTCATAATTATATGTCTTGGAGTTGGTCTATTATGGTTTTGAATGTTTGGTGTCCTGTAGGCTTCCAGGATTTGGCAATCCATTTTACCTTTCATCTCTGGGAAGTTTTCTAGAATTATTTCATTTAATATGCTGTCCATTCCTATGGTTTGAGTCTCTGTGCCTTCTTCTATCCTGATGACCCTCAAATTTGGTTTTTTAATGACATCCCATATCTCTTGAATAGACTGCTCGTGGGATTTAAGCATCTTTTCTGTGTTGACTATATTCTTTTCAAGTTGATAAACCTTGTCTTCATTATCTGATGTTCTGACTTCTACTTGATCAAGTCTGTTTGTAATATTCTCGTTTGAGTTTTTAATTTGGTTTATATTTTTCTGCAATTCTAGGATTATTGTTTGTTTTTTTTTTTAAGATCTCTGTCTCCTGGTAGAGCTCGTTCTTTGCCATTTGAATTTGTTTGTTTAATTCATTTTCAAAATATACTTTTATTGCTTGGACTTGCTGTCTCATGTCTTCCCTAATATTCCTTTCCATTCGAGTTAGGTATGCCTTGAGTTCTTTCCCTATCCCTGCTTCTGATGTTTCTATGTCCTCCTGTAGAATTAAGTTGTCCTGCATTGTTTGTACTCCTTTTTTCCCTTGTTTTCTCATGTTGTCCACGTTACTTTCTAGCTCTATTTGATTGCCATGTTTCTGCTCTCTTCTATAGATTTGTTTTGGTTCTGTATTACTCTGTTGTTTCTTCTTTGTGTTGTTAAACTGTGCCTGCTAATGTGGATTCCACTGGGAAGGAGTTCCGACGTCCGAGCTCCAGTGACGTCACCTCTCTGCTATGACGGGCCCCAGGCTCCTTGCTGGGGTGTCCTAATGGGGCTGTGTGACTGGACTGTCTCTGTTTGGTTTCAGCTCCCCGTCGAGGAAGGCGGGCAGTCTCCAGCCGCCCAGTATCTAAGGCAGTGGGCGGGTGATCGGTCGCGGCGGGGGAGTGGACTCCAGCCGCCCAGTCGCATGGGCAGCGGGCCGGCTGTCGCCGGTGGGCGGGCGATCTCTAGGCACCCAGTCCAGCGGTCGGTAGTCGGCGGGCGGGCATTCTCCTACTGCCCAGTTACGCGGGCAGTGGGCGAACTGTCGCTGGTGGGCCTGCGGTTTCCAGCCGCCCAGTCGCGAGGGCCTGGCCTCTAGTCCCCTAGTTTCTCCTGCTAGTCTTGGTTTCTCCTGCTAGACCAGATTTCCCCTAAGTGATGGCTCTCGGCAGTTCAAACTGTACTCTGGACCTGCCATTTGTTGGGTGTGGAGGGTGTCTATTGGGGACCCCGGCACTCTATTGTTTTGTTTCCGTTGTGGGGGATAGAACTGTACCGCTTCCTTCCCCCTCTGAAATCCCGCACTCAGCCCGGGGGTCAGTGCGGGCTCATCCGGCAGGATTCCACAGAATTGCAGCCACTTTTCTCCCTGCTTGCTAATTAATCACTTCTCTGCGGCGCCCCGCCTTCTGTAGCTGCGGGGAAGGCCGGGCGAATCAGTCAGCCCGGATCCCCGGGGTCGCACAATTGGCTATTGGGATCCCTGGCACTCTATCGTTTTGATTTTTTCTTCTTGCCCCTCCCCCAGCGCTGGCTAGACAGGTTTCGTTTTGGCTGTTGATGGGAGGGGGAGTTGAAGGTCAGGTGTCTCTAGTTTTCCCCTAGTCTTTATGCGGGCTCACTCTGATACTCCCTCCCCCGGAAAGCCTAGGAGAGGTTTTATGCGGATTCCCCGATGTATGGGGGATGGGCTGAGTGACACAGATCTGTTTTATTGTTGCAGTCTGTTGGAGAGTGGCGGTGGATACTTCAGCTCTCCAAGATGGTGGCCGCTGATTGCGTTGGTGGAGTTTCCGTTGTGGGGGACGGGATTGTATCGCTTCCTTCCCCGTCTGAAATCCCGTACTCAGCCCGGGGGTCAGTGCGGGCTTGGCCGGCAGGGTTCCACCGAATGGCAGCCACTTTCCTCCCTGCTTGCTAATTAATCGCTTCTCTGGGGCGTCCCGCCTTCTGTAGCCGCGGGGCAGGCCGCAGGTATCAGTCAGCCCGGATCTCCGGGGTCGCACAATTGCCTATTGAGCAAGGTTCACATTTTGTTCTGTGACATTCCACAGGTTATGGTAAGCATGTAATGCCAGATATCTACTGTTACATTTCCATGCAGAACACTTTTCATTGATCTGAAAATCTCCTGGCTAAAAATCTCCTGTTCTACTTTTTTCACTCCCGCTAATCCCTAGGTGACCACTGATCTTTTTACTGAATCTATAATTTGCCTTTCTCAGATTTTAATGTAATTGGATTTATAGAGTATGTAGCCTTTTCACACACAAAAATAAGCTTTTGTGGCTCATAAATGTCCTTTTCTTTAAAAAAAGAACTTTTTTGTAGTTTTAGATGGGCAGCATGCCTTTATTTTATTTTTTTATTTTTATGTGGTACTGAGGATCGAATCCAGTGCCTCACACATGTGAGGCAAGTGCTTTGCCACTGAGCTAGAGCCCCAGCCCATAATTGTCATTTTTCTGTTTGTTTTCTAAGTATGTCCTTTGATATGTCCTTATAGTTTTCATCTACTTACAATATTCACATTTTTGCATTTTGTCTACTTTTTCTATTATAACTCTTTACCTATTAATCATAGTTATTTAGAATTCACTATGTGATAATTCCAAACTGTGTCATAGCTGAATCTCTGGCAATGACCAAAGTACTTTCTTCATCTCTTTAGAAAGCTGGAATGACATATTGAATAATAGAAAGAGTATAACTAAGCCTTCAGTGTGATTTTTGTTTTTGTTGTTGTTGTTAATTTGGCAAGGATTGTGGCTGGGTTTAATGTTTATTAGAGCTGTGTATGCTTTCAGTTTCCTCTAGTTTCCATTGTTAAAATATTTTTAGTTGTAGATGAGCACAGTACCTTTATTTTGTTTATTTAGTTTTATGTGCTGCTGGGGAATGAACCCAGAGCCTCACACATGCTAGGCAAGCACTTACTACTGAGCCACAACCCCAGGCCCAGTGTCCTTGTTTTTGTTTCCCATGTTGGATTTGGGTTTCCTGAAGAACTTCTTAAGAGTCTGTGTCTTGCAAGTCTTTCCATTGTAATCTGCTGCTATTATTCTGGAACCCTGTTGATGTGGCAACCGTATGTTAGGGAGGGGAGGCATTTTATGAAGTGAATCTCTATCTTTTTAAAAAATTGGTGCATATTCATTATACAGGATAGTGGGTTACATTGTGGCATATTGATATATGCACTTAACATACTTTGATTAATTTCATTCCCTGGTAGCTCCATTTGCCCTCTCTTTTTCCCTCTCCCAATCCTCTTCTACTCTATTTTTTTCCCTTCTGTTTTCATGAGATCGCTTTATTTTCTTTTTTCTAACATCCACATATAAAAGAAAAACCTATGACCCTTCACTTTCTGATTCTAGCTTATTTTGCTTAACATGATGCTCTGCAGTTCCATCCATTTTCCTGCGAATACATAATTTCAGTCTTTAGGGATGAGAACTCCATTTGTGTGTGTGTGTGTGTGTGTGTGTGTGTGTGTGTGTGTATGTGTGTGTGTGTGTGTGTGTGTGTGTATAACATTTTCTTTATCCATTCATCTTTTGGTAGACACCTAGGCAGGTTTCATAACGTGGCTTTTGTGAATTATACTGCTATAAATGAGGGTATGTATGTATCTGTATGGAATGGTGACTTTAATTTTGGGGGGTAAATACCAGGGAGTGATATAACTGGGCTATACTGTGGTTCAAATCTTAGTCTTTTGAGGAATCTCCATACTGATTTCCTAATCAGTACAAATTTACGTATCTATGGTGTATAAGTGTTCATTGGACACCCACATTCTCACCAGCATTTATTGTTATTTGTATTCTTGATGATTGCCATTCTAACCAAAGTGAGATAAAATCTCTATATAGTTTTTATTTGCACTTCTATGATGGCTAGAGAAGTTGAACATTTTTTCACATAATTTTTGGTCATTTGTACTTCTTTTGAGGAGTATCTATTTTATTCATTTGCCATTTATTGAATGGGTTATTTGTGGGGGTTTTGGGTGTTGAGTTATTTGAGTTATGTATATATTTAGACACTAATTCTCTTTTGGAAGAATAGCATGCAAAGACTTTTCTCCCATTCTGTAGGTTCTCCCTTTGTGTTGTAAATTGTATCCTTTTCTTTATGTAAGCTTTTTAGTTTGATGCCATCCATTATTGATTATTGGTGCCACTTCTTGAGCTCTATGTGTCTTATTGAGAAAGTTGGTGTCCTATGCCTTTATGTTAAAATGTTCTAGCAGTTGTGAAGTTTCTGATTAATTTATTAGGTCATTTTGAGTTAACTTTTATGTATGTGAGATTTCTTGATTCATTTTGAGTTAACTTTTATGTATGTGAGAGAGAGGGATCTGTTTTTAAACTTTTATGTATGAATTTATTTCCCAGCACCATTTGTTAAAGAGGATGTCTTTTCTCCAACTTAAATTTTTGTTATCTTTGTTAAGAGTAAGATGAGTGCAGTTGTATGAGTTATATTGTGTCCCTTCCCCATTCACCCCCATATTGGTCTCTGTGTCTATTTTTATGCCAATCCCAAGCTACTTTTGTTATTATAGCTCTGTAGTATAATTTGAAGTTGGGTATTAATGATACCTTCAGATTTATCCCCCCACCCCTACTTTTTTGGGTACTTGGAATTGAACTCAGGGGCACTTGACCACTGAGCAACATTCCCAGCCCCAGTTTGTATTTTATTTAGAGACAGAATCTCACTGAGTTGCTTAGTACCTCACTGTTGCTGAGGCTGGCTTTGAACTCTTGATCTTCCTGCCAAGCCTCTGGGATTATAGGTATGTGCCACAGTACCTGGCCAGATTTACCTTTTATTATGCAGAATTATGCTAGTAATTTTGGGTCTTTTATTCTTCCATATAAATTTTAGAATAGTGTTTTCTAGTATTGAGAAAAATATCATTGTTATTTTGATGGGGATTGTATTCAATCTGTAGGTCACTTTTGGTAGTATTGCCATATAACAATATTAATTTGCAAATTTTTTCTATCTTCTGGTGTCTTTTTGATTTATTTTTTTCAACATTTTTTTTTCTTGTAGTGTTTTTTTTTCAACTCTTGGCTAGATTTATTTCTAACTATATTTTTTAAAAAATATTTTTTAGTTGTTGATAGACCTTTATTTTTTAAAATTTATTTGTATGTGGTGCTGAGAATAGAACCCAGTGCCTCATGCATGCTAGGCAAGCATGCTACCACTGAGCCACAATCCCAGCCCCCTAACTATACTTTTTAAATATTTTAAGTGGAATTGTTTTACTGATTTCCTTTTTAGCGGATTCATTACTAGTTTATAGAAAAGCTATTGATTTTTGTAGGTTAATTTTGTCTCCTGCTACTTTCTGCAAATGCAATTTGACTTCTTCCTTTGCTATTTGTATCCCCTTTTCTTTCTTTCTTTTACTTAATTACTCTGGTTAAAGTTTCAAATGTCAAGTAATATATTAAAAGGAGTGGTGAGAGTAGGCATCCTAATCTTGTTCCTGTAAACATTGTCTTTTAATGGGTCTATGTCTCTCTCCTGGGACCTTCACAAATGTTTCTTAGATTGTTTTTTTCTCTCTTTAGATGAAACAGGAAGTCCAGAGGCAACCAGAATTTAGCAATCCCCCTTCTATCAGGTTAGAAAGACTGAACTGAGAAACACCCAGACCTCCCAAAATACTTTGTTTCAAAAATTTATTTCCTATTGTTACTTTTGAATGAAGAACAAAATTGTTTTCATAAATATTGAGATGTAAATGGACCCTAATTCTATGACAATATGAAACCGTACCAGACTTCACAGTTCTGTTTGAATAAATTCCTCATCAGCAATACAGCAAGGCACTATAAATTGAATCACAGAATAAATTAATTCATTTAAAAACATAAATATGGCTCTTTTAAAAATTATAATAAACATAAAAGTTAGGCAAAAGAATAAAAATAATACTCCTACTACCAGAGATAATCCCTATCAATAAGAAACATTTTGTGCATTTTTTTTTGTACAATGGCAACATTTTATTTTCATTCCTTTTAGTTTGTTATATATAATTTTTTTTTATTAACCACTTTTTATTGATTATTTAAAGCATTACATAGCTCATGATATATCATCTTTCATACATTTGACTCAAATTGTGTTTTGAACTCCCATTTTCACCCCAAATACAGATTGCAGAATCACATCTGTTACATATTCACATTTTTACATAATGCCATATTAGTGACTGTTGTATTCTGCTACCTTTCCTATCCCCTACTATCCCCCCTCCCCTCCCCTCCCCTCCCATCTTCCCTCTCTACCTCCCCTGCTGTTGTTCAATTCTCTCCCTTTTTTTTCCCTCCCCCTTGCCCCTCATGACCTCTTATAATTTTATGTATCATTGAAGGTCTCCTACCATTTCCATATGCTTTCCCTTCTCTCTCCCTTTCTCTCCCCCCATTCGTCTTTGTTTACTGTAGTCTTTTCCTCATGCTCTTCCTTCCTGTTCTGTTCTTAGTTGCTCTCTTTATATCAAAGCAGACATTTGGCATTTGTTTTTTAGGGCTTGGCTAGCTTCGCTTAGCATAATCTGCTCTAATGCCATCCATTTCCCTGCAAATTCTATGATTTTGTCATTTCTTAGTGCTGCATAATACTCCATTGTGTATAGATGCCACATTTTTTTTATCCATTCATCTATTGAGGGGCATCTAGGTTAGTTCCACAGTCTAGCTATTGTGAATTGTGCCGCTATAATCATTGATGCAGCCGTATCCCTATAGTGCGCTCTTTTAAGGTCTTCAGGGAATAGTCCGAGAAGTGCGATAGCTGGGTCAAATGGTGGACCCATTCCCAGCTTTCCCAGGAAAGTATATTTTATTATACCTGGTTAGAGTCACACTATATTCAATTTTGAAGTATCCTTTTTTTCCCACTTAAAACTTTATAATAAGAATTTTCTCATGCCATTAAATTGCTTTTTCAACATTTATTTTTTTCAACATTTTTTTTCTTGTAGCGTTTTTTTTCAACTCTTGGCTAGATTTATTTCTAACTATATTTTTTTTAAAATATTTTTTAGTTGTTGATAGACAAGTGAATAAAATAGATATTCCTCAAAAGAAGTGCAAACAGATCATAACAGATCAATTTTCATGTAAATTATGCTACCTTATTAAAAATGCAGGCAAAAAATCTAGGAGAGATTGTGAGAATACTTCCTAAAGAGAAGATTACACATTACATTTATGTGAACAAAGGCAACACTGCCTTATTTTTAAGTCAGACAGAATTGTTGAAGTCATCTTGTGTGAGTATGGAATATAGAGTACATATCTTAATGTTACAGAATGAAAAAGGCAAATGTTAGTGTGTGCAAGATGTGGTGAGCAACTTTGAGATTCATCCTCTTCAGGGAGCATTAGGACAGTCTGTGTGTCTATTGGTGTGTGTGTGTGTGTGTGTGTGTGTGAGAGAGAGAGAGAGAGAGAGAGAGAGAGAGAGAGAAGTTGGCTGATCCATTAAGTAATTCATTGAAGAGCTCTTTCTTGATTGATTTGTGGTGTTACCCAGAACTTCTTTGGGACAATACAGACACAGAAGTGTACTCTGGCATCATGAAAGATCTTTGTATTCAAATACATGGCACTTACTTTAAAAAAATTTTTCTAATTAGTTATACATGAGAGTAGAATATATTTTGACATATTATACATATATGGAGTATAACTCTCATTCTTTTGGTTGTACATGATGTAGAATTACATTGGTTGTGTAATCATATATGCACATAGGACAGTAATGTCCAATTCATTCCATCTTTCCTATTCCCATTCCCCTCCCTTCCTTTCATTCCCCTTTGTCTAATCCAAAGTACTTCTATTCTTCCCTAATTCCCCACCCTTTATTGTGAATTAGCATCTGCATATCAGAGAAAACATTTGGCCTTTGGTTCTTTGGGAATGGCTTATTTCACTTAGCATGACATTCTCCAGTTTCATCCATTTATGGACAAATGTCAGAATTTCATTCTTCATATGGCTGAGTAATATTCTGTGTGTGTGCGGGTGTGTGTGTGTGTATCTTCACATTTTATTTATCCATTAATCTGTAGAAGGGCATCTAGGTTGGTTCCATAGTGAATGGAACCAATTGGCTATTGTGAATGCTATTTCTTTCCATTAAAAGTATTAGGGGATGCCCTGTTTGCCTATCAATTCACCTCAATTCATTCAATTAATGCTAGGAGCCACAAGCAAATAATATGATGCATGGCACTTTAGGTTGTAAGGTGTCGCCAGCTAGCCATTGAGATGATAAGATTATGTTAAGATTTACATTCATATGCAAATTGGACTCCTGCTGTTCACCTTGGCCTGCTACGGGACTCATGTTACGGAACTCCTGGAGAGTTCCCATTAGTTGGGGAAGGATAGTAGGAGGGAATTCCGGGGGAGGTCCGGACGCATGGGTGGACCGGGTTTGGCTTGCTGGCGCATACGGAGTATTGGCAGCTTTTTCAAAAATAAAGTTTTGTTCCTGCTTGAGTGGCTCGTGATTCTGTGCCCAGCCAAGACATTGGCAAATTAAAACACACACACACACACACACACACACACACACACTCACACAATAATATGCCAAAGACCCTGTGAATGAATGCAATATAAGATATTGTAACAACCTTGGAAAGACTGAGAATTGGTGGGGGAGGGATGAATATAGGGACAAATTGCAATGAAATATTGTGAGTGATACACAGATACACCTAGGAAAAATGAAGAGAAGAGAAACTGCCTGGGAAAGTAACTTTTGAGCTGAGTCTCACAGATTGAGTGGGTATGTAGAAGATGAAGAGGGGGTAGAAATGTGTAAGTTATCCTTCTTTATGTCCCCCAGATGTATTCTGTGCCCTTATAGTCTATACCACTCAGAATCCCTTTTGGCTTCCATCTGACTCAGCCAATGGGAGATAATAGCAGGAGGTCGGTTGGTGGGTAGGAGGAGAGATTGGAGTGTTTCTTGCCTGTTTTCTTCCAGCTCTGATCACCGTTCTGCCAATGGATTGCTTCTGCACATCTGAAATGGTAAATTGGAGGCTGACATATAATCACCACCATGTTTTGGGAAAACAGTGGGTCACTGTAAAGCCAAATGAAATGGGAGAAAAAGGATTAGGAGTCTGAGAAGTGGAAATGCTAACAGTAGCTTCCACAGGAGAGAGGAGTGGGGGCAAACTACAAACAGAAGGGCACTTTCGAGGTAAATACTATGAGATTTAGTGATGAATTATCTAACAGGTGAGAGAGGAGGTGAATGTTTATCATGGAAGTTGTTGACAGGAAGATGGGAACAGGAAGAAACGGGAAAAAATAAACAATTTTTGGGATACAATTTTGACTAGATTTAGGTTTCTGTTGTCAGAAGAACATTGGGTTATGACTACATATTTACTTGCATTTATCAAGTAATTTTAAATTATTATAAGTAATTTAATAAACTGTGTGTAGCATACTATCCATGGTCCATGGGTTATGACATAAAAATCATAAGCAATGAAAGAGTTAATCTATGCCTCTCAAGTAATTTGTTAGTAATAGGATAAAGGATGCTCACATCCAACATATTAAAAATATTAAACCAATAACAAGTGAAAATATTTGATAAATACACAATGGTGGAGAAGATTTAAGGAATTTGAGAATGAGTACAAAAAATAGGAATTTTTGTTGTCGATGCAAGTTTTTCTTTTTAATTTTGGTATTGTTTCTGGCAAAACTTTTTTTTTTGCTGCAAAACTTATTTTTAAAAGAGTAACTTTACACACCATTATTAAAGTCGATTTCAAGGCTAAAGTGTGAGGGACGATTTCCCCATCATTTGTTACCAAGGAGCCTGTACTTCCACTGCTGTGATTATTTCAAGGTGAAAGGTGAGAAGAAATGTTCCTTACGGTTTATTCAGCTGGATGTCAGTATTGGTAATCTCAGTCGCTATGGTATTTGAGCCTGTTGGCTCTGAAAGGATTTACTCTTTTGCACAAAGAAAGAGCAGAATGGCGGTGGCAAAGATAAAAAGAAATGAGATTTAGAAAAAGTGGATTTCTGTGTCCACAAAATAGCTTTTTATTCAGGGAAGCTTTAATGGGAATTAGTAGCATTGTTTCACATAAAGGGCTAGATTAACGTAGTGCCATGAAAGGTAGATGTATTTATAGTTTAAATTTTATACTTTGACATCGTTTGGTGAATTAAAAAAATTGAAGTTGGGTATAAGATTATTTTTGTGTTGTTATTAAAATATTTTTTATTTATACTGACAAACATTAATAAATATTTAGTTTAAATATTATCTTCCTACAAGATCCCTTTTATGTGCTTGAGATGGTAGAGGAAAGAATGTAAACCTGGGCACTGAGAAAGTAGAGGTACCCTCTTTTCTGTGATTTTGGCCAAGGCCCAATCTTCTCATTTGATTACTCTTTCTTAAAATGATGGCCTTTGGGGTGAGTGAGAATCACTTCACATGTGCTGGAAATTTACAATGAATGAGAAGATACAATGCCAGCCCTCAGGACTTTACAGATTAGAGAAAATGCCTTTAGAAATAAATAAATCTCATCTTTATTTTAATTGCTTAAGATCTTAGAAATGGTATTTTAGAGATCTGATCTAACCGGTTCATTTTACAAATGAGAAAACTGAGGTCTGTGGATGTTAACTAACCTATCCAAGTTCTGAAGGCAAGTCCATGACAAAGCTAAGACAATTTCAGTTAATTGCATTACAGCACTCACTGTAAGAACAATAGAGGAAAAGTGAAGAAAACAGAGTGCAGTAGTAGTGCCATTCTTCTCCCTCTGGTCCCTTTGGACTTTTGAAAGTCAGTGTGCAGGGCTGAATGCATAGCTCTGTAGTAGAATGCTTTCCTAGCACATGCAAGGCCCAGGGTTCAATAACCAGCATCACACACATTAAATGTTTATATTTACTATTAAGTAGATAGCTTACTATCTCAGTGTGATGTTAAAGGGAGAAATTAGATGAGTATGGTGAAAAGGGAAAAGGAATGATATACAAGTCAGAAACTTGTATTTACTTTGACCTCACTGACTGTGGGATTTTAGGTCATCAGCTTCTTAGGGATTCAGATTTCTCCATTAACACTTCCTTTTTTTGTGATGTGATGGATATTTCTTGTGTATCCAACATTAATTCTTGTTTTCGTGGTGATTTCCTTTGGGGGATTTATTCTTCTCCCTTGATGAGGCCACCATTTCAGGCATCCTGCATTTCTCTGGTCAAGAAGTGGCCATGTCTCTCAAACTAGCCTATCAGAACTTCTCTTTAGGACCTCCTTTCCCAAAGGAATTATAGAAAAGTGAAATAACATTTCTTATTTCTGTTTCCTATTGGTAGTGATTCCCATCAGTTCTTCCTACTTGGATTCATGGAGTTGCCTTTTTCCTGTTTTTACCCAGATAAACAGATGCAGATGCATCTTGACTTAATTGGGGGTGGTGGTGGTGGTGGGGGGTGGTGGTAACATCCTGATAAACCCATTGCAAATTAAAATAATTGTATGTAAAAATGCATTTAATATATTTAACCTATTAAACATCATAACTTATCAACACAGTACACAGTAGAGTATTGGTTCCTCATTCTTGTGAGTATGTGGCTGACCATTGAGTACAGACAGCTGTCACTGCTCAACATTGCAGGAAAGTATTGCACCACACATCATCACCAGCCCCCAGAAGGATCAAAATACAAAATTCAAAGTATGGTTTGAATGCTGCTTTTGTACCTTTGCAAAATTGAAACATCACAAGTTGAACCATTGTAAGTTAGAGACCGTCTATATCTCTTCTCTCGCCTTCCCTGCAATTCTTTAATTTATTCAAGATCATTATGCTATTTGATATTTCTGCTTCAGGTAGCTAGACTTGGTTTCTGTTGTTTATAACCTAGATTTATAAACTCATAGAGTTATTGTGAGGCTAAAGTAAAAAGGAGGCCTTGAATCAGGTGGATATTATTACATATACATATTATACCTTTTATTCTTTGATTCTTTTTTAAATTGCATATGTAGAGGTCCTATGTGCATCTTTTTGGTGTTACATGTCTCAAGCCAACTGGGCATAGTACATATCTTGGGAATTTTTAGCCAGAAAGTAAATACTCTTTCTTATAATATTTAAGTTTCAATAGCCAATAGAATCTTAATTCTGTAGGGAAAGAGGTGATGTTAAAAAAAAATGTGCACAAGATGTCAAAACTGCTAACAATAACTTTAGGCCACAGAGATGTCTGTAAGTAGGGACTCCTCCACTCTTCCATGTCGGATGTTGAATCAAGGACCTCCAAACCTGTGGGAGAATTTGAGAGCTTTAGATCTTGTTGTAATCTCCAGGTACTTCATGCTTGTGCCGCTCAAGGGATAGATGACTATCCCTTAAATTCCTCCTTAATTTCCAGATTGTTTCTTCTCTGGGAGAATGCACTGAGGCTGCCCAGAGTGACATTTCTAAAAAGTTATTGTGACTTCGTCAAGGTTGGCAAGACCTATAAAAGACATGTTGCATATACTATGATCATTTTAAAGGAGAATCTTTTATGTAAAACTTTAGCATGCATCAGAATCACTCAGAGAGCTAATTAAAATGCAGATCTGGGGACCTCATTCCTGGAGTTTTCTGATTCATTCAGTCTATGGTAAGGTTCAGGAATCTGCATGTCTAACAATGCCACTAACTTGGAGAATCATGTTTTGAGAGCCATTAATTGAAGAAATTACGTGGAGAATAAATTAACATACTAATATCACTTACATTTTGGGGATGTGACCTTGAGGCAGAGGAGAGAATTAAATAAGGGTTGTAACTGTAAGAGTATAAAGAGAAATAAAGGATTCATAGTTATTAGTAAAACAAAATTTTTAAGTAGGCAGCAAGGTAATCACCTTGAAAGTGAGACTAGGTTGGCCAAGGGAAGGATTTTATGAACTCTTATCTTCTCCTTTAACAAAAGAAGAGACAAGTCTGGGAGACCTAATCAGGTTGGTTTTGTTTTATTTGATCATAGAGTTTTAGAATGGAACGTCTTTGCAAAACAGAAGGAACAATAAGGGGAAAGCCATTCTTTTTCACCCTGGTGGACTCACAGTGGGAAAACTTACTACCAGATGTGTCTGAAGCTTTGTGGGGTGGGTCATAGACCTAGGGAGCTCTGTCCTAGTTCACAATGTAGTCTGTATGTAGGGAGAGTACATTAGCAGCCTGTATAGCTATGTTAGAATCACCACGGTGGCACTATACGGTTGGAGAGGGTCTGAGTTTAGACAGATAGTCTCCCTTAGATTCTAGGTAGTAAGGAGAGAATCCAGAAGTTCAAGCGTGTGTCCTATGAGGGAGGGGAAGATAATTAAAGATGCTAATGATGGGCTTATCTGAATCATCCTTTCATATGATGAGGACCAAGTCTACAGACAAACACTGCAGAGAGGATACCCGAACCAGAGGCCAAATGGTAGTTCCAGACTACTTTAGGGGAGAACTAATGAGAGCTGGGGCAGGGCTCAGTTCATCAGAGAGAGGTGACCTGTACTCACTGGACCAATGCTCCAGCCAAGAACACAGCTGAGTCTTTAGCAGCAGTGGGTGTCCATAGAATGGTGACACTGGACCAGTTGTAACTGGTCAGCAGTCCAGGGAACAGTCAGATCAGCCACACTGTAGAGATTAACAAGGGGCCAGAAAACAAAAAAACAAAATCGACATTCCCCTCCAATATCACTAGGCCACAAAATCTACATTCTTCTTGAACATATTTCTGTACTATCTTGAAGAAGAGCAGGAAGACTCAAAACTTTCGATTACTGAGATTTACTTCATTCTTTTAAACAGGAGTTGAGTTAAGTTACTGGTTTTAACTGAGATTACCACATAAAACTAGTGTTTTATTTATCGCCCCTCCCCCACTTGCTACATTAATAGAAAATTTAAAAACTTTCACTGCACAACTAGAGAAGAATTGTCATCCTGCGTATTAGGAAAATGCAAGAGGATCAGGCATTGTGTGTCTGGAATCCAAAGAATGACTTCAGAATTCTTTTTCCATTTGTCAGGTCTGTGTTATCCCATGTTATTGTTATATTTAGGCAGGATTTAACAAATGGTGGTAAAGAATGTTGCCAACAGTTCAGGATGCTTAGTGATATCCTAGTATCTGGAACAACACTCTGAAAGGACCTGTAGTGGGTCAGACGCTCTTCAATATGGTAGGAGCAGTGGGGCTATGTATCTGACTTCCTCACCTGCTAGGGAAGGATCCCTTTATGAATGGGAATAAAAGGCTGTGCTAATGCATGTAACAGGTGCTGACTACTACATTGCTGTGGCCATACACCCTACTGTGATCCTGATTTTGCCTAATGCCTGGGAGGAAACAGAATACATAAAATTATAAGTGAATGCTCCAGTGTCAGTTTCATATGTGTTCCTGGAATTTGTAATTTTTTATATGCTTGCTAAGGGAGTATGTCCCCCACATGTGACCTTACATAATTTTGAGTGCAAAGAAAAAGCATCCTGTTTTGGGAAAATATTGGGAGAGGTCCTTTACCCCCTTCTTCACTTGGTTAATTACTTTGAACTTTAGGACTTATCTCAGGCAGCACCTCCTCTAGGAAGCCATATTAGTGCTGGATTAATTTCCTTTCTATAGTATCTTTTTTTTTTTTTTGGCGGTGCTGAGGCTTGAACTCGAGGACCTCACACATTCTTCTAGGCAAGTTCTTTACCACTGAGCCTGATCCTCAGCCCCCTTTCCATAGTATCTCTAGAAATCTGATTACATAATTTATTGTCTAAGTTGAGATGCAGTTGAGATTGAAATTATTAAAATTAATTTTAAAAATTATGCCCGAATAATAGGTATCAATTGGAATAATTTTGGGCAATGGGGGTGTGTAGATCCCCTACCTATGGATGCCCTTCGATAGTTATCACTTAATCTCTGTGTCTTCCCAACTAGTTGGTGAGTCACTTAATAACAGAAATTATCTCTTACTCTAAATTCTATCTTTATTCTAAATATACTGAACTTTCCTTTTAGTACTGCCTTCATAGTGTCCCGGAGATTTTGCTATGTTGTATCAGTGTTCCCATTTACAGTGCTGTTAAATTCTTGTTTAATGTTGAACAAAGAAGCTTCCCTAGCCTTTAAGGACTGGTAGATTTACTTAGTCTCCTTAGTTCTAGAGGGTTAATTCTTGCATTGGGTGCACTTGAAGATTTCCACCCTCTCCTTATTCTTGAATGTCGGCATACATCTCTCTCTCTATTTTTAAAAGATTCTTTCCATATCTCTTCAGTGAAGATGAGACTAATTACATGATTCTATTTAGTGAGATCTGAACCACTAACAAAAGTGAATTAGGCTGCTTCTACTAGTGTTTTGATCCAATAACTAACCCCTTCCTTTAGTTTTATTTGAAAATTCTTATTTCATATATATCATATTATAAACCAACAGTCTAAACATAGTAATAGCTTAATTTATTTTGCTTTTCTTATGGCAGGTTTGTATATAAATGCATTTCAAAATATAATCTTCTAAACTTGCAGATATTCATAATCATTTAGAAATGATAAAAAAGTTGTCAAATACTTGTAATTATATAAATTGTCACTCAAATTATGGGAAGCTTAGAAAAGCTTTATTGCTATTTAGTTTTGTTTGAATGCTCCTGAGTGTGCTATTGAAAGCTTTGATAAATCAAGAGGGCTGAAAGATGGAAATGGTCATGGTGTTTAAGTTATGTTACACTTAAATCCATTTAATTAGCTATTTTCACAAACATGGTGTTCTTTTGTAAGAAACATTTAAAAAATCATTCTTTTCTATGTTTTCCTTTACAGAACCCCCCCCCCCAAAAAAAAAATTATCCCCACATGCTTTTGTATTTCTCATTCTTTGGTTTTCTTCCAATGCATGTATATAATTATATGTTCATGTTGTCATGGTGATTCAGAGCTAGAATTGTAAGGCTCTTGTAATCACTTGCCTCAGCCTGAAACCCGCTGTCCAGCCCAGCCAAATAAGCAGTGTAATGGCAGATGGTCAATGTTTTATTTTCTGTAAATTAGTCTGTTGTTAGAATATTCTTTAAAATATCTCTTTAACTGCCAGAGGCTATTTAATATATGGCACTGATATGTTATAAAATTTGAAAATGTGGCTTATTAGCTTCTTATGTTCAAATTTCACCGTAGTAATTTCATGTTTGAAGTCACATTAAGGTAGAGGGCACCTTCTCCCTAGCTGATCTGTTTTGTTCCCTCCTAAGCATATAGTTTATTTCAAATGGGAATATGCATACATTTAAAATTTATAAATGTAATTCATGGGCATTTTAAATATTTAAAAAATACATTAGTCCATAAAATAAAAAAAGTTTTCTCCACTTTAGTCCTCCCCTAGACTTAATATCATGAGGGAAGTATCATTAATGATTATGAATCTCTTTCTAGCTTGTTTCTTTATATCACATATTAGATCACACTCACACCCTGTTTGTCACCTAAATTTCATTGCTCAGTATTTCACTGTCATCTTGTAATGTCAGTTCATCTGATCTACCTTATTCTTTTTTAACATTTGCATAGTGTACTATTCTAAGATGTAGTAATATTTTTGATAAGTCCCCTAGGGCTTAACCTTTATACTGTTACCAGTTGCAAATTATAATATCCTGAGTGGATACTGAGCCAAATGGGTCTTTTTGAACTTTGTGTGTATTTCTGTGGGAAGCATGCTTAGTTGCCTTTACCTCCAAATTTGATCATACCATTCTATCTGAATACACCTGTGGTAAGTTAAATAGCAATTTCCCAAAAGATATGTCTGCAGAGAACCTCAGGATATGACTTATTTGGAATAAGGGTCATAAAAGATGTAATTAAGTTGAAGATCTAAGATAAAATCATCCCAGAATTAGGTTGGACTTTAAATCCAGTGACTGATGTCCCCTAAGAGAAGGGAGGTTTGAATATAGAGATACACAGAGGGAAGAAGGCTATGTGAAGATGGATGCCGAGGTTGGAGGTAATGTGCTTACAAGCTAAGAAATTCCAAGTATTCCTGGCACTCACCAGAATCTAGAAGATAGGCATGGAATGAATTCTCCCTTAAAGCTTCCAAAAGGAACCAACCCATCTTCAAATCCTTCAGTGGTTTCCCTGGATTTCAGATAAAGGACCATTAACTTCATCACTTGGTGCCTAGGCAGTGTCCATCTCCCTCTCCAGTCTCTTTTCTGTCATTTCTGTACCTGGCTTCCTAGGTTATTTGAAGAATCTTTCCTATGGGAAGAGTATTTACATTTTTAATGTCCTCTCCCTTGCAGCCTGTCCCAGCCAGCTGTATGTCTTCCATGAATCCTAAACTTGACGAAATTTTTCTAAGAGAACTTAGTGTCTTTCTTGAAGTACTTGTGCTTTTCTACTAGCTTTGATAAGTGTATGAGTGCCCTGCATACTCCCTAGATCATAATCCCTTCCAGGACGTAATCTGTGTTTTCTGTCTCTCTCCTCCATGAGACCGAGTTTAATATCTGAAACATTGAAAATGGCTAATGTGTTAATTTTTGTTGAATATATGTCTGCATCACTGAATGAATGATTTTGGTTCATATAGGTGGTATTAATATCTCTGGAAATGTCTTTCATTACTAATATTAGTGCTATTTAAATTTCTTTGACATCATTTAAAAATATGACCGATTTAAAATTATCAACTATAGCACAGTACAGAAAGTGCATCAAAATCTACAGTTCAATGAATAATTAGACAATAAGTACACACGTAAACTGCCACCTAGGTGAAGAAATAGAAGCACAGTGTGGCTGTATGTGGCTGCAGACTAGGTCAGTCTGTCATATGAACATACCTTACTTTATTTTTATACTCTACTATCAGTGGAAATTTGGACTGTTTATAGACTTATGTCACAATGAAAAAAATTGCTGTGGACTCCTTGTACAGATGTCCTAGTATAGCAAAAAACCTTTTAAGGCATATTCCTTAAGTGGAAAGACCAAATAGGTTCAAACTCACTTGATAAACTCTATCCTAGAATAAGATTAGATCCTTATCTCTTACCCTGCACAAAAGTGAACTTCAAATGGGTTGAAAACCTAGGAATTACCCAGAAACTATGCAACGCCTTGAAGAAAATGTAGGGTCGACACTCTAACATATAGGCCAGGCAATAACTTTCTCAATAGAATTCCTAAAGCCCAAGAAATAATGTCAAGAATTAATAAATTGGATGGTATCAAATTAAAAAGCTCTGCACAGCTAAGAAAACAAGTAAGAATGTGAAGAGAGAACCTACAGAATGGGAAAAAGTTTTTGCTAGTTATTCTCTCTCTCTCTCTCTCTCTCTCTCTCTCTCTCTCTCTCTCTCTCTTTTGGTGCCAGGGATTGAACCCAATTCTTTAAAAAATATCTTATTTAGAAATGGGTTCTCAGTAAGTTGCTTAGGGCCTCTCTAAGTTACTGAGGCTGGCTGTGAACTCACAATCTTCCTGCCTCAACCTCCCAGCTACCTACTTTTTTTGACTAAAATCCATAATACAAAAAGAATTTGAAAACCTTAACACCAAAAAACTAAACAAACAAACAAATCAAATAATGCAATTAATAGATGGGCAGATGAATTAAACAGGCACTTCTCAAAAGAAGAAATGCAAATGACCAAGAAATGTATGAAGAAATGTTCAACATAGTAATTAGGGAAATGCAAATCAAAACCACACTGAGATTTTGTCTCACTCCAGTTAGAATGACAGCAATCAAGAATACAAAAAATAATAAATTTTATAGAGGCTGTAGGGGGAAAGAAATACTTTTATACTGTTGTTATACTGTTGCTGCCATACCACTCCTCAGTATTTAACCTAAAGAATTAAAGTCATCTTACTACAGAGATACATGCATACCCACGTTTATAGCAGCAAAATTCGCAAAAGCTAAACTATGAAACCAACCTAGGTGTCTGTCAATGATGAAAGATAAAGAAAATGTGTTATATATACACAATGGACTATTATTCAGCCATAAAGAAGAGTGAAATTATGTCATTTGCAGGAAAATGGATGGAACTTGATAATATTGTTAAACGAAATAAGCCCAGTGCAGAAAGTTAAGAGTCATATGTTTTCTCTCATATATGGAAGCTAGAGAGAAAAAAGGAAAAGAAAGGTGGGCAGAAGGGATCTCATGACAATCAAAGGCAGGGCAGTAGAGGAAAGGGATGAGAAGGGAGGAGTGGAGGGAAAGGAGAAATACTAGGGAATGATATGGGCCAAATACATTGTTATATTGTGTGTATGTATGAATTTATTACAATAAATTCTACCATTATATATATCTATAATGCACCAATAAAAATATGGGGGAAAAATTATCCTAAAATTGTACTGGGGTAGATAGTGAAATCTACTGTGATATAAATTTGTATTCCTTGGATTACTAATGAGATTGAGAATTTTTGATATATATATTGGAAATCTTTTTGTAAATCGAGTTATTTTTGTTTTTCTTATCAACTTATGGGATTCTTTGTATATACAAATAATTTACTGATCATATGTATCTCTGACATTTTATTTTTTATTTTTATTTTTTAAATACTTCTTTTTTTTTAGTTGTTGATGGGCATAGTATTTTTATTTTATATACTTATGTGGTGCTAAAGATTGAACCCAGTGCCCCATGCATGCAAGACAAGCACTCTACCACTGAACCACAACTCCAGCCCTCTGACATTTTATTTTTAAAATAGGTTGAAAACCCTTTAAACCATATTTTTTATTACCTAATACTAGAAGTGCAAGATTTAAATAAAATTATATAGTAAATCTAAGAAAAAACAAGCACACAAGTCATAGTATTGTAAAAATGGCAGTTAGGAGTTTGGTAAATTGTGACAAAAATCTCAAGACATTTAAACATTGGAAATTCACCAAAGTAGCACAAAAACTTGAGAATAGTTATTCAAGAAAAACTACTGATAGTTATGTGAGAATAGTCAGAGTTTGTGGCACATTAGCCAGGGTCTGCTCTTATCCTACCCTTCTCCCAGAATCTAACAGTACAGTTAGCTCTGTCAGGGTGGGATAACAGTGAGGACCAGCAGCAGTTTTGCTGTTGGGTGAGGCTGGCTCAGTTTGGTGCAGTAAAGAAACCTGAAGACAATGAGCATTTTCAGAAACATTAGCCTCAATAGGAAACATTAGTCTCAATAAGAAATGAAATAGGAAGGCCAACCCTGCAGATAATCTGAGGTCAGGATCCTAGTTTGTGTAAGTATCAAACGAACAGACTAGCCACAAATTTATCAGAGATACTTGGGGACTGGGACAGCCACATTCAATGGTGCTGAGTTCCCCTATTGTCCTGAAGAGACAGAAGGCTAATGTTTGTGTATGCTTTGGAAAGAATAGAGATGGTACTTCCTGTCCACATGTTTCTGGCTTAATGTAACACAGAGAAGAAATGAGAGGGTACAGCAGAAAATGAAAGCTGGGAAAAACTTGTAAATTGTGTGCAATTGAATGCGTTACCCAAACTCTCACACAGATCCATTGGCAAAATGTGGGAGTCTCGTTGACTCAGCGTTTGAGCACAACCTCTGACCAATCATTGGCTGACCAGTAAATTGTTTTGCAACAGGAAAACTCTTATTAACCAGGCTTAAAAATAAAAATAAGGCTTCAAAAAAGTACCTGAGTGGAAGCACTAATGGCTCTACAACATAGTAAAGACAGAAGTAGTCCAGGTGAGTCATAAAACAAAGAAATAAAGGCTATCTATGACAATAAACCCTGAAAAGAGGGACAAGAGTCTAGAATTGTTCTAGTGTATAATTTTAAACATTACTTAAAAATTTGAATCATGCAAAGTAACTGAAAAATATGACTAATAACAAGAATCAAAAGTAGTCAATGGAGCTGGATGTGGTGGCGCACACCTACAATCCCAGCAACTCTGGAGGCTCGGGCAGGAGGATTGCCAAGTTCAAAGCCTGCCTCAGCAACTTAGTGAGGCCCCTAAGTACCTTAGCAAGACCTTGCTCAAAATAAAAAAAATAAAAAGGGGCTGGAGATGGGGCTTAGTGGTTAAATGTCCCTGGGTTCAATCCCCAATTACCACCCCCTCCAAAAGTAGTCAATTGATATAGCTTCTTTTTAAAAAATATTTTTATTTGTCCGACAGAGCTTCTTAAGGGGCCCAGACATTGCACTTATCTCACAAATATTTCAAACCTGTTACTATATATAAGTGTAGGGAATTAAATGAATGTGTGATAGTATTATACTTTCAATATTGACACTTTCAATGACTCATCAAATAAAGAATCTCAATAAAAACAGAAATTACAAAAAATCCCCAAAACCTTGGGAATTCTGTTACTGATTAGTTAAACAACTAAATTTTTTTAAAAAAGTCATTAGAGGGAGATAAATTGCAGATCTGTATTGGTAGATGAAAAATTCAGCAAACTTGAAATGAGATCAATAGAAATCATTTAATCTGAAGAACAGAAAGAAAAATAAGGCAAGGGCTAGGGGGTGTTCAAAATAATAATAGCAACAATGTAGTTGCAGATAGATGTTTGCACATTGAAGAAAATGAAGGACAGCAATGATGCAAGGAATGAATGGGAGGATGGAATTAGGATTATTTGTTATTATATGGTACTTGGAACACCTGTGTGGTGGGATAATGTTATTTGAAAGTGGATTTGCATTAGTTATAAATATATATAGGAAACTATGTCTAACACTTTAGAAAGTTAAAAAACACAAATAGGAATAAAACACAAGGGTAACAAATAGGAAACAGTAAATATGGTATATATCAATTCACCTATATCAGCAACCATCTTAAACATCCGTAGTATACATGTGAAATAGCAAATCATCAGAGTGGATTAAAAAACAAGACTCAATTATATGTTGTCTACAAGAAACCTGCTTTAAATATAAAGACACACATAGATTTATAGTAAAGGGATGGACAGGCTAATAGAGAGTGCAAGCAGCTACATTATTTTCAGATGGAGAAAACATAAAAGCAAGGAAAATTATCAGGGATAAAGAGAGTATTACATAATGATAAGGCAGTCAGTACTCCAAGAAGAGAATACTCCTTAACGTGCATGTGCAAAAACAGTCAGAACTGCAAGGGAAGATAGATGAATCTGTGAATAGTTGTAGACCAGCACCTCTCTACCAGAAATGGGCAGATCCAGCAGGCAGAAGATCAGAAAAGACATACTTAAACTCAACATTTACATTAGCACCCCCCTCTCCAATGAAATACTTGGGAATAAATCTAATAAAATTTGTGCAAAATCTATATGAGGATATCTACTAAACTCTGATGGAAGATATAAAAAAACTAAATAAAAAGAAAATATTCCATATTCATTGATGGGAAGACAATATTGTGATGATGTTAGTTTTTACCAACTTGTTCTACAGACTCAATGCAATCTTAATAAAAATCTCAGAAAATTACCTTGTGGATATTGACAAACTGATATATTGTATTGGGGATTGAACTCAGGGGCACTCAACCATTGAGCCACATCCCCAGCTCTATTTTGTATTTTATTTAGACAAGGTCTCACTGAGTTGCTTAGTGCCTCTCTGTTGCTGATGCTGGCTTTGAACCGGGGATTCTCCTGCCTCAGCCTCCTGAGCCACTGGGATTACAAGCATGTGCTACCATGTCTGGCTGACAAACTGATATTTAAGTTTGTATGGAGAGAAAAAACAAAAACAAAAAGCAAAGTTAGAGGACTGACATACTCAACCTGAAGACATACTACCAAGCTACAGTAATTAATTCAGCATGGCATTGGTAAAAGAATAAACAGATGGATCAGTGAAACAGAATAAAGAATCTAGAAATAACCCTATATAAGTAGAGTCATTTTGTGTGTGTGTGGTGCTAGGGATCAAACCTTAAAGCAAGCACATGCTTGCTAAGCAGGTGCTCTGTCACTGAGCCCCTATTCCTAGGTTAACTGATCTTTGGCAAAGAAGCAAAGACAATACAATGAAGAAAATACTAGACATTCATAGGAAAAATGAATTTAGACAGAGATCTTACTCCCTTCACAAAAATTAACTCTAAATTGATTATAGATTTAAAGATTAAACATAAAACTTAAAACTATATCACTCCTAGACGATAACAGAAGAGAACATCAAATTGGCCTTGGATGTAATGATGACTCTTTAGGTACAACATAAAGAGCTTGATCCATGAAAGAAATAATTGATAAGCTGGACTGTTAAAATTCAAAAAACTTAAGCTCTGTGAATGACAACGTCAGAAGAATAAGAAGACAAGTCACAGACCAGGGTGTTTGTGTGTGGGGAGGATATTTGCAAAAGGCAATGTGACTTATCAAAAATGTACAAAAAATCTTATAACTCAACAGTAAGAAAACAAACAATAATTAAAATATGGACAAAAGACCTAAGCAGACAGTTCACCAAAGGCAGATGGCAAGCAAGCACAAGAAGTTATATTCAATGAAAATTAAAACAATGAGCTACTGGTGCACACTCAGTTAGAAAGGCCCAAATCCCAAACACCGAGAGCACTGAAGGCTGGTGAGGATGTGGAGCAACCAATATTTCATTCATCATGTGTGTGTGTGTGTGTGTGTGTGTGTGTGTGTGTGGTGTTTGCATCCCAAATGGTTCAGCCCCTCTGGAAGACAGTTTGATAGTTTCTTACAACCAGCAAACAAACTCCCAGCAAAACAACAACAACATAAAAACTAAATGTACTTTTACCATATGATCCTATAATTGCATTCCTTCATATTTACCCAAATGAATTGGAAACTTAGGTCCTCACATAGCATCTTTATTCATAAGTACGAATGCTTGGAATTTACCAATCTGTTCTTTAGTAGGGTAATTAGACCGTTGAGATGGATTCCTATTCCTCTTTTGTGACGATGTGCTTTGGAGTGTAGTTGTCTCTTTTGTAATAAGTCCTGTGCTGTTGGTGTCTCTTGTATAATTCATGTGTTGGTTTCAATTGCCAATGCCTCTCAATGCTGCTGCAGAGCTGCTATAATGCTGTGGGGTTTTCGGAGCCATTGTTTTAGAATCTTTCTCTGATTTTGCTGTAGTAGATGATGTCCAAGACTGAGATCTAATGTCCCCTTGTAGTCATTCCCACTTGGGGGATAGTTGTTGATTTGCAGTTTTTGTCTCCCTTATTCTATGTGTTAAAATATTTGTTGAAACTTGAGCGGGATTTGTGTGTGCAGCAAGGTGCACTGTCCCTCTGCTGAGTTGGAGATATAGTTTGGCTGCGGAGTCTCCCTTGCCAGTGTATCAGCTGCTTCCTACCGCTGGTCTGTGGTCCTGCCTCTCTGCCTCCCTGCCCTCCTGCCAAAGAGTCCTATAAATCTTTTTTCATGAAAGCATTATTATTGCCTGTAAAAAAATACTTCTAGAAGAAAGTATTAGCAATTGGTATGTCTTCTCTGACACTTTAATGCAGATAGTTTATGTAACCTATAGGCTTACCCCTATATATACTGTTCTGTTTCTTTCTCTTTTTAATTAATTATTGTGTATAACATTTCAAGTTGGTACACAGGTCTTCATTTCATTTAAAAATACTTAATAAAAGCTACGTGAGTGCAAAAAGAGAGAAAATCTTCATTCTAAGGTTTATTAGCTGAGTCAGAAATAGTTAAGAAAGATTTTTAAAATGTGCCTTTTAAAATTTTTCCTGCTAAAATATAAGTTTCATAAGGGCAGGGGTTTTGCTTCATTTGTGTAATGATATATTTCTAGTATCTAAAGTAATTGACATAACTATATAAGCAATTATCATTTATTAAATGTTTCCTTTGTGCATTTCATACAGTAGTTATTTAATTTTTTGAATTGTTCTAATGGGTTATACATGACAGCAGAATGCATTTTGACACATTGCACACAAGGGAGCACAACTTCTCCTTCCTCTGGCTGAACATTAGAGTCACACTGGTAGTGTGATCATATATGTATATAGGGTAATAATGTCCATCTTATTCCACTGTCCTTCCCATCTGTTGCATCACAGGACTAACCAGATCAGGGTCACTCCAAGTGAATTTGGGGATTAAATAAAGACAGAGACATAGAAAGTACCTTTTCTTTGGGTTCAGTGACTGCTCCTCAGCTGCAGCTCCCACAAGGTGGGGGCCAGGCAGGCAAGAAAGAGAATGAGGAGCGCATGCTGAACCCTTTTATTGGGGAGAAGCCATTCAAATGAAGAAGGGGTCAGGTTTCAGGCAGTTGAGTCTAGCTTTGTGATGTCTGGCTGTCAGCAGGTTGACTGATATCTAGGAAGGCCACGCTCACGTGGTGAGTGTGGATCATAGGCAGAGTAAGCAAAAGGACGCATATGGTGCCCACCCAAAGAGAGAGGCAACGTTGGTTCAGTACACCTTGTGTGCTCAATGCTCATAGTTCACACACACAGCCCATGGCTGGCTTGTATGCTCAATGTCCACCTTGTGTGCTCAATGCTCATAGTTCACACACACAGTCCATCTCCACACTCTCATCATTCAAAACCAAGGGGCGCTCAGTTCCCTTGTGGTAGCTCCCGACATCCATCCTTACACCCTCTCCCCCACCCTCATTCCCCTCTGAACAACCCAAAGTTCCTTCATTCTTCCCTCACTCCCATTATGGTTTAACATCCACATATCAGAGAAAACATTCGGCCTTTGGTGTTTTGAGTTTGGCTTGTTTTGCTTAGCACGATGTTCTCCAGCTCCATCCATTTACCTGAAAATGCCATAATTTTGTTCTTCTTTAAAGCTGAATAATATTCCATTGTGTATATGTGACACATTTTCTTTCTCCATTCATCTGTTGAAGGATACTGGGTTGGTTCCATGATTTAGTTATTGTGAATTGAACTGCTAGAAACATTGATGTGGATGCATCACTGTAGTATGCTGATTTTAAGTCCTTTGTGTATAAACTGAGGAATGAGATAATTGGGCCAAATGGTGGTTCCACTCCAAGTTTTCTGAGGAATCTCTATACTACTTTCCAGAGTGGTTGCACCAGTTTGCAGTCCCACCAGCCATGTCATACAGTATTTTATCTTGTAAAATGCTTAAAACAACTTTATAAAATGGACACTGTCATTATACCCACTTAACCTGTTAGGAGACTGAGACACGGGGAAGTTGTATAACCTGTCCCAAAGCACACACTGTTAAGAGTGTGTTAAGAGCTATGATTTGAGAGCAGTAAATTTTTTTAGATCCATATTTTCAACCACTGGACACTTGGCTCAAAGGTACAGGATCAAGAAGAGACATGTTAGGGTCCAAAATTCCATGTGAATTTGTGATCTTGAATTCATGACAGAAATCAGACACAGCTTGTATTGTTCCCCTTGGGGGAGGAGTGAGTGCTATCCTTTTCCCTGTGTATGTATGTGTGTATAGGGGTTGGTGATCACAGGTGTGTATGGACTGGTGGAGACCCAGCACACCTTCAACCTTTCTTTTAGTGGTAGCCACTTCCTTGATCTGAGGATTCTTTCTCTTGCAATCTGAGCCTGCCAATCCTCCTGCCTGTGTGGGCTGTCCATCAGAATATTTCCCTGGAATCTTTATACACTTCAGTGGGAAAGAAAAGCCTTCTCCTTCTTGTCCTCTACAATTGTATTTAGATAGGCACTTCTACTTAGAATTCTATAAAAATGAGGGATTATTAAACCCATATTATATAAATAGATACAGTTCCCAATAAAATTAAATTAGGCAAAATTTTCATGTGTTTACTATAGTAAATATGGGATTTGATTTCCAATTACCTCGTCATTAAAACATTTAGAAAAACATTTAGACAAGTATGATTTGTCTCCCTGTCTAGGAGAGTTCCCTTCCTTGAGTTAAATTCCACTGGTTGTCCGGAGAGTCTACGGTCTTCTTGTGAATCATCAATCCCCTTCATCAAAGCTCTTGACACTTATAGTAGGCTAAAATATGACTCTCCAATGATATCAAATCCTAGTCCTTGAAACCCCAGGTATATTACTTTATTTGGAAAAAAGTTACCTGCAGAAGAGATTAAGTAAGGATTGTGAAAGGGAGAGATTATTCAGGATTATCTAGGTGGGCCCTAATTGCCATTATCTCCATCCTTATAAGGTGAGGGCAGAGAGAGTTTTATGCACACAGAGAAGAAGGTCATGTGAAAAAGAGCACAGAGAGATTTCAAGACACTGACCTTGAAGACTGGAGTAAGGTGGCCACAAGTCAAGGAGTGCTGGCAGCCACCAGAAGCTGAAAGAGGCGAGGGATGGATTTTCCACCAGAATCTCTAGAGGGCATACGACTATACCCACACCTGGGTTTTTGTCTAGTGGTACTAATTCAGAGTGCTGGCCTCCCGAACTATAGCAAATAAAATTTCTGTTATTTTAAACCACAAATTTGCAATAATTTGTTACAGAAGTCACAGGAAACTAATATAGTAGTAATTTTTGAAGCCATATTCCTTTAAATATAAAATATTTGCCAAGAGCATTATTATTTTTTTCAAAAATGTTTTGCAAAATCTGGGGATGTTTCTCAATGTTAGAAACAAGCTTTCACATTTTGGGTCCTTGGCTTGATTCTCAGCACTGCAAAAAGAGGGAAAAAACTTTTGCAAATTTCTGCCTGCCTGCTCTAGAAATTGACTCACATATTAGTAGCAGTCTTTCCTCTCACCTCTCTTACCAGTTTTCTTTATTCTAGGTTTATTATTTTTTATTTTGGTCTGTTTCTGTGTTTTCTGGGACAAATAAGGAAAGTCTTATTTTTACCTTTTTGTTTCATTAAAAAAAATAAATCCAGCAACTTTATTATTGATCCAACAACTTTATTATTGGGATCAAACTGACTTGGATTTGCTACATGAGAAGAAATGTCCCTTTAGGTTATAAAGGCCTGGTGGTTACTGTTTTATCATTTTATCCTCAATACCAAATAAGGAACATTTTTTTCTCTGATATGTCTTAAAATATTTTTATATGCTTAGAAATAAATATGGGCATCTAGGATGAAAGTGTATAGGATTAAATCTCAACTCTCACACTTCTGAATTGTGTCACCTTTTGTAAGTTGCTTAATTTTTACCTTAAGCTTTGGAATTTTTCATCTGTGAAACAGAGATAGCAGTAATGTTGTTGTCAAGATTAAAGGAGTTAATATATTCAAAGCACTTAAAACAGTGTCTGGCACATGGCCAGTGTGGCTCCACAAATATTGCTGTTATCATCATCACCAATGTCACTGTCCAGCATGATAATTGTACCATCTCATCCGGGTCTTTGTCTGGGCAGGGGCCATTTACTAAGCATCCCTTTAACCTGTCTCTCCTGCTGTCAGTGGCCTACCCCAGGCAGAACACACTGTTCTTTTCACACTCACAAGGAGGAATTGATAAAAGTCTTTCTGTGTGAAGTGCATCTCATTTTTATGAGCCATCATTGTCTGTCAGAGCAACAATTTGGTTAAATTACATAAAAGAATATTTGAATTTCTCAGTTTCATTCTGTAGTTTAGAGGATAAAATAAAAATTTTCACAGAATCACCTTTGAAATCAAGGGATGATTGTGGTTTTGCTATAAGCATTCATTCAACCTGTATTTTCCTAACTCCTACTGAATGGCCAGCCCTAGGCTAAGTCCTGGGGACACAGCAGTGAACAAGACAGACATGATTTCTTCTCCGTAGAACTTATACTCTAGTGAAGACAGACCAAAAAACATCAATAAATAAGTGTGGGCTGAGGTTGTGGCTCAGAGGTAGAGCACTCATTTAGCAGGCATGAGGCACTGGGTTCGTTCCTCAGCACCATATAAAAATAAAATAAAGGGGGGCTGGGGCTATTGCTCAGTGGTAAAACACATGCTTCACATTTGTGAGGCCCTGGGTTCAATCCTCAGCACCACATAAAAAATAAATAAAGATACTGTGTGTTAATCTATAACTAAATAAATATTAAAATCAAATCAAATAAAATAAAGATATTGTGTCCACTTATAACTAAAAAATAAATATTTAAGAATATAAGTAAATAAATAATAAGTCTATAAAATAATTTTGAATTGACATAGGAAGTATGAAAGCCAAAGCTAAGATTTTGATATGAAAATGAGAGATCAGCAAGATTTTATGGGTTACAGCTGCTACAGGATAAAAGGAAGCATCCCATGCCTGTTCTTGCTTTGTTAAGCCTGACCAAAGCCTGATCCTATAGCAGACCAAGAACCTGCAATGGATTGGTCCTGTGATGGGATGCAGGGAAGAAGAAATTTTAGAAAGTCAACAATTCAGTTCTAGTCAATGACCCCATAGCTTCTTGTCCCTATGCATACCCCATAGCTTCTTGTCCCTATGCAGTAGCATATATATCCTGAGAGAGAAGCAGATATGTATGATAGGCTATGTACCAGGACAAAGAACAACATATGTCCTAATTGGTTCAGCACGTGTGCTAAACTGAATTATTGTTTCTGAATGCTAGCAGAGGAAGAGAGTATACTTCCCTAAACCACAGATGTCAGGTTGGTCCATGAGATGTCCTCTAGTTATTGAAGTCTAAGCAGAAGTAGCATGCGTCATTTCCAGACAGTCACTTTTAGACTGAGTTTGTGGTTTACTGTTTCTCCTTTTTCTCAACTATGAGATGGGTAATGATCCAGATAGAGGCTGATCCATCAGCCTGTGGTCCAGGATGAGAGGAATGAATATAAGCGAAGCTATAATGACTTATAATGAACACGAAGGAGTGAAAAAAATGAAACTTTGTGTTATTAAAAAAAAAAAGGAGATTTTTTTGGGAGGTTAGAGGTGGGTGCAAGTAGGGTTCAAGAATAGCCTTACTGAGGAGTGGACATTGAGGAGAAATTAGTAGAATGAGACAGACATGAGAAAGGCTGCAGGAAGAACATTCCAGACAGAGGTAGTAGCATGTTTTAACGTGTTACCAGAAGATAAAAAATACCAGGGTGGCAAGAGGAAAATGGGCAAGAGGAGGAGCTGAGGTCTCAAGATGGGCTAGCTGGGATGGGCTGGGGCAGGAAAGGAAGTCCTAGGATGGAGTTTGTGTCTCATCCTAGGTGCAACGGGAAGTCATCAAAAGGATTTAAACAGTGGAGTTTTAATTAATAAGTCTTTTTCTTTTTATTTATTTATTTTTGCCTTTAAGAATATATTTTTATAAAGACAGACTATCAAGGAAGAAAATTAGGTGGCGGAAAGGAAGGGCAAGAGAGGGTCATGGGGAGGGTGGATATAATTAAAGCATTATATATACACGTAGGGAAATGTCACAGTGAAACCAATTAATCTGTACAATTAATATGATTAATTATAACTTTAAAAAGAATATGTTTAAAAATTTGTTGTGGTAAAAATACTTAACATGAGATCTATCCTCTTAACATTTTAAATGTAGTACACATTATTGTTATCTAGAGCGACACTATTCTAGAAGAGAGCTTATTTTTTTCCTTCTTGTACTGAAACTTTATGCCTTCTGATTGGTAACTGTACAATCTGCCTCCTCCCAGCCTCTGGCAGCCAGTATTCTACTCTTTGATTCTATGAATTTGACTATTTAAATACCTCAAATGGGTCAACTTAGGCGGTATTTTTCTCTCTGTGACTGGCTTATTTCACTTAGCATAATGCCCTCAAGCTTATTCCAGACTCTCTTTCTTTTTAAAAAGCTGAACAATATTCCATTGTATGTGTATACCACATTTTCTTTATTCAGTCATCTGTCAAATGGACATTTGTGTTGTTTCCATGTTTGGCTACATGTGACTAATGCTGTTGTGAGCATGGGGCTGATAATATCTCTTTCAGTCCTGATTTCAATGATTTGGATGAATGCCCAGAAGTTGAATTGATAGATCATATGGTAGTTATATTTTTAATTATTTGAGGAATCTCCATGCTGTTTTCCACAGAGGATGGACCATTTTCCATTCCCACCAACAGTGTACTAGAATTCTGACTTCTCCACAACCATCCCAACACTTGTATCCTTTTTAAAAAAAATAATTGCCATTCTTACAGGTGTGAGGTGATAGGTCACTGTGTTTTCATTTGTATATCCCTATTATTAATAACTGAACATTTTTCCACTTGCCTATTGGCCATATGTACATCTTTTTGGATAAATGTCCATCCAGGTCCTTTGCCCACCTAAAAAAATTGGGGTTATTTGTCTTCTTCCTATTGAATAGTTAGTGTTCCTTATGTATTTTGAATGCTAAATCCTTAACAAATATATGGTGGCCACATATTTTCTCACATTCTGTGGGATGTCACTTTGCTCCATTGATTGTTTCCTTTCCTATGCAGAAGCTTTATACTTTGATTTTATCCTACTTGTCTATTTTCACTTTTGTTGACTATGCTTTTGGGATCATATCCAAAAAGTTGTCTCTCAGACCAATGCTCACTCTCTGTGATATAATCTTTATTAAAGATCATTTGCTTTTAAGGTGTGAATATATCTCTGTGATGTTCATTCTGTTCCATTGGTCTCTATATTTGTGTTTATGCCAGAACCATACCTTTGTTTACCATAGCTTTGTAATGTATTTTGAAATCAGGAAGCGTGATGCATATAGCTTTGTTCTTCTTGCTCAAGATTGCTTTGGCCATCTAGAGTCTTTTTGAGCTCCATTTTGAGTTCTAATAGTTTCATTTGGATGGCTTTTTCTAGTTATGTGAAAATACCATTGAAATTTTGTTAAAGATTCCATTGAATTTGTAGATCACTTTGAGTTGTATGGACTTTTAAACCATATTAATTATACCAGTCAATGAATATAGATATAGATCCCACATATTTATGTCTTCTTCAATCTCTTTCATCCGTGTTTTATTGTTTTTATCATATAGACCTTTCACCTCCTTGGTTAAATTTATTCCGAAGTATTTTATTTTATTTTTTTACTTTTCATGACGGACCATTTTATTCCAAATTTCTCTAAGAAAGTGACTTATAGGTTAACAAAAATGCATGATAGAGTGACATATGCAATCTCATAGAAAGTGAGAAACTGAAATGAAACATTGAACATATGGTTTTAGATCCTCCAAAGAAATGTGGCCATATTTGATGGCTGCACATTCATTTTCTCTTTCTTGTGAAAAGCCTAAAAAGTTATTATTTTGTCAAATACAAATGTATTGCTTTATTAGAATTTTAAAACTAAATATGTATTGCATATAGTGAATAAGAATATTAAAGATCTTCATTGAAAACAATTAATATTGAACATCCCCTGAATATAATCAAGAATTCATTCATATTTAAAAAATATAATAATTTGGTTGAAAAACAAAAAATAGAATGAAAAACATCTTCTCTTCCATTACATAAAGTTAAAAAGAAACAAAAAGATTAAACAATGCTTCACAAAATATTTAAGTAATATATATACAAAATTTCTTTTTTCTCATCACTTTTTTAAAAAAAATTTGAAATCATGCAGACTGTGTTTCTTGCATGACTTACTGCATTAGAGATCAATCATCTTAAGATATATACAACACCAGCCCCACGTGTTAACTATTTCAAAATTAAATGGCACACTTATAAATATCTTGGAGGTCAAGGAAGAAAGCACAAGAAACATAAATAAAAAGTGCTTTGAAGTAAGTGACAATAAAAGCTTAAAATATCAGGACCTCTGGGATGAAATAGTACTCAGATGAACATTTGTAACTTAAAGTACTTGTACCAGAAAGAAGCTAGAATAACAATCTCATTAATTTCAAATTATGAAGTAGGAGGAAAAAATAAGAGTAGGAGCAGAAATAAATGAAATAGAGAAGAAATAATACAGCTAAAATTTGATAAAAAATAAACAAGTCTAATCAAGAAAAAAGCAAGAGCACAAAATTAATATTAGCAGAAAGGGAGCTATCAAAATAAACCTACAAATTTTAAAAATATATTGAGGTAATATAATAACTGCATGTCAACATATGTGATAGCTTACATAACTATATTGTAGAAAGACCTGTGTGCTGCTGGGAAGGAATTGTATTCAGACATTGGATGGATGATGGCACTGAATTTGGTCAAGTGCATTTCTGCATCTATAGAGACAATCCTGTTAATATATAGTATATCACATCAGTTGGTTTTCATATGTTGAACCATCCTTGCATCCCAGTGACAGATTCTACTTAGTGTTGGTGTATAATTATTATATGCTATTGAATTCATTTTACTAGTATTTTGTTGAGGACTTTTGTATCTATATTTATTAGGAATATTGGCCTATAATTTTCTTGTAGTGTCCTTGTCTGGCTTTGTTATTAAGATAATGCAGACCTTCAAAATTGTGTGTTGAAGATGACATGATGTGTGGTATATGTGTGAGGGGTGGGGGAGATATCTTATGCATATATTTTAGAAAAACCTAAGAAAACTTCAATTTTTGGAAGAATTTGATAAGGGCTGGTGTCAATTCTTTAAATGTTTGGTCAAATTCATTAGCAAAGCTATAAAATGCTGGGCTTTTCTTTTTTGGGAGTTTTTGAATAAAGATTCAGTCTCTGTGCTACTTAACAGATCTGTTCAGACTATATATTTTAATGACTAATATATATCTTTTTAAAATATTTTTTAGACGTTGATGGACCTTTATTTCATTCATTTATTTATATGTGGTGCTGAGAATCAAACCCAGTGCTTCACACAAGCTAGGCAAGCACTCTACCCCTGAGCCACAATCCCCAGCCCACTAATATATATCTTAACGACTAACATAACATACTAAATATTTTAGTATGTTATGTTTTAGGCATTTATCCATTTTTTTCCAGATTATCTAATTTGTTGGCTTATAAAATTGTTCATAGTAGTTTTTTTTATTATCTTTTGTTTCTGCAGTATCAGTTTTTTTTATTTACTTTTTTTTATTGATTATTTAAAACATTACAGAGCTCATGATATATCATCTTTCATACATTTGACTCAAATTGTGTTTTGAACTCCCATTTTCACCCCCAATACAGATTGCAGAATCACATCTGTTACATATTCACATTTTTACATAATGGCATATTAGTGACTGTTGTATTCTGCTACCTTTCCTATCCCCTACTATCCCCCCTCCCCTCCCCTCCCCTCCCCTCCCCTCCCCTCCCCTCCCCTCCCATCTTCCCTCTCTACCTCCTCTGTTGTTGTTCAATTCTCTCCCTTTTTTCCCTCCCCCTTGCCCCTCATAACCTCTTATAATTTTATGTATCATTGAAGGTCTCCTACCATTTCCATATGCTTTCCCTTCTCTCTCCCTTTCTCTCCCCCCATTCGTCTTTGTTTACTGTTAGTCTTTTCCTCATGCTCTTCCTTCCTGTTCTGTTCTTAGTTGCTCTCTTTATATCAAAGCAGACATTTGGCATTTGTTTTTTAGGGCTTGGCTAGCTTCGCTTAGCATAATCTGCTCTAATGCCATCCATTTCCCTGCAAATTCTATGATTTTGTCATTTCTTAGTGCTGCATAATACTCCATTGTGTATAGATGCCACATTTTTTTTTATCCATTCATCTATTGAGGGGCATCTAGGTTGGTTCCACAGTCTAGCTATTGTGAATTGTGCCGCTATAATCATTGATGCAGCCGTATCCCTACAGTGTGCTCTTTTAAGGTCCTCAGGGAATAGTCTGAGAAGGGCGATAGCTGGGTCAAATGGTGGATCCATTCCCAGCTTTCCCAGGAATCTCCATACTGCTTTCCAAATTGGCCTCACCATTTTGCAGTCCCACGAGCAGTGTACAAGTGTACCCTTTTCCCCACATCCCCGCCAACACTTATTGTTGTTTGACTTCATAATGGCTGCCAATCTTACTGGAGTGAGATGGTATCTTAGGGTGGTTTTGATTTGCATTTCTCTGATTGCTAGAGATGGTGAGCATTTTTTCATGTACTTGTTGATTGATTGTATGTCATCCTCTGAGAAGTGTCTGTTCAGGTCCTTGGCCCATTTGTTGATTGGGTTATTTGTTATCTTATTGTTTAATTTTTTGAGTTCTTTGTACATTCTGGATATTAGGGCTCTATCTGAGGTGTGGGGGGTAAAAATTTGGTCCCAGGATGTAGGCTCTCTATTTACCTCTTTTATTGTTTCTCTTGCTGAGAAAAAACTTTTTAGTTTAAGTAAGTCCCATTTGTTTATTCTTGTTATTAACTCTTGGGTTATGGGTGTCCTATTAAGGAATTTGGAGCCCGACCCCACAATATGTAGATCGTAGCCAACTTTTTCTTCTATCACACGCTGTGTCTCTGATTTGATATCTAGCTCCTTGATCCATTTTGAGTTAACTTTTGTGGATGGTGAGAGAAAGGGATTCAATTTCATTTTGTTGCATATGGATTTCCAATTTTCCCAGCACCATTTGTTGAAGATGCTATCCTTCCTCCATTTCATGTTTTTAGCCCCTTTATCAAATATAAGATAGTTGTAACTTCATGGATTAGTCTTTGTGTCTTCTATTCTGTACCATTGGTCCACCTGCCTGTTTTGGTACCAGTACCATGCTGTTTTTGTTACTATTGCTTTGTAGTACAGTTTGAACTCTGGTATCGCTATACCTCCAGATTCACATTGCCTTCTTAGAATTGCTTTTGCTATTCTGGGTCTTTTGTTTTCCATATGAATTTCATGATTGCTTTGTCTATTTCTACAAGAAATGCCATTGGGATTTTGATTGGCATCACATTAAACCTGTAGAGAACTTTGGGTAATATCGCCATTTTGATGATGTTAGTTCTGCCTATCCATGAACAGGGTACATTTTTCCATCTTCTGAGATCTTCTTCTATCTCTCTCTCTTTAGGGTTCTGTAGTTTTCATTGTATAAATCTTTCACCTCTTTTGTTAGGTTGATTCCCAAGTATCTTATTTTCTTTGAGGATATTGTGAATGGAGTGGTTTTCCTTATTTCCATTTCAGAGGTTTTGTTGCTGATATACAGGAATGCCTTTGATTTATGCGTGTTGATTTTATAACCTGCCACTTTGCTGAAATCATTTATTAACTCTAGCAGCTTCTTTGTAGACCCTTTTGGGTCTGTTAAGTATATTATCATGTCATCCGCAAATAGTGATAATTTAATTTCTTCTTTTCCTATTTTTATGCCTTTAATTTCTTTTGTCTGTCTAATTGCTCTGGCTAGTACTTCGAGAACTAAATTGAATAGTAGTGGTGATAGAGGGCATCCCTGTCTTGTTCCAGATTTTAGTGGGAATGCCTTCAGTTTTTCTCCGTTTAGGATGATGCTAGCCTGAGGTTTAGCATATATAGCTTTTACAATGTTGAGGTAAGTTCCTGTTATCCCTAGTTTTTCTAGTGTTTTGAACATAAAGGGATGCTGTACTTTGTCAAACACTTTTTCTGCATCTATTGAGATGATCATATGGTTCTTGTCTTTAAGTCTATTGATGTGGTGAATAGCATTTATTGATTTCCGTATATTGAACCAGCCTTGCATCCCAGGAATGAATCCTACTTGATCATGGTGCACAAGTTTTCTGATATGTTTTTGTATTCGATTCGCCAGAATTTTATTGAGAATTTTTGCATCCAAGTTCATTAGAGATATTGGTCTGTAGTTTTCTTTCTTTGAAGTGTCTTTGTCTGGATTTGGGATCAAAGTGATGTTGGCCTCATAGAATGAATTTGGAAGAGCTCCTTCTTTTTCTATTTCTTGAAATAGCTTGAAAAGTATTGGTATTAATTCTTCTTTGAAGGTTTTGTAGAACTCCGCTGTATACCCATCCGGTCCAGGGCTTTTCTTTGTTGGTAGTCTTTTGATGGCTTCTTCTATTTCTTCCTTTGTTATTGGTCTGTTTAAATTGTGTGTGTCTTCCTGTCTCAATCTGGGCAAATCATATGCCTTAAGAAATTTATCGATATCTTCACTATCTTCTATTTTATTGGAATATAGGGTTTCAAAATACTTTCTAATTATCTTCTGTATTTCTGTAGTGTCTGTTGTGATATTGCCTTTTTCACCCCATATGTTAGTAATTTGAGTTCTCTCTGTTCTTCTTTTCATTAGCATGGCTAAGGGCTTGTCTATCTTATTTATTTTTTCAAAGAACCAACTTTTAGTTTTATCAATTTTTTCAATGGTTTCTTTTGTTTCAATTTCGTTGATTTCTGCTCTAATTTTAATTATTTCTTGTCTTCTACTACATTTGCTGTTGTTTTGCTCTTCCTTTTCTAGGTTTTTGAGGTGTTGTGTGAGTTCATTTATTTGTTGGTTTTTTCTTTTTTTGAGGTAAGAACTCCAAGAAATGAATTTCCCTCTTAAAACTGCTTTCATTGTGTCCCAAAGATTCCGGTATGTTGTGTCTGTATTGTCATTTGTCTCTATGAATTTTTTTATCTCCTCCTTTATGTCTTCTATAACCTATTGATCATTCAATAACATATTGTTCATTTTCCATGTGATGTAGGATTTTTCCTTCCTTTTTTTATCATTGATTTCCAATTTCATTCCATTATGATCAGATATGGTGCATGGTATTATCTCCACGCCTTTATATTTACTAAGAGTTGCCTTATGGCATAATATATGGTCTATCTTTGAGTAGGATCCATGTGCTGCTGAGAAGAATGTGTATCCACTTGATGATGGTTGATATATTCTATATATGTCGGTTAAGTCTAGGTTATTGATTGTGCTGTTGAGTTCTATAGTTTCTTTATTCAGTTTTTGTCTAGAGGATCTGTCTAATGGCGAGAGCGGTGTGTTGAAGTCACCCATAATTATTGTGTTGTGGTCTATTTGACTCTTGAACTTGAGGAGAGTTTGTTTTATGAACGTTGCAGCTCCATTGTTTGGTGCATACAAATTGATGATTGTTATGTCTTGTTGATGGATGGTTCCTTTTAACAGTATATAGTGTTCTTCTTTATCCTTCTTGATTAACTTAGGTTTGAAGTTGATTTTATTCAATATGAGTATGGCCACTCCTGCTTGCTTCCGAGGGCCATGTGAGTGGTATGATTTTTCCCAACCTTTTCCCTTCAGCCAGTGTATGTCTTTTCCTATCATATGAGTCTCCTGAAGGCAGCATATTGTTGGATTTGTTTTTTTGATCCAGGTTACTAGCCTATGTCTCTTGATTGGTGAGTTTAGGCCATTAACATTTAAGGTTACAATTGAGATATGATTTGTACTTCCAGTCATGCTTCTTTATTTATTTATTTTAGTTTGGCTAGTTTTACTTTTTGGTTATTTTCCTCCCCCTTTACTGAGATACCTCCTGCTATTAGTTTTGGGTACTATTTTTCAATTCCTCTTCTTGTAGTGTTTTGCTCAAAATGCTTTGCAGAGCTGGTTTTCTTGCTGCGAATTCTTTTAGCTTTTGTTTATTGTGAAAGATTTTAATTTCATTGTCAAATTTGAAGCTAAATTTTGCTGGATACAGTATTCTTGGTTGGAATCCATTATTTTTCAGCGTTTGAAATACATTGTTCCAGGATCTTCTCGTTTTCAAAGTCTGTGATGAGAAATCGGTCGTTAACCTAATTGGTTTACCCCTGAATGTAATCTGCCTCCTTTCTCTCATAGCTTTTAATATTCTCTCCTTGTTCTGTACGTTGGCTATCTTCATAATTATATGTCTTGGAGTTGGTCTATTACGGTTTTGAATGTTTGGGGTCCTGTAGGCTTCCAGGATTTGGCAATCCATTCCATCTTTCATCTCTGGGAAGTTTTCTAGAATTATTTCATTTAATATGCTGTCCATTCCTTTGGTTTGAATCTCTGTGCCTTCTTCTATCCTTATGACTCTCAAATTTGGTTTTTTTATGACATCCCATATCTCTTGAATAGATTGCTCGTGGGATTTAAGCATCTTTTCTGTGTTGACTATATTCTTTTCAAGTTGATAAACCTTGTCTTCATTATCTGATGTTCTGACTTCTACTTGATCAAGTCTATTTGTAATATTCTCGTTTGAGTTTTTTATTTGGTTTATAGTTTCCTGCAATTCTAGGATTATTGTTTGATTTTTTTTAAGATCTCTATCTCCTGGTAGAGCTTGTTCTTTGCCATTTGAATTTGTTTGTTTAATTCATTTTCAAAATATACTTTTATTGCTTGGACTTGCTGTCTCATGTCTTCTCTAATATTCCTTTCCATTCGAGTTAGGTATGCCTTGAGTTCTTTCCCTATCCCTGCTTCTGATGTTTCTATGTCCTCCTGTAGAATTAAGTTGTCTTGCATTGTTTGTAATCCTTTTTTCCCTTGTTTTCTCATATTGTCCACGTTACTTTCCAGCTCTATTTGATTGTCGTGTTTCTGCTCTCTTCTATAGATTTGTTTTGTTTCTGTATTACTCTGATGTCTCTCCTTTGTGTTGTTAAACTATGCCTGCTAACCTGGATTCCACTGGGAAGGAGTTCCGACGTCCGAGCTCCAGTGACGACACTACTCTGCTATGACGGGCCCCAGTCTCCTTGCCAGTGTGTCCTAATGGGGGTGTGTGACTGGACTGTCTCTGTTTGGTTTCAGCTCCCGGTCGCGGCAGGCGGGCGGTCTCCAGCCGCCCAGTATCACAGGCCGCGGGCAGGTGATCAGTCGCCAGCAGGCGGGCGTTCTCCTACCACCCAGTTACGCGGGCAGTGGGTGAACTGTCTCCGGTGGGCCTGCAGTTTCCGGCCTGCAGTTTCCAGCCGCCCAGTCGTGAGGGCCTTGCCTCTAGTCCCCTGTTTTCTCCTGCTAGTCTTGGTTTCTCCTGCTAGACCAGATTTCCCCTGAGTGATGGTTCTCGGCAGTTCAAACTGTACTCTGGGCCTGCCGTTTGTTGGGTGTGGAGGGTGGCTATTGGGAACCCCGGCACTCTATTGTTTTGTTTCCCTTGTGGGGGATAGAACTGTACTGCTTCCTTCCCCATCTGAAATCCCGTACTCAGCCCGGGGGTCAGTGCGGGCTTGGCTGGCGGGATTCCACCGTGTCGCAGCCACTTATCTTCCTGCTTGCTAGTTAATCCCTTCTCTGCGGCGCCACGCCTTTTGTAGCCGCGGGGCAGGCCGCGCGAATCAGACAGCCTGGATCTCCGGGATCACATAGTTGGCTTTTTTCTGCAGTATCACTTTTAAGCTTGTTTTCATCTTCAATTTTATTTGATCTTTTCTGTTTTCTTAACCTTATTGAAGGTTTATATTTTTTTCCTCAAAAAGTAAATCTTAGTTTTGTTGATTTTTTTCTATTTTTATTTCATTTATTTTAATATTTGTTATTTCTATCATCTTGCTTATTTTGGGATTAGTTTACTTTTCTACCTCTAGTCATTTGATATGAAATGTTAAGTTATTTATTTAAGATCTTTCTTTTGTTTTAATGTGCACATTTATCCACATGTACCTCCCTCTCAGCACTGCTTTTATTGCATCTCATAAGTTTTGCTATTTTGTAATTTCATTTGTCTTGTGATATTTGCTAATTTCTCTTTTTAATTTCTTCTTTCATCCACTGGTTTTACAAGAAGAATGTGTTAATTTTCAAATATTTGTGAACTTTCTTGCTTCCTCTGCTATTCTTTTCTAGGTTCAGTTCCTTTGTGGTCAGAAAAGATACTTTTTAAATGTGTTGACTGATTTTGAGACCTAAAGTGATCTATTTGGAGACAGATCCTTAGGCAGCTGGTAAGAATGTATATTCTGTCACCACTGGGTAGATTGTTCTGTGTATGTCTGTTATATTCATTTGTTCTATATTATATTCTCTACTTAATGATTTTCTTTTGGATTGTTCTGTCCATTATTGTAAGTAGGGTATGGAAGTCTCCTATTACCGTAATGTTGTCTCTTCTTTCCTTGTCTTCTTCTTTCTTCTTTAAAATAGGTCATATCAGGAACTCTAAATAAAAAGTAGTATCCAAATTTATCCTAAAGAACTAAAGTCAGCATCCTATAATAGTACATGCTCACCCATCAGTTTGCTTTGTATATTTTGGTGCTGGGATGTTTGGTTTGTATATATTTATAATTCTTTTGTCTTCTTGGTGGATTGAATATTTTGCCATTATAAAATGTCCTTCTTTGTCCCATGACAGCTTTTGACATACGAATAGTCATCCCTATTTTCTTTTGCTTACCATTTTTTAAAAATTCCATCCCTTCACTTTGTATGCCCTTGAATGTAGAATTTCTTTTAGATAGCATATAGGTGGGTGTTGTTTTACTTATCCAGTCAGCATTCTATTTCTTTTGATTGGGTGCACATTTCATTCACATTTATAGTAGTTACGGGTGGGAAACATATTACTCTTGCCATCTTATTGGTTGTTTTCTTCTGGTAGTCCTCTTTTTCTTCCTAAAATTTTCTGTCTTCTTTTAAGTTTTGTTAACTTTTTTTGTGTCATTATGCTTTTATTCTCTCTTTCTCTGTAAATTTTAGGTTTTGAGGTTTTTGTGGTTAGGTTGAGCTTACATAAACCTTTCAGTAAAAATGGTCTATTTTAAGCTGATTAGAACTTAAATCCAATCCTCCCCTCTATGCACTTTATATATTGTGAATTTTAAAAGATGTTTTTAGTTCGAGATATTTTAAATACCTTTTCTTTTAACTTTTACACTAGAGTTGAAATTGATTGATCCACATCATTACAGCAATATAATATTCTGTATTTGTCTACATATTTAGCTTTACTAAGTTTCATACTTTATTATGATATCAAGTTGCTGTTTAGTGGCCTTTTGTTTCAACTTGTGGAATTCTCTTGAGCATTTCTCATAATACAGATCTACTGGTGATATAGTCTCTCAGCTTTTGTTGTCTGGTAAAGTCTTTATCTTGCCCTTGTTTCTGCTGTGTATAATATTGATGGGCCTTTGTTGTTTTCCTAGCACTTTGAATATATCATTTTTATCCTTTCTAGCTGTAATGTTCCTGCTGAAAAATTCTGTGGATAGTCTTATGGAATTTTTCCTATATGACTAGTCATATTTCTCTTGGTTCTTCAAATTTTTCTTTATCTTTGATTTTTGGTAATTTGATTATAATGTTTCCCAGTGTGGATTTCTTTAAGTTCATCTTATTTGGTGTTTTTTTCTTTTTAAAATAGATGTACATTTATTTAGATCTGGGTATTTTCAGCCATTATTTCTATAAGTTGTGTTTATGATCTTTCTCTTTTCTTCTGTCATTTTCATAATGCAAATAGAGGGCTTCTTGATGATATAACATAAAACCCTTAAATTTTCTTTACTCTTTGTTCTAATCTGCTTGGAGTGCCATTAAAAATCATAGGCAGATTAAGTAACAAATATTTATTTCTTATAGTTATAGAGTCTTGCAGTCCAGGGTAAAGGTTCTAGTAGGTTTGTGTCTAGTTGGGGCCTGCTCCCTGGCTCAGGGGTGGCTTTCTTCTTGTCACATCCTCATGAGGCAGAAAGGGTACAAGATGGGTTTCTGGGTTCCCTTTTTATAAGGACACTCATCTAATTTTGAAAATTTCATTCTTACGTGCTAATTATCTCCCCAAAGACTCAACTCTTAATAATATCACATTATGGGTTAGAATTTCAAGATATGAATTTGGAGGCACACAAACATTTAGTCCACAGCATTCTTTTTCATCCTTCTCCTTTTCCTTTTTCTTCTTCTTCTACTTCTTCTCCTTCTCCTCTTCCTCCTTTTCTTTCTTCTTTTCTTTTAGCCTTTGTGGATGTTTTCTTTTGCTTGATCTATTCTCCTGAATTATTCAGTTTGGTTATTGCATTCTTTGGCTCTATGATTTCTGGTTGATAATTTTGAAATAATTTTTATTGCTTCGTTGAAATTCTCACTTTATTTTTACATCATTCTCTTGACATTGGGGAGCATCCTTACAAGTTATTTTTAATTTTTTTTGTCAGATAAATTACATAACTCTCTTTCATTAGGATTGTTTTCTGGAAATTTATTCTGTACTTTTGGGGGACGGCATCTTTGCTTAGTTCTTTATTTCTTTCTGAGTTGGCTTCTTCCCATTAAATAAAAGAGGTATTTTTCTCACTCTTTCCTTTCTCAGGGAAAAGCTGAGAGCTGGAATTTTCATTTCCTGGCTCTGTGCTGAGTACAGGTGAGCATCAAAGTTACCTATTGACCCAGGCTGCCATCTCCATTCTCCTCCAGGATACAAGACTGTGCCAGGCCCACCAGAAATCTAAGACTGGCAATGCAGAACCAGTCTTGCAGTGACCTTCTTAAGAAAATTTGGGGGTACTGCTAGACATGTGAACAAACTGCTTCCCTCTCCTGGGATTGGGGGTCTCTTCCTGACTGTATGGCACTGTCCCAAGTACAGGGTTTCCAACAAGAGGATTTACCAATTCTTTCTGTTGGCTTCAGTGAATCTGGTTATGCACTGCCACAAGATACAGGAGCCTTTCGTTTAGTTTGTCTGTGAATTGTTGCTGAATCAGTATGTTTGTAGGGAAAGGAGGATCCAGAGCTTTCTATTCTGCTATCTTGTTGATGTTACTGTTCAAAAGGTTACTCTCATAGCAGTAACAAGACTGAGGGAGGAAGCGAATGTTGTTAGCTAGAGGAAAGGAATGAGAAAGATCAGTTGGTTGGCCACTGAACCAGTGCAGACAGAGAGAATGATGTAGTGCCCTGGCATTTTATAGGAAGAAGAGTACATAAATTAGCCAAGTACTTGAAAGGTAAAATTGTCAGGGCTTATTGATGGAGTCAATCTGTAGCCTGAGAAAAGGGAGGAATCAAGAATTACGTCAGTGTTTTAAAGTAAAACTAAAATAAATGTTATCACTCATTACATTCATCATCATTTTTTTGTTAGCAAATAATTTTTACCTAGAATGTACACAGGTAGAGTTAGTGTATGAACCTGTGATATCACAGCTGTCTATTTCTTAAAAATTCAATGATGCTCTTATTCCAAAGTTATTTTCTTGCTTAAGCACACAACAATGAGCTTGCTGAATGTCATTAATAGCCATATATTAATAAAAATGTTTTAAATTTTGGTTAGGAGATTAAACTTGCTTGTTCAGATTGAATAATTCTCTTATATGGTTTGAGTTATGTAACATTTTCAAGGAAATTGATTTTATTGCTTTGTAGTTTATAAAGCATCTCAAACTAGATTAAGAATTGCTGCCAACTAATAGCTCCCATGGGATTTACTTTAATGGTAGATAAAAAGACTTTTGGTAGCATAGCAAGTTGTTTTAGTTAACTTTTCTTGCTGCTGTGACTTAAAGACCCAACAAGAACAATTTTAGGAGAGGAAAAGTTTATTCAGAGGCTCATAGTTTCAGAGGTCTCAGTCCATAGATGGCTGACTCCATTCCTTAGGCTCCATGTGAGGCAGACCATTGTGTCAGAAGAGTGTGACAAAGAGAAGCAGCTCACATGATGATCAGAAAGCATAGAGAGAGACTCCACTTGACAGACACAAAATATATACCCCAAAGCCACACCCTCAATGACCCACCTCCTCCAGCTACACTCTACCTGTCTTCAGTCACCACTCGGTTAATCCCATCCAGGGATAAATTCACTGATTGGGTTAAGGCTCTCGGTAGCCCAATGATTTCTTCTCTAAATCTTGCATTGTCTCACACATGAGCTCACATCACACATCCAAACCATAACACAAATATTTATAATTTAATATTTCTATAATTGTTGGCACATTTTCTGGTAGATTAAACATATCCATTTCAGTTTTACTTACATTATTTCCTTGTAAAGACTGTTTTAAAACAGATAATACAAATATTATTTTCCACCCAAATTATTTGTAGTTTTTACTAATGGAATACCGGTAACTAAACTTTAATTTTTCATGGCGACTCAGTTAATACTTAAATATATTCAAGGTATACAACATTAATTAAATTTACTTAAGAATTGAAATAGCTTTCACCTCTTTTGTTAGATTGATCCCCAGATTTTTTTTTTTTTTTAGGATACTGTGAATGGGATAGTTTTCCCAATTTCTCTTTTTTTCTGATTCATAATTGCAATTGATTTATAGGTGTTAATTTTGTATCTTGCTACTTTGCTAAATTTGTGAGTTTTGCAATTTTTCTGGTGGAGTTTTTTGAGCCTTATAGGGTCATGTCACCAGCAAATAGGGATAGTTTGAGCTTTTTTTTTTTTTCCTATTTGTACCACTTTATTATTATTTTTCTTTTGCCTAATTGCTCTGGCTAGAATTTCAAGGGCTATGTTAAGTAGAAGTGGTAAAAAGGGCACCCCTGTCTTGTTCTTGTTTTAGAGGGAATGCTTTCAGTTTTTCTCCATTTAGAATAATGATGGCCTTGGGTTTAACATATGTAGCTTTTACAATGTTGAGGTATGTTCCTTCTAGCCCTAGTTTTTCTAGTATTTTGAACATGAATGGGTGCTATATTTTGTCAAGTAACTTTTCTGTATCTACTCAGATAATCATGTAATTCTTGTCTTTATGTCCATTGATATGGTACGTTTACATTTATTAATTTCTGTATATTGAACCAACCTCGCATCCCTGAAATGAACCCCACTTAATCATGGTGAACTATCCTTTTAATGTGTTTTTGTATGTGGTTTGCTAGTATTTTATTAAGAATTTTTGCATCTATGTTCATCAGGGATATCAGCCTGAAGTGTTCTTTCCTTGATGTGCATTTGTCTGGTTTTGAAATCAGGGTGATGCTAGCCCTTGGATAAGCAGAATAAATATTATCAAAATGGCCATACTACCAAAAGCACTATAAAGATTTAATGCAATTCCTACTAAAATTCCATTGACATTCTTTTTAGAAATATAAAAAGCAATCATGAAATTCATTGGAAAAATAAGAGGCCCAGAGTAGCTAAAGCAATCCTTACTGAGAAAAGTGAAGCAGGAGGCATCACAATACCAGACCTTAAATTATATTACAGCACTATAGTAAAAACAAAACAAAACAAAACAAAAAATAAAACCCCAACAGCATGGTATTGGTACCAAAACAGACATGAAGACCATTGGAACAGATTAGAAGACACAGAGACAAACCCATGTAAATACAGTTATCTCATACTAGATAAAGGTGCCATAAACACACATTGGAGAAAAGATAGCCTCTTCAACGAATGGTGCTGGGAGAACTGGAAATCCATAGGACCTCCTTTCTCTCACCCTGCACAAAATGCAACTCAAAGTGGATCAAAGACCTAGGAATTAGACCAGAAATCCTACATTTACTAGAAGAAAATGTAGGCCCAACACTTCATCATGTCAGTTTAGGAACCAACTTCCTCAACAAGACTCCTAAAGCATATGAAGTGAAGTCAATAATCAATAAATGGGATGGTATCAAACTAAAAAGTTTCTTCACAGCAAAGGAAACAATCAAGAGCTTGAAGAGAGCCTACAAAATGGGAGAAATTCTTAGCCACCTGAACCTTAGATAGAGCATTAATCTCCAGGATATACAAAGAACTCAAAAAACTTAACACCAAAAAACAAATAATCAATAAATGGGCAAAAGAACTGAACAGTCATTTCACAAGAGAAGGCATACAAATGGTGAACAAATATATGAAAAAATGTTCAACATCTCTAGCAGTTAAAGAAATGCAAATTAAAACTATATTGAGATTTCATCTCAATCCAGTCAGAACGGCAACAATCAAAAATTTAAGTAACAGGCCGGGCATGGTGGTGCATGCTTGTAATCCCAGTGGCTCAGGAGGCTGAGGCAGGAGGATCACAAATTCAAAACCAGTCTTAGCAACTTAGCAAGGCTCAAGCAACTCACCAGGACCCTGTCTCTAAATAAAATATTTTTTTTTTTGAAAAAAGGCTGGGGATGTGGATCAATGATTAAGGCCCCTGGGTTTAATCCTTTGTACCAAAAAAAAAAAAGTAACAATAAGTCTTGGCAAGGATGTGGGGAAAGGGGATACTCATATATTGCTGATGGGACTGCAAACTGGTATAACCACTCTAGAAAGCAGTATGGAACTACTTTAGAAACCACCATTTGACCTAGCTATCCCACTCCTGGGTATATACCCAAAGGACTTAAAAATAGGATACTACAGTGATACAATATAAATATTAATGTATTTATATACACATAAATATAAACACTAATGTTTATAGTAGTTCAATTCACAATAACTAAGATATGGGACCAACCAAAGTGTCTTTCAACAGGTGATTGGATAAAGAAATTGTGGCATATGTATATGATGGAATATTACTCAACCATTAAAAAGAATGACTTTATGATATTTGTCAGAAAATGGAAATATCTGTAGACTATTATGCTAAGTGAAATAAGCCAATCCCCAAAAAACAAATGTCCAATGTTTTCTCATTTATGTGGATGCTAACACACAACAAGGGGGGAGGAGAAGAATAGAAGTTCAGTAGATTAAACAATAGAGAATGAAGGGAAGAGAAGGGGAATAAGACTAGGAGAGAAAGTGGATTAAATCTGACTTAACTTTCCTATGTAAATATATGAATACACTACAGTGAATAACCATATCATGCACAACCACAGGACTGGGATCCTAATTAGAATAAGATATACTCCGTGTTTGTATAAATATGTCAAAATATACTATATTGTCATGTATAACTAAAAAGAACAAATAAAAAAAGAGTTGAAATATGAATAAATTGAAAAGCATTTGTGAGCTTGCTTATTATTCTGTTGGCCTTATTAGGCATTTATTACTTATTATCTTTCCATGAAGCAGTAGCAGGCTAACTTTTATCTTTTTGGGAGGCCCTTTACAGTTTTTGCCAGAGATCTGGATAAACTGTGAAACCATGTTGGGAATCTCCATCATGGCAATGAGTCTTCTCCCTCCCAGTCACAGAGCTGTGCCATCTTTGTGTTTTCCCACCTGAAACAATCTAGCATAGGGACCTAAGGGTTAGAAAACAAGAGTCTACTTAGGGCAGCCTGGGGGTGACTAGGCCCATGTGATTTTTCTCTTTTGCACAAGGAAAGACTCTTAACTCTTCCTTAGGCCAAGGCAAGTCCAATTTTGAAGGACATAAAGAATTAGCTGATAATTCATTTAATCATTATTATTTCACGAAGCTTGTATTTTGGAATGGGGGACAGATGCTAAGTAAAGTACATAGTGAAAACTGATATGTGTTATAGACAAAAACAATAAGACTAAATACTATCCTGTGGGCAATAGAGAATGGGGAGTTTTTTGCTTCAAAGTTAAATTTAAAAAAAAATGTATTTTTAAATGTTATTCTGCACATTAAAAAAGGCCACAAATTGCCCAGGAACAATCATAACTCTATCTCTGAGTATCCATAGTATAGTAGAAGTGTACAATTCTGATCCAAATATTACAGCACACTATCTATTGTCCAGATAATGTGTTAATTCAGCATTATCTCGCTTAGAAAATTAAATATAATATCCACATTTTGTAGAGGCAAACCTCCGTTTGGTTAGATGTTGTTCAATGTGACAGAAAGGACAAAATAGGGATTCAAAATTGAAGTCAGCCTGACTTTCAAGCCACAGTTTTCCCCTTGGACCCTGGACATGTTCTGCAGTGTCTGCCTCAACACCAGAAATTATTAGTCTCTTTCTGAATAATATGGGGAATATGTCATACTGTTATTTATTTATTTGTTCAACAAACACTGCTTGTGCTGAGTTGGATTTTCAAAGACAATGTTAATAGCCCCCTCCATGAAGAAACTCATGATGTGATGGGGGAAATAGACGTGCAAAAATTTACTTTTGTAATGTCCACTCAGATATGTACAGAGTTTGTATTTATTGATACAGGGTCTCACTATGTTGATTAGGGCCTTGCTAAGTTGCTGATGTTGGTTTTGAACTTGTGATTCCCCCTGCCTCAGCCTCCCGAGCCTCCCATCAGTTTTATAATAGATATATGTATGTCATGCTTTGTGCAGAGTTCCTAGGCTCCTTTGATAGGATCCCTAAATTTAGAGAAGGCACTTTAGGGCTTCTAACTTTTTTGGGTTGGTAATTATGCAAGAAATGCATTTTAGATCATGACAGATGTGCATCATGGACACACACATGCAACTGAAACAAAATTTGCATAAAAATATATGCTTAGTCCTGATACTGTATTCTAATAATTTCTTTTTTTCAGTGCTGGGGATTGAACCTAGAGCCTTACCTATAGTAGACAAGGACTCTATCACTGAGCTCCCAGTTCTAATATTTTCTGATTTTGTTGTTATTGTTCTCTTTTTAAGATTAAAAAAAAAAAAAAAACTTTGGTCTTGACACATTGTAAGAAGACATGGCATTTAGGCTAAATCTTGAGGGATGAACCAGACGAAGTAGGGAAAGATATTCTGGGTAAAGAATTGCTTGCATAAAGTAACTGAAACAGAAAGATGTGGAGTGGAGACGGGTAGTGCTGAAGCTGGAAAGGTAGAGAGGCACTAGTTTGTAAAAGTTGTAAAGGGCCTATTAATGAGGCACCAGTTGTACTTTATTCTTTCTCTGGGTGATTCTCAAACTTTAATGTACATATGAATCACCTGGAGAACTTGTTAAAAAGGAAGGTGAGATTTAGTAGACTTATAGTTGGTTCTTGGCCTCTGGGTTTCTAACATGTTCCCCAGTGATACACTTCTGAGTAGCAAGGTTCTGAGCCCTGAGAGGTTGAAACTGAGCAGAAGGGCTCTATTTTTCCTTTAGAAACATTGTTGTATTGCTTAGGCAAAGGATAATTTTGAGGATTTGAGAGGAAGCCAGTTTGGAAGTTTTATAGTTGCTAAAGTAAGAGCTGCTTTAGATTCAAACTAATGCAATAGCATTTTGTTTGAAAACAGGAGAAATTGGAGAAATATAGATGTAATTCAAAGGTCTTGCTAAGTAATTAGACATGAGGGTGACACACAAAGATCAAACAAGGATGAGCCTGGGATTTGTTGCCTGAAAAGGTAAGTGTTGCTTTTCACCAAGTTGGAGATCAAGGGAGGAATGTTTTCTTTCTCTCTCTCTCAATGTTTCTACCTGCTCCCCCACTTACTCTCTTGTTGGTGGCAGGGTTGTAAAAGACAACAAGGTTAGTTTAACATACTGAACCTGAACTTGAACTGCCTGTAGGACTGGTTCTGGAGACTGAATTTAGGAGTCTTGAGCATGTAGATTATATGTGGTCTGGAAGTGATCATAGGATCATTTCAAGTATCAAAGGATCAAAGCAAGTATCTAGGGGGAGATGAGAAAGAGAGTTTCTCAATGAAGTTAGTTGGAACTTGGAATTGGAGGGATTAGAGAAATCAGAGAGGTAGAGACCAGTAACCCCCCATGGAGACTTTATAGAAGGAAGAATGAGGAAGTGGGGAATAAATCAGGTGGTGAGTAAATTAGGGCATCAATTGTTCTTACCAAATGAATTTCATGGAGAGAAGACATCGATGCTGATTAAAGAACCTTGAGCAAATATTACATTTTCAAAATTATGAGGACTGCATATGGCTTTAGGAAAGGAGATCTGAATATCATTCGTCAAGGGGAAATGGAACCATATTGATTGGCATGACACATTAAGGAAAAGAGGGACTCAAATATGCTGTCAAGATTTGGAGTCTGGACCCTGAGGGAATACATGAAAGGAATTTGAATAAGAAAAGGGGGAGTTTTGTTTTGCTTAAAAAACAGGGCAATAGGGAGATGTTGTTTTAAGGATTCAGTGTGGTAAACTAATAGAAGTGTTCTGTAATTCCATTGGAAGATGGCATTAGTTTGGGTGGAAGGTCGGGGCTGGGAATATATATTTTAGATACTATCCACAGAGAGGTAGAAAGCCTTAGGGCCTTGCTAAGTTGCTGAGGTTGGCTTCGAGTGGGTTCCCTGGAGCCATGACAAGTGAAGAGTACATGTTGGTAGAACTGGTCAATTTATTTTGTCTAATTTTATTATTTGGTCAATTTATTGTCTCAAAAGTCTATGTTTTCACATTATGCCAATTATATAATCACCTAGGATGGTTCTGTTTCCTCATGCTTCAGTAAGGTGAGTTATGTGTGTGTATGTTAATGTACTGCTGGATGTGTTAGTGCTAGAAAAAAGTATGTGAAGAGCGAAGACGACACAACTTTGTGTATATGTGTATGTGATGGGCTTGCAGTGCCACTGAAACTCCAAGATGAAGCTTTGCCCAGAGAGCCAGGGGCCCAGCCACTTACAAACAGCACATAACCAACTCTACCATTCAATTTAAATGTCCATTCTTAACTGTCCACATATCAGCTGGCTGTCTTCCAAGGCCAGTTGACACATACAGAGCCATCCTGAAAATGAATAAATATGTTCCTTCTTGGCAGATGAATTACAAAATGATACCTCTTCTTCCCAGTTGCTGAAGTCCAGCCCCAGGGCATACAACCAGGTCAGCAGAACTGCTGCCTGGATTTTACCTTTTTTTGTCCCTTCTGACATCTGGGTCAAATGTACAGATTGAGTGGCTGATTATGCAGAAGAGCTTTTCCCTTTCCTCCTCCTTTTCTTTCTTCTTCGCCTTCCTCTTCCTCTTTCTAAGCTATAGTGGATGAAAATAAGATCAAAGACTTGAGTTTAGGAAGCAACTTAAATGTAGTAAAATATATAAAACATAAAATTTACTATTTTTTAAGTGTACATTTCATGGAATTAAGCACATTCACATTGTTTTGCAACCAACAGTGCTACTTATCTCCAGAATTCTTTCCTCTTCCTAAGCTCAAACTTTACACCCAGTATTCAACTCTAAATTCCCTCTGCCCCTACCTATTGGCAACCGCTAGCTATTTTCTGTCTCTGGATTTGAATACTCAAAGCATCTCATATAAGTTATATGAGATGTTCATATAAGTTATATAAGAATTGAACTGTTCTTATTCTTTTAACTGGATTATTTCACTTGGGATAATGTCAAGGTTCATTCATGTTACAAAATGTGTCGGAATTTTCTTGTTATGCTGAATAATAAATAATCCATTATATGTATTTTTATTTTTTATCCATTCATCAGGAGACACTTGGTTTGCCTTCACTTTTTGGTTATTGTGCATAAAGCTGCTATAAACATGGATATGGACCCCTGCTTTTGACTCTTTTGGTTATATACCCCAGAAATGCAAATGCTGAATCATGATATTTTCATGTTCTTGAACTTTGCTTTTTATTAAAACTTCTTGAAAAGCCTAGCACTTAGTTTGGATAGTTTTTTTTTCTTTCAACATTTCATGTACTGAGCAATCTGAATTCAGTTCTCTTTTTTCCTCACCTATAACTCTGTTTATATTCCTGGCTGTTAATATCTTGGGGGATTCCATAGCCTTCTAGTTACTTTTGGTTACTAAAGACTAGTCCAGTCCAATTAAACACCCTAAGACTCTTCCTCTTCTCTCTTCTCCCACCCCCTTGTTCAGGCTTGACTGAGGGATGAGCAGGGACGAAGGACAAGCTCTGCTCTCTTCTGCATCTGCTTCCTGTCATCAGGTTCTTGGTCCCCTGTGGTTAGGAAGAAAGAAATAAGATGGAGAAGTGCCTACTTCTTGGCCTGACTCTCCTTTCCTAGAATTCACATGGAAAGTCCTTCTCTGGGCTGAAACCCAGTCTCTCTCAGTTCAGATGCCCCTGGAATGGAAGGACCTGCTATGGAAGCTTCTCAGGATTGGCTGGCATTGTCTGTTGTTCCTAACTGATTGGATTGAAGCTATCTGTGCTAACTGTGTTTGTGTTTTTCTCCCCTCTAGCTTTTCAAAACACGAACTCTTGGTTTTGTCAATCTTTTTTAACCTGTAACTGTTGGTATGCTCACGACTCCCAAGTTCACTCTTGGGTCACTTTGTTGGATTCTTCATTGACAGATGCCTTTGGCAAACCATATACTGACAGCTTCTTAGGACAGGAAGTTTTGTGGATCCATTTGGACTTTACTTGTTAAAATTTTAGAGTTTAAGCTTACTTACCAGCTTTGGAAATACTTATCATTTCCAGATTTTAGTGCTGCTTACCAAAGTCAACTTAGGCATAGATTTTGATTTTCCCTTTAGTCTGGCCTATCTCTATTAGGTAACTTTGTGTGCTTTTTTGGAGTACCTCCTAATTCTCTTCCTTCTTCATAAACTAACATAAAAAAGTAAATTAAAAAGTATAAAAAGAAAATAAAAATCACTTAAAATTACATGATTCAGTAATAAATTAGATTGCCACTTTTGATGCATATGTCTATGTATATATCTTTAAGATTATATAATGTATAGTTGTACACTCTGATTTTTTTACTAAGTATAAATATTTCTCCATATAGTTAAGAATTATTTGAAAATATGTTCTTTAATCATCATTGTGTATTCTATTATATATCATAACTTAGAAGTTATCTTGGTTTAGAGCATTTATAATAATATCTAGTACTTTTTCAATATTTACTATGTGCTGATCAGTGCTTTCCATATATTAACTCATTTGTGTTCAATTTCCCTCTAGAAAGCACTTTTTGAAATTTTCATTTTTAACTGATACATAGAAACATAAAATTATATTAATAGAGTATTATGGGGTATTAGATAGTGTTTGATATGTGTATATATTGTGTAATATTTAAATCAAGTTACATATATTTGTTTCATCAAATATTTTAAATTTCTTTCTGGTGACAACTTTCAAAATCCTGTCTTCGAACTTTTTGAAATGTTCTACACTTTATTATTATCTATAGTCACCCTAGGGTGCAATAGCATATCAGAACCTGTTCCTGGCTTACTCTAACTTAGTATCTGTTGGGAGTCACCCCGGCTCCAAAGACTAACTTCCCTATCCCCGGAGACAGCAGAAGGAAGAGCCATCCAATGGTGAGCCCTGCTGACTCCCATGATCCTTACCCACCAATCAGAAAGCACCCCGTGCCAACTGTCAAACCGTTAAACCGTTAAACTGTAACTGTCAAACCGCCCCCCCCATAAGTATGCAGAGCTGTTCCTCAATAAACGGCCACTTTCCCGATGACGAGCCTTGTCTGGTCATTCTTTCATTGGTGCCAAAACCCGGGAGGAGGAATTCCTCGCTGCTCGAGGGTCCCCTCTCTCAAGGCTTGCCGTCCTCATCCACTCTTTCCAGTGCTGCTACTCACACAACACCGGCTCTTCAGTAGGTGAGTTCCCCTATCGGGTATCCAACTTCAGAAGGGCTATACGCAGGGGCTTTGACTGTGATCATCTGGCAAACCTCTGACACCCAATCTGGAGGAGAGAAGACACCCCGTCACGACCTTCATGGTCACACTGGACTCTCTGGAACCCGGTCGCAATTCTCAGAGATCTGTTTAACTTCTGCGAGCGCTCAAAAAAGTGGAAGGAGATCCCTATGTTGGGGCTTTTTCTCTTCATTCTCACCCCTACCTATCCAGCAGATGAACCCCCTAGATCCCATAGGAGGCCTATGGCCAGGGAACCCTCCAACCTTCTGGGCATGGCAATCAATTGACAGACCCTTGGGTCCTTGTCCAAGGCCGTAACAATCAATAGACGGGAACCCAGGGTGCGGATTCAGGTGGGTGGACGCAAGGTTGACTTTATTCTTGACACTGGGGCTACCTTCTCAGTCCTGACAGAATTCTGGGGGCAAACAGTGCCGTCCACCTCTCCTATTGTCGGGGTAGGAGGAAAGACCATCTATCCAAGAAAGACTCCCCTATTACTCTATTCCATAGACAACTTCCCAACCTCTCAGACATTCCTAGTTATGCCCCAATGTCCAGTTCCTTTGCTCAATACAACAATCAACATCCGGGATCCTGGCATCAGTCAGGCCCCTGAATCAGCCTGTTCATCTTTTCTGGCCCTTTTGGCAGAAGACATGAAACACCATACTAAAAAGGACTCCTTACCTATGAACCTGGTTGACCCGATTGTAGGGGACCCACACCCCCTCCACCGTTTCCTGCCCACCAGTTAACATTCATCTCAAAGATCCCAACACCTTCCCCAATCAGGCTCAATACCTCCTGTCCACAAAAGCTCTTCTGGGCCTACAACCTACTATTCAGATCTTCTTAGCAAGGGTTACCTCTGTCCTGTTCATTCCCCTTACAATACTCCCATACTAGCGGTAAAAAAGCCCAACGGGTCCTATCGCTTAGTTCAGGACCTACGACTCATCAACACCTCCGTTAGGCCCATACACCCTGCTGTCTCAGCTCCCCCACACTGCCACCCACTTCTCGGTCATAGAAAGGATGATTTTTTCTCCATTCCCCATGCCCCCAAATCACAAGACCTCCAATCTTTACACCCCCAGTGCCCTGAATCCACCCTCTTACAATATATTGATTATCATCTGGCAAATCTCTTTGCCCACCTGTGGGGAGGAAAGCACCCCACCACAGCCTTTAAGGCTACGGTGGCCCTCAAGGACTCCTTCCTTGGGCAGATTTGAACTCGGCTGCTAGAGAGATGCTTACCCTCCCCTTCCTCTCTCTTGCCCTGCCTCTCTCTCTCCCCTCTTTCTGGCCCTGGGAGTATCCGGCCTCTCCAGGAGGGATCCCAAAAAGCCTTGGCCAAGGTCTCCCATGGCTCTGGCTCCATCCAGAACAAGAGCTTTGACTGTCAGGATTTGATGACAATCAATCTCCGCAGCTCAAACCTGCCATTTAGGCACTCCTGATTTTTGGCTCTAGCGGGGACACCCCTTTTGCCAATAAATGAGTTTCCTCCTTCTCTGCGTCCTCTTCCCTCCTCCTTACATGGATAATGTGTCCTCTCTCCAGGTCGACTCTCCCCTACAATGCCTCTTGGAGCACCAAGGCCTGGCCCACTTATCCCTTAGACAACCAAAGCAGATGGTCTCTTTTTGGGTTCCTGGATCCCTCCATTCTAAGGGATCTCTACAATTACTGTGAGCATTTAAAAAAAAATGGGTAGAGATTGCTTATGTGCAGGCTTTCTTCTTGCTCTGATCCAATCCTGCTCTCTGCACCTCTTGCAAACCTCTACAAATTCTTCTAGCCCGTCCAAAGGGCGCTCAACAGATGACACAGTTCTCCTACTTAAAGGGATATCGGGCCTCTCCACAAAAGGCCCAAATAGCATGTAAAGAGGTCACATAAAGTAGACAGAAAACAGCTTATTGTGTCTATACCTACACCAAAGACCAAAGATGTCATACTTTCCTTCTTGGGTTTGGCTGGGTACTTCAGGGCTGGATTCCTAATTTCTCCTTCCTCGCCAGGCCGCTATATAATCTGGCCAAGGGCCCCCAAAATGAACCCCTACCCTCAGCAGTAGGGAAGCCCTTTACAATCCTTAAAAAGGCCCTCCTCCAGGCACCCGCCCTGCATCTCCCCAACCTCTCCTGACCCTTCACCCTCTATGTACATGAAAAACAGGGACAAAGTCTGGGCATTCTGGGTCAGGAATATGGCCCCCCACATTTGCACCAGTGGCCTACCTATCCTAATAGCTCGACCCCACCATCAGGGGCTGGCCCCCATGCCTCAGAGCCCTAGCAGCAGCTCATGACCTCCAGAAAGAAGCACACAAGCTTACCTTTGGCTCCCCACTAACCATCTCATCTCCTCACCATCTAAAGGATTTCCTCACTTACAAGGGGCTACAGTCACTTCCTCCTTCCAGGGTTCTATCCCTCCTTGTCTCATTCCTTGAAAGTCCCTCCATCTCTTTTCAGTCCTGCTCTCCATTAAACCCTGCCTCCCTCCTCCCATCTTCTCCCTTACAAGATCCCATCCACAAATGCTTGGAGGTATTAGAGATGATTTTACCCTGCCCTACCACCATTTCTGAGGGACCCCTGCCCTCTTCAGACCTCGTCTGGTTCTCAGATGGTAGCTCCTTTATACATGAAGGGGTTAAAGTGGTGGGGCATGCTGTTGTTTCCCTCTCATCCATCATAGAGGCAAAACCTCTCCCACCCAATACCACCAACCAACAAGCTGAACTCATAGCTGCCACAAGGGTATGCAAGCTAGGGGAGGGAAAAACCCTCTCTCTATATACAGATTCCAAATACGTCTTCCATATCCTGATCTCCCATGCAGCCATTTGGAAAGAAAGGGGGCTATGGACCACCAGAGGGACAGCAGTCATTAATTCTACTCTTATTTCTGGCCTACTACGAGCCTCCAGGCTGACTTCCCAACTGGGAATAATCCATTGCAAGGCCCATCAAACTGACTCCTCCCTTACTACTATGGGGAATTCCAAGGCCGATCAAGCAACTAGATCAGCTGCCCTACAGAGCTTTACCTCCTCTCCGCTACTCTTTGTTACCACCGGGATCGGCCCAAAGATCCCCAGCAACTCTTCCAGTTTCTTTACTCTCTATTCCATTCTAGTCCACAGAGTCTCACTACTTTCCTTCACTCCTTTTTCACCCTTTCCCCACGATCAGGCCTGTGGTCATATTCCTGCTGCAGACTGGCAGATTGATTTCACCAACATGGCCCGAGTTCTAGCAAGCGGGCCTCTACGGTAGTTGATCTGTTGCTTACTCACATAATCCTCCGTTTCGGGATGCCCACTTCTATCCAATCAGAAAATGGCCCAGAATTCACCTCGCAGATAACTCAGGGCCTGGCTCACGTGCTATCACTCCCTTGGCATCTCCATTACCCTTACCACCCCCAGGCTCCCAGAAAGGTTGAAAGGACCAATTGGTCTCTTTAAAGAGACCCTCACCAAGCTCACCATGGAATTAAGCCTGGACTGGGTAAAGGTGCTCCCCTTGGCTTTATTGCGCATTAGGGCCTTGCAAAGAAGCCTTCTAATCTCTCACCTTTCGAAGTCATGTATGGCCGTCCCCTCGTTCCTCCCGGATTGCCTAACCTATGCCCTGCCCTTCCTCTTCCATCTATGCTCTGAACTCTGGTGCTATCAAGGCTGGCTCCTTCCTGACCTCAGTCTCTCTCAAAACCCTTCCTCCTTAACACCTGGTCAACTTGTTTATTATTGCCCACCAGGGGAAAAGCCCCCTCTAAAACCAAAATGGGAGAGTCCTGTTCAGGTGATTATGTGCACTCCCTCGGTAGCCAAACTCAAACTACCTAATAACCAACATACCCCATAGATTCATATTTCTAGGCTTAAGCCCGGCGCTCCTACACCTTCATCAGACCAACTCTTGTCATCCCTCCCCACAAGATCCCCTCAAGCTCCGCCTCTCCCGTGTCTCCGTTCTTAGCCCAATACCTGAAGATGTTCCATAAATGGGTTCTCCTAATGCTCCTCCTCATTTCTGGCCCCTACCTGCCTTGTGGCAACCACTGATGGCCCCCTCTTGAAGGTGCACTTACATCAACTGCTGAATCCCTGGCCTCCCTATGTTAATGAATCAGGCCTTGTGGAAGAAAACGTTGTCAAACTCACTGACTTGGCGGCTACCCTAAGGGCCCCCTCCAGCCAGACCCCCTTCTCCTCCTTACTACTTGCTTGGATCTGGCCGGTAGTGGGATCATTGTGTGTTGTCCTCCTTATGTACCTGTTCCTTCCCTTTATCATAAAGTTCATTCAGACTCAGATGGGTAAAATTTCTAATCAAGCTTTTAACCAGCTTCTTCTCGGGAATTACCAACTCCTGGCTACTGATGATACTCCAGTCGAGACCTATGCCGAATAGACTGACATCATCATGGATCTGTGGTGGCAAGGAACCTTCATTGATCTGGTTCCTGAAGTTATACGGGTCTTCTATGCCCTCTTGTGGGGGCTCCTTACTTCCCTCCTCTCTGATTCTCCCAAGCCGCCCCATCTCAGCAGTAAGCAGCCAGAATGAGTTTACACCCACTCTCATTTAATAACAAAGAGGTTGGAATGTTGGGAGTCTCCCCCGGCTCCAAAGACTAACTTCCCCATCCCCCCCCCCACAGTGGCAGGAAGAGCCATCCAATGGTGAGCCTGCTGACTCACATGATCCTTATCCACCAATCAGACTAGCCCTGCTGACTCTCATGATCCTTAACCACCAATCAGAAAGCGTCTCGTGCCACTGTCAAACTGTTAAACCGTTAAACTGTAACTGTCAACCTCCCCCCCCCTATAAATATGCAGAGCTGTTCCTCAATAAACGGGCACTTCCCCATGACGAGCCTTGTCAGGTTGTTCTTTCAGTATCCATGGACCAACCTTTCCCATTCTCCCTACACCCTTCTCCCTCACTAGTGACCACTATTCTACTCTCTACTTCTTTGAGGTCAACTTTTTTAGTTTTGACATATAAGTAAAATAATGTGGAATTTGTCTTTCTTTCCTGGCTTATTTCCCTTAACATAAAGATCTCTAGTTCTGCCCATGTTTTTGCAAATGACAGAATTTCATTCTTTTTATGGATGAATAGTATTCCACTGTACCATCATCATATGGTGATGTGCCTTGTGTATATACCATTATCTCTTGGGTAGTTTTCATTTCTAGGCTGTTGTGAATAGTGCTGAAATGATGGGAGTGCAGATGCCTCTTCAACATACTAATTTCATTTCACTACCCAGTAGTGGGATTGCTAGATCATATGGTAATTCTATTTTTAATTTTTGGAGGAACTCCATTTTTTTTTCATAATGGCTATACTAATTTAAATTCAGATCAACAGCATACAGGGTTCTCATTGCTCCATATCCTTGCCAGCACTTGTTATCTTTAGTTTTTTTGGTAATAGCCATTCTTACTTATTCATTGTGGTTTTAATTTGCATTTCCCTGATGATTCACAATACTGAGCATTTTTTTTTCATATATCCTTTGGCCATTTGTATGTCTTCTTTTGAGAAATGTCTGTTTAGATCTATTACCTATTTTTAAATTGGGGAATCTTGTTGTTTTTGGCTATAGTTCCTTATGTACTCTGGATATCAACCCTTGCCACATGTATGGTTTGCAAACCATTCTGTAGGAGGTCTGCATTCAGTTGATTGTTTCCCTTGCTGTCACAACACTTTTGATATCTCCATTTTGCAGGTGAGAAAACTGAGGCATAGAGAGATTAACACTCAATTACATAAGTTTATAATTATAAATTGGTCAGATTGTGATTGGAACTCAACTAGTCTGGCTCCAGAATTTGTAATCCTAACCAGTACTCTGTCTGACTCACTGTATGATAGTTGTGTGTGTGTGTGGGGGGGGGGGGTAGGGGATGAGATCATCACCTGCATTTCTGAGTTTCTACTGAGAAGATTTCTAGGTAAAATAAGTAGGTCAAGAGCTATGAAGACTTCTAAGCTCTTAAAGTATGTTGTTTAGTTTCCCTCTAGAAAGTTCATACCAATTCATATGTACACCATAGCAGGAATGGCCTGCCAGACCCCTGACTCCCATTAGGGTTATTTAATTATGCTTTAGTAACATTGAGATCCCACCAAATAATTAAGATAGTCCAAGGATTCAGGGCTTCCTTGACAATAAAGGAAGTGCAATTATATATAAATGTGGAGTCATCTGTGTATATACATTGGATAATACTATATCCTCATTTTCCTGATCCATACAAAAATGAACTTCCTTATACCATCATTACATGTGTGAAATTGCGAGGCTGTGAGCATATACTAAGATTGCTTGTATCCAAGATTTGGGTGTCATTACACCTGTCAGGGGTGCCTATCAAAATGTGGCCTTATTTTGACAGCTACTGTCATGGGTGATATTTATGGTATTTTCTTGAGCTTTTAGACAGTTGGAAGTCCTTTTACATTAATAATCTTATACTACTCTTTGGTTTAAAAAAATAGCATGGTAAAATACATCCCACTCACATATATTTTTGCGTTTATATTACATCTGCATTTCCAGGTAACAGAAACATTTGGAAACCCTGGTTTTTTTTATCTCTGGAAGATAATTTTTCTGCTATCATCCCGAATTAAAGGAACACTAAAACTAGTGGGTAGAAATCTGCATGATACCCTGCTTGCCACCTTTTTAGAAAAGTTGAGGGAAATTTTATGGCAAAGAAAATTGTAATAATTTCTACAGCGATGTGGACAACTTTGATTAGGAATTTAAAATATTCCTTGTGATTGCATGAAAATTAACCATCCATCTTTCACTGGTTCTTTGAATTAGTATTCTGTCATCACTATGTTCTGAAGCAAATCTTCATTGAATCAAACGTTTCAGTGAATTTCATTAAGATTCTGTGTTTTTTTAGTGGCAGGTACTGCTTAGATTTTGAATTGCTTTAGATTCTGAAAAGTACACAAGTTGGGATAACCTGGAGCACATAACAAACATATACTCCACTGTGTTGCTTGGGATTCTTTTTCATTTTTATTTTTAAGTGTGACTCTTGGTAGAAGCTTTGTCTTGAACACAATGCCATTGTTAAAAGCGAATGAAATGACTGAAACTGCTGAGGAAAAAAAAAAAAAGAAAAACTGGGCTGAAGGATTTATAGCAGACCACTGCAAACCAAACGTTGCAATTATCTGCAGCTGAAAACAAGTAGCTTTTAATGTGTCCATTTGGCCAAGAAGAGAGAGGAGAATTATAGACCATTGCTCTTTCCTCTCCCACTCTCATACTCGGGCTTCTTTATATAGTTTATCATCCATAATTTCAGGATGTGTTTTGCTTCTTTAAGCTGTTTTATCTGTAGGCTTATGAGGTCACTCATGTGTGAATTCCTTTGTTAGTCATCTCACCTTTTGCCTTGATGATAGAAAATTGATCAGGCCTAAAGTACAAGTTCAATAGACAACCCCCTTGGTCCTTTGTCTAGGAGAATAGCTACCATTGAAGGCCATGAGCAGGTTGCTATTAATATGACAGCCTGCTCTATCTCCCACTGTAATTTATAATGAAATACCTAATCTCCATTATTTTGATCCAAGCAGGCGATCCCATGAAAAAGTCTTTTCATCCAGTTCCCAATGGCTGTTACATGAGAAATGGCAAACCAATAATTTTTGTCAAGTTTTTTAAGCCAACAGAAATGCTTTTCCACTGCTACAGTTTCAAAAGGCACAGATAAAGCTCATTCACTGAGATGAATGAAAAAGCCATCTGGGGTTTTTCTTTTTGACTTCCTTTCCTTTTCTCCATCCTTGTAATCAAATTTGAGCAAAATCAAATGGGGCTTTCTATGAAAGTACCTTTTGTTGATCTGAACGAGCTGGTAATTTACAAAATACCCTTCCTTTGTGAGGAAGGCTAAAGAAAAAAAGAATCAGTAGCTTTTAAAGCTGGGCCTTAGTGGGACTCTAAAGGCAATGAAAGCAGTCTGTGTTGAGAGATTGAAATGCATTTCAAAGCCAGGCCTGACTCGGGGTACAAGGAAGAACAGACCTATGTGCATTTTGTAGGAGGAAAAATGTGAATGGAAAAGGGAGAAGGGGAGACAAACAGGGGGAAGATCTGGATAAGACATTTAAAGTCACCATAATTTTGGAGATGCATTCGTCTTATTGAAAATGTGTACGTAACCAGTGATACCGAAGTCGGATATTTGTTCCATCGGGATGCTCAACAATTTGAGCCTTTAAAGTTTGGAGCTGCATGGGTTTGTGGAGAAAGTCGGCTTGTGATGTGTGTGATGTTTTTCTCCAACTTTTTCTTTTTCTTCTTTGCTTTGGGATCTTGTGGGAAGTACCTCAAGAAAACCTGAAGATGCTAATTTTCAGACAACTAACACTTGCTATTTTCCCTCTTTTTGCCTGCTAGATTTCCTCGTGATAGTGATTCTTCTTCACCCTTTTGAATTCAGAAGGATGGCATAGACATCTTAAAAATAGTAAGTAATGTGGGATATTTTCTTCAATCACTGTTAATAGTTAATTGTAATACAGCTGAAATTTGCTTATTGGAGGAGTTTGGAGTTATATGCATGCCTTGAAGGAAAATAGGTTTTGTGCAATATTTGCAGTGTTTGACATAAATTACTTTTGGTTTGATTTAACTGTTCATTACAATATTACTATAGAGGAAATGCATGTGTTATTCACTATTTTATTCTGCACATTCTGTGATAGCTCAGTATTGTGTGGCATAGAATATATATGTTATTGGCACAAGAGTTTAAGAAACAATGTAAAAATTTCAGGGAACTATCTTGAGAATTTTAAGTTTTTTGTTTTATGTCCCACAAGATCTTCCTCATATATTTATGATTTTGGTTCATAGTAGTCATGTTTTCTAAAGACCTATTTATTCTGGAAATAAAATTTCCACTTAAATTATGTGAGCTTATTTCTTCTAAATAAATATCCTGAGGGAGGCAAGAGTTCTTCTGATACGATAAAGCAAACAATTTCTAAGGTAGTTTAAGCAAGGTTCTTAAAATTTAATTTTATTAATTATTCATTAATTATAATTGAAAGAACAAAGCTTTGTTTAAAAATATTTTTCCCCTTTGGGAAAGTGCAAAGTCCTAAAAATAAGACAGACATATATTATCTGAAGACATGATACTCTGGATTAGAGTACATGCCACAAGTATTTTTTTTAACATAGATATAGCATTAGCATTTCTAAGTAACGTTGGTATGTGCTATAAATATGTAAATGCCTTAGTCAGAATGAAGCAATATGGGGCAAAATCAGTTCTGATGTCTCGGTGATGACTGGAACAGTATTTGCATTTGTGCTCGTATTACTATAGCAAGTGGGAGCTGAGAATTCTATACAGGCAACCATGAGATACTTGTTTCTGGAGCCAAGAATAAAACCAGATTGAATAAATGAAACCAAGTCAGTGCTATGTTGTTTAACCCTTAAGGTGACTGTCAGGTGTTTTTTTCCCCCCCATGATGAAATGAGGAATGGGGATCCAGATAATTTCAAAGGGTCTTTATGAGGGCCAGCCCCTCTCCCTTCTGACTGTTCCGCATATCAAATTTGAATTCCTAAAACTTTGTGTTTCAGATGAAGTCTGTTTTCCCTGCTTTTACAGCCTTTGGTCTCTTTTTCCAACTTCCTACATTTATCTTTGCCTGTGGTTTTGAGCCATTTGCTGCCTCCTAATGCCTGGCTTTAAAATAGCAGGCCTGGCAAAGCTGCCAAAAGGGTGGCAGTGGGGTATTGGCTGGTATTGGTATTGGAATTTCAAGGTTGTTGTTTCTTCTGATTCGCAGTAGTCGCTACAAAACAGATCACTGGAACCTGAGGGGGTGGAGAGAAGAGTAAAGTTTCTAGGTGTGATTCTTGATGGAGCTGAGTATGTTTCTTCCTGGAAAAAAGCAAGTTGGATTGTTGCGTTGTCTACATGGACTTAATGTTCTAAGTGATCTATCTGCAATGGTGCCATTGTACTTATTGCCTTCAGTCTTAGATTGATAGAGAAATGCAATATATAAAAGAAGTTTTGTTTGAGTGATTCTTTTTACTTATTATATCATTTTTTTCTATTGTTTTCATTCTTTTTATATTATCAATTATGATTGTTGTTAAATTAAGACTGCTGTTAAAATAATAGTATTGCTGTCTCTTTTTATTTTGGAAAAAATGTTTATTATTTAGGTGTGTATGTTTTATTGCTAATCCAAACTAGTACCTGGGCAGTAAAGCTTTGTGTTTTGCTTGCTAGTTTCATGTCTAGTCAATCTTATAGACATTTTGCAGAATTTCTCTTCCATGCTATCTTTAAGCTCTTACGGTAAGAGCTAGAGGTACCATACATTGGTAGGCAGTGCTTTGGTATCTCAAGACTGTGTTGAGAAATAGGTGTCAGGCCTGAAAATAAGGAAAGACCTACTTTCTCAGCTTATTAAGGATTAACTGTTTGCTCAATTCATCCAGTATTAACTGTTTTGAAGCTGTTGTTAGTAGAGCAATGGTTTCTTCTTTCCCTCAGCCTAAGTTTAAACATTACTCTATACACACCTGCATTTGGGGGAACTGGAGAGCTAGTTAATTCCCACTTGACTACTGGGGTAAGAGGAACCATCTCAAATCTTTGCTTTCAGGCCTTCCCATTCCTACATATAATAACTGATAAATGACACACTGCACTCTTTGTGAAGCCAAAACAGCAAACAATCACTCCTGAAAAGTTTGGGAAACTAGATTTCTGAGGTATCTTCAAAAGTTTTCAGGGGAAAGGAAAAGGGTGACACATTTGCGAAAACTCTGAAGCATCTGAGATTAACCTTAGGTTTAGTTTTCTTTCTTATGAAGTTAAGACTATGAGCTTGTGGTAGCTTTTCCATTATAGCAGTGCTTGGAGGTTTTACTGTTTTCACAGACTAGCAAGAGTGAAGAGGTGGCTCATGAAGCTCATTCCTCCCAATGTGGTCCTGGGCCCCGCTTAAGCTCTGTAGGAGCTGTTACCGGAAGGTTGTTCTCTATCATCTCAGGCAGGGTCCAGTAAATGTGCCCATGCTTTTATGTCCTTACAAGCTACAGGTTGCTTGACTGATTAGTAGAAGTTTTCTAAGGGGTGCATAAGAATGGTTGGCTTGGTTTTAACTCCAGTCTATATTGATGCTGCCTCTGGGTTGATACAGGCAGTTTTGAGCCTCACTTTCCTCTGGTGTCAAAAGGACTGTTATCTGCCCTTTGCATTGTTTTTCTTGCCTTCGGTGGGCTAAGCAGACATTTTGGGATGTACTTTTTGGTATGAATATGGTAGTTGTGTTTAGTCAGCTTAGTTGGTGATGACATAATGACAAAAACCAGACCAAGTAGTGACTTCACTACTAACCCTTGAAAGGAGCCAACTTTTGATGACAAAGGGGTCCAGTTATGGGAAAGCTTTTTTTTTTTTTTTAAAGAATGTCAAAACCACTCCAATTAATGATCACACAACCCTACAAAACTGTAAGCATGGTGGCAACATCTAAAATAAAGAAACATTTGCCAATCCCATCATGTCCTGAAGTTCAGAATGGGGAAACTGGGAGCATAATAAACATAAAATTAATTCATCTTATAGCACCACCTTTTGTAAGTTATTTGATGCAGGTTGTAATATAATGCAATAGATATAGTAACCAAATAATTAGAATAGAGAAAAGTATAAGTTAGTTTAAGACTTAGAAAAAAGGAACCATGTAAATATAAAGGTCATGCATTTAAAAACATTTTTTAAAAAAAATTTAAGTCACAAATTTGGATCAAGGTTTTCAGCAGCTAAAACAAAAGTGGAAGAAAAAAATCATCAGAAGGGTGACTTTCATCCTGTGAGCATTTTGTACACACTATTCCTAGTCCTCACAACAACACTGAAGCTGGCTATTTCTACCCTTATTTTACATTGAAAAAAAATGCAAGAACATAGGGATTCAGTGACTTACCTTTATTATGCAGTCAATGTATGCCTCCAACATACACCTGCACTAAATTTGCTTCTTGCCCAAGGCCAATCCAGAATCATAGACCTCATATCTTTTTTGAATTTCTCTAAGAGAATCCACTTTTAAAGAAAAGGGAGTAGACCCTGAAGATTTTACTGAGAGGGAGCTGGGAGCGTTTACTTTGCCTTTCCCATACCAAACCCCATACATGTCCCTATGGAATACTCTGCAAAGTGCCTTGTTAGCTTGCTAAAACTGGAGGGTCTTCTCTTTGACCTTCCTTCATGCTCCTCCCAGCTTCTCTGAACATATTCTTCCATTCCTGGATTCCCTTTTCTCTCTTCCTCTTTATTATATAGGAACATATATATTATATAGTAACTCATGCCTCTATTATATAGGAAGAGTATGATATTTTAGCTCCTAAAACTAAACTTGCATATTTAAGACCAGTGCCATGCTTAGCACATTCCCATAAGCCTTTTGGGTAACTGTTCTTATCTTGCTTAGTAGTAATGAGGATGATGTAGCAATTGAAATAATCCCATTATACACATTGATTTAGGGAAAAACATACCAGTCTTTTGGTTTCTCAGGCACTTGATTCTGACAGAATATTCTTCCCTGGGACTTTAAGGAGGACCCAAGGAGAGTGTCCATCAGCAGGCATTACAAGTGATTTTATTACTTTTTCACTTATAGTTACCCTGATGACTGAGTCCAAGGTTCTATAGCAAACCAGCAAGCAAGCAAACAAACAACAAAACTCCAGAAAATGTTATTTGAATGGGGCTAAGGCCAAGTAATTAAGGGACAGCTTTGATCACAAAGTTAAGAATGGAGAGAGAGGTGAAGTTGAGAATGAGAAAAGAAAGGAGAAAGAATTCACCTCATAATAGAATTCTGTAAATTAATTTGAGTCTTCTTTTTCAGCATATCTCATGAATTCTATTTTATGTTGCAATAGGAAACTAAATTATATATTTATATATTAAATGAGCAAGGTCAAATTTATTTAAATGATAATAGAATGTTAATGTTTAGAAAGGAAAAGAAGGCTCACCCAATATCCTGAAAAATAGAAACCAAGGCTTCAGGTTTAATATCACAATGATTCCAACTTGTGATAATGTACATTGAATCCTGTGATTAGGTACTAGGGCTTTTATCAGTTCAGCTTCTATGTACTCTTTTAAGAAAATTTGAAGAGAGAAGTGGATGAATCAACTATAATGGCTCAACACATAAAATTTGTTTTGCGTTTGGAACATGGAGTGAAAATTGAGAAACATTTTATAAAACCTTTTGAAACCCCAGGTTCAGAAAGCCTTCACAGACACATTTGCTGCACACTGGTGTATTTTCTACATACGTTTTCTTTTAAGTTTCTTGGGGGCTTTGCTTCTGTATTTTGGCTTAAATAGTTGATGTTACATGGCTCTTGGAGCCTTGAACTTGACTGTCAGTCAATGTAGTTCTTTTAGGAGAGGATGTCAAATATGCCAGCCATCCAAAATTGCCTACATTGTCATAGCTCTAATGAGTATGTCCTTCAAGAATGAATTAGAGGCTAAAAATAAATGCCTTTTGATGTTCACAGACTCCTTATAAAGTGCTCTGCAACCAATATGAAAGATTGTAATTTTTTCCTCTCACTAAGACAGTTACAAGAGCAGATTTAATAATGTATGCTTTCTTTCATCAGAAGGGTAAGCTCTCTTAATAAATGTACGCTGGATCATTATGATGAAAAGACATAGGCAGAGTGACAAAAGTGTGCCGTGAAAACACTCCCAATAAATCCTCAGCTATTTTCCATTTCCTGCAGACTGAAGGAAGGGCAAAGTCCTTCATCCCTGGGAATCATTTAGTGACCTCACAGTTCAAAAGGGGAAACCACAAGGATATAGTGAAATGAAGATGTGAGCAAAGGGCGAGTTAAGACTTCCCCTCTAGCTTTATTGTGCAGAAATTTTGAGATTCATTCATGAATTCAGGATTTTGCTTGTCTTCTGGAGAAACAGATCTGGATATAAAGCTCTTTTTTATTTTTAAAAATTCTAATTATATAAAGAAAGCAGAATGCATTACAATTCATATTACACATATGGAGCACAATTTTTCATATCTCTGGTTATACACAAAGTCACACCATTTGTGTCTTCACACATGTTCTTAGGGTAATGATGTCCATCTCATTCCACCATCTTTCCTACCCTCCTCCCCCCTCCCTTCCTCCCTCCCCTTTTGCCCTTTTCCCTATCTAGAGAGGATATAAGGCTCTTGAAGCACAAAGCAGAGATCTGCCCTGTCTACTTTTCTTGAATGATTTCCTCAAAAGCAGCTTAGTTTTTCTTTTTGGGCTAGTAAACATGGCCAAGGAGATTGTCACTTGTATTTTCTCACAGAAAACTAACAAGTGAATGAGTTATTTTTTTGTCTTCTCAAATAAATACATAAATAATCCATCATAATTGCAGTGAAAATGTAAAGAATTGAATCAAGGAAAGGAGAAGACTTAGAAATGGAAAGGGAGGGTAGCAGACTGAGGCATGGAGGTCAGAAAGAGGAAATTCTAGGAATAAACTAAGTTTTAAAATAATTCATTTCTGTTGAAGTCTTTCTCTAACTTGTTCAAAGTGTTGATTTAGTGACCACTCTTGTGCTTAGGGGGTCAGAAACGTGCAAAGACTTTACAGCCTAATGTCACACCATTCAGAGATGCACTCTGCCTTAGGGAGCATCTACCACTGGGACATCAATGGGAGCATGAGCAGTAGAAGGGGAGAGTGACTCATCAGGATGCTGTAGTCTCCAGGTTGCTGTTTATTGCACCCCAAAGCATATTTAATATCCTAGAATAATTTTACATTGAGTCCATGCAAAATTACTATTGTTAAGATTTCAACATCTTAATATTCCACAGAACTGTCTTGGTTTGATTTTGATGGGGATAGGATGAAGGCGAGTTATTCTCAGCCTACAAAAGGCTCTGGGTAAGGTGCTGGGCAACTGTATCAGATGTATTTGATACATGGAGACTGTAAGATTTTACATATTTATTCAAAAGAGGGTATGAGTAAAAATACTTCCAGAAACACTAACCTGAGCCAGAAAGAAGAACAGTTTGGGAAGTGTTCTTCACTTGACAAATACCTATGACGCATTCTACTTTTTGATACTACTACTACTATGACACCCAGGTGATGATGTTTAATAAGAATTGGGTATGTAAATAGAGAGCTCAGATGAGTTATGGCTTGAGAGAGATTCGGGATCATCTATCAACAGAAATGTCAAGCATGGACTAAGAAGTGTCTTTTGTTGTATATAACACAAAGAGTTTATGGTTGACTTTGGTCAGGGCAGTTTGAGTTGAGGAAAAAATATGGAAGACAGTTTGAAGAAAGTAGGAAGTAAGAGAGAAGGGACTGCACCTGTAGATAATCCTTTCAGGCAGCTTCACTGGGAAAGGGAAGACTGGAATAAATCTCCAAGATGGAGTGAAAATTTGGAATCAAGGGAGAGCTTTTAAAATGGGAGGTGATTCGGTACAAAGTATTTCAACATGTATGACTCAGCCAAGCAATTACTGTTTTGTGTACTTTCAAGGTCAGTCAAGTGTAGACACAGAAGGGACACAGGAGAGACACAGGAAAGTAGATTCAGTTATATTCATAGATCCTAGCAAGACAGAGTCACATGGGGGTGTGGTCCTCCAAGGGAGCCAGTTTAACCAAATAGATAGGGGATGGAGAGAGAGCATGTGCCTTGATTGAAGGTTAGAAATGGGATACACTAACAAAAAGTGTGAGAGGATTTTAAAAGTGTATTTGAATGCCATTAGGACATAGGCAGGGAAAGACAGCGTAGGGAACTTATGACAGGTTGCCTAGACAAGATTGAGCTTGTTTGTGGGCATGTTAAAAATATGAAGTTGTGAAATTTATAATACAACTACCAGTTTACTGAATGTTTGTTAAAAGCCCATTATGAGGTAGAATAGGAGATAAGGAATGCATAGTTCTTCCTCTCAGGGATCTTGAAATTAGGTCACTCAATAAGGCTAATCACTAATAAGAGTAGGCTGGACATACAGTTTATCAAAGTATGAGCAGTGTTATGTTATATGTATTAAAATATTGAAGGTTATGCATTAATGTTGGGTCAGGAAAGATATTACAGAGAAAGTAGACCTGAAGGATAAAAGATTCAGAAGGAGGAGGAAAATCAAAGCACAAAGATCGTAACCCAACACAACACCCCACTCTTCATGGTGTTGTGTTGGGTCATTACACAATAGTCTTAAAGGTCATGCAGGAAATGTTGAATTCTTATTATGAGGACTTTGAACTCCAGGTTCATAAGTTGGTTTAATCTTGTGAGGTTATGGTTTAGATATGAGGTCCCCCCTCCCCCAAAAGCTCATATATGAGTCACTGCAAGAAAGTTTAGGGGTGAAATGATTGGGTTATGATAGCCTTCACAAAATCAATGCGTTAATCCCATGTTAGGGATTAACTGGGTGGCAGGTGGAGTGTGGCTGGAGGTGAGTCACTGGGGGCATGCCTTTGGGGTTTATATTTTGTCCCTGGTGAGTGGGGTTATCTCTCTCTCCTTCCTGGTACCATATCCTGAGTTGATTCCCTCCACCTTTTTTACCATGATTTTGTGCCTCAACTTGAGCCCAGAGAAATGGAATTGGCCACCTATGGAGTGAGACCTCTAAAGCTGTGAGTGCCAAATAAACTTTTCCTCCTTTAAAATTGTTCTTGTCAGGTCTTTTGGCCACAGTGGCAAAAAAAAAAAAAAAAAAAAGCTGACTAAAACAGTGAGCAATTGGAAATGTTTGGAGACAGGAAGTAAGGCAGCTGGTTAGGAAACTCATGGAACAGACTGGGCGAGAGGCTCCATTATGGTGGCAGTGGTAGGATTCATATGAAAGAGAATTAATACATTCATTAATTCAACAGATATTTACTTATTGCTTACTATGTGTGACGCAGACATTGGGCCTCTAATCTCAAGGAGCTCCTAGTCACAGTGTCATAAGATATACAACAAAGGGATATAGCCATGAGAAGAGATCAGGTAAGAGGGATATGTGTGTAGAGGAAACAAGGGAGAGGGAGAGAGAGAGATTCACATTTTACTGAAAGGATATAATAGGAGGGGAAACCTGAAATGAGTCTGGGGTTTTGTAACAGGAAGATGCTAGTGATGTTAGTTGGACTGATGTCATCATAACAGTGGGGGCAGAATTATAACTTCTGTGGACTTAAGATTCATTAGGAGGTGAGAAATTGAGGACAGAGAGATAGGAGAAACGTGTTCAGAGGTAAATATGTGATGGTTACTGGGGTCAAGAAGTTGGAGAATAAAAGATAAAACATGATTCTACAATTTTGAGTGAATGGTGGCACCATTGGGCCAAACAGGGAGATCAAGAGGACAATGACCTAAATTGAAAGGAGCTTTGGTTTGGCTCTTGATTGAATTTGAAGTTTGGTAGATGTTTAGTCTGTAGTTCAAAAAGAAGTTTAAAAAATTAAAAAAAAAAAACATTAGAACTAGATACTACATAGAGCTCATTTAGATGTGCATCAAATAGGTAGTTGAAGTCAAGGTCATATAATATAAAACTGTAGAAGGAAGAAAAATATAAAGGACAGGCAAAGGAATGGCAAAGAAGATTACACCAGGAAGTTGACTGATGTGGCATGGGTTTTCAATATATGTGAATGATTAGTATTTTAGAGTCATATGAAATGAAGACAGCACTTGCTGATTGTCTACTCTGTGCCAAGTCCATGTTATTCCACTTCCCTTTCCCAACCACACATCTAAAGTTGGGCATCATCAGCCATGTTTCATACATGACCAAACCAGATGTTGACACCTTGGCTGGGGTCAGAATCAAGAAACCACAGGGTTGAGGTTTGAACACACATTCATCAAAGACTAACAATACAATAAGGTCTTACAATTTTATAAGTAAAATTAGAGTAAAGGAATCAAGGGAAATAACTTAAAGGACCTCTTACTGAATAGGCTCGACGTTCTTTGTTAAGCAAGAGGAGAGGTATCTGCTGAGAGTGAGAGAGGAGATCGAGGAGAGTAAACAAGAATTGAAATAGCAACTGTAGAAAATTAGGTGTCATTAAGACATGAAGGAAAGAAGTCAAGTTTAGAGAACATGGAATTTCAGTGAACAGAACTGGTAAGTGGAGAGTGATTGTAGAAAATTCTGGAAAATGTAAAATCTCTAGATGTCAAATAATTTTGAAATCCCTGGCAGCATAGAGCTCACAGCTATCTGGAGCTTGGCATGGGAGGAATGGCAGAAGATGCAGGGGCTAGATTTGTGGTTAAGTGTTTGACCGAATGGTCATCCAGGGAGCCCAGACTTGGCAGGAAGGTAAAGAGAGATAGAAAAAGGCTGATGGTCTCAAAATTAGGAGAAATGGAGGGATTTGTGCAAAAGACATTTGGAAAGTCAAGGGTTAGAGGCACAGTGAGAGATGTTTGTAATGACAGTAGATGTTTAAAGCAGGCGTGATCCATGTTGGAGTATGGGGCAGAGCTCTGTTAGGAACTGACTAGTGTGAGGAGGTGGATGTCACTGAGGTGCAGGGTCAAGGACCTGTTAGGCTGGGACCTACGGAGGGTTGAATCTATACAACTGAACAGCACACTGGGTCCAGGATGAAAATGCAGCTGGCCATGAAAGCCAGAGTGGAAACTCTTTGTCAGAATAAGCTAGGCCGACCTAAGGAGCCTGGAAAAGAAAGTAAGGGGAGGAGAAGTTAAGCTAATTAGTGATCTGCTAATGCTTAATTTTTTTTATTTGTTCTTTTTAGTTATAAATGACAGTATAATGTACTTTGACATATCACACATACATAGAATATAACATGTACCAGTGTGTGGAGTTACATTGGTCATATACTCATATATGAACATAGGAAAGTTATGTCTGTTTAATTCTACTGTCTTTTCTATTCCCTTCTCCCTTCTCTTCGCTTTGTTACCTTTTGTCTAATCCAATGGAATTCTATTATTCCCCTCCTCAACCTCCCTTGTTTTGGGTTAGCAATCCCAAATCAGAGAGAATATAGGGCTTTTGGTTATTGGGATTGACTTATTTTACTTAGAATGATATTCTCCAACTCTATCCATTTGCCTGCAAATGCCATAATTTCATTTTTTATGGCTGAGTAATATTCCATTGTGTATATGCATCACATTTTCTTTATCCATTTGTCTGTTGAAGAGCATCTAATTTGTTGGTTCCAAGGCTTAGCTATTATGAATTGAGCTGCTATAAACAAACATGGTTGTAGCTGTGTCAATGTAGTATGCTGATTTTAAATTCTTTCGATATATGCCAAGGAATGGGATAACTGGGTCAAATGGTGGTTCCATTCCAAGTTTTCTGAGAAATCTCCATATTCTCTGTAACTTTTTAGTAGGCTCTTACACACATAAACTCATTTAATCTTTACAAGGGACTGCTGCTTTATTACCATTTCAGAGGTGAAGGATCAGAAGTCTTTGTTTTGGGGTTTTTCTGAATATCAATTCATTTGAAGCTTAAAGTAAAAACTTTAAATGGCATTTGTAGCATGCAAATAGTATGCAAGTGATTAAATAATATATGTATATTATTGTATATAACATATGTGTATGTTATATACAATCAACATTTTATTTTTTTAATTTTTTTATTGATTGTTAAAAACATTACAGAGCTCATGATATATCATCTTTCATACATTTGACTCAATTGGGTTTTGAACTCCCATTTTTACCCCAAATACAGATTGCAGAATCACATCTGTTACACACTCATATTTTTACATAATGGCATATTAGTGACTGTTGTATTCTGCTACCATTCCTATCCTATCCCCTACTATCCCCCCTCCCCTCCCCTCCCCTCCCATCTTCCCTCTCTACCTCCTCTGCTGTTGATTATTGGAAATTTGTGTCATCAAAATGGGTGCACTAATATGTTAAGGACTTAATCTTTTCCTACTATTTCCAAGGTATTACATATGGAAATAAAATCATTGACAGCAGGGCTGGGGATGTGGCTCAAGCGGTAGCGCGCTCGCCTGGCATGCGCGCGGCCCGGGTTCGATCCTCAGCACCACATACCAACAAAGATGTTGTGTCCGCCGAGAATTAAAAAATAAAATAAATATTAAAAATTCTCTCTCTCTCTCTCTCTCTCTCCTCTCTCACTCTCTCTTTAAAAAAAAAAAAATCATTGACAGCATATTTTCTAATAAATATCAGAAAACTGTGATGAGAACTGAGAAATAAATGAAATGAATAGCATAAATTTAACATAAACAGACCAAATTCTATATTATTCTATACAGTGATATTAATATCAAACCTTGAATATTAAAGTATATCCAAAAAATAAGCCATATCTATCTCTGCAAATGACTCTCATACATTACCTCAAATTTATAGATGATGAAACCAAGGCTTGGAGAAGAAAGAAAGAAAAAAAACAAAACAAAAATCTTGCCCAGCTTTACAGAGTTAGTATTCAAATTCAGATCAGTCTGTGTAAAGCCCGTATTCTTTCCACTACTCCCCCTGTGAAATCCTAGTACTCTGAAGAAATGTCTTTTATGTTGGTTTCAATGTCTTCTCAAAATGATAAAAGGAAGTGGCAGATTGACAACGTTTATAATAAAACTAGATTGGACTATCCAGCTCTTAGGAAGAGCTTGCAACAATCTTTCATCACTTTATGCTCTGGTCTTGAATTTGTGCAACACTTTGAAAATCCTTGAAAGTAGTCTTGAACTAAAAAGGTAGAAAGTCAGAAAGCTGGATAGATGCTGACGACAATGGGAAGGAAGTTGTCTGTCTACCCACCTTCATGCTGGATGTATGTGTTAGGCTTGTTGGAAATGCTGGATGAAATCCCACACCATCATGGGATAGAGTACCACAGTCTGTATGTATTTCCAGCTATTTTAGCCAATAGGAAAGAAAAATCTTACAACGTTGTGGTGAAATTCTCTCTTTGTTTTGAAATGACTTTACCTAGGTCAGTGAACTCAACATATGTATGTTTCAGCAAAATTAAATCCTTGCTTCTCCCTTGATCTCTCACCTCTGCAGCACTGGAACTTGTGGCCTCTTTGTCTTCAGGTAAGCTTTACCCACTCCTGTCTTTGCATTGCCATTATCACATCTTCCTGTTTTCTATTCCTTTGCCCTTCGTGAGGAGGTTCATCTTTACTCTTGCTTTTGCAACTTTTCCTGTAACCTTATATATAACGGCATACTCCTGTTCATTTTTATTTGTTTTGTGTTAGCCTAGGACCTTTTATGACGTCTTCTAGCTCTCTTGAAACTGTATAGTTTTTCCTATTTTTTTTCCCCAGGTGCTAAAGATATTATCATCCAATTTCCCCAGAATGGTCTCTCTTTGTCCTTCTCTCACTGTTTTACTTTATCTCTTCTTGCTGTCTTCTTTTTCTTACTTTTTTTTCTTTTAAATCTTTCTTTTATTTGGACTTCAATAGCCTCACTGTTTGCTCTTCTTAAACTCTGGGTTGAAAAAACTTCTCCCTGTGAAACTCCCCCAAGAGGACTTGTCTCCGAAGTCCTCTCTTATCTTTTAACTTTAATTCTCTTTTATTCTTATTAAATTCTCCTCCAATAAAAACGAATAGATTTTCTTCATTCTTTAACTGAAAGTCTTTCCTTCAATCCATTCCAAACTCATCAGACATTTGATTCACTTTCTCACCTCTGACTTTCTTGGTGACCTTCTTCCAACTACTTTTTCACTATCCTCTCCACTGAAATTGTACTTATTAAGGAAGTTCTAATGATTCACTCCTGGACAAATTGGATGTTCTTTGATCTGTGATCCTCATCTTTCCTGGAAATAACTCTGTCCATGGGCTGGTAGATCATCTCTGAAATGCTTTCAAAGCAAGATGGGATTCTTCTTTTTTTTTTTTTTTTAAGTAACAAAATATCTTCCTGGTATTTTGGTATATGATGGCTTTGGTAGAAACACCAGATGAAGATATGAATATCCTGTAGGTACTTTGTGCATCATTTTGTTTAATTTGCCTTTGAGAATCAGAGATGACTTGCTATCTGCATTTCTAATAGCTCCTTTTAAAAGTGTCCTGACTTTTCAGTTGGTTTTGAATGGTCAATAAATGGATTTTTAAAATTTGGCCATGGTTCTCCTCTCTGAAAGACAGACTTCTGAGTCAGTATTATTACCATTACCATCCCCTTTCCCCACACACTGAATTCCCTTAAATCTAATTTGCAAGTTATCACTTCAGACAATATAAGTAAATGACATTTTAAAAATAATTTCCTTAGTTGTTTTTCATTCATACTTCCAACCTCCCCAGACTTAAACTCAATTGAAAATTAGAACTTTAAACATTTTTGAATTAAACTTGAAAGAATAAACATTCCTTTCCAAAATTCCAATTAATAATGAAAATTATATTACCCATTATTGGCTCCATAAAGTAGTTAGTACTTTTGTAGCTGTATTAGTTTTTGACAAATTTTAATCTTCCTTATGAGCAATAAGAGTAAAAAGCTCCAGCAGTAGGGGAAAAAAATGGTTTCAAAAACATAAAGGTTGTGGCTTTGTAACAAAAGCTTTAGAATTCCAAGTTCAGGCTGTCGATGTCTATTTTTCCTTGCCAAGTATAAGGGGTGTAGCCTTAGATTCTCTGATTCCTTCATACAAGCGTATGTCACTGCCTATTAACATTATTTAAATATAGATTTCTTAATTCCTGAGAATGCTGCTGAAAATAGTGTTTTGACTAATAAAATGCAGAAGACAAAGGATTCAAAGACAAAGGAAAGGTATGCACTGACTGATGTGTGTCATTTTAATAACATAATTACTTGATAAGCACTTACATGATTTAGTTACTGATCTTCAACCTTTCAGAGCCAGAGAATGAATTAGTGATGTGTTGTACCCAGGTACTGCCAAAAACTGTGAGCAATGCTCTATTCTGTGGTATTTTAAGAGACACACACCTGAATTGTATTGTTAAGTAGCCCATTATATAAAGCAGGACAGTTTAGTGAAAACATTTCACAGCAGAATCAGATTGCTTTCTAACTCAGTGCTCCCCTTAATTTCTCCAGGTTGGATGCATTTTTAGAGTAGAGAAGAAAATAACATGGTTTTGGTTTTTGTTTTCCTTTTTTGACTTATGGGTGACTAAGGAAAAATTCAGAAGGGTGGTCTACCAGGATTACCATTCTACTAGGATTACATAACTGATAACATTATCCAGAGTATCAAGGCTAGACATTGTTTTCTACCCAGAACTTAGACTCATTCTTAAGAAGGTTTATCATGGGCATGAAGAAGAAACATTGACAATTCTTCCTAGGGCTAAAGATACTAGTTCACCGGTGATGAGATACTGTTCTTAGAGCAAACCCACTCAATGTGGCCCTGTCCAAGTTCTGTTACATAGATGAGGTTAGGTTAAAAATGATTATTACAGGAAATTAAACTTTAGCATCCATTTATCCATTAACTTATATTTACTGAGCACTTATTGGACGCAGAGACTGCCCGAAACTAGGGATGAAACAGTGAGCAAGAAATTGTCATTAATCTATTAGGGTGAGAGGCAATTAGAAATACAGACGATTCCTGGTTTTATGAACAATTATAATATAAGAGGATAAATGCTACAGCAGTTTTAAGTTCAGGGTACAATGTGAACACAGAGGAAGGACATCCAGTTATGGCTGTGGTCCAGGGGAGATTTCCTAGAAGTAATGCTCAGACTGATATTCAAATATGATCAGGGTTGGCTATCTAAAGAGGAGCCACGGCAGGAGAATGTTCTAGGAACTGGGAACAGCCTGGGCAAAGTCCCAAAGGTGAAAATATGTGACACACTCAGGGCATGTCATATAGTTCGAGGAGTAGGGAGAAAAGAAGCTGGAGAAAAAAATGACAATCAATTCATGACCAGTTTGTTTGCCTGCTAAGAAGTGTGGTAATTATTCTAATGGTAATAGAGTTATGGAAGGTTTTTTAAATTAAATTATGGAAGATTTTGAGCAGATCAGTGACACAGACATATTTGTGTTTTAGAAAGATCATAGTCATGTACTGATAGGTGAAAGGAGAGCAAGAATGAAAATGGAAAACAGTCTGCTAAGGAGACTTACAGTCATCTAGGAAAGAGATGATGGTGACTGAGATGGGGCAATTAGATGGATGTGGGAGGTAGAATTGGTGGAATATGGTTATTGGCTATTAGAAATCAAAGAATGGGAAGATTGAAAGAGGTTTTTTGAGTCTTTTCTGGGCCACTAAAAGGAAGACAATGTCATTAGTAAGAAAGAACAGGAAGGAATGTAGATTAAATAGTTGAATTCATTGTGGATATGTTGACTTTAAAATGACTATGCCAAATAGAGTAAGGGCAGTCCCACTTGTTTGGGGGTTATTAGAGGAAGTTTTTTTCTTTCTTTCTTTCTCTTTCTTTTTTTTAAAGCAAAGCAGAAGCAAAATTTATTAAAGGACAGTAAAGGAAATCCATGCATACCCCAAAGCAGGTTGTAGACACCCCTCATGTCTCAGATGTGAGAAGAGCTTTCTGACTACACATAGGATTTTCTTGGGAAGAAAATATAGTTTCCAGGAAAGCTTTTGCAAAAATCAAATCCCAAGTCACATTTACTATTTGGGTTTCATAATGTTTCTTCCTGGTTAAACAGTTTACCATAAATCAGTTGTGAGTACATTGTGTAGGATCTTAATACAGTGACATTTAAATTGCTTATGATTTTGGTCTTGCTGATCTGGTACATGTCTATGCTGGAAGTCTTGTTCATCTAACTAAAGAGGCAGATATGGCTGGTCATGCTCATTGATACAGGGCTACATCTAGTAAAGGCCTCTCTCTCTATCACCTCTTGTTTTAGTCAGTTTTGGTATTATTGTGACCAATATACCTTACAACAACAGTACAAAGGAGGAAAAGTATATTTTGACTCATGATTTCAGGTGTTTAGTCCATATTTGGCTGATTGATTATTCTGGGCCCAGCAAAGGTAGAGGAAAGTAACTGAGAACATGGGGGTGGGGGTACAGAGTGCCAGGGTGAGCGAGAATGATCATGCACTCTCTGCTCATCAGGGAGAAAATATAAACCCCAAAGGCACACATGCACATATATTTCCTTTACTGTCCTTTAATAAATTTTGCTTCTGCCTTGCTTAAAAAAAAGAAAGAAAAAAGAAAAAAAAACTTCCTCTAATAACTCACTGTCCAATACTACCTGCCTACAGTTTCCACCCAGTTAATCCATAGCAGTGGATTAATCAACTAATTAGGCTGCACACTCTTGTAATCTAATCATTTTGCCTCTGAGACTTCTTGCATTGTCTCACTCATGAGCTTTTGGGGGACACCTCATATCTAAACCATAACATTCTGCACCCAAAAGCTCACTCCCATCTGAAAATGAAAAATACACTTAGTCCATTTCCAAGAATCCCCCCAATTTAATAATTTCAGCATTGCCAAAAGTCTAAGTGTCCAAGTCCAAGATCTCATCTGAGACTCAAGACAAACTCATGAATGTTTTCCTTGTAAAGAGTAAAAGAAAGTTATAGGATTTCATACACACACACACACACACACACACACACACACACACACACACAAATATCCAATATATAATGGCAAACAGTAAACTTTTCCATTCCACAAGGGAGAAATAGGAACATAGAAAGAAGGGATAGGACCAAAGGAAGATCAAAATAAAGCTGGGAAAACAAGTCCTATAATTCATGTGTAGCTTCAGAGGTACATGGCATCATGATGTTCTCTCCAAAGGGCTTGTGTAGCTCCAACCTTATGGCCTTGGTGTTTGCAAGCATCTCTCAGGGCTTGTCTCTGCTAGATTTCTGCAGCTTTCCTGGGATGACCTCACATGCTACTGGCAACTCTTAATCTAGGGAGCTTCTACTGCTGCTTCAGTTTCCTTTTCACATCTTCATGAATCACCTCGGTGGCAGCCTTGCAGGGACTCTGGCCCTGCTATACTTTGTCTGGCTTCCCAGTATTTCCTTTGAAATTTCTTTGGAAGCCTTCCTTCATGACCCCCTAACTCCAGCATCCTAAAGTCTTGCAGAACCAGTACCATCTGGTTGATGCTAAGGTCTGCCACCATTCTGAACAGTAACCAAGCATCCTGGGAACTTGGCTGTAGCAGCCCCTGAGTGCCTGGGCAACTGAGCATAGTCAAACAATTTCCTAGGCTGCTGTGTGCAAGCAGTGTTTCCTCATGGTCTCTTCTCAAAGGAAATTTTATTTTTACACCCTTGAACCTGAGGTGAGTATGCTCTTGCCAATTCCTGAGATACCTTCAAGTCATCTTTCCTCTTATTATTTTTTTGTAAAGTACTTAAATTTCTTTATCGACTACAATGTCTTTAACAACCACATCTTCCTAGTTTTACCTGTATTTTCCTTGTCAAAGTGTTTTTCAAATCTTTCTGATTATCATATTAAACTTAACTGAAAGCTAGCCACCAGCAATATCCATGCCACTGCCTGGATACTATGATTCCTTGAACTTTTTTTCCAACAGATTAATTAGCATATCATCTTTAAATTCAGCTTCACAAAAATTCTCATGACATGGTCAAAATGTAGACAACTTCTTTTCCAGAACATAGCATGCATGGTCCATCTTCTAATTTCCAATAGAGTCCTCCTCCTCTGAAATCTCAAAAAGAGTCTTTTCTGTCCATAGTCCTATCAGCATTCTAGTCTTCTAAGCCCCCATCAGAACTGCCAATTAAGTTCTGCTTATAATATTCTAAAGCTTTCCATCATAAATCTCTAAAATTTTCAAGAGTAATACACACACACACACACACACACACACACACACACACCAGCAACATCTGCAATGACTTCTAAAGCACATGGGGGTCAGGCTAGTTACAGAAACGACCCCATTTCTCAGTACCAATTTTGTTTTAATCAGCTGTTGAATCACTATGACCCATGTACCTGTCAAGTACAATGTGGAGGAGGGAAAGTTTATTTTGACTTATGGTGAGGCAGAGGGAAGCAGCTCAGAACAGGGAAAACAGGAAGAAGAGCTAAGGGTAGTTCTTATGGATCAATTATATAAATGAAATCAAGAAGTCTTCTCATTACTAATTTCATATTTCAGAACTATTTCCCAAAGAGAAGGTGATCTCATTACTAATTTCATATTTCAGAACTATTTCCCAAAGAGAAGGTGATTACTCACAAAAATAGAGTTGAGGCTTGGGCAGGGGTGTGGTCTTAGTCTACCCTTCAGTTCTTCAGTTAGAAGTGAGAGAGAGTTCTAGAAAGCAGGCTCTGCTGGCAGTGGAAGTTCAAAGCCACAAATTTCCTGAGTCATCTGTTCCATCTCCTCAAAGAACAGGCAGTCTAGGTGTTGCATACTCCTGGCAGGCTAGGGAGCATCTATTTTGGGTGCAAGAGCCAGAAATGTAATCAATATAAAAAGTTGTGTGTGTTGTGGGGGTGGGAGAGAGAGAGGGAATTTACAGAGAAGAGTCTGGATGTGTTGCAAAATGACAGGAGTAAAGCACATAAGATGAGTGTCGCGTCTACCCGCCAGCAGGAATGACGACAACAACAGGATTCTTCTTTAACACGCTTTATTGGGAGCATCCATTAGGTATAGATGAGAGGAAAGACCCCGAGCCCGAGAAAACCACCCCTTATATACTTCAACTGCAGCCCTGCTCGTACACCATTGGACAAAGAGCGCATAGCAACACAGCAGCAGCCAATAGAATGATAGACCCAGCACTTGCACACAAGGCAAGAGACACCCAGTTCCAGCTTGTGCAAAACAACAAGCACTTCTTGAAAACAGTTTGTTCCAGGAGCTGGACAATTGATACATTCCATTCTAGGGAGTGGCTGAAAACAAAGAACTGGGTCTCAGCCCAAGAATTAGGCTCACGCCCACACAAGGCAGCACAGCAAAATAGCTCACCACAGATGAGCTAGATTCCCTTACCAAGAAGGGGACATGAAGATTCAGAGACCTAAAGTAGAGTTTGCAGGCAAGAATGCTTTGTGGACCTGTTCTGGAGGCTAAGGCTGATGTTAGACTCTGATTTTTGGATATTATCAGGTACAAGGTGTTAATCTGTATTCATGAAGTCAGAAATAGGGCAGATACCCATGTTCTCAAGTCCTTCAATTCCTTTGCATAGACCCCATTTAATTTGGGTGATGATTTCAGCGTTAGAACTTCAGATATGAATGCTGCTCCTATGGGTGGATGACTTGTTTGAGATTTTGAGATAGGGAAGGACAGATAGAGTGGAGACCTATGGAATGTGTAGGCAAAATTGGTGACTAGACTTTGAGGAGGAGTTACATATGGGTCTTCCAGGAAATGTCACAGTTGTAGGAATCTTTTGGGGAGATATTGAGATTAAAGGGTTGATATGGGCAGTAGGTCATAGCAGAAGCTTCTTGGGGTATCCCTATATGCTATTCCATAAAGGTGGTCTTTTAGGTTGCTGGCCTTAGCAGGGGAGTTCTTTAGCATTCTCCCTATAGGCATCTTGATTGAGTAGGAAAACTGAGCTTCTGGAATGGGGCTTAAATGCAAGGCTTTTCTTAGATCATTGTCTTTTGATTTGGACATAGAAGAAGATGCCTGTGATCAGCAAAAGGACCCAGGATATATCTGATGATGCTAGATGGCTAGGGTGTTATGGGGAAAATGGTCAAATCCTAACAGTGATGAGTGTGGGGTTGTATGAATTAGACTGTATACTACTTAGCCAGGTCCGCTTGTACTTTAATGGTCTTCCTGCCCATACGTCAGCTTTGTGAAAACCAGGTTAGGCATGAATGGGCATTTCCATGAATTCTTGTTTCTCCTTGCTTCTCTGGCCCAGGATATTACTCATAGTTTAGAAGTGTGCAGAAGACCCAGTTATGCTCCTGTTACTACACTTAGGTTGTTGCTTTAAGGGAAATCAGAAGGCTTATTGCTCAGATAAGTTTGTTATGCAGAATCTCCTTGTTGGAAATGTACCCATAGTTCTCAGTCAGTCAACTCTGTTGGTTCTGTTATCCTATCATGTGTTGTCCTTAGTGAAACTTATGAATCATGTCTTTAGATACATTTTGAAGCATGGGCCTTTCAAAAATCTATCTCAGGGTAATATGAAAACCAGGGGATTTCCTTTGAAAGAGACAGAATATTCATTGAGTTTACCACTTGACATTTCTAGACAAAAGTGAGGCAAGGAATATTTCTTGCTTGAATTTCCAGAAAACTATTAGCTCTACATTGCTCTGAAAACTTGCACCTACAGCAAGCAATGCAGATTGACAGAATACCCTCCAAGAAACTTAAGAGGTATGACTGTGGGTGACAGACAGGGTTCTGTGAATATGCGTTCTATAACCTCAGAGCTAACACCACTTAATGGAGATTATTCCTTTTCACCTGAAGGTCACTTCCATGAACCAAAGCCCAGCCATCTGTCTGCTTTAGCAGACTGGCCTGGGGGTATTCCTTCTAAAAGATACTAGGAAATGCTCTTTCTGCATGAGATGGTCTTGATGACATTTAGGCAGCAATCTTAAAAGACACAACAGATTCTTTTTTTTTTTTCTGTCTAGGAACGTGTTGGTTCGGCTTTTGTGAGAATCTATTTGGTAGGCAATTCTGGATTTGCTGTTAGCCAATGATTGGTCTCTTATCCTAGTGATTTGAGAGCTTTGACAGAACATGGGGATGATTAATGGTGGCAGGGATGGCCTAGATATATTTGGATGGTGTCATGCACGCTTACAGGCCAAATAGATTTTTGGCTCATATTGTTAAAGAAAAAAAAAAAAACCTTATATGCAAGACTGATGTGCTTATTCTGAAAAAGTTCCAAACGGATAAAAATCCTATCCAATGAACCATTATTCATTCATTTCAGTGTCTAACAGCTTTTAAATATCCTCAGATGTTTTGTATTACATAGACAGGGAGCCATGTCTAGAGCATAGAATTAATTAGGATTACAAGGGATGATAAAAATTACAGTTTTTTCGAAATGGTTCTAGGAAATGGAGATGGAAGTCTGCGAAGGTGAATCTGCAGGCCCCTCCCCTAATTCCCTTTCACTCAGGGTACACCCACTTTCATCTGGATTCTCCAGTAAAATCTTCTTTGAACAGTGCATTTATTTGGTTTAAAAATATTTTTAAAACTATTGGTGTAATTTGTTTTCTTGTTTATAGAAGTGAAACAAGGTCCTCAGATTGGTAAATGGCTTGCTTAAATACCCACTGATGTTGAATAGAAGAATAATTTTATCCTCCTTATTCCCAGTTTGGCTCCTTCCTAGTTGTTACCTAAATTCCTAGCATGGCTCCAGATATAACCTATGGCCTGGGTGGCCTAGTCTCAAAGGGTGCATTAGAGAACTTTATAAGATTCTAGTTCCACATTAATTTATTAGGGTTTACAAAACGGAAAATTGCTACTGTTGTATGTGGGAAATAGGGAAATACCTGAAAATTTATAGTTTTGACTATTTCAGTTTTCTTCCATGTTTTTAATATGGTAACGAGAATGCAAGGAGACATATGTTTCTCAAATTTATATAAGTATAGAATCTTCTTTTCATGGAACAACCAGAGGTATCAATTTTCCATAATGTGCACTTTTTGAAGCATGCTATCCTAACCCAGAGTTATCATGGGAGATCTTGAGTCTTTGGAAATATGAAAATATTGTGGATATAGAATGTGTTAAGCAAAACATACTCAGTATGAGTGGCATATGTAGTATCACCGAGTGACCAATTGAAAATTGGGGACAAGGAATCAAATAGCTATAATTGTTGAAAATATTTTGATAAATGTTATTATATAATATAATCTCCTGGTTGTATAAGATGTTACAAGTATTTGGGGGGAAGAGGGAAACACCAGAAATCCTCCAATTCCCAATGGTTCATAACATCTTTAATTTTCACCATTATTTCATTCTTCTAGGTTATTATCACTCTAGATAAAAGTATGATTAAATCACTGACACTGACACACCAGTTTAAAATTCTGTCATTTTTATTAGTTCAGTTAGTGGTCTGAAAAGACAGCACTGCACATAACTGCATAGCACTGGCTCCAACAGTAGCCTTTCCAGATTCAGGTCCCTGCTCTGTCACTTTCTGGTGCTGTGATTCTGGGTAAGTTACTTAATTCTTCTGTGCCTTTATTCATCAGCTGTAAAATGGGGTATTACTTGGGGAATGCAGTTCTGAATAGTGCCTTGAAGTTTTTTTGATGGTTTGAAAAAAGGTAGAAAACAGGAAGAAACAGTTCACCAAAAGTAGAAACTTACATGTACTGGGAAAAACAATAAAGTCTGTTTCGAAATTGTTATCTATTCCTCAGAATTCTGAGGTAACATTCTTGATGTTTACTTACACAGGCTTCTCTTCATCTTTTTTTTTTTAAAAAATTTGTTCTAATTACTTATACATGACAGTAGAATGCATTTTGATACATCCTACATAAATGAAGTATAACTTCTCATTCTTCTGGTTGTAGGTGATGTAGAATCAGGTTGGTCAAGAAATCATATATGTACCTGGGGTAATAATGTCCCATTCATTCTACTATCCTTCGTACCCCCACATTTCCTCCCCTAGCTTCACTCCGCTCTGCCTAATCTGAGCTAACTCTCTTCTTCCCTAGTCAACCCCTTTATTGTGAATCAGCATCCTCATATCAGAGAAAACATTCAGGCTTTGATTTTTTTGGGGATTGGCTTACTGCACTTAGCATGATATTCTACAGCTCCATTCATTTACCTGAAAATGCCATCATTTCATTCTTCTTTGAAGCTGATTAATATTCATATATGCATATATATAATTATATATAATTATATATAATATATTATGTATAATTATTATATACAATATATTATTATATGTAATATAATTCTATGTATATAATTGATATATCAATTATATATATTATGATATATATATCTCACAATTTTTCTTTATTTATCTGTTGAAGGGCATCTAGGTTGGTTCCATAACTTGGCTATTGTGAATTGAGCTGCTATAAACATTGATGTGGCCATGTCACTGTAGAAAGCTGATTTTAAGTACTTTGGGTATAAATTGAAGTTTGGGATAGCTGGGTCAAATGGTGGCTCCATTACAAGTTTTCAGAGGAATTTCCATACTGCTTTCCACAGTGCTTACACCAAATTTGCAGTCCCACCAGCAATGTATGAGTGTACCCTTTTCCCCACATCCTCACCAACACTTATTTTTGCTTGCATTCTTGATAATTGCCATTCTGGCTGGAATGAGATGGAATCTTAAGAGTAGTTTTGATTTGCATGTGCATGGTGGCACATGCCTATAATCTCAGGGACTTGGGAGGCTGAGACAAGAGGATTGTAAGTTCAAAGTCAGTCTCAGCAACTTAATGAGACCCTGTCTCACAGTAAAAAGTGAAAAAAAGGCTGGGCATGTGGCTCAGTGGTTAAGTGCCCCTTGGTTCAATCCCTAGTATTAAAAAAATATAAATTGTAAAGGTAAGGATCAAGTACAAGTACTGGAGAAGACTAATATCACTTTGTTGATATATGCAAAGTAAAAACTCTTACACCCGGGAAAATGAAGTCATTGCCTTCATCCAGAAGGACCTCAAATTATATTTTTTAAAAAGAGTCTTATTCTTAAATGTCTCCCTGAGAAATCTAAATTTTTTTCTTCTTTAATTTCCAAAGTAATTCTCTTTGTAGTAAATTTTGCTTCTTATTAGTAAAGTCCATCCTTATTTAGGACCTGAACCATTCTTCATCTCCTCATAACTGTTTCTATCATGATGTTACATGGTGCCTTTTTAAAAAAAAATTTACAAAAGAATAGAGAATATTGACTATTTTTCTTATAATCTAAATTGGATACTCATATTGTACTAAGGATTTAACTGTTATTGAATAAAGCATTAGTAGAATTTTCCATTTCTTTTAGTATTCTATGCTGAAGTTGGGCCTAAAGCACAGAGGCATCTAGTTTTCTTTCTGTGCCAGAAGTGAATCAGTGGCTGAGATGGAACTAGGCCAACCACATACCAGGGGCAGTTCTAAGACTTCCTGGTACCACCTGTCAGCAGATCATTGATCAGTAAGAACATAATTGAATAATTCAGTAATCTTGTAATTTGCTTAAGAGTCCCAGAAGAAAATTATTGTCTCTTCTAATAACTTAATAGTTATAATAATTAAAGTATTTTTATTGTATTTTGCTTCGTACTTTTATTATATTTTGTTTCAACTATTGTATTTAAATTAGGTATTCACTGCAAGAAACTTTTCAGGGGGTTTAACATTGTTGTTCTCATTTTGCAGATGAGGAAACCTATAAGGACTTGGTTTGTGACTGTTGTGAATTAAAGGAATCATTTCTACGTTTCATTATCCATGCTATTTTTTCAAGACAAGTATCTTTATATTTGAAAGAGAGATAAAAATATTAGTTCATATAAGCACTAATATATCTGGGAATAATTAGCTGCTATTATTTTAGAAAATGTTCATGTCAAATTTCTGGGGGCTCTTTGGTTTTGGATTTTGATACTTAGGCATTTTCAATGAGCTGGCAAGGAGTTTAATTAGGGGAGTGGTCATTTATTTCCCTATTCCATTTGAGTTTGGCACTTGTTAATAAATTCTAACAGAAGTTAGAATTCATAGAACATGTATATTCAACTTTTTAAAAATCAGAAAACCACAATCAGCTGATTCATTCTTGCATCATTGACTATAATTAAACAAATATTAGAAAACCAAAAATTTTTGAGTCTGACTTTAAACATTCAAAACAAGATAATGGTAGAGCTTCAGATTCCATATCACTGTCTCAGAGCTTCAGCCCAAATATCTTCTCTTACTCAGTTGCTCAATGATGTTGGCTTACACTTTCTTTTATATTTACCCCATGGAAGATCAGGACAAAATAAGCTATGCTCAGCAGGTTGCCAGTATTTATGGAGTGTCTCCTGATGCCAGAACATGACCCCCAGTGCTTGGGGGAATTTTGAAAATGCCAAGACTCAGGTTCTTAGAAAGACGTATGTTGTCTAATGAGGAGTAGTGATAGATAAGTGAATGACAACCCTTAGACTTAACTCATTGCGTTAGAAAGTGAGATGAAATGATTCCATAAGGGAAGGACAGAGAAGGTCTAGGAAATGGAGGGGTAACAGATTTAAATTGCAGATATAGAGGCAGACAAAATGTGTGCTTGTCTGCTAATGAATTTCCTTTAATTGCAGACCTGAAATTAGCATCAGAGTCTTGGCTCTTTATTTTTATTTTTTGTAATACTCCGAATGGAACCCAAGGGAAATCTACTTGTAAGTCACACCCACCGACCCTTTGTAAGTTTTTATTTTGAGAAAGGGTCTCATTAATTTTCCAAGTCTGTCCTCACACTTGCATTCCTCCTGCCTTAGCCTCCAGGGTTCCTGGGATTCCAAGTGTGCACAGCCATGCCCAGCTGAGTCTTGGCTCTTTAAGAAAGTGAATATTTATCAAGAGATAGGCTCCCAGAGTAAGTATAAGCACCATTTCTAATTTTTAATCTAAGGGGTTATAGTTTCATAACAGAGGGGAAGAGAATGCCTAGAATTATTCTAACAATTTAAAAAAAAAATTTGGTGAAGTGAGGCCCTTTCTTCTCTTGTCACATCTGTAAGCCTAACAGCATGTAGAGAAGCAGTGCTGCAGACTTGCTGTGTGTTCTTTTGATGACTGATTTGTAGAGGTGTCTCTTTGGCTGCTTCCTTTATAAGGCCAATAGATGTAGTCCTGGTCCTTATCTAAGTGACCAGCTAGTGAGTGGCTGGATTGACAGATGAAAATGTTCTCTTAATTCCTTTAAAATTTGGGGATAATATTAGTCACACACATATTTTAAATATTGCATTTGGGTTTAAATCTAGATTCCCATAATATAATAAAGTTGTAAGGCCTATAACTTCAATTACTTTAGAAGACAGTGTGTTAACTGAAGAAATGTTTATTACAAAGCATTAGTTTCTAAGATTTTTGAGACACATAATGGTAAAGTGAATTGGTTTTCTTGCTGGGAGCAGAGAATATAGTAGTCTTGCCCTACCTGTGGTTTCACTTTCCACAGTTTAACCATGGTTTTAAAATATTAAATGGAAAATTTAAAATATAATTTGTAAGTTTTAAATTGTATGTCATGCTGAGTAGTGTGATGAGATCTCATGCCATCCTATTCCTTACGTTGTGAGACATGAATTATCCTGTTGTCCAGTGTATATATGCTGTATATATTACCCTCCTTATAGTCACTAAGTAGGTATCTATCAGATCAACTGAATTGAAATTGCAGTGCTTGTGATCAAGTAACCCTTATTTTTACTTCATAATGGTCTCAAAGAGCAAATTAGTGATGCAAATGAAGCACCAGGGTATAAAACATGGGAGGACAGATTAATTTTGGTGGTATGTGACAATGCTGCAGGACATAAGGGAAAAAACATACTATATAGAGTGTTTAGTACTATCCATAGTTTTAGGAATCCACTGGAGATTTTGAAACATGTTCCCCATGGATATGGGGAGGTGTGTGTGGGGGGCACTACTGTACTATCTAATCAAGTGTTAAGAATAAAGAACAATTAGAAAGAGAGACTAAATGGCAGAGAACATTGCCATTTCTAGTTTTTAATTTTAAGTGACTATTAGAAAATTAAAGTTGTTCTAATAAGGAGTTAGAGTGGCACTTAGTAAAGGTACTTTTTGCTGTTGTTAGAGAAATAAAATGATAAAAGTATGTAATAAGAAGGATACTGATCCAGATGTTCGGGTTTGGGGGTAGAAAGAAGATAGATGATACTCTGCTCATTTTTTTAGGGGAAAACTATAACTCAAAGAGGTTAATTATATTTCCTGGGGTCTTGTGGACAACTAGGATGAGTCTAACCTTGACTGCAAAATTGACGCTTTTTTTAAAAATTTTAATTGTAGATGGACATAATATCTTTATTTTATTTATTTATTTTTATGTGGTGCTGAGGATTGAACCCAGTGCCTCACCCTTGCTAGGCAAGTGCTCTACCACTGAGCCACAACCCCAGCTCCAAATTGATGCTTTTATTTTGAAAATAATAAGGTAGATAGGACAAATATAATAAATAATTATAGAAACCTAATAATAGATCTTGAAATAGAGACTAAATTTACTTGATAAAATTAGAAGGTATCATATACAACACTGGAGAACATTTCTGGGTCTTCACTGTTATTGCTAGATGTGACTTCATTTACATAAAAAAGTTTTAATGCATCAAGTATATTTCTCAAGGAAGGTGTGTGGCACATGCCTGTAATCCCAGCAGCTCAGGAGGCTGATGCAGGAGGATTGCAAATTCAAGGCCAGCCTTAGCAAGTTGGCAAGACCCTGTCTCAAAATACAAAATAAAAGGGTTGGGGGTGTTGCCCAGTGGTTAGGCACCCCTGGATTCAATTCTCAGTACCAAAAACAAAACACAAAAAGAATATTTCTCAAAGTTGAACAATGTGTGGACCCTTGCTGTTCTTATATAATTATTATTATTATTATACTTTTATTATGAAAATTTTTAATCATATAAATATATAGTATGATTATATTCCATATTACCTGCCTTCAATAGTTTTCAATATTTCATTTCATCTATGTCCTCAACTTTTTTGTTGTTTGTATGAGTATTTCAGGAAATCTTAGGAATTCTATTATTTTGCCTATAAATATTTCATTATATATCTTCAATGATAGGGATCTTAAAACAAAATAATATTTCATTATTCTTAATAAAATTAATATTAACTTATCATCTAATATCCAGTCTAGATTAACATTTTCCTGATTTCTTCAAAAATCTCTTAGTTTGTTTAAATCACAATCTAATTGTCCATACATTATATTGGGTTGTTTTATCTCTTATGTCTCAGTTATAACAGTTCTTCCTTAAATTACATGCTACTAAATTGTGAGAGACTTTACAGTTCAGAAAGGTTAATTATATTTCCTGAGGTTTTATAGACAATTAGAATGGGTTGGGGACTTGAACCAAGGTTTTTTTCTTTTGACTCCAAATCAATGCTTTTTTTCTGAAGATAATAAATTCCATTTTGCCCCTCATAGTTTCCTACATTCTGATTTGTCTGATTGCATCTTTATGGTATTTTTATGTTCTTAATATTGATGTTGTTCCTAAACCCAATGTATAAACTGAAAACTGGTAGTTAGATTTAGAAGTTTAATTAAATCCAGGTTTCATTGTGTTTTGAAATTTTTTTTTTACTTCTTCTTGTTTCACATCATGGATTACATAATGGATGGTTGTCCTGATTTCACTTTGGCAATGGTTTGTTTTTTTTTTTATATGTCAACCTGATTGCTCTGTTTTAAGTGCCTCCATCAACATAGTGCCTTGGGGTTTAGAAGGCATTCACATTCATTTCTAGGTGAATTATTCCATTAAGAGTTATAAAATAGAGGCTGGTATTATGGCTCAATGGTAGAGTGCTTGCCTTGCATGTGTGAGGCACTAGGTTCAATCCTCAGCACCACATGGGGATGTGGCTCAAGCGGTAACGCGCTCGCCTGGCATGCGGGCGGCCGGGGTTCGATCCTCAGCACCACATACCAACAAAGATGTTGTGTCCGCCGAGAAAAAAAGTTATAAAATAGCAATTTTATAATATTATCATTCATTTTGTATTAGCAAGAATTCTGTAAATTTTCCATAACTTCAACTTTTTTGTTATCTTGAAATACAGTTTGTAGAAGTAGGTTGAGATATATGTTTTATTCTTTTGTCTAATTTATCAATTTTCATAGTAATGAGTTGGTACCCTGGCAACCTCCAGTGGTGACCAATGAAACGATTTTAGGATCATATATGTTATATTTATTTTGTACTTTTTTGATGCCCAAATTGATCCATTTAAGGCCCCTGAGAGCTTTTAAAGTTGGCTTTTCTGTTCTTTCAACATGACCGCATAAGTCCTTGATAAATGCCTAGCTTCCCTCCTGAAACCTCAGTACTGGGACTCAAACCACAGGGTACTTTACCACTGAACTACATTTCAGTCACTCTATTTAAACATTTTTTTAAAAAAATTTTGAGACATACTCCCACTTAGTTGCCCAGGCTGATTTCAAATTTGCAATCTTCCTGACTTTATTCTCCCAAGGAGCTGGGATAATGCCTAGCTTTTTGTCAAAACTGATGTTAGAGGCTCACCTTACATATTTCCAGCTCCACTTTAAAATTGCAATCCTCCTGCCTCAACCTCCCAAGCCACTGGGTAGCTCATTTGTTTTTATTTTTTTAAATGCTTTTCCTTTTGGGTGCAGTGGCGCATGCCTGTAATCCCAGTGTTTTGGGAGGCTGAGGTATGAGGATTGTGAGTTCAAAGCCAGCCTCAGCAACAGTGAGGCACTAAGCAACTCAGTGAGATCACCCTGTCTCTAAATAAACACAAAATACAGGCTGGGGATGTGGCTCAGTTGTCAAGTTCAATCCCTGGTACCTGCCCCCCACCATGCTTTCCTTTTTTAAATTTATTTTTAGTTATGCAAAACATTGCCACTCATATGGTTGCAAATTCAAAACTATATGAATTTAAAAAAATTCAAAACTACATTAACTCAAGGTAACTCAAGATTTTTTTCATCTCTGTCCCCTCCAGGTTTTCCTTTTCTTTTCCCATAGAAGAAAGTGATTTTTCTTATAAATCGATTTTCAGTAGTTTCCCATTATTCTCAAAAATATAAACAAAACATATATTCACATTAATGTTCACCTTTATTTTTCTTGCCATAAAAAAGAACTCTACTTTGCCTTTTTAAACTTAACAATAGACCTTGGAAGTCACTCCTTCCCAGGAAGCATGTAGATATTTTGCTTTGTCCTTTTTATGTTGCATAGTATTCCATCGTATGGCAATGTCATTGTACACTCAGCCAGTCATCTTTATGGACATTTGGGTTATTTCTAGTCTTTTGTTAATATGAGTAGAGCCAATAAATACTTTGTGCATAGTCATTTGATATTTTGCTTATTTATCTTTGGAGTAAATTCCAAAACATAGACTTGGAATAGATTCTAAATGTTAAAGTCGTAGGGAAATTCCCCACCATATGGGACTGTACCATTTTACACTCCCATCAGCAGTGTAAGAAAGTGCTTCCCCCCACCCCACATTAGACTCATCATAGAGGGTGTTCAAAGCTTCTGATTGCAGGATGGTCTTCTTTCAAATTCGGAAAGTTATTGTGGATCCCTAATTGTTGACTTAAATATTTTTATTGTTATGTCATTTAAAGATGAGAAAACAAATTATATGTACATTCTTTATTCTTGCAGATTTTTAGTTTTTTAATAAAACTATAAAACAAAAGCCATTATATGTTTTAAGTATAAATAAATTATATTTTATTAAACTATAAACCTAATATATAAATAATATTTGTTTAACATGTTATTTTTCTAAAGTGAAATGACTCCTTAAAAGTTTGAATATACTATTGAATATTATAATATAGTTTCATTTATGTTGGTATATAATATATATATACTATTGTGTACCAGGTATATTGGTCGATACCTTTTTGATTACAGGGATATAAATTCAACTAAAACTAGCTCAAGCACGATTACAACAACAATAACAATCCCAAAACACAACTTTTTGGAATATATTGGCTCACAAACACATAGTTGGTAAGGTGAAACTTATATATAAGAATGGATGGACCCAGGGGTTACGTGATTTCATTTGAACTCTTGTCTCTACCTTTGCCCCTGGTTTCTCCCATGATAGCTTTGTTCTCAGAAGGACTTTCTTTCTATGTCTAATGGCAAAGATGAACCAAGAGTTTCAAGAAAATATCATTTTTATAGAACAAGATCTTCTCAGAAAAAAAATGGAGTCCTTGGTTCCCTCCCAGTATTTATGATCCCCCACCAAAAAAAAAAAAAAAAAAAAAAAAAGGATTCTGATTGGCCTGTTTGGATGGCATGTCCTTCTTTCAGCTAATCACTGAATCTTCTAATAGCCAGCCCAACTTCATGCAAAGAAGATAACTTTTATTTTCGATTTTCAGACCTACCAGAAATCCCCCCCAAAAAAGGCCCAAAGATAACTGCTTATGGATATTCATAGCATTGTGAAATGACTCACTTTCCCACTACTTTTCTGTATTGGAACTATTTAAAAATCTTAGTGTCAACTTAGTACCCCAATATGTGACTTGTCCTTCAAATGTTATAAACTCTTCACCCAACATTTGGTCTGCCTCTGTTCTGTTCTTTTTTTTTTTTTTCTTTTTAGTCAGGCTGTAACATTGAAGGAATTACTTGAAAGAAACATAGTCACTGAAATGGCATAACACTTCTCAGTTTAAAAGGGTCATTCAGAAATCACTGACATGATTTTAATTTGAAGTGTCATAATAATGGCAACTAAGATTAAAATATTCTCAGACAAAAGATCTAGAAACCTCCCCCACCAAATCTGTGCAGATGCTATTTGAGGTCTGACCCCTTAAGACATGGATAAGAATGAAATAATTACTTTTGTAGTTATAGCTTTCTAATGATTTAAGTGTTTTTTAATGCATCAATAAATTGATATCAAGGTGATATTTGATAACTAACATATACTTTGTAAAAGCAAATATATAATTTTAAAATTGAACAAATATAAATCTGTATTACCAATTGCAACACTTGCACTCTCAAGAGCTCTGGTTTAATTGGGTTTGCTCTAAAACCTTACGTACAATTTTCTAAACTCTTTCTTCTATATACCAAGAAACCCAAGGCCTCTGAAAATCTCTTTTGTGATTTTTGAGACAGAGGTATTCTATTTCATATACCATACCTCTGCTTCCTTTCTCCTGCAATGTGGAATTCATTGTGGGTGGAGTTTAAAGACTAGAGAAATCTACTGCCTGGAAAACCCAGTCCCAGGAATTGAGAAGAGAACCCTTGAGAGACTCTCAACTAATTTGAGGTATGTAGATAAGCTTTATATGGACAACTGGAAAAAAAAACACCTTATCTTTTATAAAAGGTCTTTTTAATAAAGTTAATTATACACTTTTTTCCAGTTTGCTATAACAAAATGCCATAAACTGGGTAGTTTATAAATAACAGAGATGTATTTATCATAGTTCTGGAGGCAGAGAAGTCCAAGTCCAAGGTGCCAGCAGATTTAGTGTCTGATAATGGCCCATTTCCTGTTTCAAAGATGGTGTCTTCCTACTGTGTCCTCACATGATGGAAGGGGCAGATGTGCTGCATTGGTTTTATTTTATAAGGTCTTTAATCCTCAAAGGCTCCACCCCCAATACCATTAAACTGATGATTAGGTTTCAATATATAAATTCTGGAAGAACATAAATATTCAGACCATTAATATCACTTAAGTATACAATGGAGAGAGATGCAAAGGTTATTTGCCTTGTTTAGCTACAGACAGCATAACATAATATAAGTGTCTTGCATGTAACTGACCTTAGTCCACCTACACTGGCCAATATATACAATTACTTCTTATATAGAATGACAGGTGGGTTATCACCTCCACAAATCATTGGTAGTTCTACTAGTTTATAAAGCCATGCTCTTTAGAGATGAAGGAATGAGAGAATAGAATAATATAGAGGTAAATGTAAGATAACAGAAACTTTACTTTTAAGCAAATGTACCCCCCCACCCCTCCATAAAAACAGACATGGTAAAATGGGAAAGATGGGCATTGAGATATGCAGCTGATATGAAAATATGTGAATCTTTGTTTGAAAGGTTCAAATCTCTACTAACTAATGCTAGAGTGAGTTCTTAGAGAAATGGAAGTGCAATCACAAACAAATAGGAGCCAACAGCATAAAATCATACTGAAATAACTGAAAAGACTGAAGTGACTGAATTCAAGAATATGAAGATATTAAGATATTGCCCTGCCAATGGATCCCATGTTGATGAAAGTGTAAAACCTCAAGTTTTGGAATAAGATTGATTTTTGTGAAGGACCCACTTTCTTATGATGCTTGCAATTTCTCAATGGGTCAGAATTTTTATAGATTGATTCTATTAATGGTAATGAGACTTAGGTACACAAATCCTTCTCTGTATCATTAGGTGATGGGAACCCTCAGCATATAAAATCTCTGCTGAAATCAAAGGTAATTTGCATATGATCCACATTGGTTGCTTAATGCACAGCATAACTGGTACTCTGTACAGGCTGAGCCCAAAGTAAAACCCCCAAACACAGATGATTTTGTGCATTAATGATGCACAGGAAAGTGCAAGCTATTACATGTTTTAACCATTATTAAATGCCTTGGTATTTAATCTTAAACAAGACTTTAAAAATCACTTATCACATTGCAATTGATATGTAAATTTTAAAAGAAATATTTCAGAAGGAAGCAAAAGAAGGCAACTAAACCGTTTATAAATGCTTCTATTTAAAAATAGTTCACATGACATAAGAGTTCATTCCAACACTCTCATGCCAGTAAAATAATTATTTCATCAAATGAAATTGAACTTTAGTTTTTCAGTTTGTAAAGAAAAAGGAAATTTAAAAGCAAAATCAGAAATTAAATTGACGTTTAAGCAATGCATTTTAGTCAAAAATAATAATAACATATGACTGATGCTTTCAAGGCTTGATTTTTATTTTAAAATTTAAATTTATTTTCATTTTAAAGCTTCAACAATGTTTTCCAGCAGGTGTCACTGTAGGCAAATATAAAATGATGAATGCACAGTTCATACAGCTTGTAGCCAATGGTGTCTTGAGAAAAGAGTGGATTTATATGCAGACTTCTCAATTATTTTATTTTTGTTGCTGTTGTTAGTATTAGTTTGCTAACATTATTTTCTGTTCCTATTGATGCATCCCCAAAACTGAGTGACACTACTTAGTTGAATGAACAGAAGCAACGTATACTATGGAAAGATCAAATGACAAACAGTGCCCAATCTGGGGATAAAACCTTTTTATTATTTTGTAGAAGAGAATCCTGATATCTTAGAAAGTCTAATTAAAGCATAATATTGGAATTTTGTATTCTTTAAAAAAATTTTTCCTAATAGTTTTAATTAGCAAATTGTAACTTGTACATTTTCTGTACAAGCATTGTTGCAAAATATAAAGCTTCATGGAGAAGAAAAAGCTTTGAAAGTATTCAGAAAAACACTTTATTGTTAGTGTGGGTCAGGTATGTGAATGGGAAGGATAGCAATAATATTACTGGTTAACTTGAAATTACGCTTGTGTGGTTAAGTTAGAATCAAATTCAAATTATTCAGCCTATAAAGAACATCTCATTTTTGAGAATATTATCATAAGGAAATCCAGAGAATCCATTATTTCCCCTTGCTTCCTTTTTAATATGCACAGCACAGGGGAAAGGAACTAGAATAAGGTATTAGCAGGATAATTTTTTAGGAGTTGTTTTGCTGATTTCAAAGTTTTCCTGTTTCCTGGTAGCTGCAAGAATCTCAGTGCAGTTTTCAAAGCTTCTAAAGCAGTGTTTGGTCTGCATCTATAGATTACACTTGGCTGTTGATGATTTGACATATGCAGATAGATTTTAAAGAAAAACGTACACAACACAAAGTAGTCTGAAATGTATTCCTTAGCCCATGCCCAATAACGAAGACCCTCATGATTGAAAAAAAATAATTATGTTTTAGGCTTTTCATTCTAAGGAGAAGAAAGTTGTATTCCATGAATTCAAGCAGGTAAGCAAAAATATGACTTTCTCTATTTTATAATCAACTGAGACTCTTGGGGAAATTGCTGGTTCCTGTGACTTCAGTTCTTGAGACCAAAATAGAATATACATCTCCTGACTCACTTCTTTCCCTCAGAACATGTCGCCTAAAATAGGGTTGGTTTGGAATATGAAAATGTTTTCTTTTTAATGGTACTGCCAGAATTTATAGAGCTCCAACTCCACACCTGGACTATGTTAAATACATCACACATGTTCTCTTGATCAGTTTTTTCCTTGCTCCTATTTCCTATGAGGGAGATACTGTCACCATCACTATATTGATACAGGAAGAGATTCAAAGAGCTTCCTAGCTGTAGTATCCAGCTAGGAAGGACAGTGGAGGAGCCTGGATTTGGTTCTTTCCAAAGCCAAAAATCTTTGTTCTTAGTACATTTCCACAGGGAAAAAAAGTGCATTACTTATGTGCACCCCAAAGCTATAATTGGGAAGTCACACAAAAAAGAACACCATACTTCTCCTATATTTTATGGTTCTAGCCTGGAGCCAGCCTTATCCTGTCCAAAGTGTTCAGTTCAGTTTTATACTGTAGAGTGACCAACTGTGTTCAGATTAATGATCCTGTGACTCCTAATGTTATCTCATTGATTTTGTTTATTAAGCAGAACCATCTATCTGCACATCTAAGGCAAGATTCTTAACAAAATTAGAGGCTCTTCTGGGAAAAGAAAATAACTATAAATAACAGTATATATAATCTCAGACTATTATTGCATTTTGATAATGTACAGTTAAAAACTATCAAAAGACCTCAAAAAACTAAAAAATCCTCACAGTTAGATTGCAACATGTTAAAACATTTCCATCTGAGGCCTTTTGGGAAGGCATCTGAACTGTAACTTCAGTAATTCTAATGTAGTTAAAGGGAAATTGGAGTTAGAGGGAGGGTCTTAAATCAAAATCTTTACTGTTACTTTCCCAAACCTCAGTTTTTTCATTTCTATAATGGTGATAATAATATTTTAAAAACCCAGCAAAAATGTTCCCATGGGTTATTTTGTGCTATGTATTGTTTTAAGCCCTTTGTAGACATAGCTCACTTTATCTTCCACAACCCAGTGGGATAGGCACTATTATCTTATCCCCATTTTATAGAGTGAGAGAACTGAGGCAAAGAGATTAAATTCTTGGCCTGAGGCCATACAACTAGTAAGTAGTGGAATAGGGATTTCAAGGAGGACATTTGGTTTTAGAAAATTTCCCTTTTTATTCCTATAGGAAAATGCCTTCTTATATAGCTATTGTAAATCTTGAAAAAGAAATTTAGAAAATAAAAAGGCATTTACACAATTCTGTGTAAAGTAGAAAGTTAGTTATTTGTTTTATTTTTGAAACTAGGAGGGGAAGTTTGGCAAACTCATCTTTTAAGATTAGAAGGGAGGGGCTGTAGTTGTGGCTCAGTGGTAGAGCACTTGCCTGGCATGTGCGAGGCCCTGAGTTCAACCCTCAGCACCGCATATAAATAAATAAATAAAATAGAAGATCCATTTACAACTAAAAAATATTTTTAAAAAAGATTATAAGGGAAACTAAGAATCTGTCTTAAGGGAATAACAAATCTATTTTAAGTAATTTTCCTATTAGTTCATCATTTTTTTTTTTTTTGCTTATTTGGCATGCTTCTTTGTCCTATGATGAGTTTTCAGCTCACCCCTTTTTCTGGAATCTGTTTTCTTGTTCATCTTCTTGTTTTTCCATAAAGCTATGGTCCTTCAGCAGTGTTATGGCCTCTTTCCCCCTGTGACTCAGGCCCCTGTAGGGCGGGGCTTCTTCCTGGACCTAAACTCATATGTCAGAATAGGAGTTAATGCTTATGATAGGAATAAGGTATATTCACACACAGAGTTTGCACATTAAAAATCGTATGTACAAGTTGTATTATAAATAAGGCCTAGTGTGGTGGTGCATGCCTAGAATGCTTGGGAGGCTGAGGCAGGAGGATCACAAGTTCAAAGCCAGCCTCAGCAACTTAGTGAGGTCGTAAGCAAATTAGTGAGACCCTGTCTCAGAATAAAAAATAAATAAAAAAGGGCTGGGGATGTTGCTCAGTGGTTAAGTGCTTCTGGGTTAAATCTCTGGTCTAAATAAATAAATATGAATCGAAGAGTTTATATAAAGTATCTTTTAAAGGAAAACTGTGGTGTCTCAGATAATTTATGCTTATTATAGAAATTCTGGAAAATGCAGACAGTATTGAGGAAGAAATCATAATCCCAGTAAACAGAAATAAGTACAATTAACATTTTTATTGTGTCTGTCCAAATACAGAGCCTCCTCTCTTATAACTGTATTATACCTGATAAATCCATCATAAATTGAAACACTGTGAGTAAAAAAAAAAATGAATTTAAATTACTTAACCTACCAAACATCATCACTCAGCAACACAGTATGCAGTAGAATATTGGTTGTAATCATGTGGCTGACTGGGAATTTGAACCCACTGCTGCTGCCCAGTATAGTGAGAAAGTATTGCACTTGCTTGTTGAGGAAATGATTAAAATTCAAGATTTAAACTACAGTTTCTACTACTCAATGTGTTATCACTTTTCTACCATCATAAAGTGGGAAAATCCCAAGTCAACCATTGTGAGTTAAGAATTATTTGTATATTCTTTTACTAAGTTAATCTATGTGATTTTTGTATCCTTTTAAAATGTGCCTTTTCCTTACATTAAAAACTGCTATAGATTTACTTTTTTCCCCATTATTTTGCATTGGTGCATTATAGTTAAACATATTGAGGGATTTGTTGTTATATATTCGTACATGCACACATTATAACAATCTGATTTGGCAGATGTCCCCAGTGCTTCCTCCCATTCTTCTCTGATATAGATTTACATTTTAAAAAAGTATTTGGAGTCTCTTGTGATTCATAGTGGTAATACCTGGCACACTCAGCCAGTGGAAAGCTACTGCTCAAAGTGATTTCAGTCCAACAAGATGTTTCTAACAGTATTTGAATTCAACACTTTAACCCAAGGTTAGCTCCTAGTGCACATTAGACCTTTCAGGAGGCTATTGGAGCACCTTTGAAGAGAGATGCCGAGGGTTGAGCAAATGTGAGGCTGGGTAGACTGGAGGATATAGTATGTGGGGCAGAGGCAGAGAATCTTATAGCCTGGGTCTTGCAGCTCCAGGGTCAGGAGCTAATGGTGTAGTTACAGCCTGCCTGCTGGAGAACAAGAAGCAGGAAGCAATAAAGTTCCCTAAGAGGAGTGATCTATTGAAACATAAGTAGATAAAATGAGCTTGAGTTCAATAGAAGAGCTGAAGTAATAAACTGATGTTTTCTCTCTGATAAGTTGCAGGAAGTTTTCAAAGTCAGGCTATAGATGTCAAGAATTCTCTTGGAAATTGAAACATTTGGACAAAACGAACACATCTTTCGATGTGGGTATGTCTGGACCCGTGGTTATGTGGAATCCAAGATTTTAAATGTTTAAAGCTTTTACCTCAAAGTAAGATGAAAAAACAAAATTAGATTAAAATGGGTTAAGATGGTTGAAGTTTAATGGGAAGAAACACTGAATTTAATTTTTTTTCAACTTTGTCCTAAGTCACGTCTCCTGCTTTTTGTGCCCTCCAATCACCTTTCCATATATTCCATGAAATAATCTTGTAAAGAACTAAATTAAATCCAGTGACTCATTTGCTTAAGGTTTCCCCAAATGGCTTCCTGAGTAAGGTCTCTTAGACCGTTTGCTCATCATCTCCAGCCCCAGTGATGTTCCTGAACTTCTACTGGGTCTCCCCAACCCAACCTTGTCTCTCCTAACTCCTTCGGTTGATCAACATCAATTCTCAGTTTGGTGTCACTGCATTCTAAACAATGAGGGGCATAAGTCCTAGAAATCGTAGATGCACAATGTCCATGGGGGAGGGTACAGTTTTCCTAGATCTCTACATACTGAGAATGATCTATGGCTTGGCAATTAGTATAATTCTCTCTCTCTCACACACACACACACACACATGATATCATCTCTAGGAGCAGAAAGGCATTTGATCTTTAGGATGACTTGAAATAAAAATTAGATGAGCATATCTGTGAGGTTAAAAGTAGTATTTGTGATGTGTGGGTGGCTAAGAAGTTAAATCAGCAGCAAATTTGCATAATGTTAAAATGAGTAGAGGAGATGCTATTAAGAAAAAGCAGTCATGTTTTGTAGAGACATTGTGGCAAGATTTTAATAGGAGTCTAGGTAAGTATGACTCTGAGGAAAATGCTTGTGAGAATATCTCATATGTACATTCATTCCTTCATCTATCTATTTATATTCTTTCTCATTCCCTCCCATCAGAGCCTCCCCCCCCCAACCAAAAGAAAAAAAAGATTTAAAGCAGCATTCTGCATTTCCCAAAAGAACTGGCTTTAAAGCACAAATATTTTTTTACCTGAAAAAATGTGAAGATAAAAACTAGGAACTACTAGTAACCATTTTGAGTTTTGTGATTTGATCAATTGATCTGTCCATCCATCCATCCATCCATCCATCATTCATTAAACATTTATGAAACCAGCTGAGTTCCAGATGCTATGCTAGGAATTGGGTGTTCAAGGACAAATATCTTTCCCCGTTGCTGGGGGGTAAGCTTAAGTTATGAAAAGTCTTCAGTTATAGAATGATCATTGAATTAGGAATAAGAAGGAATGAATTTGTCTTTATCCTTCACCTTTTTCCTTTTCTCCTTTCCTCTATGAGCCCTGAAAAGAGGGACAAGGAAGGGCGCTTTTATGAAAAAAGTAAACTTCTGACAGTTGAGAGGCTTCTTCTCAGTTCTAAGTGCAGTCATAAGTACAGCTTTCAATAATGTTTTATTAAATAAGTAAAAAATATGAACAAATTATATCCTGAGGCATTCAGAAATCCGTGTTTAGGAATATGATAATAGTTTTTTTTTCTCTACAAAGTCAATTAAAATATAACCAGTTGAAATAACCTTTTCAGATGGAAGCAGAGGGTAAATGTTAAGATGAGAAAGACCCCCTGTTATGACCTTACCCTACCTCAAACAGTCCAACTCTTCCTTGCTAAGTGTCACCCAGGGCCACCTCTGGGTGCCTTCTGCTCAACTCACTCATCTCCTGCCACTTGTCACTCTTCATCTCAGCCTCATCAGCTGGTTTTGTCTGAACCCTAAGCTCCTCACAGACCTTCTCTTCTATTGTTCCTCTTCCACGTTCATTCAGTAGCTGAGAAACAGACAAGCAGCTCTTTATTTAGCAGACTTCAGATTGAAGCTCCTCAAAATGAGGAATGACAGCAGGACTCGGGCAGGTCAAGGGACTGCTGCACTTTTGCATATAGGCTGCTTCCTTGCTATGGGCATTGCTTTCCCTCTCTCTAGATTTACCAGCTCCTTCTCAGAAGCCTGTGTCTATAGGAAACAATCTATAAAACTAATCCCTGCTGAGGTGCAACTGATTGATAATGACTTAATCTTCCCCAGGGAAATTAACCTTTTAAAATGGATTCAAAGAAACAATGCCCAGATGCAGTCTGGTGGTAGAGTTTTGGGTTCTGTGGCAGGCTAAGCGGGGAGAAGTATTTGAGCTGTGGCTGTTTCTGGTATTAACCCTTGATCAAAAAATTGACTACTTACATCTGAACATGCAGAATGTTGATTCCATTCACACACTCATTTATTTATCAAACTTTCATAGAGGTTCTAACATGGACCCATAATGTATTAGGTTTATAAAGACAGGAGGAGTTCCAAGGGTATTGGACAAGCTGAAAGTCGTCTACCCAAGGCTAGCAACAGTAGGCAGCTGCTAATACCTCCAGCACTGGAGGGAAGAAATGGTATACAGGGTTGCTTTGTGAGGGTATGGAAGCACAGAGAACCCATAGTTACTGACATACTGGAAACAGAGAAATGGGGAAAAGTTCCCTCATGTGCTTTTTGTCTGTTTTTCAGTCACTTTTCTCTGCTTCCCATGTAGGTCAGTTAGCAACAGCATGTGAGAGCTGAGTTTGCAGTGGTCAGCACTCTGTAATACATAGCGAAGCAGAGGATATGTGCAGATGGATCTGAGAGGATATGGACAGATGACCAGCACAGTCATCTTAGTTGTCCTTATGTCACCTCCTAATTTACAGAGAACAGTGAGCTAAGAGCCATCATTTGCTCAAGGTTATCCTACTTGGTTTTAGCAGAGGCAAATCTGGAACTTGCTTTGGGAAATGAAAAGTCAAGCAGGACTTAAGGAGATGGCTGTATGTTCTAGGCTAAATGCTAAGATTTTAGATATATTATTTTCATTTAGTTCTTCTAATATTCCTATACGGTGGCTTTCTGACTCCTAGTCTAGCTTGTTCTTCTAGTCAAATGACTTAAAATTAAAAAATCAATGTCATCTTTGAGTCATAAAAGATTTGCAGGAAACTCTTTAGATGAAGGATGAGGAATCTTGTAGTATCATTTAGTACCTTTTCCAACTTTATTTTCTGCCTTAGCTTTGTAATAGGGTAAGCCTAAGAGATGTTAAGTGAGTGGATTTCAACATGTGACTGAGGATGTCTGGGCCCTGTACCTGTGCTTATACAACCTTAACTCCACTTGGGCTGTATTCTGTCTTCTATAGCTGTATTCTGCTACTTTTCAGATGTCATTAGTAATGTGATAGATAAAATACACATTTGTTTATATCATGACTAAACCCACAGTAGCTTTTTATGATTTTTTTCTTACCTTTTGTGATTTTTTGCATAGTTTTAATTAATGGATAAAAATATACAATTGTCATGTCTGAGAAATTTTTACAGTTGGAAAAGGGCTCCTCATGCTTGGAAAGAGAAACCATAAACTATTTCTTTGGGGACATGGGATATTACATGAAGAACTAGTCCTAATAATGACTACTAACATTTGTTGAGTGTTCTGGTATTTTACACATGTTAAATCATTCAATCTTACATCAACCCTGTAGGTGGGCCAATTATTGTCCCCTGCCCCAGTACTAGAGATTGAACCCAGATCTTGTTTTTTTTTTTTTTTTTTTTTTTTTTTTTTTAAGATCCCTGTTTTACAGATGAGGAAACCCAGCCACAGAAGAATAAAGTAAGTCCTAAGGTTTTTGCACTAGTAAGTGGTAAAGGTAGGATTGGAACCCATTCAATTGGCTTCTAAGGTTCACATTTTAAAACACCGTTTTGCTTCAAAAAATTTTCCCTCTCCTGTCCTATGTGTTAGATTCCATCAAAGTAAAAGTTATAAGGTATAAAGAAGATGATTACAGACCCATAAAACCCATAGTCAGAGAAATATTAAAAAAATGTCCATTTTCAGGAATTTTACCTATTATGCTTAAAATACCATATTAATTTTGGCATTCTTTATGAATAATGGTAAAATGTACATATGTATCTCTTCTCATTTTCAGACTCACAATTATGTAATTTCCTTCACTTAAGGAAGAGCAAACTGTTAATAAATTGAGTGGTTAGTGCTTAAAGACTGTTAAAAACCACTTCAAATAACATGACAATTTCATCTTTATAGTAATACCAGGTTGTTAATTAGCTGAACTACCCAAATACAGAGATTACAGTTAAAATGATTTTGAGTGGGAGGTGATAATGATGCACTGCCTGTTTTACAACATGCTCTGTGCCACAGGCTTCAACTCCCAGTTTTTAAAATAAAAAAATTCCAATACTATTTGAAAACTCTTTCTCTTAAGTGGGAAATTCCTCTAAAAAAATAAAGATCTTGCTAATTCAATAGTTCTATAAACAATTCAGGTCTCATTAATGGGAAAATATGTAAGAATGAAATGTCATAGAAGGGAATTTTTCTCTACTCTGGGTACAAAACAGGAAAATGTCAATCCTGTTAAGTCTTCTAGAAATGCTAGTTCAGAAAACTTAAAAAATATCATGATTGTCAAAATTTTTTAAAAATATATTTTTATTTGAAAAAAAAGTCCCTTTTTAATAGTGGCTACTTTTACATAATCTTAAGCACAGTTACTCTAGTTTTAATGTTGTTGCCTGTTTCCAAAGAAGAACACATGGTCATTTTTCTGTGGGATAAGGACTCATGCATGGTCTTTGATTGTTCTATATTTCTGATGGCTGTGTCTCTTATCAAGACTAGTTTCTGAGATGCCACTTTTCTGTCAATGTAATTCCATGGAAAATGGCATTTGTTCAATAAACTTTTTTTTCTCTCTCTCTTTCTTTTTCTTTCTTTCTCTTTCTTCTTCCTCCTCTAACTCCTCCTCCTCCTCTTTCTTTTTGCATTTAGATAATGTGGCAATTTTTATGGCATGTTTTATTCCCCATTTTTTATTGGTGCATTATACTGTATATAATGAGGTGCTTTGTGTTCCATATTTGTACATGCACACAGTATCAACAGACATTTCTTAAGTATTTTCAATGTTCCAGATCTTGGGCAAGATTTATGGGATACTTCGTGAGTAAGAAATGCTCCCTGTCCTGAAGGAGCTACCAATCTAAAGGAGAAATCTCATATGTAAATGGGAAATTAAAATCAATGTATTTGTCATTGTAAGAGAGATCCTACATGGAGTGCTGTGGAAACAGAAGCAAAAATGATGATCTATGTTTTGTTGCAGACAGAGGGAAAGAATGGGATATGGCTTGCCAGGAAGGGTTTTGCTAAGAAAATGATAGTTGAGCTTCTGGAATGATGAGAAAGAGTCTTTCAGGAGTGTGGTCAAGAGCATTCCAGTTTTAAAGAAAGGCAGAACTTCAAATAGGGGGATGCAGGAGACAGGTTTTAGTTTGAGTTCTAGATCATTAACTGTTATGCTATGTGATCTGAACAACCTATTTAGTCTCTCAGAATAAAACAGGGGCAATAACCCACATCTTGTAGATTCTGTGAGGATTCAATATAATGTATTAAAAAGGCCTGGATCTGTGCCCAGCACAGACCATCTCACATCAGGCTCTTTCTCTTCATTCAGTTCATTCATGCAGAGTTCTAGTGTCCCATCCTGACAAGTAGATCACCTCAGCTATGTTCTTTCTTTGGCTGCATAATAACTGCTAGTCTCCTTTGCGGGAATGTAAGCCCCATTAGGACAGGGATTTGTCTTGTTTATTGCTGTATCACCAACACCTGAGTGGTGCATAACACATGGTAGGTGTTATTAAATGTTAACATTATTGTTAATGTCATAAGCTCTGAAAAGACATGACTCATACAAGTGGTATGACTGTAGTTTAGAGCTCTTTGGTAGAGTGGAGATGAAACTGGGTACATTCAAGGTTTAGACTGTAAGAAGATACAAGATCTGGATTTTGTCTGGCAGATATTTCAGTAGGTTTTTAAATAGAAAGAAAAGTTCACTTTGTCAGTAGGCATCGTGAGCAGAAAAGTTGGCAGAGTCTTAGTATTGTGATTTAAGGGATGCTGCAGCCTCTCCTACTCTGACTTTGAGGAAATTCTCTTTCTAATTTCTCTCCTCTTTTCCTTTGTTGGAAGGCCTTGAAGTCCTGTGTGGGTGGTAAGAGTCACATGGACTTTCCATTCCAGTTAAACATTGTTCACTTTCTCCATCAAGAAAGTAGAACCTTAATTATTTAGGTAAACAGATCCTTGCAAAATTAATTGTTTCATGTAGGATCAGAAAGTATTGAAGTTTGACCCACTTATTATTTTGCAGACAAGAAAAGGCAGTCCTAACAGATTCTCTTGCCTGTGTTGCTTCTACTGTGCTCCTCTGTCTTCACTTCATAGAAATATTTTGTCTGTCTGTCTCCCTTCCCATTGGCTTCTGATGGGCTGTCATTCATAATCTCATTGTCATGGGCACAGTGATTAGCTCAGGGATGAATACCTGTCCCAAGCAGGGCCAATTAGGTTCATCCCTGGGGTATATTCCTGGATTCCTACAGAATTAGTTAGATATTTCAACTTAAATGCCATTAATTAAATGAATGAGTTTAACAGGTCACATTTATGTTTTGTCAAATGGAATTGCAACATAGCTCTGGATAATATGACACATTAACTTCCTGAAATCACCAAGTATTATAGGATAGACCTAGCTTGAGCTGTTTAGTTACTTGCTAGATGATGCTTAGTAGCATATAGGAAGTAAAAGCCATTAGTGTAGTAAAATGTTTGTTTAGCAACACTAAAAGAATAGTAAAAAATTGTATCTGATATTTCAAGTTTATTCCAAGTAGTTTTATGCTCAGTAGTCCCTATGGCTGCCCCAAAGTTAACTATATTAAAAAGATAAAATATAAATTTATCAAAATTTTTTTGCCTGAAATTGTGACTCAGATTGTTTTTATTAACCTGGATATTTTACCTTTATAAATGTTTGCATGTACTTCTCTGTAAGTAGACAATTAACCGCTCACCTTAACCACACATATAGAGGGATGTTCATAGTCTCTGTCTAGAAAATGTTCTATGAACATCTCACAAATGTTTTCTTCCATGTTTGTTCTTCCATTAGCTCTTATAATATACATGAAGCTCAAAAATGTTCATTTCCTCTCCCTGGCTGAACGGTCCATTTTTCATGATGCTGTAAGAGTTTGCACACATATTAAAGAAGGATAGTTCCCAGTGCCTTGCCAAAGGTGATGTGCTTAGGTGCTACAGGTTATTAGTGCAGAGATCCTGCTTTGGTGTGGACAGGAACCATATGTTTTCAAGAAGACCTGCTCATGCCAATTTAAATAGTTATTTAGAAAGTCTACTGAGGATGAGGACAGTGTTAAGGAATTGGTGTGCCACTCACCTTTGGAGGTTCTATCAGTCACGTACATACACAAAGATCCATGGACATGTGAAAAATGAACTTTCGTTTCATTATTAGAGACGTGTGCCCTATAACTTCCCAAGCATAAATATTTCTGATAAGTTCTGTCATAGAAACTGACTTTCACTTGGAAATGAAATGAGGTTTCCTTTCCACCAAATGTAAGTGGCCAGATTCACAAAGATCCCAATTCACTTGTCAATATTTGGAGTTGAGAGAGATAAAGATGGCTCTGTTCTGTTGTGTTTGATACAGAGACAAGAAGCCCCAGCAGGCCTGCCATATCCAGATGGGGGAAGAAAAGAAAGGCAAGAGAACACATGATAAGAATGAGCACTGACCCCTAACACAGTGACCCAAACCACTAGTAAACTGTGTCCTAATGAATGTCATCTATATAACCTTGAGCTTTAGCCCAAAGTTAGGCCTCAGAAACCTGAGGGCCTATGATCATCATTGTTTTACTTTTAGTTTTTAAAAATGTATCTTTTAGGAGGAATGATGATGAAATATTAGAGGGAATCAGAGTTCTGGCTTCTCTGAACTGTGAGACAAGAAATTTCTGATTTTTAAGCCATCATCGTGGCATTTTGTTATGCAGCTCTAGGAAGCTATTACAGAATCCAAGACTGGAGACCACTTAGGAGGACTGATGAAGAACTGGACTCAGGGGGCGGGATGGGATGCAAAGAAAGAATTTAAAAGATATTCAGAAATTAGAATTGGCAGGATTTAGTTCATAATTGTGTATGGGGAGTTAGCAAAGTGATTAAGATAGTTCTAGGTTTCCATCCTGGTTCTTTACTGCTTAGTGATGTGAACTTGAAGAAGTTATTCATCCTCTTTATGCTTCAGTTTCTTCATCTATGGAATAGAGTCATAATATTTTCTGTAAGAGTTAATTTTATGTGTCACTCTGACTGGGCTAAGGGTGCTCCACTAGCTGGTAAAACATTATTTCCAGGTGTGCTTGGGAAGGTTGTATCAGAAGAGATTAGCATTTGTAGTGGTAGACTAAGAAGATCCACCTTCACAGTGTGGGTGGGCATGAGCCAGTCTGTCGAGGGCCCAGATAGAACAAAAGATGAAGGAAGGGTAAGTTCCCTCTCACTGTTTGAGCTGGACTGTCCATCTTTTCTAGTCTTTAGACATTAGAACTTCTGATTTTGAGGTCTTCAGGTTCAGCTAGACCTTACACTGTCAGATTCCCTGGTTCTCAGGTTCTTGGACTTGGACCGAATTACACCAACAATTTACCTGGTACTTCAGCTTGCAGATGAGAGATCATGGGATTTCTTGGCTTCCTTAATCACAGGAGCCAATTCCCATTATAAACAATCTAGACAGACAGACAGACAGACGACAGACAGGTTCTGTTTCTCTGGAGAGCACTAACAATTCCTGTCTCATTGGCATGTTGTAACAGGCAAGAGAAAGAAGGTTAAAAATCCTATTACAGTGGTGTGGTTAATACTTCACATGGTAATATTGACAAGCATAGTAAACATTAATTTTTTTAAGTAAGTGAGTTGCATGAAAAGGAATTGAAAATAATTCATATTTCTGACTTGGTCAACTAGCAGGGTATGATATTATTTAACAAGAGGAGAAATACTGAAGAGAAATGATTTTGAGAGGCAGGATGATAAATTCAGTTTTAATTAAATTTAAAATATACAAGCAAATTTAACATTGTTAAAAATATCTTGCTTTACCTTTTATGTTTGCTTTCATAAGGTTCAAATTTTATATTTTAAAATTTATCTGAAGTTTTATATTAAAGGTAATCTCCCATGGACAATGAAATGAGGACTATTGTGTTGTTAGGTTTATTAAAGAAAAAGAATTACAAAAATCCTATTTGTTTAAAACTGTTTTTTAAAAAACTATATTGATTGAATTGACTGTTAAATTGAAGATAGAAGTATTGACTTTTGACAACTTGACCAACAATTAGGTCTTAATTAACCTGGGATTGTCAACATATGATCACTCTTTCTCTTGGATGAGTGATCTCAGATGTGGCAATCTATAACAGAGAAATTGAGTCATCTGACAGAAATTATCCTTGGCAGGGTTTTAGTTCTGGGGTTACCAGATAAAATACAGGACATCCAGGTATATTTAAATGTCAGATAAACAAAGAATATTTTTCAAGCATAAGTTGACTCAAATATTGCATGGTACATATTTACATTAAAAGAAGTATTTATCTGAAATTCAAACTTAACTGTTATCCTGTACTGTTATTTGTTAAAACTAGTAACCCCATATCAGTTCCCATTGATGGAATTAACTTCTATGAAAATATGTGAATCTAGGTTGATTTGAGGTCTAGTTTGCCTAAGACTTAGAGTATGTGATTTCTCAAAAAACCCTTCTTGAACTCAGGAATTTGCAATTAATGGTTTAGTGGCAAATCCTAAACAAATACTTTGCTAGTCCGTACAATACCAAAGGCTATACAGTATTCAATAGTATATAGAGGCTGAAAGTATTAACCACATATCCAGCTTCTCAAAATGATATTTTTATAATACTTTATGTAACACACTAATTTCCATACACAGAACTTTATTTTTTCCTTATTGATGAGCAGGAGAGTAAAATGAATATATCTTTTTGTTTCATGAAGATGACAAACTTCTTTGATGTGTTTAGCTTCATATAATGTTTTCATATACAGTTTAGATAATTACAATCTAAAAACTAAAATCACAAATTATTTTTAAGAGTATTACAATTGTAGTATCATTTTATTTATTTATTTTTATGAGCATTTTAAAATACAGAATTGCACTGTCACTGTCTAATCCAAAGTAACTCTATTCTTCCCTAGCCACCCTCCTAGAATCCACATATCAGAAAACATTCAAGCTTTGGTTATTGGATTGGCTTATTTCACTCAGCATGATATTCTTCAGCTCCATCCATTTACTGGAAAATGCCATGATTTTTATTCTTATTTAAGACAGAATATCCATTGTGTATATATGTCACATTTTCTTTATCCATTCATCTGTTGAAGGGCATCTAGGTTGGTTCCATAGTTTGGCTATTGTGAAATGAGCTGCTATAAACATTGATGTGGCTACATCACTGTAGTATGCTGCTTTTAATTCCTTTGGGTATAAACAGAGGAATCAAATGGGTCAAATGGTGGTTCCATTCCAAGTGTTGTGAGGATTCTCCATACTGCTTTCCAAAGTGGATGCACTCATTTTCAGTCCTACCAGCAATGGGTGACTATACCCTTTTACCCACATTCTTGCCAACATTTATTGTTGTTTGTATTCTTGATAATTGCCATTCTGACTGGAGTGAGGTGAAATTTCAGTGTAGTTTTAATTTGTATTTCTCTAATTGCTAGAGATGTTGAACATGTTTTCATATATTTGTTGACCATTCATATTTCTTTTTCTGTGAAGTGCATATTCAATTCCTTAGCCTATTTATTGATTGGGTTATTTGGGGGTTTGTGTGTGTGTGTGTGTGTGTGTGTGTGTGTGTGTGTTGTTTTTGCACAGTAATATTTTAAATGAATAGAACAAAATGCCACATGATTTCAATATAGATTTTATTTCTATCTGTGGAAGCCTCTTACATTCTTTCAATTTTACCAGTTTTATGCATTTTGACTTTGAAAAGAAGATCTCATGGAACCATTTTATCCCAGTCGTGAACACTCACAGACAAAGAATGGCACATTTAAGAAAACTGGAAAGTTTTGGTTGTATACTAAGGCATATGATTTAGTTGACTGCAGAAATTGCAATAATTAGTTTGTGCTTATGCCCTTAAAATTAAACAGATATCTTATTATAGGAATTGATACTTTGACTTTTCAAAATAATTTATCTTCTTACTTTCTGTGACTTTCTATAATGCTTGTGAAGTAATCATGAAGAGAAAGGAAAATCACATTTCTAAATTTCTCTGATATTTACTCAGGTATTTTAAAATTGGTATAAGTTATTAAAAAGCTTAGGGTAAGTTAGGAATACAAAGACATTTACACTTACTCCTAAAGAGAATTGAATAGTATCAATAATTCCTAGACCACAAGTTCTCCAAGAAATTTGAAGTGATTTATTTGTAAAATTCTAACATATTTGAAAAAATTAAAGGGAGTGAAAGGATTTGTCCCTACCACTTTCTCATTGGTCCACAATTACAGAGCTATTTAGACCTGTCTTGCCACTTCCAAAGGACACCTGTGAGGAATATCTTCCTTATTCAGGAAATAAACATGCTTCATCCCTCTGATTTTTTTTTCTACTTCTAAGGTGCTAGTGGAGATGAATGGAGGGATAGACTCATTACACAAAACACAAGTCTTTGCCTTGAAACCATGCTTTAAAGGAAGATTTTAAACCCCAGTAAGCACAGGGGACTTTGGAAGAATGTAGATAATCCAAAACCAATGATACATATCAGGAAAGACTTTTCAGAGGATATGACTTCTAAATTGGGAATAAAAGGATGAGTAGGAGCTGATGGTGAACAGGGTGTTCCAGGAGTTGAGAAGAACATGTGGGAAGACCCAAAAGGTGAAAATGACCCCAATTAGAGTTGGAATTAGTTTACTTTGCTAACCAGAGTTCCCTGCCACATTAAAGAATGTTTTAATAAACCATTCCAAAAGGGGAACTTTATTTGAGGGCTTGGGTAAAGAATCAATCGTGGGCTTAATGTTGAAGAGGTCATAATGAAATCTGTGCTTTTTGAAAGATGCCTCTGGTTTTGATATGAAGGATGGATTGGAGATAAAATGATAGCCAGCAGAGTTATTATGATGCTTTTTCAGTAATCCAGGTGATATTGACCTGAACCAGGAAATTGGCCACAGGAATAAAGGATGCCATATAGGTCCAAGAAATTTTTAAGTGGCAGAGTTGATCAGACTTGATTGATGGATGAATTGTAGAGAGTGAAATGAGGAAGATCATATAATGATTTCCAAGTTTGTGGATTTTGAAATTGGTTGATAAAGTAACAGAATAAAAAAGAGACAAATAGGTATGCACATAGAAAGGTTAAGGAAAAGGTAATGAGTTCTATTTTTGGCATATTTTTAAAAATTGTGTTTATTAAATTAATTTACTTAGGCAACAAATATTTATGGAGTACCAATTACATACCAGAGAACGTGAGAGAGTGTTCTAGGGGTAAGGAGTGAATATACTCTTTAAAGATTCTAGTCTGATGGGAGAGATGTACAATAATAACTAATGAACACAATAAATAAATACACATATACAATAAACCTGAACATGGAATGTAGTGGAAGTAAACATACTTATGATTAGTTTTAAATCAAAACTAATTTAAATTAAAAGTAGGATCACAGACATCAAGTAGACATAATACTTCCTGGTAAAATCTTGTCAATCTCTGGTCTACCTTTCAACACAATTCACAGAAGGGAAGCAGCTCATCTTCCCACCACTGGATCTAAGTCTCATTGCATATTATCTATATACTCTTTCTGCCCCCCACTTGTGGCACTGCCCCCCCGCTTCCCAAGACCAAGCATGACCTCTACTTGTGCACAGAAGCCAAGTTCCTTTAGGATGCTGAAGGGCATCATTTAAGAATCCCATGTTAAAAGAAAACTTGAACTTCATGTGTTACCCACCACTTTAGTTCCCTCTTTCCCCTTTATAAAAAGACTCTGTGGAATAGAGTTTTCTATTTTTGATGCTCTGCTTTTTCATAACTCCTGTTCTTTTCATAACTGATGCCAAGTGGGGTTTGTTTCCTTTGTAACCTTTCTCAAGGTCACCACAAACTTCCATCTGGTTAAATCAGTGGTCAGGTCTGGTCTCATTGCTCTTTCTCTCTAGTTCCATTGAAATTTCTTTACTTAGCTTCTTAGCTACCACAATCTCCCAATATTCTATCTTTGGTGCTCAGTCTTTTTACTCTGTGTTTTGGCCTTCTCTTATGTAATTGAAAATACAGTTCATCCCAGTGAACTCATCTAGTCCTGTGAATTTTGTACCATAGATAGCCTGATAATTTGTAAGTTTGTGTTTATAGTCTCAACATTTGAGCTACAGATTAATGTCCAATTGATTATGTGGTAACTCAGGTACCAGAGTTCTTTTTTATATTATTAATTTTTAAATTGATTTTTTAAAAAATAAATGACAGAGGAATGCATTACAATTCTTATTACACATATACAGCACAATTTTTTATGTCTCTGTTTGTATGTAAAGTATGTTGACACCAATTCGTGTCTTCATACATATACTTTGGATAATGATGTCTATCACATTCCACCATCCTTGCTAATCCCCCGCCCCTTCCTTTTCCCTCCCATCCCTCTGCCCTATCTAGAATTCTTGATGATAGATGTTCCTACCTTTGATTCTCCATGTACACTTCCAAACTTGTTCCTCTATTTCTCTTTATATCCTTAAATGATCTCTCTGTTCATCTGTATGTCATAAAAAACCTCACGATTGTATGCATCATCACTCTCTTTCACTTATATGCTCAATACTCAGTAGATTCTATGACTTAATATTTAGACTGTATCTCTCATTTCATCAAATCAAATTTTACTACACTACTCACCTCAAGCTACTACTATGGACTGATTCTTCACAGCCCAATATTTTTCCTGACACCACTCTTATTCACACTTTTTGCTCTTCTCCTAATCCTTTCTGCATGCAATAGTTAGGGCAATCCAGTAGCTTCTCATCATATTTGAAAAAAAATTTCAAACTGCTTACCATTATCTATAAGGTCCCCCTCCCCACTAACCTACCCCATGCTTATACTTATTTTGTGCCATTTTTTTCTCTGACCTTCCATAAGCTGGTAAAAAAATTAAATGATTCAGAACATATTTTAGAGAATAAATTAACAAGATTTGCTGGTGAGTTAGATGTAGGTTATGGGAAAGCATTAGAGTAAGGACAATTCATAGGTTTCTGATTTGAACAACTGAGTGGATGGGGGTTTGCAAAAGCCTGATCATCAAATAAATGGAATAACACTGTGAAATAGAAACTTCTGAAAGATAAAAGAAAAAAACGTATCATTTTTGGTTTGCCTTTTTCATAGAAGAGGGGAGAAAGAAACAAATTAAAGATCAAAATATAGTGCTCTAGTTCTTTTTGGTTGCGATTGATAGGTAATTGGTTAATTTAAAAAGTCAGTTAAAGAACAAATTCATTAAAATGGAACTTACAGAGCTAAAATGTTTTATTTTTACTAATAACATGTACATGCATATTTATTCATTTGTCTGAGCAGGGCCAAGGTATTTTGAGTATGGGTCCATTGGTTGAAGTTCTTTCTTACTTGAATAAACTATATCCATAATGTATTTCCTGGTTTGATCTCTGTAAACTAGATCCAAAACTCAAATACATGCATGAAAATATCTAACTTCTACAATATCTACAACTTCTACAATATCTGAAACTTTTCCAGATATTGGGAAAATTGCTCCCTTGATCAATTAAACAGAAATTATTTTACTTAAGAAATCTGAAGGCAAAAACCTAGACATTTATAATTTTTCCCAGTTCCGCAAGCTCCCCACATCCAATTGAACAAGAATTACATTTCATTTGCTTGTCCTTATTATAACTTTATGAAGCATTTAATGTATTTTTTGATTCACAACTTTTTTCCACACTTGCATCTCATCAGATACACATTATTGCTTCATAAAATTATAGACTTGCAGTAGCAAGTACAACTGAAATAACAAGGTTTGGAAACACATGTAACAGATTCTTGGTAAGCCTACAGTACAACTGGGAGAGATGATGGTGTTTAGATTTTCTAGGGCTCTACTAGCTGTGACTATCTAGTATGCTTTGGGCATAAACCATTTTTTTAAGTGGGATAGAAAAGCATTGATTAATCTGATAAACTAAATGAGGCTATTTAAAGAATTTCTACTGTGTACATGTATTCAATATCACAAAACATACAAATTTATATTATATATATACCTGGTATAAATTTTGAAAATCCTAGCTTTCAGAAAAAAAAAAAAATCTCACAACCATTTCCCACCCCACGAAATAGTATGTGATGCGGATGTATCAGTTTGGAGATCACGACAGTAGTCATCAATTTGAGTAGAAGTTTGCTCACAGCAAAGTGGTATTTTAAAAGATAAAATAGAAATGAACTAAAATGGCTTTTGTTGAAGTTCAAAGTCAAAATTTTAGTGCCCCAAAATGTGCACTTGGATATAATGACTATATTTGGCAAGAAGGAGGATTTTCTGGGATTGAGAGCATCAGATGGTAAAGACAGCCCTGTCAAGCTTGAGAGCAGGGCTGTGTTCCTGTTTGGGAGGACCCTGGTGTATGTATCAACAGAGCATCCTTAAATGTCAGTGTTCACCAACACAAATGAAGTAGATAATGATTGTTAGTCAATGACTTGTGTTAGATAAATTAAAGCCTTAACTATTGTCTTTCAAGTCAACAAACATTTATTGATTGCCTGCTATGAGCACAGACAGCCCTGTGCTTTTCTGCTAGGGATGTACAAATGAAAAAAACATGCTTCCACCACAAATTTGCAATCTGGTACCAAGTCATGCATTTCTTAACTACTTATGATATAAATCAAAGTATAAAGTACTAGGGTGACCATATCAGATTCTGTTAATTCCCTTTTGGAGAGCAAAGGAACTGGTGAATTTTGGAGACAAGTCAACTGGTTTCCTGCTTAATAATATGGGTCAATTTAATAACCACCTGAACTTTGTGTACATTTCCCACTTTTCTAATGAAATAACAATATTCTTGGAGGCAATGCTTATTATTTAAAATGGTATTTTCACTTAAAGGCTCCATTGGGGAAATACCAATTAATTCCATATTATTGATGACTATAGGAATTTTTCTTTGGGGCCAAACTTCTGGGTTGTTCATCCAGTGTTTGCTGTCATTGGACATTCTAGTAGTTCATCCTTCAGGTACCTTTTGTGGAAGTGAGCATGAATATTATTTAAATTGGATGTTTAAGAGTTCCCCATATTTAGTAGTCATTTCTTCCTTTTTAACCGGTTAGTTCAAATCCTACCCATCTTTAAGATATCAGCACACTTCCAAACAATGACCTTCTCCCAACTTAGGTCAAGGCCCACTGCTAGATACTATCGTAGTACCAAGTGCCCTTTCTTTATAGTTTTGATCTCAGTTGTAACTTTACATTATGTGTGTGATTGTTCGACCACTTCATTCAGTCACTTCATTCAGTTAACTGTTGACTTTCAACTTAACAAAGCAGGATCCATGTATCTTTTACCTTTTTTTTTATTGCTTCAGTTCTTAGCCCAGTGCTTGGTGCTGAATGGAAGAATGAATCCCAACTTGAAGTCTTTATTTCCTTCTGTGTTAATCTTTGTAGGGGGTGGTGGCTGGGAGGAAATGGTGGGTGGAGGGGACATGCTGGTGAAGTTGTGTTCAAAGTTTCTAACCTCTCCTTCCTTTTAGGGTCCTAAACTTATTTTACTGAAGTTTTGAAGGATGCTTCTCCACCTTCTATTGCAGAACAAGCCCTAACCATATCATCTATATCATTTATAATTTTACATTTTAATCAAGTTCCCTATTCAACACTTGCCTTTCTGTGCTGAAGTTGCCATTTCAATATGTCTCAAATAGTAGCATCCTAACCCCTCATGAGTCCCCCCCCAACATGATTATTGCTATTTCCTCTGTTGCTTGTGGCTTCTTTGGTTTCATGTTTATAATTTTTGAGATGTGATGACCATAATCTCACATGACATTCAAAAAGTGTATGCACTGGATATTTAAAACATACTAATTTTAGTTTTCTAATATGCTTCACGGTTCCCGAATGTTTACTTTTTGACCCAAATGACAATTCAGTGAGTATCCTTAGGAGCTAACAATTATTTCTGTGTATGAACTTGCACTGACTGCAGATGATAGCTCAGAGCCATTCATTTTATACCTAAGCTATTTATCATAAAATATGTCTTATAGCTACTAAGTTGAAGTCTAGTTATTACTTCTCAACTACTTGTGCAAACTGGTAAGATTTCATACCTATATATTACCTTTTTTTGTCCTTAGCTACAAATTTGAAGCTTTCATATTGAATAAATTTGGGCTTTGTGAACATTTATGAATATGTTGAATATAATTGACATTAGTATTGATTCACAAAGAATGTCACTCTAGAAAAATTACACATTTATTCCTATTTGGAGTAAAGTTTTTTTTTCTCTTCTAAGTTTGCCTATGATACAACTTTTTGTGGCACCAGTGTGTCCCATGAGGATTTTTGTCTTCATGTTGCTCAAGAGTGGGCTGTTATGCAGCCAACCAGCACCAACAGGGCCATATTGATGGCTTATAAGTAGTATACGTTCCAATTGGTTGAGGCTTCTGTTCTGATGTTTTAAAAATCAAGAATCTCCTATTGTTCACTATTTTGAATATTTGAGGTGGTCACAAAATAATCAAATGATATTGTAATCACATATTAGCTCTTGGTTTTAACTCTTTGTTTGAAACTATTGAGTCTACTTCTCTTTGCTGGGTAGAGAACTAAGCCATAAAATAAGCCAAATTAAAGCCACAAATGTAAAATAAGGAATCTTAATTACCTGAAAGGTGTAATTAAGAATTAAAATGTTTTTATGGTCTGGCTTCGAGGTCATGTATCTGAGCCTGCTGGTAACTGAAAGTTCTTTGCATCTTTCATGTGATAGGAAGATATGTTTCTTATCTAGGAGAAAAAGAGTGATTCTATTAACTTAATAATGACCTCCCCCTTATTTCCTTATAAAATAATAGGCTTATGACATATTTCTGAATGTGTGGTCAAAATATACCCGAGCTGTCTGAAAAATCCAATGATAGGTTTGGTTCCCTTTTAGGCTACAGAGTCTGTGCTAGAGGTATTATGATCCTCTAGTTTTCTGTATTTAATTGTGGCCACACAGTCTCAGTGATAAGAAGGGAACATGTCCTTGAATTATTATAAAAACTGTGGTTTGTATGAAGATCCAATCATTTATTTTTTAATTACACAAGCTATTAGTATGAAAGAATCCGGCTTGGATTGACCTCAATAGCCGATTGTTTTTCAGCACTTTTGCTTAAATTGTGTAAAATTTTCCTTAAGCTGATCATCAAAGTTTCCTATGGTTCTATAAGGAATCTAAAAATTAAAATTTCAATGGGTATGCAGTTGTCTTGGTATTTTTTGGAATTAGAATTTTGTCTCATTGGCTCCTCAGGAATTGTCATGATAGAATTTGGTGAGCTGTTGGCAAGGATGATGGGGACTAATCCTTGCTCTTCAATGCCAGCAGCAATGGCATATTCCAAGAGCTTGTCAGAAAAGTAGAATCTCAAGCTATTACCCTGGACCTCTCCAAGCAGAATCCACATTTTAACAAGATGCTCAGGCGACATATGTATATATTAAAATTTGAGAAGTTTCTTGTGGTGGACACCTAATTAGGGAGGAGTCAAGAAGAAGCCTTGATAGATCTAACTGACCTTTAAAGTTCAGCACCATAGAGTTTAAAGTACTATGAAGGAACCACTTCCCACTGTATTTATTTGGATCTCTTAACATATGACTATGTAGAAGTTAGTAGAGAAAAGGTTCTTTGTGGAGATTATGGGATGGCAATTTATTTTTTTTCACTTTGGCACCTCAGGGTATATATGATATTCAAATGGTTCTTTGCGCCAGCTTTATTTCTTGATGTTCCTATAAGTCAACTTTTTATTCAAGTATAACATACATAGACAAAAGTATGCATCGATTAACTTTAAAGCTCAAAGTGAACACATCAGTATGACCATCGCCAATCAAAAAATGGAATATATTAGCAGCATTGGAGAGGCCCCCAGTGTTTCTTCTTTTCTTAAAAAATGTTTTTATTAGTGCATTACAGTTATACTAATAGTGGGATTTATTTTGAAACAATTAATTCTTCACTTTTAGAAGCCAAGTGTTGATTTGAAAACCACATGAGGAAAAGCTTGAACTTGATTTAGCATTTTTGTGACTTGAAGTCATCAGCATTTATCTGTTCAAACCTTTCTGTTTTGTAATTTGAAGCAGGCAACAGCATGTAAAGTAATTTCAAAGAAATGAAATATTCCTAGATGTTACTGGCACCACTGACATAAAAATATAACCATACCTTTTAAAAATTAGTCCACAGGTCTTCTACAATTAGAGTAGTTACTGAAATATTTATTTTATTTAAGTATAAGTAGCTCTTGTTCCATATTTTTTAAAAAGTCATTTGCTTTTGCTTTGGGCCCTGAAGATAGCTTAAAAATATGGTTGTGTTTAAATAGTTGTGTTTTGAAGAACTAAATTCCTTCACATTTTCATTTTACTATTACTTATACAGTGGGTAATCCTGTATAATGTAATGTATAAACACTAATGTACATACAAACACGATTTTTGTAAGTATACCTTGAAAAAAGTCTTTAACAAGTTAGTTGCAAATGTACTTTCCCCTTACAACCATTTCTGAAGTTCCCTTCTCCTGAATCTCCTCCAAACTCTTACATTAAATGATGTCTGTGGATTAGGCAGTGTTTGCTGACATCTTCGGTAATCATACTCAGGGAAGGTGCTACTGGCATGTGGTGGGTAGAGGCCAGGAATTTTTCTAAACATCCTACAGTGCCCAGGACATCCCATGATAGTCAGTCTACAGTGTCAGTAGTGCTGAGCTTGAGAAACCCTGTGTTAAATGTGCTGCTGAATGGATTAATGTTCAACTTGCAGTTAACTCATATGTACAAAGCCATGTTATTTAGAGACATAAAACAATTTATTGACTCTAAACATTCAGAAGTTTAAGTCCTGTATTAGTATTTTTATCAAAGCTATTGAAATGTAAAATTCAACCTATAAGGGAACACGAATCCAACAGAGTTTGTATAATGTTATAAATATCAGATATAAGTTTGGGATTATCCCCCCTCCCTTTTCCCATTCACCTCAACAGTTGAATAGGTTTCCTGTTAAAGGAAGCTAAGCAAAATACTGTCATGAAAATATTGGATATTTCAATTAATAAATTCCAAATAAAAGTGGAATTAAGCTAAAAATTATAAAGAGTCCTTGAATGGCTTGTTGATTAGAAACTAATGTAACTCCTTGTCTAGGATAAAATACCAAACAGGCAGCAGCTGCTGGTAATTTGGTGCAAGTAATTGTAGAGCCAATAAGTTGAAGAAGTGCTTATTAAAAGAAACTGCTTTCCTATCTGCTTGTAAGTTCAATTGAGTAATGCACTCTACATGTGGTCTGACACTGGGTAAATTATACACCTGATTTAAAAACACTCCATCCATAAGAGCTCCTATTTTGCTCATCCATAAAATTTTTACTTTCTTCATTACTACTTGCAGCAGTGTATGGCATAATATCTATCAAATTAGGCTTTGAGGACATCTCAGGCTGGCACCCTGCTGACTTGAAACATGTGCTTAATATTACTGCAGTGCTTTTAACCCGATGAGTGCCCCGGGTTAGCCCACATAGGCATGCAGATCTGTTTTTCTCTCTCTTTGCTACTGCATTCTCCACTGACTGAGAATGAGAAACATCAAAGATACAGGGATGGGATTGAATTGGGGTATAGTCCATGGGTAGGAGAAATAAGTAGTTGGAATTCGTAGAAAATAAGACAGGCAAAATTGAAACTGTGCAGTCTGCTATTTCACAATTTTTTAAAATAGCCACATGTAAATATTTGAAATCAAAGCATTCTCTTTTAGCTAATTAACTCTGAAAGGTGGAACAAAACACAATGACGCTTTCCAAATAACTCACATGAATGTTATCTTTGGAATGTGCTTAATTCATATTTATAAATGTCTAGATGACTAATTTAATAACATTCACTGCCTTCAGTGTATAAGGGCCAGGAACTATGCTTGATGCTAAAGATACAGATGTGCACACATATGGCCCTTGCCATCCTGAAGTTCCAATCTTGCAAAGGGGTCAAGATTTCAGCAAGCAAGCAGGGCATAGTGGCACATGCCTGTAATCCCAGCAGCTCGGGAGGCTGAGGCAGGATGATCACAAGTTCAAAGCCAGCCTCAGCAACTTAGCCAGGCTCTAAGCAACTTAGTGAGACCCTGTCTCAAAATAAAAAAAGGCTGGAGATGTGGCTCAGTGATTAAATGCTACTGGGTTCATTCCTGAGACCAAAAAAAAAAAAAAAAAAAGAAAATTCAGCAAACAACTATAATATAATGAACTATAACATAATGGTAAAATATAAATGATCTCAAGGCATATGTTCAGCATTCTTTCATTCATTCATTCATTCAGGGGAGATAGTGACTGACCCCAATTATTCAATTTCCTGGGTGCTTTTGGCAGAATTGCCCAGTTGTAGAGCTAGAAACACCTGCAAATCTCAGCAGGATGCTGTTAAACATTTGAGTCATGTAATTATTCCCCCCCTTTTTTTTATTCCATGCTGACCTCACAATCTTGTGATTATTATTTAGCTTCCTACCTGGAGTGTCTATGGGGGGAAAATGCACTCACTAGAGAATTCCATGTCCGTTCTTTTTTGTTAATAACAATGCTTATTCTAAATTAACAAATGGACATAGTGATTATAATTTAGCTCTGTGTGTTATACTATGGATAGAGTCTCTTTGACAGTCTACTTTTTTATTATAAACGAATACTTTCTTCTTCTCTTATTATATATTAGTCTCACAAGATTGATTAATTCAAGTTTATCCCCAAACAAACGGACCTACTTTCAGGGTGCTGACAAGTTAGATTTTGAGGTCAACTAGGTCCCAGAAACTAGAGTAAAAAATGAGAGGAGGAAGGGAAGGAAGAAGTGGGGGTAGGGGAGGGTAATGAAGCAAGGCTGGGTTTTGAGAAGGGTCAACCAGGAAGAAACAAAGGAATAAATACAATAGGAATATGGAGAGCCAGCTAACAGGAATCCAGGAGGAAGAAGGTATAAAAGGAGATGAAAGTAAGAAATATATGCAGCAGAGATAAGGCTGTTTTCTATCAAAAGAGGTCCTTCAAAAGACCAATGTCAGGAGAGAAGCAAGACGGGTGGGGATGCAGATTGACAGAAGTTTGTGGAACGAAGAGCTGGCAGAGAAGCAGAAGTGTTGAGTGTGGGCTTCCTTTCAAAGAGTTTGACTAAAGAATGGCAGCCAGAAACAGGATCTTCAGAAAGAGAGAAACTCAATTAGAGATAGCATAGTTAACAGGTCAGACACAAAGATGCTGAAACCAATGGCCACTTCTATAAACTTAGGCAAAGTATCCTCCCTGTGCCTCTCTGCCCCTGCCTCAGAGGGTAGTTGTAAGGATTAAGTTAATTGATATTTACAATTAATATTTACAAGGTATCTGGAACCATACCTGATAAGCACTTCAATATGTTTGATAAATAACAAAGGGGTTAATCTAGACAAGAGATATTCTAAGAATCTATGAAGAATTTTTTTTCCTGTGTTTTATGAACATCTTGCAAGGTACATTTGAGATCCAAAATTACCCAGAGCCTGCAGTGAATAAAATTGATATATACGTCAGCACAAAATGTTCTGACAATCCTTTATTCTAGGTACAACTAGGTAAAATTGCAGAACCCTGTTAAGGAGTTAAAGGAATTTCCTGACAAAATTGCAATCTAATTTCTGCCACATTTTGTAGAATATGGCAGATCTTACTCCAACCTGCTTTCAGAATACCCGCAGCAACCTTTGGCTTCTTATCTTTCTTTGAATTTCTATTCTTTCTCCCATCCTCTAGATATTACTTGGAGCTCAGGAAGTACAATTATAAAATCTTTTCAAGTTTTCTTCTCATTTTATTCCATATGCTTCTTTTTTGACAGCTTGGGGAGAGAAGGGTTAATTTGATAAATTCATCAGATGCATTTTCCCTTGGGCATCTCTGTTGATGTGAATGTAATTGCATATTAATTGGTTGAGGATGTGCCACCATGAATGAGGAAAGATAGTTGAATAATTGACTGAATTCTCTCCCTTCTTTCCTTCCTTTCATCTTAGACATGAGAAGGTGGTATATACTATTTATTATGCCTTGTGGCCCACTATTTTTAAAACTCAATATAGGAAAGTAGATTACATGGTAAATTATCAAAAGCTTTCACTTTTCACAAAAGCAAGTGATGGTTCACTCAGAACAGCATCACACTAACTTGTTGCTAATCTTGTTTTGATATTTTCTCTCCTTTGCAAGGGAGAGTGATAGAGAATGCTAGTACATGTTATTGAATTTTTAAATTGTGCATTGGAAAAAAATTTCAAGGCTTCCTGTGTGAGAGAACTGCCAGTGGATGATCATTACCATGTCTGCAGGAACTGTCTCTAAGGCTGCAGTGAGGGATTCTGAGTGGGCTGACCCAGGTTCACTGTGATGGCTCAATGGAGAACTTGGGTCTAGGGATAGTTGGCCCACATCCTGGCATTCACAGGGGCAGCACCTTCAACCCCAGGCTCTCCATGGCAGTTGTTTGCAGTCATTTGAAACTTTCTATTTTCAATTTTCTTTTCATCATTCCTGAAGTTTTGTCTTCTAATAATCACTGTTGCTTAACCCAGCTGCCCCTGTGTGTGGTACTCCAAGTTTCCACTGGCTTACTTTTATTGTGTTTTCTTTTAAATAAATGTTGTCTATTGGACAACCCATCTGGTGCCCAGTACAGTCCAAATCACTTAACTCCCCTTTGGCTGCCTCCTTGGCCTCTGTAACCTCCTTAGCCTCAGTTTTCTCATTTTTAAACTGCAAATATTGGTGCTTCTTCTATGTCTCTGTACAGGATTACAGGAAAATGAGTAAAAGAACTTTGTGAACAGTATAGAAAAATATAACTCTTAGTATTATGATTAAAGTTAACCTTAATGTTAATATTAAATTTGAGTAACAAGTAAAGGAGTTAAGCTTTTCTTAACAGCAGAATTGGCCTTAGTAGAATTGAGCTTGACTGAGTAGATTTCAAAAAATGTGTTAACCCTGCTCCTGTGAAAAATGAAGTTGGGTAACCAGAGCACAAGAGGAATGCCAGGTAGCAGATGTAATGCCATAGATTTCCTTCCATCATGTTTGGATTAGTGGAGGGTCTTCCAAATAGGGAATCTGAAATACCTTAGGGACCATGGATGCTTCAAGGTTGGGCTAGAGGAATTACTAAGTAGAGGTGAGTGTCTCTATAGACTTCTTTGTAATTTGCCTTAATTTCTCCTGAATTGTCAGGGCAACTCTTAATCTTTCCACTGTCCTTCTGGTTCAAGTAGGTGTATCTGAATTGTCCTCCTACTGGCTTCATAGAGGGTGGATTTGCCCAAACAGAGGAGAAAAAGTAGATTGCATAAGTGTACGGGGGAATCAAAGTTTTTGTATATATTCCGTCCATTTAAGAAGTAAAACAAAACACTTAGTAACATTAGAAAGGCAAATACCTAGATCAAGGTAGGGCTCTACATTGAAGGCTGAACAAAAATTAGATGAAATAAGCTAGTCTTTTGCTGATAGCAATGACATGGTACAAAGATTCTTAAGCTTGGCACAGCAATTTACTGATACACTCATTTAATGTACTATGTTGTTAGTATCACAGATATTAATAATCAACCTTGGGAATTAGGTATTTAGTATGATTTTTATTAATAATAACAAGAATTTCCTAAGCCCTTTCAGTGTACCAAGCATTATACTATGCTGTTATGATTTAGATCTGGAATGTTTCCCAAAAAGCTCAGGCAATACAACGCTGTTTCAGGTGAAAAGATTGGAGTACAAACGCTATACTCTTATCAGTGGATTAATCATTAGATGGATTAATAATTTGAATGAACCACTGGGTGGTAACATAGACAAGTGGGGTGTGACTGGAGTAGGTAGGTTCCTGGGGGTCTTAAGAACTATATCTGTCCATGGCCCCTTCCTTTCTCTCCCTCTCTCTACCTCTGCTTGCTTACTGGCTGCCATGAGTCACCACTCACTTCCACCACGATGTTTTCTTCTGGAGCCAGCTAACCATGGACTGAATCTGTGAAACCATAAACCCAAATAAATCTTGTCCTTTAAGTTGTTCTTGTCAGGTATTTTGGTCATAGCAATGAAGAGCTGACTAACACATGCCCTTTACACAGAGCACTTCAATACTAAGCATTGTGTTAAACCCTTCATTTAGCCCCATGAAGTTGTAGTTTTCCTCACTATAGAAGCAGAACACAGGAAGCAAGGAAACCATCCACAATCCCACAGCCTAGTGACTGGGGACTGGAATTTATATCCTGGTAGTGTGGCTCGATGTTTGTTCTGTATTATCAGTTACTTGCCCTAGTTCATACTGCTAGTGATAAAGGACAGGGATAGCTCCAAAACTCAGATTTTTCACACAAAGTCTACTTAGTGTGGCCAGTGGAAAAAATCATGTGTAGGATATATAGTGGGTAAAAAAACTGATGGAAACTATTTTAAAAAATGTTCCTTATGGGGGCTGGGGTTGTGGCTCAGCGGTAGAGCGCTCACCTCGCATGTGTGAGACCCTGGGTTCGATCTTCAGCACCACATAAAAAATAAATAAACAAAATAAAGATATTGTCCCATGTATAACTTAAAAATATATATTAAAAAATTTCCTCACATTTTTATAGGTACATTATAGTCATATATAGTGATGGAATTTGTCATTACATATTCATACATGCACACAATATAACAATTTGATTTGACCAGTACCACTCCTGTACTGATCTCCCTGATTTTCATGAGATCTGCACCTTTCTTTTCTTTTTTATTCTCTAGATTCCACATATGAGAGAAAACATATGGCCCTGGACCTCTTGAGTTTGACTTATGTTGCTTAACATAATGGTCTGATGTTCCATCCATTTTCCTGGAAATGACATGATTTCATTTTTCTTTATGGCTGAATAAAACTCCATTGTGTATATATAACACCTTTTCTTTATTCATTAATCTGTTGATGGATATCTAGGCTGGTCCATAGTTTGGCTCTTGTAAATTGTGTTGCTATTAACATGGGTATGCATGTATCAATGCAATATGATGACTTTAATTCTTTTGGATGAATACCAAAGAAGAGCTGGGCCATATGATAATTTCATGCATAGTCTTTGGAGGAAACTATTTAAATTCTAGTGTACTTCAGGTGTGTGGCCCTAGGAGCTCTCTAAGACACAGTTTTTCTCCCTTAGTAATGGGTAGAAGAATTCCTTCTCCATCTACCCCACCAGGATCTTGCAAAACTCAATAGAAGTAAAAATGCTTTGTAAAATGAACTTCTATTTACAATTTAAAGTGTTCTTTCTTAAAAAAAAATGTAAGCATATTTTTAAATTTGCTCTAATTAGTTACATATGACAGCAGAATGCACTTGTGTTTTTTCTTAGGCAAAGTTTTATATTGCTTGTTGAAGACATGGGGAATATTTAAATTCTTACCTTACTTACAGGGCTAGCGATGTTTGTCTTAAAAACAGACCCAAGGATCAATGAGTAATTTTCAGCTATGAAACAAAAATAATCTGTTCTATTTGTGGCCTTCATTTTACAGGAAGTGTAACTCTCCATGGTCTTTCCTAAATTGGAGTTGTGAAAGTATCATTGCATGTAGGAAATTAATCCTTGGAAGTAGGCCCTAACGTGATATTACACCGAGGCATATTAGATAAAGAGCAGTGATGAGGTTTAAAATGCTTTTTGTAAAGTCCCTACTTTATATTTAGCTAAGTAATATATGGAAAAATTATTACCTTTTGGCACCAGAGTGATTACCACCACTGTTACTGCGAGGGCTGATGCTTGGCCAACACCTGCAGGAATTGGACTAATGGAATTGATTTCCAGGCTCATTTAAAAATATATATATATATATATTTTATATATATATATATTTTATATATATATATATATATATATATATATAGTTACTGTTTGAGAAAAATGATAGATTTTCACATAATTTCTAAAACTTTCCCATAAAAGTTACCTATTTCTAATCATAATAGACTTTCTGCCATTGAAGACACTTTTCAATAGTAGGTGGAAGATACATTATCAGATATTTCACACTTTCCCAAAACGGTGATAAAAGCAAAGCTGGGAGCTCCTTATAGAGAAAATATTTCAGAAGTGTTTAGTACATGCCATCTCTGCAGTAATCACTTAACATATGTATTTAATTCCTCCAAACAACAGGTATTACTATTATCTAATTATTGCATAAAGAAAGCAACCTCAGGCAGGGTAAACATTATTGTGCAGACATTAGAGTGTTCTTACAGAAACCCAGGTGCTACAGGTCTGTCATGCAATCAGGAGATGCAGTAAACATGAGATGTGTGAGGCTATTGGTGGCCTAACATGGCATACTGTTGTACAGTAAATATTTTTTTATGTATAAAAAGACTACTCTCAAATAATAAGAAGAACCATAGTATAGTAAATACATAAACTAGTAACATAGTCATTTATTGTAATTATCCAGCAGTGTGTAGTTGTATATAGTTGTATGGATGTCAACACAGTAGGTGTGTTCATACCAAACTCACTATGAATGTATGAGTAGTGCGTCGGACTGTGACATCATAGGCAATAGTCCTTTTTCAGTATCATTATAATCTATGGAATCATAGTTATAAATGTGGTTCACCATTGAAAACTCATTACACAGCACATGGTTGTATATGTATATATGTGTAAATATATATCATATGTTATACATAACATATAACATACATACATTATATTATATATAACTTAAATAGAGTGACTAATGGATGACTTTTGCTAGTATTAATGTGAGAATTGTATACAGCTAAGTTCAAGAGCATATTTATTGAACCTAATTTTAGCATTCCAGTTTCAACTAATAAAGGAAGTCAGTCTGAAATTATAGGTATAAATGTATAAATAGCAGCAATAGTTGTAACAACAGTAACCTTCTAGCAGCTATGCTGAGTACCACACCCGGAGATCATTGCTTTGAACGTTATCCAATTCCCCGCCTTACCTTGTAGATGGATGAACTCAGAGACGTTAAGAATTCTGACAGCCTTACAAAGCTGTATTCAAGGCCAGCTCTGGCTGAGTTGGGAGTCTGGATTCCTAGCTCCTGCTATCCATGTCACCATCCATGAATTATTGGCATACTTTCAGTTCTTTACTTTCTCCAGGCATATCTCTTCTCATCCTCTGCCCCAAATGGACTCAGAGAGGTTTCTGAAGAAGATTTTCCTCCTGGTACTCTTTTATTTTTGCTAAGAAGCAGTCATATCTGTTGGAGCTCATTGTGGCCACCAGTTATGCACTGGGGCTTGGTGTCAAGGTGTGTTATGGAGACCCCACCTGCATGTGCACTCATGAAGTGTCAACCCAGATCAGACTTCTTAGGAACACCTGCTAACAGCCTGCAGTGCCGATGGCTTTGTATTGGCATCCAAAGGCAGTAACTTGCTGTGAGTTGGGTAATTTTTCCTTCTAAACCTGCAGAAAAGGGCAGAACACAGGTAGAAAATATGCCAATTTCTTTGATGCATCCAAAGTACTTGACCAATCTTACTAAAATGGAATGAAAGACCTATGTATGCAGTAATATATTTCTGTACATCACCAACAAAGAAAGGTTGCTTCTGGCTTCTTCCTGAGTCTACAAAACTTGTGAATTATTTGATGCTTCTAAATTGACAAAATAAAATAGTTTGGTGTGACTTTGCAATTATTTATGCAAAATAAATTTAAAAAACCCCAAACTCCAAAATGTATACAAAATACCAAACTATATATTAGAACATTTAAACATCAACAGTTTAAGTTAACTTTGGGTGGAATAAACATTTTTTTTTTATTTGTAGGACTACATAGTTGTACTATTTTGGCTCCAGACCTAGTGATTGAATCAGTGAAGTAAGTGTCTTGCAAATTAACAAGAACTGTTGTTTCCTGGAACACAGAGCAGTGTTCAGGAGGAGAACTGGCCACAGAATAGCCAGACTGAGGTTTGTCTTAACAAACCAAAAAGCATGCTTAGCAGACAGCAGCTGGGCCCCCTGGTATGCACTGTTTAGGAAGGGCCCTAGCAACTGGGCCACTGAGTCAGGTTCTAGTCAGAGCTGTGCTAATATCCAGACCTGAGCTCTGCTGAAACTCACTTCCTGACTCTCACCTCTCTCTTTCTCTTTCAAATGAGAGGTAGCACGAAATGATACCTAACACTATCCTAACATGAATATCTGAGAACCCTGTTCTAACCATTCTTCTCAGGAAGACTCAGGTGGTGTGTGGAGGTCCAATTTGTGAAGGTCTTGGAAGTCTTTGCATAAGTTCCAACTTAGAAAATAACCAATTTTACATGCTAACTGGATGAAGTCCCTTGTTGTGTGTGTGTGTGTGTGTGTGTGTGTGTGTGTGTGTGTGTGTTTCCGGAAAGTGAATTTTGTTTTGTTAAGTTAAAAGAACACACTAGTGTGTGTTCAGGTCTGGATATTAGCACATGTTCTCCCGTGTCATGTCTTCCTTGAGAGAAGTATGTGGCTTCGTGAATAAAACACAGACCTTTGAGGGGCACGGTGGCACATCGCTGTAATCCAAGCAGCTCTGGAGGCTGAGGCAGGAGGATTTTGAGTTCAAAGCCAGTCTCAGCAACAGTGAGGCACTAAGAAACTCTGTAGAGACCCTGTCTCTAAATACAAATTAGAGCTGAGGATGTGGCTCAGTAGTTGAGTTCCCCTGAGTTTGATCCCTGGTACCAAAACAAACAAACAAAACAAAAAAACCATAGACCTTTGCATTACAAAGTCAGCTTCATCAAAATTTCCATCTAGGCATATACAACATTATCAAATATGCCAAATGGAAGATGTTGGGTGAAATGCTTATTGATATGAATGAGGAAATTAGCTTGCTTCATTATGAAAACAATTAACAAAAAAACAGGAGTCAGAAAGATCTGGCATTGTATTTTGTGTTCTTTAAGTCATTAGGCTAGTATTTAACACTCAGACTTCTATAGAAGAAGCATTGCTTAAGCTTTTTATTTTAGCTGAAAATTTACATTTTTGTAGCATTTCCTGTATTCCTTGTAAGTCTTACCCTTCCAGGTAAGGAAGGTAATGCCTCTGAATTTTTGCCTTCTGCCCATGTTTGGTATATAAATGGCAGTGTTTTCTGTGAAGAACCTTAAATAGTGTATGTACTTCTGTGTGTTTGTATATTTGGAAGTATAGAATTCCATAATATATAAGTGACTTTTAAGCATATACCTGTGGCGACTTTTATATGTATATTTTTTTGGCTGATGGAGAACTTAATTTTGTTGTGTCCACCGATCTAGTAAAACCTCACAGACTTTGGAAGAAAAATCTGCTCCTTGACAACTATTTCCCAGGGACAATAGCTGCCATTCTGGCTGTGGAAGGCAAGCTGAAACCACCCTGAGAAAACAGTGGACCTGTAGAGTAACATTTTATATCCAGAAAAGACATGGAAATTTAAATAAAGGATTTTAAAAAAATAATAAAGACAGGAGGATTTTTAATTTTTTTTTCTCATTTTTAAATATAAATGCTCTTCTCCACAGCAAAAGCTCCCCCCCCACACACACACACACTCAAGAGGTTTAGAACTGTATAGAGATAGTTACATACACGGGCATCTCAAATGAGAGGGCAGCATATATACATGTAATTGGCTGCTTTTTTCTTTCCCTCGGCAGTCTGTAAAAAATGTGAAAATGCTCCTGCTTCTGCCTAGCCATTAAAAGGCAGTGGCTGCACCATACTGTGATTTGGGAGCTGAAGAAAATGGCCAGAACTGACTGATATCTGATAAACAGTAACAGGAGTCAGTTTATTGCACCAATCGTTAAATAATGGTGCTGATTATAAGGCTGCTAACTGCAGATGCTGTAATTGTCTGTCATAAATCTTAGTCATTTGTGACAGGAGCACAATGAAAGGGAGCATCTGCTTGAGGGCAAATGACTTCTGATAAATATCAGCTCTAGGAAAATGTACTTGGATGTGTCTCAATATTTTGGAGAGCCATTCATGTTGCTTCCACAAATGTGAAGTTATTATTGGTTTGTATTGATTTTGCCACCCTTTTTTTTTTTAAAGAGACAGAGAGTGACTCAAGGTTGAGTTGAATAGCATCTCAGCTCTTTATCTGATCTACTCATTTCTCTCAAATGCATGTTTGAGTGAAAAAAATAATTGCACTTTTTTCAGTAGATTGCTGTTCAGAAACACAGCCTGGGAAATTCAATATGCAGCCTATAAAAAAAAAAATAACAAAAGCCAACATTTGTTGAAGGGGGAGGGAATGCATTTGGATTTTTACAAAGGTTATTTTCAGAAAAGATTTTAAGTCTTAAAATGCCAATCTCTAATTAATTTTAACTGTATGAAAATGAATTGCATGGTCTCTTATTATGCCTATAGAAAAATAGTTAATATTATCATATTCATTATAAAATTTGCCCAAATAATAAAAATTATGCAGCAAGGACTTCTCTGAGTTTTAAAAACTTGAGAAAAGTTAGTATTATGTAAAACTAATATCCACAATTTAGGAAAAACTGCTTTCTCCTAAAATATTTATTATTAAACATTTCGTTGCTACATCAAAAACTGCTTGGAAGTACAAAGCAAATAGAATAAGGAAATTTACATTTCTGAATAGAGAAATTCCATCTTGTATTTAGTTATAGTTTGGATTTACTAATTAATAAATGCAGGTTGTGTCTGTTTATAGTTATTTTTGGTTCTCAGAGATGTGGGACTCTTAACAGACCTTCTCATGTAGAGAAAGCAAAAGTTTTGTAGTGTGTCCCACTCGGTTGCTCCGTCTGAGAATCTACCTGAGTGGTCCAGGAGTGGCGTAGGATGTGAGTCTCAGTCTCAGTCTCAGTGGCTTAGTGTTGTGAGTCTTAGGGGAAATGATGACCATCATAAAGGGAGGTACTCAGGAAATCCTTGGAGCCCCTGCTTCTGAACTGCTGTGCTTTTGTTTACAGTTCAGTGCCTTAGGCCAAAATACCTGGGTAAAATTGTACATACATGCATAGAACAAAAGCTCTAGGGATAGTTGTAGTAATGGTATTTCTGATTTCACCATCTTATTCACAAGGGGATAATAAACTTTTTCTAAAGCATTGACTCATACTTTTCCTCATGTCCTTGACCATAAAAGACTTCATTGAAACTTATTCCTCATGTCTCTGACCATAAAAGACTTGGCTGAAACTTTTTTTTTTTGGCTGAAACTTAATGGCTTCAATAATTATAGATATCCACAACTTCATGGTAATCACACCCAGGATGTGGGACCACCTTTAATTAAAGATTCCTGAAAATAATATCCTTCTGATATTATTGTACAACATGTACTAAGAGAAACAGTGTTATTTGGTAAGCCTAATGTTTACAAAGGTGTATTTTAGCGAGATAGGTAGTTTTGATTGAAATATTTAAAAAATAGGCATAGTGGTCCTGAATCTCAATTTTTTTACAAAGACCTGGGAGGAAGGGAGATACACAGAAAAACATTATATTTTGGAGTCATACCAAACTGGATTTGATTCTGAGCTCTATAAAGCAAATTCGTAACCTTTCTAATTTTCTGTTTTTACAAGATGTACTATTTCTATTAATACCAGGGCTTGTAAGATTTTTATTTACAAATCACTTGGCACAGTGCTTGGTACAAAGGAGATATGCAATTAAAAACTATCACAATTCTTAAATATAAAAATTATTAATATTGTATAATAATATTACACACCAATAACAATAATAAAATTTGCATTGCTTGGGTTTGCATTTTGCATGCTATTTTAATTCTCTTGATTTTAGTGTTGTGATTTATCTCCTATTTCTGGTTGGGCAACTTAGGTAAATTGTGAGATTTTTTTTTATTAGTATAGTTCCAGAATAAATACCTAATGAAGCAAATATATGAAAAATATCTAAATTCTGTCATGTTGGGTTTAGAGATGACAGAGGGGTTCTGGGATCAAACACTCTAACATTCATTCTTGCTTTTTTAGAACTTGCTGCAAAGAAGGAACTAGAATAATGACACATTAATTGTCTCATGGGTGCTAAAGAGTGTAATGCAATAGAAGGTCAGAAGGGGTTAGAGTGATTAGACAAGGGACCTGAGCTAGGCTTTTGTGACCCAGCATGACCTGGATAGGTCTCATCACCTGATTTCAGGGAGGCCAACAGCAGGAACAGACACATGACATATGACATACAGAGTAAGTATAACATATTTGGGAGATCGTTGAAATAAGAAAGAAAGTATGGGTTAGAACATAGTGGAAAATAAACACAATTGAATTGGTGGTGGCAGTTGAGCTGGTTGTGGTGTTAAAATTTTTATTGTCATTAATAGCTAGCACTTATTAACTCCATGGGTTAGAGATTAAACTAAGTTCTTTCATGCATGACTTCAATTAAACCCTCAACAGTAAGGCCACAAGATAGGTAATATTATTCTCACTATTCAGGTAAGTAAATTAAAGCCTAGCAAGTTTAAATAGGGGTCAGTATGTTGTGATGGTTGTAAGCATCAACACTATAGCCTAATTCTTTCCTTAAAAATGTATAGAAACATCTCAATAGGTCAATAAATATAATTATTTTATAGTTTCTACTGATCACAATCTGATATATGGAGGTAGAAATATAATTAAGCCAATCACCTACCTATATAGGTTATTTTCAGTTTCTTTTTGCTATTATAAATAATTCTGCAATGAATGACTGTGAGTTTTGTAATTCCCAGAGATATAAATCCTGAGACAATGCCCACTTGTCAATTTTTATATATATAGAAAATATATATAAACATTATATATATACATTATACATATATAATGTGTATATATATATATATATATATATATAATATATCCCTTCAGAAATTTTTAGCAGTTCCAGTTTTGTCAGCAGTATATGAAAATTCTCATTTTCCATCTCATTGCTAACACTTATTATAATCCTTTATAAAAATATTTTCAATCTGGTAGCTGAAATGTCATATCAGGTGAAATTACTATTAGTACTTTAAATATGCTTATTAAAATTTTATATTTTTGTAATTTTTTAACTTATTTCCCTGCAATATTTTTTAAAAGCTAGATGTTTTATTAGAAGTTTTTGTGATTATTATAGTACCTCTTTACTTGACATAGTTTGAAAATATTGTGCGAGTATGCTTTGATAAGAATTTAAAAAGGGGAATGAATGAGTCTGGAACCATATGAAAGTTAATAAGACTTTTTATAAAATTCAACTGTAAGCATGTTTCAACTGTTAAGAACTTTTGCAGCTTTTCTTTGCCATGAAATAAAGTCTATATTTAATTAAATTAATTAATTTATTTTGGTACTGAGAATTGAACTCAGGTGCGGTTTACCACTGAACTACTTCTTTAACTCTTTTTATTTTTTATTTTTAGACAGGGTCTCACTGAATTGCTGAGGCTAGCCTTGAACTTGTGATCCTCCTGTCTCAGCTTCCCAAGTTGCTGGAATTATAGGCCGGCACCACCATGCCCAGTTAAAGTCTTCGCTTTAAAACTTGGCACACCATAAAACTAGGTACACCATGACCTGGTTTCAAATAATCTTTATAACCTCTTCCCAGGTCATTCTTTTATTGTGATTGCCAACTCTCTTTCCAAATTGCCCATCTCTTTCCGAATCCATGTTTAGTAATGTCATTTTGGTAGTTTGATATAGTGGGAGTATTTACATTCTGGAAACCAGAAATGTAAATAAATTAAAGATTTTTTTTGTTGTTGTTGTTTTCTCTGGAGACCCAATTGTTAAATATTTACCTAAATATTTAGGATACATGTAGTGAGTAATATTTAACAATGTTGTTAAATATTACTCACTACATGTATCCTAAACTCTAAGAACCCTAAACTTCTTCATATTCCTGATCAAGAGCAGGTCTGAGACACATGGGCACCCCAGTCAAGATAATAACCATGTTCCCCTTCAACATTCAGCAATGTGAGAGAGGCAGGGAAGCAGCTCTTCAGGTAGGATAGGGATCAGCTCGGTGCTATTGCTTCAACCAACCCAGTTCTGGCCCAGAGTTGTCAATCTGATGCAGTCACACAAAACCCTGCAGTTGATTAACTTACCTTTGTATGAAGGCTTTGTCCTGATCCCTGAGAGTCTTACCACTCCTTTGTTCTCACCTCCAACTGGTATATCAAAGCAGTTCCTCCAGCCACATTTAGGAAGCACCTTATAACTTTTTTTAAAAAAGATATTAATTTTTTAGTTGTAATTGGATATAATACACTTATTTATTTATTTTTATATGGTGCTGAGGATGAAACCCGGGGCCTCACGCATACTAGGTGAGGGCTCTACCACTGAGCCACAACCCCAGTCCCCTATAACTCTTAATAGTAGCAGCTTTATCACCTTGAGCCAATCCAAGCACTCCCTATAAGTTCATGTGAACCTTGTTTTAGTCAACTTTTTGTTGCTGTGTCCAAAATACTTGACAAGAACAATTTAAAGGAAGAAAAGTTTATTTTGGATCAAAGTTTTAGTGGTTCAACCAATTCTATAGTTGTGGGTCTGAGGTGAGACAGAACACTCTGGTGGAAGGGCATGGTGGTGGAAGCAGCTCAGGACATATCAAGAGGAAGCAGAAAGAGAGAGCTGCTCATCCAGAACAAAGTATATACCCTAAAGGCATGTCCCTAGTGACCTACTTCCTCTAGCTACACCCTACCTGCCTACAGTTATCACCCAGCTAATCTGTATCAGTGGATTAGTGGATTAATCCACTGATTAGGTTAAAGCTCATAATCTAATCATTTGCCTCTGAACCTTCTTTCTTTGTCTTATACATAAGCCTTGGGGAACACCTCGAATCTAAACCATAAAATGTCTTATATGGTAAGGTTCAGATCATGCTTGGCTAAATGAATGTTCTTGAGGAAACAGTGCCACTAAGGAAGGCTCATATTTAGGGGAATATTTGACATTAGTGTGCCTGATGAATGATGGGAAATGGCCACTAGTAAGAAGGCTGGCTAGAGAGCTGAAAATTTGTAGAGAGCATGATCCAATCTTGAGAAGTTGATGAGCCCTCAGAGATGGATGGTAGTAAGGAGGGTGAAAAGAAAGAGCAGACATAAGATGTTTTAGACAGAGGATTATGGAACTTGCTGAGCTATGGTCTAGGAGAACAAATAATGGGCAAGATTTAAACTGCTTCAAAATTCTAATTTAGATAAAGATAATGGAGTCATTTATGTAAAGTCATGGACTTAAAAAAGAAGGTAATCTAAACAGGAAAGAGAGGAAAGAAGGAGAGAAGGAAGGGAAAAAAGGAAAAAGGTGGGAAGACAGATAAATCATAAAACTGAATGTAGAATATCTCTGTATCAGGGAGGGAAGAAAAGGGGTACAGAAAAGAGAAACAATATGACAAACTAGAAAAACAACCCCCAAATTGCAGTAATACCAAAGTTGAGGGAAGAGAGGAGAAGAATATAGAACATTTCAAGGATTTTGAAGTTTAGTCAGTATAGTGTTAAAAGACAAAAGAAAAAGAAAGCGGTCAAAGGCCTAAGAAAATTATCCCTGGCTTTGGCAAGGAGGACACCAGTAGTATTAGAGCTGACATCCTCAGAGTTGTAGAACAGAGGCCCGCCACTGGATAACGACTCAGTGGATTCAGTTTAATTTCCTGAGCTACTTAGTAGATGTATTTACATTGGTAAATTATTTCCTAGAAGTTTAGTTTCTTTTTTAAAAAAATGGGGATAATTTTGTCCTACTCATTTCATAGAGTTATTGTGAGGTTCAAAAGGATGATATTTATGAAAACATTTTGCAAATCAAGTTTTCAGTGAAGGTGACACATTTCCATCATTAAATCCATAAGCAGAGTCAGAGGGAAGCAATAGGTAGGAATTTAGTGACTAGAAGATAAAAAGATGAGAAGAAAGGAGTGATTGAATGGCAACTAGAAGGAAAGGAAACATTGTTTACTTTTGTTGGAAAGCAGAAGGGAAAACCTTCCATTTCAGAGGTGGGAGGTGACTCTGGGAGCAGTGCTCCGGGTAAATAAGGAACACGATCTTTAGATGAAAGCACAGAAACCACTTCTTCTGAGATGGGTGGGAGGGTTGAAATACAGATATAGAAACAGTGACTTTTGTCAAAATGAAAATGGGATGAAGTCTCCTCTATGGGATACTCCAAATATGTGCCTGAAAGACAGGGAAAGGCTATGGAAAGAGGCCTAGGGAGAGAGAGAGGGGATCTGAGAGGAGACTTAGAAGGCCAAAATATTATTTGTGTTATTGCACGGTTGTTAGAGTCTGTAAACAAGTCTGGCATTTTGCCAGAGGGAGTGGTTTGTGAAATAACGCCAGCGAGCCATTAAGTGTGGAGATTCCTTATTGGTTGACTGCTGTATCTAGTTTATGTTAATTAAGATAAGCTGTGTGTAATGTATATATACCCCTCCGGTCCTATAATAAACGGCTCCCACTCCTGCTGTATCAATCTACACAAGTTTCTCATCACCCCCCCCCCCCCCCCCGTTATTTTGCTGCAGCCGGACTGCGGCACACGGTGTTATCTTCTTGTGTTATAAACTAATTAGTCCCTTCAGAGGAATTGCAGAATCTAACTTCTATGAACTCCATCTTACATAATAACTGGGCACTGGCTCAGTTCATGTATCACGACACAACTTAACAAGGAAAGGGGATAAGTTTCTCTGCATCTGGATTAGATTTTTTAAAAATGAGATAACTTCATTTTTGGAGTGCATAGCCAGATACAGTACTTGTATGCATTTTCTAGTTTTGACAGCCATCTGTTGGAGGAAGCTTCTACACTGATATTTTGGATTCTCTAAAACATTTTCATAGTTTGTAATGTTGAAAAAGAATATCACATTGAAACTAAGGACTGTCTAGAAATATGAACAATATGGCCAATATACCTTTATGTGACTTCTGTCTTGGATAACATGTGATTTATATTAGGATATGAAATTGTAAGATAGAGATGAATGGGTGTGAGACTATACCTCTATTCCAGCGTGGTCTTCGTTGGCTGGAACAGAGTGGTGGCTGCCAGTAGAAATGACTTATCCTCTACAGTTAGCCACAGTTGCTATTGATCTGCCAAGGCTGAAGATGAGGATCAGTTGCCATTCAATGTCACACAGGCTTTCTCGCTTTTTCTATATATAAGAAGAAAAGACCCATGACTTTTTCAAAAGTGAAAGGGGGAAAGATTGAGAGATTTACATGGTTTACTTTTGTTCATGCAGGCCTGACTCTAGTAGGTGTGTGTGTTTGGAAATCATGTTCTCATCCAACTGTTATCAAACTCAGGGTTATGATGTAGGATACTGAGATCAGCCCTGAGACATGTCAAGCACTGATTCACTATAGATAAAATAGCGATATTTTTGAATAGCAAACTTTGACATATTAAAAAATTCAAATTTGTCATATAATACTGTTTTTAGCTATTTATATTCTGCATAATTTCTTAAAACCCAGTTTATTGATGTGTGATTAACATCTTAAAAAACACTAAAGGTTTAATATAGACAAATGGATGAGTTTGGAGGTAAGTAAACACCCATGAAACAATTATAACAATGTCAAAAATATATCCATTCCTTCTAGAAGTCTCCTCCTGCTTATTATTTCAAATCACTTAATGTTAAGATATATACTCTTAGAAAATTTTTAAGTGTGCAGTACAGTATTATTAACTATGAGGCTGTACAGATTTCTAGGACTTGTTCATCTTGCATAATTGAAACTTTGACTCCTCTAACCAACAGTTATCCTAGTTTCTGACAAGCACTGTTCTGTTTCTATGAATTTGACTATTTTAGATTCCTCCAATACATGAGATCATTTATTTGTCCTTCTGTATCTGCCTTTATTCACTTAGCATAGTGTCCTCCAGATTCATTTATGTAGTCACAGATGTCAGGATTTTCTCCCTTTTTAAAGGCTGAATAACATTGTATATGTATATACCACATTTTCTTTATTCATTCATCCATTGATGAGAATTTAATGTTGCTTCCATATTTGGCCACTGAACCTTATTCAGCTAAATAAAATTGAAAACATATATCTGATGGCTATAGTTTGGGTTTTAAATGCTTCCAAAGGCCTAAGTGTTAAAGGCTTGGTTACCAGCCTGTGGTACTGTTGGAAGAGGTAGAACCTTTGGTATGTGGGGCCTAGTGTAAGGAATTTAGGATTTTGAGGACATGCCCTTAAGGGGATATTGGTACCTAAGTTCTTTCCTTTCCTTTATTGCTTACCAGCTTCCATGAAGTGAAAAGGACTCTTCTACCTTATATTCCTGCCATGATATACTGTGTTGCCATAGCCCCCAAGCAACAGGGCCAAGCAAACATGGACTGAAACCTCTGTCGCTGTGAGCCAAAATAAATCTTTCCAGCCTAGAGGTGTAGTTCAGTGGTAAAGTATGTTTCTGTTATGCACAGAGGTCTCAGGTTTAAACCCCAGCACTGCAAATAAGTAAATTAGCTAATTAAATAAAATGAGATAAATTCTTAAAAAAATAATTTCCTTTATTTATCTCAAGTATTTTGGCAAAATAATAAAAGGCTGACTAACATACTATCGATAGAGGGTTATTATCCAAAACATATAAAGGGCTTCCACAATTCAATAGTGCATGCACACACACAAATCAGATTTAAAACATGGGTAAAAGATCTGAATAGACTTTTCTCCAAAGAACACAAAGCATCAACAAGTATATGGAAAGGTCCAGCATAACTAGTTATCAAAGAAATGCAAATCAAATCACAATGAGATATTGCCTCACACATGTTAGGTTATCTATTACCAAAAACAGGGAAGAAAAGCATGGGCAAGGATGTGGAGAAAAGTAAATCCTTATGTAGGGTTGGAAATGTAAATTGGTACAGTCTCTATGAAAAACAGTATGGAGGTTTTTCAAAAATGATCTAGTAATCCTTTTTCAAGGGATATATATCCAAAAGGACTGCAAGAGATATCTGTTGCCATTTCTTTCTTTGTTTTTTCTTTTCTATTTATTTATTTATTTATCTATTTTTGGTACTGGAAGTTGATCCCAGGAGTGTTTTACCATTGAGCTGCATCCCCAGCTCTTTTTAGTTTTTATTTTTGAGACAGGACCTTGCTAAGTTGCTAAGGCTGGCCTAGAACTTGTGACCTTCCTACCTAATCTTCCCAAATTGCTGAAATTATAGGCATTTGCCACCATAATAGTTTTCTTAAAACAGAGAGAAACGTAATGTTAGAGGTAGCACAATGGGAATATCATGAAGTTATACACAGAAAAATATCACTTGTCATTTGTGTCTCAGTAAATCAAAGTTGAGAACTGCTGCTCTGTCAGTTGGTGGAGCAATGACTTCCTAGTCATTTTAGGCAGCACTGAAAATCATACATGGCACATTTTCTTCCAAGATCTATTTTTTTTAATTTTTTTCTAAAAATCAAACTCAAATACTTATATAGTTTAAAAAGTCAAATCATATTATAAAATTCATCATATAAACCATGTCTTCTGAGATCCCTTCCCCATCTTGCTTCCCTGAGGCAACATTTGGGCTAACTGAATAATTGGGGTTTACATTATGACAATGTGAAGTTTGTTTATAATCAAACTGTATGTTATTTTCACACTTTCTTTTAAACTTTTTTTTTTCTGAACCTAACCACTACCTTGTATTTTGCTTGTTATGTTTTCTTCCTTAAAGTGTCTATAACAGTATGGTCAAGCATAGGAGATGATGTAAGTTTTATTTTATCTTGGGGACAACTGTCCTTAAGCCTTCCTTCCTTCTGCTCCAATTGAATTAGTTGCTCTCTGGACTGTTACATAAGCAACATCTGGGATTTTCTGTTGCCATTGCTCTGGGAGTTTATTTCACTTGTCTGCTGGGTAGGATTCCACATCTGTTTTTTTTCCCCTTTACATTCTATGATGATCAGTGTGTGTGTGTGTGTGTGTGTGTGTGTGTGTGTGTGTGTGTATCCTTATTGTTTCTGGAGAAAGTAAAAGAGGTAAATATTTTAAAATTTTTACTATACTTTCTACCTTTACCCAGGACTCTACTATGGAATAAATGATCCCTTTATTCTGTTTTTCAAAAGAGTTGTAAGTCTTATTTTAATCAACATATAATAATCATAGTTGTTTATGGGGTACAGTGGGATATTTCAATACATGTATACAAATCAGAGCAATTGGCATATCCATAATTTCAAACCCTTATCATTTATTTGTGGTGAAAATATTCAAAATACCTTCTTCTAGTTATTTTAAAATATATACAATACATTATTGCTAATTGTAGTTACCCTACTTCGAACCCTGGAATTGTATTCCACTTATTTCACTATAACTTTGTTCCTATTGACCAGCTTTTCCTCATCCTTCCACACTCCCTTTCTCTAGCCCCTGGTAACCACTATTCTGCTCTCTAGCTCTATGAGATCTACTTTTTTAGATTTCACATGGGAATGATATCATGTGACATTTGTCTTCTGTGCCTGGCTTATTTCACTTAGCATAATGTCTTCTAGGTTCATCTGTCTTGTCACAAATGACAGGATCACATTCTTATGACTGAAAAATATTCCACTGTGTATACATACCACCTGTTTTTTATCCATTAATCTGTTAATAGACCCTTAGGTTGATTCCTCATCTTGGCTATTGTGTTATAATTCATATGGGAATGTGGATATCTCTTTGACACACAGATTCCAAATCCTTTGAAATTATACCCTGTACCTTGCAGAGGGAGGTTCTATTTTCAATTTTCTGAAGAACCTCCCTACTGTTGTCCATATGGCTATACTAATCCCCTTTCTCCACATTCTTAGCAGTACTTGTAATTTTTTGTTTTTGATAAGTCATTCCAATTATGGTACAGTGATACTGCATGTGGTTTTGTGATATAAAAAAACACAATGATTAGAATGATTAGTGATGTTAAGCATTTTTTAAATGTACTTGTTAATCATTTGTGTGTTTTCTTTTGAGGTATCTCCACCCAAGTTTTTTTGCCTATTTTTAAATCAGATTTTTTTTCTATTGAGTTCCTTGTATATTTTGCACATTAGCCCTTTATGAGAAATGTTGTTCACAAATATATTATACCACCCTCTAGGTGTGTGTTTATTCTGTTGTTTCATTTGATATGTAGAAGCTTTTTGGTTGTAATCCCATTTGTCTAGTTGTGCTTTTAAAAAATTAATTTGTTCTAATTAATAGTTTTGCTGTTTTTTGTCTGTGTTTTTGAGGTCTTATCCAAAATATTATTGCTCAGATCAATATCTGGAAGCATTTATTTCCCTGTGTTTTCTTCCCTCTATTTTGATGGCATTGCTCCATTTTGTTCTAGCCCTCAAAATTCTTTTTGGAGTAGATGGCATGTTGATTGCTGCTCCTTCATATATAGCCACCTGTTTTCCACCACCACTTTCCTGACTCTAAAAACTTTTCTAATCTATATATGTATTTATTATTAATACCCAAAGTTCTAAAATACAATATGGATGGGTTCTGCCATACAACTTTTGTCCATTTTGCAAGTTATTTAGGGATTGAAAAATTGTTTGGTAATTCTTGATAATTTTCTTTTTTTATGTTTTCCTTTTGTGGAACTCTTCTTTGTCAGATCTTCATGTTCTTGGATCAGTTCTTTACTTTTCCCTCCGATTTTTCTAATATTTTGTCTTTTGTTCTACATTCTGGAAGATTTCCTCAACTCTATCTCCTGAGAATCCTACCCAGTTTCTTAACATTTTGCTATCCTATTTTTTAAGATTCAAGAGATCTTTACTGTTCTGTTCTTATTTCATGGTTCTAATACTTCTTCAGGACATTAATTGTACTAATTGTTGCTTTTTGCATTGTTCCTTTTCTCTGAGTTTGTATGTTTATATCTGTTTATCTGTGAGAATTTTCTAAAACAGTTGGTGACCTTTGGCTTCATTTCATATTTAAACTATGAGACATCAAATATATATTGGGAGTTCTGCCTGCCTGTGTTCATTTTAGGGATGGGAATGGATTCTTCACTGATCAGACTCATTGGCTGTTTCATAGGTAAAATCTTAAATGTCATCACCCTTAGGTCTTTAATAACAAGCTGAAGAGAAATTATCCCATATACTGATTAGAGGTGAAAACTTGATTGCCCCAATTTTTAGGAATTCATCATATTTAGATTAGAGATGCTCAAAAAATTCTTACCAAAAACTATTTTCATAAATAATACTAAGATGTTACTTGCCATTTTAATGGTTTCAATATTTTCACTGATGATGCAAACTAAACCATGGAAAACTTGCTAGTGCCACTAATCTATGCAGTAGTACCAAACTCTCCTGGTAATCATTCATTCTTCAGAATTGCACGCTAATAGAATAAATAAATAAATAAATAAAGCTAATTAATTTAAGAATGTTTTGATGAACTGTAAAAGTTATTAATTACTCTTTATTCTTGACCCTGAAATATACAACTTTTGATGTTTTCTTTGATGAAATATGAAATATACATAAAGCATCTCTGCAGCATACCAAAGTACAATGATTGTGGGAGGAAAAACACTTGTACAATTGAGTTCAAAGCTGAACTACCTGCTTTTTTCAGAGAACACCATTTTTACTTGAAAAAATGAATGTCAAAGGATGGTCAATCAGATGTGGTGATTTTACAGAAACATTCTCAAAAAAAAAATAACTTTGTCACTACAGGGAAAACAACAGATGGCAATTGGTGCCAATGACAATATTTGAGTTTTCACATAAAATTTAGAATTTTGGAAAGCTTGTATTTTCTATCTTGAGCTTCAAACTTTCCCAATACTGGGTTGAGCAATGATAGTAACCAATGAGATTTTATATATATATATATATATATATATATATATATATATTATATAATAAAGTGTGCCAATATTTGAAAGTTTGTCCTAAATCAGTGAACTGGTATTTCCAAATGAGCAATGTAGGATGTTACCAAATCATGGTGGATAAATGAGCAATACAATCAACAGATCTTAACAAAGTACAAAGAGTTAGTTGATACGATTTAAAAATCTATATTGAATCTCTTATTTAATCTCTATATAAATCTATATTGAATGCACTAGTTGTCAGAGTGGGCATGGTGGTGCATTCCTGTAATCCTGGTTGTTTAGGAAGCTGAGGCAAGAGGCACACAATTCAAGGCCATCCTGGTAATTTAGTGAGCCCCATCTCAAAATAAAAAAGGCTAAAAATGAAGTTCAGTGGTAGAGTAATTCTTGGGTCAATCCCTAGTACAGAGAAAAAATTTTTTTTCACTTGTCAAGTTTTGATGTAACATCACAGATCAATATGCACAATTATCTGAAAAGGTTATATAAATACTCCTCCCTTTTGAACTTCTTATCTCCATGAAGCTGTATTTTCTTAGTATTCTTTCACCAAAATAATACAATTTTATAACACCAATTTTCTTTTCTTCTTTGGTGGGGGGGATGCTGGGGATTGAATCCAGGGCCTTGTGCATGCAAGGCAAGCACTCTACCAATTGAGCTATATCCCTAGCCCCTAACACCAATTTTAATAACATAAATTGACTGCCAAAGCAGATGTGAGAATTTATTTTCTATTAAGCCAGACAATGAAAAGGTTTTGTAAAATTTAAAACAGTGTCACTCTTCTTGCTAATTTTTAAATAAATATAGTTAAGTTTCATAAGAGTGTTATGTTATCATTATTAATATATGACAAACTTGCTGTGGTTATTTTTATGAATTAATAAATTCATGTTAATATGAAACCATTCATTAATATTTTTGGTTTTTCTGTTGCAATTTGTAATAAGAAAATATTGACACATATAACAAAAAATCTTGGAGATGCTCAAAATTCTTTTTTGTCTTTTTATAATTACTTTTTAGTGGTTCTTTATAATTATACATAACATTAAGATTCATTGATATTTTTATACATGTACATATATAATTTGGTCAATTTCATTCCCCAGTACTTCCCCTTTCTTTCCTCTCCTCCCTCCCCTAATCCCCATCTTCTCTTCCTCTACTTGTCTCTCTTCTATTTCATTAAATATTTACCTTTCCCTTTTTTTCTCTCTAGCTTCCACATATGAGAGAAAACATCCAGCTCTTGACTGATTATATTCAACATGATGTTCTCCAGTTCCATTCATTATCCTGTATATGACACAATTCTGTTGTTCTTTATGGCTGAATAAATCTTCACTGTGTATATATACCATGTTTTCTTTGAGATCCTCAAGATCCTTAAGAGGATAAAATTTAGAGATACATCATATAGATAATTAATTAACCCCTTCACCCACCATGTTTCTAGGTGGCTTCCCACACCTCTACTGTACATAATATCCCCTAATCTGGAATTTCCCTCTTCTTGGTGGGAGGAGTGATCTAAGAGTTTATTTATTTTTTCCACACAGATTCCCAAGCCCCACATTCTCCTTGCTTCATGGATAAGCATACTTCTTATTGCTTCTTCCCAGGTTGATCCACATGTTCAGATTTTTCCATTCTGCTAAATTAGTTACCGTTTATTTTACTAACATTTTCAATCACATGTCTTGGTGTTTTGTCATCTCTGCCATTCCTTTGTCCTTGTTTTAGAAATTTCTTTTCTGTCATATTAATGGAGATTTGTATGGCAGTGGAGGCACAGGCATTGTTTAAGATTAAGTGTACCGTGGTGTATGTGATTCTGGTGTATGTGTCAAGATGTGGAAGCTAGAGATTGCTACCTGTTTATAATAAGTTTTTTTATTTTAAAAAGCAGTAAGTTAAAGAAGCAGAATTCCACTAATCTTTTAGAAATCTTTATTCAATAGGAAGAGGATATTTAGAATATGTTACATATTTTAGCTAGATTGTGAATATATGAAATAATTCATAAGTATTTTATTTTTAGATTCTGTTAAACAATAACATATGGTTACTTAGAAATAATCAGTAAAGTTCTTGGAATTGTCTGGAAAATGGTCCTGCTTTACAAAATAAGCATCTGTTAAATTCTGATGTTCAGATCAGAATTAACTGTACCATTCTTCTAACATATTTATAAACTCAAATGACTTATGTTCACTTTGAGTTTATCTTATATGTGGGTTCTAATATAAAAATAGTGATATATTTGAGATGGAATATTGACCTTTTTATATTTAAGTTTGTCAAATAGCATTATTATCAGGGTTTATGTGATATCTCAAAAGTGTTATAATGAGCATATTGACCAGAAAACTACAATGAAATAGTTTAATGGATTCATGATTCTATTTCATGCTCCATCACATTGATTACACTCCTTGAGGTCAAGGAAACATTAGTTCTATAAAGCTACAACCTAAAGTGAAAAATAGCTATTAGTATTATTCATTTCCCAGATGTAAAAACACAAAGAAATCTGTCAAACCAGACTAAAGACTAGAATTATTTGATTTTAACACTAATATTTGTGGTTCTAGGGACTAATTGAAGGGCGTGGGTAGGATAAGTAGAGTTTACATCTTAGAAGATAAGGATCAGAACTAAGTATGATCTTCTTTATATTAAAAATAGACAATTAACTGAATTCAGAATACCTTAGGATCTGAGATCTGGGATGTACCTTGAAAATTATCTTTTCCAACATCAGCATTTACTAGATGAAGAAACAGACACAGAAATATGGAGTGTATTGACTAGCATCTCACAGCTAGTTGTTAGAAGACATCATCCTGAAACCTGGGCTTCCAAGCCCCCAGCCCTGTGTTCTGTCCAAGGTATCTGCTTCATCAGAGGCAAAGGTGATGTCATACTCAGGGGAGAAATGAAGGCACCCTGCCAATTCTGACTTCTTCCCTCTCTTCTGTGTGATGAAAATCATCTTTCTCCAAGGCCCAACTAAAGAATGGTCTCCATCAGAGCTTCCTCACTGATTTCACCCCTGTACACTTGTCATGTCTGCCCCCACACCAGTAAGGCACCTCACATTTATGTCTCTGCATGGTTGTCTACTTTTTTTCCCCCCTAAATGTCAGTATTTATTCTCCCCAACTAGATAATAGCACTTTTTAAGGCAGAAACCTATCAAAAGTGACCAGGGTCTTGTTTCCACCAAAGGGATTTGGACTCTATAGTCAGGGGTGTTCAGCTGCTGTTATATCATTGGAAGGTCTGGCTGATTATGTATACACAGAGCAAGAAAAGTTCCTCCACATCACAGGACAGTAACTTCACTGAAGCTTCAAATTAGGGGGGAATAAAGCATCATGTAGGAATAAACAAGAAAATATAATGTAAGAAACAGAAAATTCAAGATTGGTTTTTATAGTCTTTGTCAAGCTATTTTCAGGATTCTTTTAAGCACTGGGTTACATTTTATAAATGAATAAATAAATGAAAGTAAGAACTTGAAAAGTGTGTGCATTTTGAGAGAGCACTCCTCCACGACAGGTAGGTGCTATATAGCTAAGCCTGTCTCTAAACTCAGATGCTGCAGAGGAATGGTTGCCCCATCTTAGTCCTGGCACACACAAACTTGGAGAGTTAGAAGCAAAGCAAAAGAAGGAATATAGCAATACAAAGGACTCAGGATTTATAAGAGGAGCGGTGATTATTTAGCTTGAAGAAGAAAAGATAGAGATACTTTAAAAAGGGGAATTCCTTCAAAGAGTAGAATGGCATGTTACTGCTTAATTCCATCAATAGGACTTAATTGGAAAAGCAGAGTCACGTCCTGGTAAGGAGGACTGTTAACAAGAATGGTTGTGACATTTCCTCATCTTGATGAAATGGAATGTATTTCCATCTCAGGAGAGAGTGAGTTGACTCCACATGTAGATACTATTGGATTAACTAAAGGTTTCTAAACATAAGGGTTTTTTGTTGTTGTTGTTGTTGTTGTTGTTGTTCTTGTTCACTTCTGAAGAAAAGGAATTAATGGGAAGCCCTTGGCTTTCATGGTGGTTGTGTTCCATAGTTCTCCAGTGGGGAGCTTCCTGAGGGTCCACAGTTACCACACAGAAAGCTGTAGAAGATGCCAAGGGCTGGGGTTCAGGAATTACTTATACTGCTATAAATAAGGTCCTACCTCTTTTTTTTTTTTTAATCTTTTAGTCTTTCCCTCATCTGCCTCTTGCCTTTCTTTTCACATGATCAGAATCTAGTTTCTGCCAGACAGTCCTGTTCGGTGGCTTCCATGCTGGAATGTTTAGTAAGAAGTAACAACTATTGCTATGTGAATCTCCTATTTGGGCAAGCTGTTTTCTTCTCTGTTTCTAGAAGATTCTCTTTATCTTTTCTTATATTCATTTATTTTTGCATTTATTGAATAAACAATTATTAGAGCTGATGATATGTCTGTAACTGTGCGGTCCTTGAGAATTATGTGATAAATTAGATATGATTCCTGTCCTTAAGACATTTTCATGAGAAAATAAAACTATTTCCTACACCAGACACTCAATTCTTAAGTGGTTTTCTGAATCTGTCAATGGTAAAATTCTACCCAGTATACCCCGTAGATGATGACTTTTTATCTATATAAGTTTTTTCATTTATTATGTTTTATACACAGATGTATGTATGTATATACACATAAATCTTGTACCTATACCACTTTTATGCATATATGTGTGTGTACCATCCATAATTTATTTATCTATTTTGTCTTCAAACCAGATTTTAAGCAAAATAATAATAAAAATATTTATTGCTCATTTAATAGATGCCTAGTATGTTCTAAGTTTCTTACACATAATCATATTGTTGATTCATCACAGCAGTCTCATTGTTGGTGCAATTGTTATACCATTTTGCAGTTGAGAGAAACTAAACATAGAAGTTTGACCACAGAGCTTTATGTGATGTAAAGGCAAGGACCACGTTCACATTTGTCCATATGCTATGTTCTCCATGACAGAACTTAGAAGATGGTTTCACATACATACACAACACCCCCTAATATTTGGCTGGAGGCTTAGAGGCTACAAAGAACTTTAACCTATACTACCCCATTTGACCCTCACAAGAGCAATCAAGGCTTTTGTTCACATTTTGAAGATGAGAAGCTCCATGATTCTTGATCTAAGAGCAGCATAGTTTTAGGGATTCTAATTCTTCAAGTACAAAATAGGTCAGATTTACTGGTAACAATATTTGGAGTTTAATTCAATTTAAATGTTAACTTATAAAAGTTTGGTTGCTGCTAAATACATCCACAACTTGAGGAGAGCAGTAATAAGATGACCCCTTGCAATTTTCCACCTTCAGAGCTTCTCTGAAAACATTTCACGGTTATTTAATTCTAATAGCAAATTCAAAAAATCTGCTGCTAAGAATTTAGGGGACAGATTTTTTTTTAGAGCCTACAATGCTCAACAAATACTCTTTGCTACATTGGTTTTTTCCTTCATTTCTAACTTTTGACAAAGATAGGTTAAAAGTGGAGACATTTTATATCCTTTCAGATGTGAGATTTCTGACCCATTTGTGGGCTCTTTTCTCTATTTCCCATGTCATTCAGATTATGCCTCAATTTCCAAAGGTATTTTCTTTATAAAAGATCTTGAGTTCCTTAGTGCCCAATGTTATCATCAATGTTGTTATCAAATCCCAGACCTTTCCTCAGACCATTCAATGTCATACCTCAGTTTAGGCTTTGCTTTGCCTGTTAGAATCTGTTTTAGACTTTAGAACATTTTACTTCTGGTTTCTCCCCTTGAGAGGCAGAGAGGCATAAAGGGAAAACACTTAAGCTTTGATTCCCATGAACTATTCTTTGGATTGTTTCTATTGCTTACAACGTGTGTGGTCAGAATAAGTCCCATAAGAGCTGAGTATAGTTTGTTCACTGCATAACTGTACAGTTCTAAATAAAAATGGAGGTATGTCAGCAAAGCAGTAGTCACAGTGCTTGGAAGAGTAGTAGATTCTCAACAGCAAGTGTTATTTTGGTGAAGATTGTGGTGGTGCTGACAAAAGTCCTGGATCTCTGGCTGCCTGTGGAGCCTGCTCTCTGCTTTATCTTGCCACTTTCCTGCCTGGAAGGTCCCTGCATCTCTCCCTTTACTTTATACATATGAATCTGTATATGTGAATTGTTCAAAATGGACAACAATATGGCCTTACTTTTAAAAATCTAATTCATTTGGGGACTTAGTACAAGTACATGGAAATTTCAAAGGGTTCACAGAAGCATACACAAAAGACAAGTCCCCCTCCTAGCTCTCAGTTCCCTTCCTCAAAGGCAACCACAGTACAATGATTTCTTAAATGTAAATATATCATTGCACCTGATTATGTATTGTTATTCTTAGGTAACAATAATCTTAGATTTTGTTTTATATCAATACATCTACCTCATTCTCTTTGATATATCTTATTTTTATGTTGCTCTTCATTTTTGAAAAGCTTAGAGTTAATTTGAGGTCTTATCCTCATAATCATCATTTTAATTCAGAGAGGAAGAAGAGTAGCAGCTCATTTATAGAGTATTAATAGCAATAATCATTATTGTGATAATATTTTACTATCTCTGTTAGGAATTTGTCAGTTTAAGGAAATATTTTTAAATGTCTGGTTAGAGAGGCTGAAATGTAACCTTTGTTAAAAATTGCAAGACATATAGGGGATTGATTTCAATTAATACAGCATTCAACTTGATTGCTTTGGAGAGCAGGCATATATATTACAGTAGACCTGCAAGGGATCATGGTAAGTACTCATGAATGCAAGTGATTGTAGTATGTATCAGGGTGCCGAATAATAGACTGTCTTGTAATTAAGCTCATATGGAAAAGAAAAGGAAAAGATAGACTTTAAGGTTTGTCTTTAAGACTCTTGACATACTTGTTAACTGTGGAAATATTCTCTAGGTAAGCTATGTCTGGTTGTATCTAGAGCATTTGGTTAGAGAATGTTTTCAAGATGTATCTAAGTCAAATGAACAATTGCAAATTTATACTAATTTTTATTATTTTAATGAACACTTAAAATTATTGTGCTTAAAAATAGGTAGAAAGATATAAAGAAGTACTTTATTGCAAAATAATAGCTTCAAGGGTCTTGATTAATTTAGGAAAGTGATCTAAGCAGCTGACACATAGTCTGAAAATGTGCCTCTACTGTGTATAAACAATAACAGTCTGATGGTAAATAAACATGAAATATATTTTTACTTCCTATCAAAGACTTAGAAAAATAAGCAAAAATGAGACTCTAGATGACTCCTACTTAATGACCAAAAATAATTGAAAATTAGTATTCAGTAGTGATGAATTTGTGGTTAAATAAGTAAACTTGAAAATTGCTGGTGGTGTAGCTGTATGATACAACACATTTGGAAACCAATGTAATAATGTATCAAGAGCCATAAAAATAGTTTGTCTTTTATTTTGTTAACCTTCCTCTAAACTTCTTCTTCCAATTTAATTTTTCCAAAAGGAGAAATATTTAGGGCTGGGGATGTGGCTCAAGCGGTAGTGCGCTTGCCTGGCATGTGTGCAGCTCGGGTTCGATCCTCAGCACCACATACAAACAAAGATGTTGTGTCCGCCGAAAACTAAAAAATAAATATTAAAAAAGGAGAAATATTTATATATTCAAAACTAGATGTGCATTTCAACCTTATAATGATAAAAAAATTGTAACAAACTAAATATACACTATCAAGGGAATGGTATAGCATATGGTCTGTATACTAAAGTGTATTGTTCATTTGTTAAGAATGATTATAAAGGCTTTGCTTCTGTATATTAACCTACTTGTGAAATAAATAAAAAATATTCACTGTGAATGCAAATGCATACATTATGCACACTTATGAATGTGCATAAATACAAAGTGAGAGTTTCAGTGGCATAGGTGACAGAAGAGTGGACAAATATTTTTCTTTAATTTTTTAATATTGTGAAAATTTATTCAATAGATAGTAATTTTCATAATATCTTTAAATTACTTATGTTAATACTATTTGTGTAAAATAAATAGCAATTTCAATCAGACTTGCACATAACTTATGCTGTATAAGTGGGATAAAATAGGAGTAATCCCATTATAATTGTGAAACCATTTGCTGAAACAGTGCTCCTGAGATTGAGATATTGGATAAATGAGATTTTATTTAATGTTTATAACCATTAGGTTTCTAAACTGAGAATTAGTAGATGTTTGGTAATATCTAGTTCAATTCATTCTCCCACCAACTGATACGTTGACCTGTCTCACTGCATAATTGTTGCCACTGCATAATCATCACAAAAAATCAGTTTATAACCTTTTATTGTGTCATCATTGCATACTGTAATTCTGTCTGTCATACTGCTTAAAAGGTACACAGAGCAGCCATATATTCAACAGTAGCATGTGGATGCTTATGTCTTCTCATGCATTGTGTGCTGCTGGGAGCCTAGCACCTCAATGCGTGCATACTGTCATCACATTTCCTAAAGCCAACTTACTTTGTTTAGAGATTTGCAACACTAACCATGAGCCCATCATCTATGAGTGTCACTGAGGACTGCGCATCAAATGATGAAACCAATGATAGCTTCAAGGGTCTTGATTAATTTAGGCACAGAATCTTCAGACACCAATTTCATGTTGTAAATCCATACTTTGTAACACTGTAGTAAATTTTCTCAGGTATAATATTTTGACTATAATGCACAAATCAATAATATCTAATGAGTTAACTTGTTTTATTCAGACCTGAAAAATGTCTGGTAAACTGTCACAGAGAAATGAAGTGCCCCCATTTGGGCTATTTGATTTTAATGTAAATTCATGAATATTAAAAAGGGATCCTAGTCTTGCACCAAAGACAGTAATAAATGATTTTTAAATAAACTGACACTTAAAAAAAAAGCTTTACATAAGGATTGCACTGAACGTTTTTTTGCAATAAAAATTCGACATAAAATCAGTAATGATTCTGTGGTGAAATACAGTATATCATGCAAAAGATGGTGTTACAGGCTAAATAGTGTCCTCCCAAAATACATATGTTGAAGCTCTTTTTCCCCAGTTACCCCTTGATATTCATGTGGGATTGGTTCCAGGACCCCTATGAATGCCCAAGTCCTCAGATGCTCCTTTATCTTAGATGCAATGGTGTAGTATTTGCATGAACTCTGCACACATTCTCCTATATACTTTAAATACTTTCTAGATTATTTCTAATAAATAGTGCAATGCTATGTACACATTTGTTCCTTTATTATTAAGTGAACAATAACAAAAAAAGATGTACATCTTTCATTTGGACACATTTTTCCTGAATATTTTTTAATTTTTTAATTTGTTTTTAGATGTATATGACAGTAGAGTGTATTTTGACATATTATACATACATGGAGTATAACTTATTCTAATTAGGATCCCATTCTTGTGGAATCACACAATGGTGGGATTCACTGTGATGTTTTCATACGGGTACATAGGAAAGTTATGTCTGATTCTTTCTACTGTGTTTCTTATTCCCATCCCTTTCTCTTCCCTTCATTCACTGTTACCTAATTCAATGAACTTCTATTCTTCCCTCCCCCACTTATTATGTGTCAGCATCCACATACCAAAGAGAACATTCAGCTGTTGGTTTTTTTGGGATTGGCTTATTTCACTTAGCATGATAGTCTCCAGTTCCATTCATTTATTGGCAAATGCTATAATTTTATTCTTTGTTATGGATGAGTAATATTCTATTGTGTGTATGTACCACATTTTCTTAATCTGTTCATCTGTTGAAGGTGATCTAGGTTGGCTCCATAGCTTAGCCATTGTGAATTGTGTGCTATAAACATTGATGTGGCTGCATCACTATAGTATGCTGATTTTAAGTCCTTTGGGTAAAATGCTGAGGAGTGGGATAGCTGGGTCAAATGGGTTCCATTCCAAGATTTCTGAGGAATCTCCATACTGCTTTCCAGAGTGGTTGCACCAATTTATAATCCCACCAGCAACATATGAGTATGCATTTCTCCCCCACATCCTCACCAACATTTATTGTTATTGGTATTCTTGATAATTGTCATTCTGACTGAAGCGAGATGGAAATCTCAGTGTAGTTTTTATGTCCATTTCTCTAATTGCTAGAGATGTCGAATGTTTTTTCCTATATTTCCTCTCCTGTGAAGTACCTGTTCAGTTTCTTTGCCCATTTCCTGGATATTTTTAATCTATGTTTTATTGAATGCTTGGAGGTGGAACCTGTAGATATGCAGGGCTAACTGCATTTGGACACAGGGTCTTTCAAGTGGTGTTACAGCAGACTGTGTTGACCCGAACCCTTTCTCACCGCTGCCCTTATAAGAAGAGTATATTTGAAAACACAAATGATGCCAGGGAGGTGTATACCCAGAGGAAAGACCAGGAGAGGACATAGAGAAGGTGGCCATCTGCAAACCAAGGACAGAGACCTCAGAGCAAACCAAGCTTGCTGATGCTTGTTTTCAGTTGTAGCCTTCAGAACTGGAAGAAAACAAATCATTTTTTTAAGACACCTGGTCTGTGGTTATTTTATTAATGCAGCCCTAGAAGCTAATATAGGTGTTTATCCAGGCTTTGCTTAAATTCCCCATCGACAGAAAACTTATGACCTGCCAAGGCCACCCAATTTTATATTTGATTTATGTTAACTATTTTTCAGAACTTTCTAATATTGAGCCAAAATTTTCCTCCTTATAACTTCTCAGTGGACATAATTCTGGCTTCTGGAGTCATAAAGTGAATCTGGTCTATTTATGAATGATATTTCCTAAATATCTGAAGGTAATTTCTTCCCTACTGACTTGCTTTTTCAAGGAATTTCCCCCACCCCAGTTCCTGTCATTGTCCTCATTTGTTGTGTTTTTAAGCTGTCTCTTCATGATGATTATATTCTTTTTGGTCTTGTAAATATCCCTTTTAAGGATACTTTGAAAACATTTACAAGTGGAATATTTTGATCACTAATATGCCAAATAGGTGTATTACTTTTGGAGAAGTTGAAGTTTGTGTGAGTGAGAGAATCATCAATTTATATTAATCCTTTTTTCCTGAGAGGTATAATACAGAGGAAGGATCACACACGTAAAGTAGCAGCATGGAGAACTAATTAGCACCATGAATCCTTACTACCACACAAAAACTGTCACTGTGCTTATAGACAGAATCCTGCTTTTCTATACCACATGTGATATGAATTTAAATTTTATTTAAAGACAACTTAAAATACTGGGCTTATTTATTTTTAAAACTAATATGAATAAATATAGGAAGATACATGTAAATTAATTTTGAAAATTCCCAAAATTGTAATAGTAATTCAACTTTTTGATCATTTTTGAGAATCATTCATGTAACAATGTTTATTCATTATCTACTCTATGGAAGGGTTAGTTCAGGATACAATTTAGAAACCAATTATATTCATGTGAATGGTCAAGAATTCAGTCTCATTGTTGAGCATGTTGGATTTATAGTCCTTTAACAAATGGTAACATAACTGTGTATTTTAAAATGGATACTTTTATGTGTCTTATCTTTTTACCTTGTCCTTTCAGCCAGTCTATATTGCAATACATGATAGCGATCCTGGCTAGTGAAATATAAGTACATGGCCTCATAGCAGTATATAATTTTTAGGTTGCAAACCCAAAGACAATCAGAATGAGTTTCCTCAAACTTGGAAAATTTATACACATAAGGCACAAACTGAAATACAATAATAGACCTTCTGAATGATGTGTCCTCCTCAAACCCATGTTTAATGTACAATGTATTACACTGTACAATGTCATAGAATTTTATTTTTGTTTATTTTAAATGTTTTCATTATTGCATTTAGTTGTATATAATATTGGAGTTCATTCTGATATAATCATATATGCATGGAATATAAGATGCTCCACTTCAGTCTCCAGTGTATACTCTTCCCCTTTTCACATTCCTTTACTCTTTTGGTCTTCCTTCTACTTGCTGTGTTTTTTTTTTTAATTGACGCTCTATAGATAAACATTAAGGTGGAATTCACTGTGGTATGTTCACATGTATATCATAGAGTTTTAACCTGGGGGAATATGAGAGCTTTTTGTCAACTGCTATTAAATCACTCTCAGAATGTGCATGAATTTTTAATCTCATTATTCATGGAGAACTTAATGCTCAAGTTGGTAAGAGCATTTGAACTTTACTTTTTTTTTTGTTTTTTGTCTTGTGAGCAAGCAAATATCACTTTCACAACACTTCTGAAGAGATGAAGTTGTTTAGGGCTTTGCTACACCAAGTATGACTGGTACCAGCAATATCCCATCACTGGGAGATTGCTAGAAATGCAGAATCTCAGGTCTAGAATCTCTGGTCTAGAGCACTGCTTTAAAAAAAAGCAACAAAAGGACATCTCATTGTCTATAACTTTGGAAAATCCATGGGTGTCCTCTTTTGAAGAAGGCAGCCTCAGGGCAGATTACCTTGGGTTTGCTGCTATCCCAGAAGGAGGAACACAGAAAAAGTAGAAGACATGGCCAGACATGTACTCTAATGAGAGTTAACGGAGAGTCCTTTGGTAGAGTAAATATCATGGTACCCATGGAGTCACCCCATCCTAAGAGGAAGAAAAATTTCAAAGATGAAGATTCTAATAGACTGTCAACTTTGATTAGAATAGTCCAGGAATTTGGGGGTGAGATGATCCTGTGGATCAAAGGCCTTTAGTACTTCCTATGGCTTAGGAAGTAGACATGGAAGATAATACTAAGAAGATTAGTACCAGAATTAATGCCAGCAACAGTAATAACAAGTGCTACACTAATAGTAATTACATAAAACATTATTATAGTCCAGCCACTGCTTTAAGTACTATATGTGTAATAACTTATTTATTCTCCTAAAATTCATTCATTCATGTAATGACTTTTTAAATGCCTACTGTGTGCAAGATGCTATAAACAAACAAGAAAAATCTCCAGCCCTTAGGAACTTCGTTTTAGTGAAGAAAGACAATCATTGATACAAAAACAGTTAATAAATCACATAGTATGTTGAAAAGTAAGAAATGGAATGAGATATAACAGGGTGAGCAGAGTGTAGGAGATCAAGGATGGGCGGAATCACTTTCTATTTATTAAATAGAGAAACTGGAACTGGTAGTGATGAGAAAGTGAGATTGAAGCAAAGACTTGAAGAAGAAGAATCAGCAAGCAGATATTTAGTGAATGAGGGTTACAGGCTTTGGGAACTTCTGTAGCAAAGGAATAAATACAGGAATGTCCCTCTTGTGTCTGAGAGTGGAAGACCAGTGTGTCTAATGTTGCCTGAGTAAGGGGAGAGTGCAGAGATGAATCAGAGCCTAACAGGGTAGAGCAGCATGTGAACCTTTTAAGGCATTAAACTTTCACTTTGAACTTAATGTGAATCATTGCATGATTTTGATGAGAAGAGGCATTTGGTTTCATCAAATTTGACCTGGAACATTGCGGTAGTTACTTTGAGAATAGATTAGTGGGACAGGGAGACTGAGTAGTGGACTTCTAAAATGATGGCCCTGAGGCCCAGGGTGGGATATTCATGGAGGTAATGAAAAGTGGTCAAATTCTAAAGTTATGTTAAAGCTTGAAGAAATTAAGTGTCTTTTCCAATGTTACAAAGATAATACATGGCATAACTGGGAATTGAACCCAGGCAGTCCAGACTCAAGAATTACTCTGATACATAGAATAACCTGTCAACTATGGTAAGGAGATGTCTCAAGAAAGGCAGAGCTTTATAATAATCATGCCTGTAAATTGGAGGAAATATAACTGGAGGGAATCAAACTAGAAAATAAAAAGCCATTTGTCATTTTTGAGTAAGAGAGCTTCATGCCTGGGGATAGAAGTTTAATAAAATGAGGTTTAGTCCCTGACTGTAAGATTCCGTGATTGCAGATATAAAATGACACAGTTTAGACTGTTTGTCTGTAGAAATTGACACTGTAATAATTACTACTATTTTAAAAATAATTTTTCTTGCCTTCGTCTAGTTTACCAATGTGTAAACAATGATAGTCTGGCCTCTGCCCTCAAAGAAAAGATGAAAACTTGGTGTATTTGATAAGTCTCTGTTGTGAATCAAAATGAACCTATGAAATTGCCCTTTTAAATGCAAATTTAAAACATTTGTGTATTTGCAGAGTGAATGCTGCTGCTAGGCAGAGTTCAAAGAATATAAGACCATAAAATAATAGATGGATGTTTATAGATTAGAATTATCTGTGATCATTGTTTTTAAACCCTTCAGAATTCTGTCTTCACTGACTGTTCATATGTTCATGGTGCTATATACACTGTGTGTGTGTGTGTGTTGTTAGCACGCCTTTTAAGCATTATACTCGTGTTTCTGTTTATGAAAAGTACATATCTTTGTTCCTGTTACAGCAGGATTGATGTGCTAGTGATCCAAAGATAGACTCCATCTACATATTTTTAGATGTTCTTTAACATAATGTCAAAGTGTTCTGAACAAACTCCTGCTGGAGGTGGTATTTCTTGCTGTAAACAATATGTGGCAAGTCTATAGAATTTACCAAGAACCGCTAGGGCTTTTGGTGAGGCAGGAAATACAGCAATCTGAGAATGTTACAAAGGTAATACATGGCATAACTGGGAATTGAACATCTGGGATCCTTCTAGTTGTACTAAGAAGAGATTGCAGGGACTAGATGGATACACATAGGTTGGTGGAATAAAAAGAAGAGGCAATAAAATGATGTTGAACGAAATCCTAATAGTTGACCAAGAATGCCAGAGACCCTATTTGAGATAAAAAAGACTTCAACCTATCTGTGAGGGTGGAAAGTTGTAGGTTACTGTGTTTCATGTGAATGAGTATATTTGGTATGATATTGATTAGCTTTTTCAAAGAAGGAAAATGAAACCCTTCAAAAGAAAATATACCATCTCTCCCACATGCATACTACCTATAGGATGGAATCTATGATAAATGTCCCTGTTGGATAGATTCTGTTCTTAAAAATATAAAAAAGTAAACCTCTGTCTTTTTTTACACTGGTGTGTGTATTCACGTGTGTGTGTGTGTGTGTGTGTGTGTGTGTGTGTGTACTTTCATCATGCAAATATTCCAAGACCCAACAGAGAGAACCATTAGTTACTAGAGACAATTTACCAACCTACTGTAGAGCAGAGGTTCAGATCTTAATGGTGACTTCTTGTCATTTGGGACTGTTTGAATGGCATATCAAAGGAAGAGAATCTCAAATAAGTTGTCTAAATTTAGTAATGAAACCTCTTCTCCCTGGTGACTTTGCTTTGTATTTCTTTTGGAGCACCATAGACATAATAGGTAACACTAAGAAATTCAGGTCTTACACTCTACTTTTTGAAAAGGTATAGCTTTCTTTTAGGTTTTGCTTGATACTAACAACTAATGGCTGAACCATAAAATAATACCATATCAATCTTATCTCTTGCAATGTAAAACATTCCCACTTGGACCCTTGATGTTTAATTCTAAATGCAATTTTAATGAGCTTTTATTTTTTCTTTTTTTGTTTTCTCCATATGTACATATAGCTTATTTTAGAATTCTAGGTCAAATTTTATAATTCCCAAAAATTAATCGTGGAAAAAGTTTTGCTTTGTAAATGTGTACATGTAGAGAACTAGCACCCCCTAGTGTATTAAAAACCCCCACAAGATTTGATCTGGCATTTAATAAGATAATAACAACAAACAGGAATGTTTTCTAATGGACAGGTTGTTAACCTTCTCCACTGGCAATCATGACATGACTTATTTAAGTACAGGGGAAGCATTTTTTTAAAGTTCATAAAATAAAAAATAAGCTAAAAGGATGGAAATCACATTTCAAACATTGAGACTAAAATTAGAAAACCATCATTGACATTTAAACTGCTGATGCTCTTTTAAGGCTGTGAAATAAAACAGAGTAATCTGTGGTCATGTTGCTCGTTTTCTAAATTCCCTCTTTTGGAAAATTTCAGCAACATACTTAATTGTTTATGGAATATTATAAAACTGAAAGTGTTTAGGATTTCTCTTCTTTTGGTGACTGTTATATTCGTGTGTTGCCTAATGAAACTGTAAACTGAAAATTATAGCTTCATTCCAGAGAGTGAGAGGACTTATTCCAACAGATGGCATCAAAACACCGGTCTAAACTGTATGATCGCTGATTGTTAATTGCATCTGTAAAACAATCCTTTTAAACAGAGTAATGCATTTTATCATACAGATTATAGTTTCTACGCTTTTTGGTTTCTAAATGTGCCTGCCTAATTATCAGATTAAATAACAGAACAACAGTGACTCAATCATTTTTAGGAAACATGCACAGGGAGATAGGAAACCATGAATTACATTTTTTTAGGGCATGCTATTTGAGAAGAGTTTGGGAGTTTATTAGGTTATATAAAATGGGAAGAAAAAGACTAGATCTCACCTCATCGATTTAAAATGTGGAAATTTATAAAAGCATCTTAAACATATGATAAACATATACTCTATATTAAGGTATATCTGTGGAAATATACTTAATTTACATAGACCTTTTACATGCAATTGAATATATGAGGCATATAATAAGGAAGGACGGTTATCTGAAATATTTAGAAATTAAGGACTAATGATTCCTTTCCAAAATAGTTTCCAAGAAATCCTATATAGAAGCAGAGGGGTGGGTGTGGTGACATGGTGAAAAGCCTTTCACTAAGACCTTTCCATGGTACAGATGGCAATGGGAAGATGAAATATGAGACTAGACTGTTGTGTGGGGTGTTTAGCCTAAGCAATCTGGAACTGTAAACCTGAAGTTAAGAGATGTGAAGAGAATGATAACATTCATGTCATCAGGAGGCAGAAATTTGGTTTATGGGTATCACATCAGATTCTCCTCTTTACATCTAAATATATTAAGTATGAATGAAATCACTGTCTGCCCACTTCCTGTTCCATCCACTGGGAAAGGATGATGGGTCAGCTGGGCATAAGCATTTAGTAAGTCAACTTGTGATGATTCTGTTTCTACATTTTCAGATATCACCATCTTACCTAAGTGCTACTAAGACAATACTCAAAACTGAGAACATGAATATAACCACAAAAGATAGTTAGGCATCTAAAAGACAGACTTTTAAAAACCTATAATAACTCTCGTTGATAATCCACATTTTTAATTTTGAAAATTATTTTAACAAAGCATTTTTTCTTGATTTTTAAGCCTGGGAGAGATCAGAAAGATAAATTACTAATGTGGGACACGCATAGTAACATCTGATGCCTCATTGTGAAGAGAATTGGAAAAACTGTATTCATAAATCAGGAAAATATTTATTTATCAATGGCAGTGAGGAAAATAGCAATATAGAATATCCCAGCCAACACCATCTTAATCAAGTGGTTAAGGTTAATCTGACCAGAAATAAAATATATCGTATCATGCACCCTGAGACAATGTACCAAAGAGAAGGTACAAACTTTCTGTGTGTGTGTGTGTGTGTGTGTGTGTGTGTTTGCCCCCAAAATGGATAACCTCAATATAATCACTGAAAACATCAGAAAAACTGAAAGGAGTCTACAATGTAACTGACCAGCAGTCATCAAGAGTGACAGGATCGGGCTGGGGATGTGGCTCAAGCGGTAGCGCGCTCTCCTGGCATGCGCGCGGCCCGGGTTCCATCCTCAGCACCACATACAAAGATGTTGTGTCCAGCGATAACTAAAAATAAATAAATAAATATTAAAATTCTCTCTCTCTCTCTCTCTCTCTCTCTCTCTCTCTCTCTCTCTCTCTCTTTCTCTCTTTAAAAAAAAAGAGTGACAGGATCATGGCAAGCAAAGACAGACTGGAGATCTGTCACAGATTAGAGGAGATAAGAAATGAACCTCAATGTGGAGTTCTGGGTTGGACCCCAAACAGAGAAATGATATTAGTAGGAAAACTGGAATAAAATCTGAAGTTTGGTTAATAGTATCATACCAATGTTAATTTTTTGGTTTTAATGGTTTGTTGTGATTATATATATTAAGAGCAGCAGAGGAAATTAAGTGAAGGGTACATGTGAAGATTCTCTATACTTCTTTTCAACTTTTAAGTTGCAAAGTTATTTCAGGATAATTTTATTTTAAATCCTACAAAACTTAAATTGTATTGTAGTTTGGGGCCATTTAATGTTACAGGGCAAAAACTATTACATAACTGCTGAAGAAAATGATTATTGACATTCAATTTGATAAGGAGAAAGAAAAGCCATTTTCAATATCATTTGATATAAATTGAAAAGTATATAATATACTTTAGGAGCATAAAATTTTAAATATAAAATATTTGAAAACTGTAAATTTCAAATCCTTGGTAAGTCAACTTCCTGAACAATTTTATTTATTAGCTATTCTATATAATGAATCACTATTCTACCATAAGAACTTTCATGCCTGTGCCAGGTACTAGAATTTTCTTTCAATTCTCTACCCAAAGATAGGTATTGCATAACTTCAGCCAGTATAGATACTGATGTTATCTAGGCCTTGATTTCATACTGTAATATAAAATGTAATATATATTTAAAAGCTGAGCAGTTAGTTCAAAGTGTTTGATCACCCCTTGATTTTGATACTGTAAGCAAATGATGAATTCAAATGATTTCTTCCAAGGCTATCTCTGATTTCTGTTTTATAAATATAAGTGAGATATTTGACTATCTAAAAATCAGTTGATGTTAATCTAATCATAGTCCTGAGACCCAAAATCATCTACTGATATTCTCTTATTTTTCAATAAAGAGTGACAATCAAGAGTTTTCGACAAAACCCATGGGAGATGGCTGTGATTGGAACAAAGGGTGGAGAGCTCCAATGTCCTGGGCAGCTTAATAAACTGTAGAATTGCCCTTTATTTGAGCCTATCATTTAGTAAACAAGCCTGAATTTAAGTTACACTATTCTGCTTCATGAGCTGAGGGAAGTTTGTAACAAGTGTTTGTTAAACACCTACCATATATTTAGAGCTGGATAGCATGTTATAGGATTCAAAAGTATCTAGTTCTACTTCTGGTTCTATAGGATTCAAAAGTATCTAGTTTTGGTTCTAGCTCTAGTTCTTCCATATCTTAAAGAAACCTCTTTGGGCTGGGGATGTGGCTCAAGCGGTATTGTGCTCGCCTGGCGTGCGTGCAGCCTGGGTTCGCTCCTCAGCACCACATACAAACAAAGATGTTGTGTCCGCCGAAAACTGAAAAATAAATATTAAAATTCTCTCTCTCTCTCTGTCTCTCTCTCTTTAAAAAAATATTAAAAAAAAGAAACCTCTTAAAGGACCCATGGGGGCTTATAGGGTTAAACACAGATCAACAATATTGTGTGTAATCAAGTGTTTAGACCAGTGGTTTTCAACCTTATTGACATTAAGGATTCCTATTTAATGTTAGAAACTTCACAAATTTCATATGATAGTTTTTATATATTTAGTGCTTGTAATTAGGAAAATACATGATGGCAAAAGACAAGTTTGAATTATTTTATTCTATTTATTTTATTTTTTTAAGAGAGAGTGAGAGAGGAGAGAGAGAGAGAGAGAGAGAGAGAGAGAGAGAGAGAGAATTTTTAATATTTATTTTTTAATTATTGGTGGACACAACATCTTTGTTGGTATGTGGTGCTGAGGATCAAACCCAGGCCGCACGCATGCCAGGCGAGTGCGCTACCGCTTGAGCCACATCTCCAGCCCCATGAATTATTTTAAATTAACACGTATTTCATCACGATAGTGTCCACTTATTTTGGAAAATGGCATATATATCGGAGTGGCATATAATTTGGCATATGCTTCTGTTTACATTAGGATCCATAGATCCATAAATTCTCCCTATGCCGTGGGTCTTGTCCTTAGACTCTGATCCACTGTGCTGGAATACAAATACTGTAGGAATCCAACTGAAGAAGGCTGGCATTGTCAGAGCCATCACCAGAGCCCCCCATGGGGCTTAAGGCATTTAGCTTTAGGTTGGAGAAGGCTACTGTGTGCTGAAGGAAAGCCACAGAGAAGAAGGAAAGGGGTAGGCAAATTGAGAGACAATGAGAAGCCAAGGCTTGTCGCAGGGGAAAGCTGTGCTGGATAGCTAGAAAAAAATAAAATTGGTTAAATGAGGCAAATAAGGATTATGGAGATTCTTAAAACCCAAACAGAGGAGCTACAAATTTCTATTAAGGCAAAGCACTGGACCAGGATTTAAAGTACTAGGTTATAATCCTGGCTCTGCTAATTATTAGGCTTCCGCAAGTTAAGTGTTGGTGACTCAATTGTCATCATTGGTACAACTGGGATAATAATACATACACCTCTCAGGGAAGAGAGCATCTGTGAAATTTCCTAGTGGGCTTTCAGTCTATTTGGGCTGAATCTGAAATAGAGAACTATCTAAGATTATTGAGCAGGGAATCAGCATGATGAAAGTGATATATTAAAGAAGATTAGTTTGGCAGCTACGTTCAGGTTGGATTAGAGTCAGGGAAGCCAATGAGAAAACTGTCCCAGTGATCCAGACTCAAAGACTGTGAAAACAGGGACAAAGGGAGGTTGAGATGAAAATTGATTGGATTTTTTAGTTTGATAAGGTATCCGGGATGAGATGAATCAGAAATGATTTTGAGGTTTAAAATAACTAGTAAGTGTGGAAGAATGGTGGAAACACTGAAAAATAAAAGGAAAATGGAAAGGAAGCTTAATTGGAGGAAGGCATTAAATATGGACACAGTGAGTAGCTTGTGAGAATCAAGTCAAAGAGTCATCAACTCTACAGTCAGAAGCACACAATGGAGTGAAGGTGAAGTTTGTGCTAGAGATGGCCAGGTAGGAGTCATGAAGCCCCACAATGACAGCTGAGCTGTAAAGGAAAAAAATGTCATTTCATAGAGATTATTAAGAGAAAGAAAAGCCAGGGAACTTGGAATAAGCCTGTGTGGTACTCTCTTGAGAAACTATTGTAAAGTCTGATCAATTCATTATTCTGTGACTAATAAAATATGGAATTAAATTTAAATCATCATGGGGGGGTACTTATCTTACAATATGTATTTGTTTGTCTCAGAAGTCAGATGGGCCAAGGGTATACAAACATGCTATTTTTTTCCCTTGCAGGAGAATGACCGACAGCTTATTTATAACCTTTCTCTCAAGATGAGGTCTTAAAACAGACTCCATTTGGGTTGTTTCTTCCTGAGTTATGACAGGAGAGTGTTGCAATATTGCTGGGATTTCTGGGAGACTGAGCCACTCCACAGGCATGCTACTAGTGGGGCACATCTGGCTTTCAAAATCCTTCATGATTTGACTTCCTTCCTTTGTGTCATGGCTCGGCTCCCTCCAGCTGCACAGATTTGGACTCCAAAATGCCACTTGAAAAAAATGTATGAAATATGATATGTCAAGAACTATGTAATGTTTTGAACAACCAATATAAAAATTAAAACAAAAAAACAAACAAAAAAAATGCCGGGTTTACGTTAGCTCTGAGCTCTTGCTTTTACTTGGAATGCCCTTCTCTTCAGGTCTTCTTCTTTTGAAATCCCATCACACTTAGCCCCAATGTCTCATCGCCCCTGAGACTGCTCCTGATTCCCTAGCAAGAGAAGAATTCCACCTTGTGCTTCCACTTCTGCAAAGCACTTCTTCCAGCCAACTTCCATCATCATTGCTTGCTGCCCGCCTCGCCATGACTGCAAGCTCCAGACAGCAGGGATGTGTCTCAAGTGCACACGCCCCTGGCCTCATCCCCCATGTTATCATTTGCCAAATTGAGAACAGAATAGTGTTTTTTCCTAGCAACCTTTTAGGGAATCAAAAGGGAAGAAAAGCAGCCATTAGAAAGCAGGTGAAAGAAGAGCCTTCTGTCTTAGTAGAAACCTGAATTAAGCAGGAGGAGCTGGTGACAGTAGTTAAGTAATAGCTATTTCTGTAGATGGCCCAGGAGAAACATATGAGAGGTTCTTGGAGAATAAATATGGACATCTGACTTCCTGTGAAGCCCTATATCTCTGAAGTGAGAAGCAAGGGATGTGACTCTTCTGCAGAGTTTTAGGTAATGCAAATTTCAGAAGTGTGACTCAGCCCAGGAGGGGGGGCAGTGTTCAGCTAGGAAGTAGGCAATAGGTAAAAGGCCCTAAGTGGGACAGTGAATTAAAAGGAAGAAGAGCCACTCCATGTGCAAAAGCTGAATATTTATAATTTAAAGCTTTAAAATAGACTGAGGGATATGGGGCAAAGTTAAAGGGACTATTTTGGAAAGGAGCATATTCATCTCAGACTCGATTAATCTGTCTCTCAAATTATCATATGAGTAATAACCTATCACATTTGGTTATGGGGACAGAGCCATCAGTTAACTAGAGGCTGAACATTTAAATTTGATTAAGTAAGGTGACTTGCAATAATACAGGTAATTAGCCTACGGAATGCGCAGGCGGAGAAGGAAGAAGAAACAGTGCTGTATTTCGAAAGCTGGTTTTAGTGATTTTGAAGATAATACCTTGGACTTTTGCAGTACTTTTCAATTTACAATGTTCCTTCATCTTCATTATCTTGTTTGAGTCTTACATTCCCCTCTTGGGCAGGTAAAGAAGGCTGTGCTCACACCTGGAAGCCCCTTGTTCCTTCCACAGCAGCCTGCTGCTGTTCTCATGAATGTGAAGATAGATCTACTTTAGAGTTTTTAGCTGTCAGTTCAGATAATACCTGATGATGTGGTTTGACATTAGCTATTTGAACACAGGGCTTGTTTTATCTACATGTGTAACTATTCCACACACAGTGTGACACAGCGTGTTGTGCTTGGTGTCTATCCACTAATATTTAGGAAACAAATGAACTCAAGCAGTCTTCCTTGGCATCCTAGTATTTCTAGAAGTTACCTGAGAGGCAACTGGGTGGAGGAATGGAGGTGGATACCCAGAGGAGAAAGATGTAGGGACTCCAGCCCTTTGGCCTCACCAGTTCCCTTGCTTCCCTCTAGCACCTCAGAATATCTATATACTTAGAGATGGGGTCTTAAATAGATAACTAAAGTCAAGGTCAAGTGGACTCTAATTCATCATGGTGTTGTCCTTGAAGAGATTTGAACATGGAAACGTTCAGAGGAAACACATGTCAAAATACCAGAAGGCAGCTGCTGTGGTCTGAATGGTTCTCACAAATTCATGGGTTGAAACTTAATGGTCCTTGTGATAGTATTAAGAATCGGGAGTCTTTAGAAAGTGATTAAATCATGAGGGTAGAGGAAATGGGATTTGCTACTTTATAAGGGCTGAGGGACTTCGTGAGGCTTCTTTTGATCTTCTGCCTTCTGCCACATGAGGACACAGTATTCCCTCCTGTTTGGTACTCCAGCTCTTCTGCCATCTGAGGACAACTAGATAGCACTATTTATGAGGAATGGGTCCTCACCAGACACCAAACCTGTTGGCACCTTGACTTTGGACTTCCCAGCCTCTGTTAATATGAGCAATACATATATGTTCTCTGATATATTGTTGTGGCAGAAGAAATGAACTAATATAGTCACCATCTCTACAAGCAGAGGAAAGAAGGCTTTAAAGAAACCAACTCTGTTGACACCTTTATCTTGGACTTCTAGCCTCCAGAATTGTGAGAAAATAAATTTCCATTGTTTAAGCCACCCAGTGTATGGTACTTCAGCATGGCAGCCTTAGAAAACTAACATATAAAGATTCTGAGGAGAATTTAAGGGGAGGAAAGAGTTTAGGTGGAAGAAAGAGATATAAAACTGCAGCTCTGTGCCTTAAGATCATTATCCGTGAGAGACAGATGGATTCTCTTTAAATCACCTAGACCATCAGTACATAAAGGGTCTCTCAGGTGACCAATGTATAGCTTCATTGGGCAAAAAGATCAAAACGGCTTCTGAATTTTATTTTCCAGCTTCAGAATATTAAAAATCAATTTAAGCAAGCATTGCATCTTGCAGCATAATTACATGATTATTGAAAAAGTATTAAACAATTTTCTAAACTGTGTGTGGCACAAACCTGTTCTATGGCTGCTTAGTTCCTCACCCTTCTGTTCTGAATACATCAAACTCTGAGCATCTCTAAGGTCCATGAAAAGAATAAAAGAAAGAAAAAAAGAAAAAAACAACTGAAATCATTTCACAAAATCACAAAAGGAAGCTCATATGTAATTTTATAAGCACAACTTGAAACCTCCAGGGAAGAATGCTAGATCTACTAATATCACTGCTTGTTTCAAAATTGTCTTGGCTCCCCTAAACCCGAGTAAACTGCCAATGTTGAAAAGATAAGCTAGATCACCAACAATTTGGGGGATGATGTGGCATAACCGTCATTCTAAAGATGTAGTTTTGTAGTTTTCATTGTGAAGAAAACTCTTGTTACCATTTACAAAAGGAAACCAGTGGGAAGGCTTGTAATGAATGGTTCCTAAAAGAGAGATAGATAAAATTTGATATTTGAGATCCACTGTTAGTTTGCCTGATTCCAAGTTGGAAACATTTGCAAATCAAATCAACATAAGATTTTTCTTCTTTATACCTGCTGTAGCAACAAAATAGAATTCACTCTGACAAGCTCACATTTTTGTTTTTTCAAAGTTGAACCTAAATTTTATAAGGGTTTTGAATGCAATTGAAACCCAAAACTTAGTTATTATTAAGTTTAAAACATGTTTAAAAAGGACAAAACTATATGTTTACTGCCTTTCATAATAAGCATTGTCTGTATGACATGCTTTAAGAATATAAGTGCATGAAGCCTTTTTAAAAACGATCATACAATTGTCTAATTAGGAAGTAGAAATGAAAACAGTATTTGTTTTACTTACAGTCTAGAAAAAATAATGCTTCACACGAAAGTATAACTTATTATGAGTGATCTGTTGTGTCAGTATCTAGCAAGTTTTTAAAATGAAAATAATTATGTGTAAATGTAAATACAGACTGCCTATCAGTGACCATATTCTGGGGATGAAATATTCAAGCTACTTCTCTCACAGGGTCATTCTCCTAGGAGGCAAGCCTGATGGTAACAACTATAACCAAAGTGCATATTTGATTACCTCACTAGCATGTAGAGTCCTTTCAAGGCTCTTCCAATAGAAGGTCTATTGTTTGTAGAAGGTCATTGATTAGATTGGCTTTTGCGCCTCTATTGTTTACTTACTGAAGTATTGAAGCAAGTGTGACCTGTCACCTTGAAACCTAGAGGAAAGCATTGAGGGCCAGAAGTCAAATACTATGCAAAGACAATCAAGGGTGGCATCTTCTTAGATACCCTGGGAACTGCAGCCCATTTTCAAAGGCAAGGCTGTGTCACTGTTTTGCACTTATTGCCACAGATCACATGAGATTTGCATGATCTATACTCCCCATTTGTGAAACTGACTATAGTATCAAGACAAAATCCCCTAAATCATCCTCTACTAAGAGTTTAAAGCAAATCCCCGGTTCAGCGCAAGCATGCAATTCACCAGTCTGAGGTCTACACCAGCATCTCTACATGTTCTCTAGTATCATGCAATGTTCTTGAAATAATAAATTCCCCAACTTTTCCCATTTGGTATCACACATTTCCATGTATATTGGTTTAGAATTTTTTCCTATAGAAATATGATTATATGTATGCCAATAAAAGCAACTACTAATTAGACCTAATATTGCTAAAATATTGTAAGACTTAAACAAAATCAGAATAGAATAAAATGTAATCAACATTAGGTTTCATTTACTTGGTCATTGGTATCTAAGAAAAAGGGGTGAGATTAGAAAAGAAGAGACAGGAAAGGAGGCCTTCTGGGTACTTGAAGGACTTATTGATGTCAAGCTTAATGATGAGATGGTTTTCCTTTCCTTGATACAAATGCATCATTAACAGTGCTCCAATGCTAATGCTTATCAATAATACTTAATATTGTTCCTTGGGCTCAACAATGGTGCATAAGGGGAGCACTTGAAAAAGTGAGAGAGAAAAATGTTTATAAGCAAACGAGCAAGAATTAGTTGTGATGAAAAGAGAAAAAGGGGTTAAAGTGATGCAAACATGTACCTGAAGCAAATTGAGCAGAATGGAATTTTTTTAAGGTTGAAATAACAATGCAATATTATCAAGCCTATCACCTCCTGTCCTGCTGGAAAGGAAGGAGGGAGCAGGGCAGGAGCTTGAGGTCTGACAGGTCCCCTTTCCTAAACCCCAGGTGATAGTAGAGTCTGACAGCTGCCTAGAGTAGGCAAGGTAGCTGGAAGAAAGGAAGAAAGGCCAGAACCACTGGCCTACTGCATAAACAGGGCATTTGCAACTTGAGGATGATTAATGATATTATATACTTTAATATTATACTATTAGAAAAGTATATTATTTTCCAGATGAGGAACACAAAGTTATACAAAACTTATGGTCTTGTCTAAGATAGCTGAGCTAGTAAATGGTGGCAGAGGTGGGAGCCCCGAGCTAGCTGTATTGAGGTGATGCTCTGGTTTAGAGTGAGACAGGTAGCCCCTCTTTGATCCACACTGATGTTTTGTTCCATTAAAATAGGAGGGAAAAAATGTGTACTTCCAAGAGTGCTTGGTACAAAGTAGATATTCAACTAAACATTGTGATTCTCACCTATCCAAGTGCAATATTGCTAGTTAAATATTGGAAAACTCTGGGGCTTAGTATATTTGCTTTGGTTTTGCTTCTTTTCATGTTTTGATAGTCATTCTCTCCTCCAGGTATCTCACTGCAATGAACTGCTAACTTCTTGAAAATTTACTGGTTCCCTCTCATGTTCTTATCAGCCTGCAAACGAGAGAAGAGGGCCTGTTCCTGGAATGTCAAAAGCACTCATTAAATATTTGTTGAGTGGAATAATTTAATTCAATGACTAGACCATTTGCTTCAGTAGTAAAAGGAAATAAAAATTTATTTCCTTGGGCTGGGCACAATGGTGCACACCCATGATCCCAGCAACTCAGGACACAGAGGCAAGAGAATCACAAGTTCAAAGCCCAGCTTCAGCAGCTTAGTGAGGCCCTCAGCAACTTAGTGAGAGTTGGTCTCAAAATAAAATACAAAAAGGGCTGGGGATGTGGCTCAGTGATTAAGCCCTTCTGAGTTCAATCCCTGGTACCAATATGTATATTTATATATATATATATATATATATATATATGAATGAAAGGATATATATATATGATATATATATATATATATATATATATATATATATATATATATATGAATGAAAGGAAGAAAGGCCAGAACCACTGGCCTACTGCATAAACAGGGCATTTGCAACTTGAAGATGATTAATGACATTATATACTTTAATATTATACTATTAGAAAAGTATATTATTTTCCAGACGAGGAAAACAAAGTTATATAAAACTTATGGTCTTGTCTAAGATAGCTGAGCTAGTAAATGGTGGCTGAGGTGGAATTCAGCCAGGCTGTGCGGGCATTATATATATATGTTATACATATACATAAAATTTATATTATATGTATTATATTATACATAAAATAGGTATATTTCCATGGACAAATATCTACTTTATAGAATTTAAAGTTTTAAAACAAGACATTAAAAGCCTAAAGTGATTATTATTAGTAGTAATAGTAGTAGTATTTTGGTCTAGGATGCATTTTCACATGCATGATATATCATTAGGCTTTCAAGTATATATAGTGTACTTCCACATTTATACTAAACTAGCAACATGAAGAATTTAAGCATTACTCTTCTCCAGCTATATAAGATACCTCATTTGAATTTTGTTCTGTCAAACTGTATTTGCATTCTATTGTACACATGGATTGTGCCTCTCTTCCTATATTTTTAAAAATTACATTTAGAAACAAGAGTGAATATTGTAGCTTAGCAAGTTGATAATCATGTTCCTGAGATTTAAATTCTGTCTTCTTTGCTCTGCCTGTGTATCCATTCATGGGTGTAGAAAACAAGAATATTTTATTCTTGTTCTGATATGTCCTACTAATACATGTTTATGGAAGAAAATTGCCATGGTTATTAAAAGAGTCTATGACATTTTCTAAAGAGTGTGGGTATTGCCCGCACAGCCTGGCTGAATTCCAATTTGGGTAATTACATTCTGCTGTCTGGTTACCTTAGCGATTCTCTCTCTTGCTCCGTGGGTCCTCACGGTGGTTGAGCTCAGCTGAAGATATTCCTGTTGCCATCCCTAGTTTTAAATAATAGGAGCTGAGACATTCTGGTCTTTGGAAATGCATTTTCCATCTATTTTGACGTATTTAAAATTTTGTACACATTTTTAGGTATGTAATAAAGCCTGGTTTTCTAATCTGAATTTTTCTTGAAACAGAGTAGGCTATACAATCAGGTAAAATTTTGATCCTTGATTTTTTTACTCTGTTCTTGATCATATCTGTTATTTCTATGAAAATTAATTTTCTAAATTTATTTACTCTCCACTGAACCTTCATAGCCATTTTCTGGAATTTCTGTTCTTGTTCTTATGGTCTGCCTTAAGGTAGAGCCATTTGTGAATTTATCTTAGGCCTTGGACAAATGTCAAATTTCAATACTATAGGGACTTCTGTATTTTTTTCATCTTGATGTACAAGTTTCACAGAATGACATGTCATAGTTGCTCACTAAATGATGAAAGAATGATATTCCCTTTAGGCTAATGTTATTAACTATTAGTGACTGGGACTATATGGACACTAGCAGACAATTTATTATGCAACCTAATGGAATTGTTTCAATTGAAATATTTCTATTCCTGGACACTGGCATTGCTATGTTGTGGCAGGATAGCCATAGGGGCAGCTGCATTGCATCCAACTAACCCTGATTTACTATTAGAAAACTCAAGGGTTAAAAAAAAGCCATGGCAGGATTGGTATAATATTACTATTGGGTCTGAAATCACAGTTTACTTTGCACTGGAAGATTGAATTTGTTCAGAGAGGGTAACTAAGAGCAGAGAGTTCCCAACTTTGACCCATTACACCAAAAGGAATGGAAGGCAATAATCAAAGGCTGGTGGTATTGATTTAAATTCCCCATCCTTCCAAAACATATACATTTTTTTCTCCCATTTAAGAAAATGAATTCATTAGAATAATATTAGCAAGGGTTAAACTTGAACTGGCTTTCATTTAAAATTTAAAATGTAAGTAATTCATAAATATCAGTACTTCTTATAAGGAATAAAATTCTTACTACACATCCCTTAATAGAGTTCCAGGTGGTGTTGTCTTAATACAAATTCAAATTGTTCTCGGGACCTGCAAGGACTATCTCCTGTAGCTCTAAGCCTGGCTGGTCTTAGGGAATTCTTCATCTTGCGCTTGGTATTTAAGGTTAACACCAAGTTTCATTTCATTCTCAGAATATAATGGGTATTTCTTGGATTTGGAATGCCATATTTCTGTCTCTGTTTGGCATTTAGGCTTTCCTTGAGACCGAGTGAAGAACCTTTCTGGTTCTATAGCATCCTGGGTTCCTCTGTCCTTTTTCTCTGGTTCTGTATCATCCCTGAGTTTAACTTTGCATTTGTTCTTTTTATATGTAGAAGTGATCTGTTTTTGTGTTTGTCTTTTCTGTTATTGATGGTGGAACTGTACTAAAATTCCTTAGTTCTTTGCGTGTATTTAGGAGAATCACTTGCTGAAGGGTCCCTTATTGAGGGATAACTCTTCCCAGGACTCTAGTTTGCAATTTGAAAGTAAAAAGGTCAATGAAAACAAGATGGGTTCAGGGCCAGAAATATCTATCTGTATCTTCTTTTCCTCTTTCCATGTGTTAAATGCAGTCTAAGTATTTACTGTTTTAAAAAAATGAATTCATTTTATAGTAAATGAGAAAAAACTTAATTGTCTTCTAGTTCAACTCTTGGCAACCTCTTTCTAAAAAAAATTGATCTATAAGTCTCAAATTTCTAGCTTCTCTTTTGGAATTGCTGTTTTTTTTTTTTTTTAAATTTGGGGAAATTTTAAAAAAAATGATATTTTTGCCCTATTTTTAAGCCCTAACAGGAAATGAGTCATTTTGGTAATTGCTTCTGTTATTTAAGAGTCAGAAGTTCATGGATTTTACCTCAAGATTGACTCAGTACTATGATACATGATGTCAATTAATACTAAATCAAAAAGTTAACAATGTACCCAAAATGTGAGAGATTATTATTATATTCCCTCCCGAAGCAGCATGATCCTCTCAGAAGGGCACTGACGTAGGCAGGAGAAGACTGATGTAATGTTCCAGTCTCATATTTGCCACCAACGTTGGGACAGAATATTATTTTGCCTCTTTGGATCTGTCTCTCTCACAAAAAGTGAAATCTGGAAGCTAGGCTGCGGACAACATCAACCACATTGACCAAAACATCTAAAACTAAAATACTAGAGGAAATCAGTTACTCCATAGAAGGAAGCAATTGAAGGAAATCTAGACATTTCCTAGAGTTCTTCCCTTCCATATGTAACTCTGGGAAGTGAATGTTGTGTAATTACCCTCATTTAATAGGATTACTGAATGTGGAGGAACACTGATGACACTGAGATTTAGTTTTAAATTTTTTGAGTGCAAAAAACTGGTGTAACTTACTGAATGTCAGGAGATGTTTGGTCTGGTTCTTGTTTGGGGGAGAGGGCATCCCAAAAATACTATATGAGAATAAACCAAATAACAGGCTGTAAGCAAAGCTAGGGAGGTAATATCTCTCAGTGGTTAAGAGCCTGGCTTTAGAATCTCTGGTTTGTGCCTTATTAAGTGTGGCTTAAGGCAACTTATTCAAACTCAAAGACAGTTTCTCATGTGGAAAATGAGAATAATAATATTGGCCCATAGATTTTACCTCTGTCAATGCATGTCAAAGGTACAATAAATCAATGTGAGATGACAAATTATTGTTTGTAGTCTGAGTCAGATGGAGATTGGGCCTCAGATTTGTAGGGGCCATCATCTCAGACATGGTGGCCAAGAGTCCTTACTCCTAACCATATCAGTAACTGACATTCTATAAGCAGAGTATAGAGCTGCACATAGATTATCTCCTTTGCTCATCACAATAACCTGGAGTGAAGGCAGTTATTAATTCATTTTCAAGATGATCTAAATGATGCAGCTAAGGTCACTCAGCTAGTAAGTAGCAGAGACAACTCAAACCAAGTTTTTCTGTCTTATAACTCTTCTTTGTTCATCCTAATTCTTGCTTGTCACTAATGAGTCTGTAGCCCATATTAGTTACCTAACTTCTCTGTTTAGTTTAATTAATAAACTAATTAGAAAAGCTTTAAGTTCACTTCTACTCTTTCAGCTAGTTTGGCACGAAGCAAATTCTGAAGAAAATATTTTTTAAATACTCTAAGAAGTATATGCTGTTATTACATATTCAAATAAGAAAAGTTCAGGATGATTATGATCTTTGTTTTGGGATTTGGGATGGTTAGTGAAATTGGGGAGGGAGTCACAGGGGCTTTCAAGCTGTAGTGGTAATATTTTTTTCTAATCTTAGGTGTAAATATATGTAGCTGTTGTATCTTTAGCTTTTTAAACCTAATTGATATAAAAATATCTCAAGAAACATTTTCTTTTCTTTTTTTTTCACATGAACAAAAAGTCTATATGTTTTTATTGGACACCCAAGCAAAGTAACTGGGGACATTCTCTGAGCTCCAGGTAAAGATGTTGCTGCTTCCTCTTTTTCTGGTCTTGAACATGGTCCTATCATAAGGAGAGTCCCAAACCAAAAAGGGCTTTTATTGTCTTCTCTGGCTTTCTTTGTGTTTTTTTATTTGTATTGCTATTGAACACCATTGTTCCTTTTTTTTTAAGCTGAGGATCTTGAAGTAGGTTCAGACAAAAAGCCTGAAGTCTCAGCTAAGAAACATTTTCAAAAATGATATTGACCAATTTATGTTATTATATCATGTGTATGTCTGAATATGTAACAATGGTCGTATATTAAAAAATAAAATCAATAAAACTAAAAAAAAGAATATGTAACAATGATTATAATTATAATGCACCAATAAAAATGTGGAAAAAAAAATTGGAAGAAAGCTCACACAAATAAACTAATATGCATAATGAAATCATTTTAATATTTTACAATCTATGTCACCAATGTTATAAAATGTATGTTCATAATTTGGTAGAAATTTTATATATTATGAGCAATCTGTTTACATTCCCTAATAAATCTAGCATTTCTCATAGTTAATTTTGACTTTAAATTTGGTGCCATGGACGAGGCATGCTGGTACAGGCCTATGATTCTAAGCAACTTGGGAGGCTGAGGCAGGAAGATTACAAGTTCAAGGCTAACCTCAGCAATTTAGAAAAACCCTCAGCAATGTAGCAAAACCTGCCAAAAAATAAATAAATAAAGGACTAGGGATATAACTCAGTGCTAAAGTGCCGATAGTTTCAATCCCCAGTAAATAATAATAATATTACTATTAATTACTATTAATATTACTACCAACAATAGTAATATTGTTATTATTATTTTTGGAGACATTAAATATTTATATTACTCTTGAAATGCAATGGTACTTCAAGGGTTTGGTGATAGAACTTTTAAGTAAAGCTACAAACACCTGAAGTTTTGAGTCAGTTGGCTTGTTTATAAACAACTTATTTTGAGGAATAGATAATTTGAAGTTTCTGTTGTCAAACAAAGGTGCAAATGGCAGGAGCTGCAGCCACTGAGTCAGAAGCATTACAATACTGCTGCCCATGCCTATGTACCTATGGGCACAATGCACTTCCATGCCCTTACCTCATTGAGTCTCAAAGAAACCCGTGATGGACTTTCCACTATTCATGTTTTCACCATTTTGCAAGTTGATAAAACCAAAGGGCTAAGTCTAGGATCATTCAGCTGGTGAAGGCTTGAGCCTTTTTACTATAGAAGCCATATCTTCTTTCTATGCTATAACATTCTCCTTATTGCAACCCTCCCATTGGGAACTTCTCTTTTCTATCCAAACTAGGCCCTTATCTCAAGTTGATATCACCTTGGTCTTTCAATTCCTTCCTTCCTTCTCTAACTTTTAAAATCTCTTCACCTCTTTCTTACTGCAATGATTAAATATGATTAAGACACTCTAGAGGCAACCAAATATCCATGGGTTTGGATGATTCTGGGTTGTTCATACATTCTATTGTTTTCCATAGAGTTGTTTCTTGTAGTAGCAGGGAAGGGGAGTTGACTTTTTTAAATTGGTGTTAAGGAAAATAAGCATATAAAGGTAAACGTTCCACCACCAACACTGCCCTCTCCTCCCAAATTACACTAATCAACAATCCCAGTGCTTTTCACAGGGCCCAGAATTTGATCAGTGATTCAGGTAAAGGCAGAGGATTCATTGTATTTATATTTCAGTGTCTAGCATATTGCCTAGCACAAATTTGACATTCAATTGATTTGCTCTAATTTTACCTAAGCCCTTATATTTTCTAGTTCCATTCTGCATATCTGCTGAAACAAAAGGCATAAGAAAGCTGTGTGTGGTGGTACACAGCTGTAATCCCGGCTACTTGGGAGACTGAGGCAGGAGTATCACTTAAGCCTAGGAGTTCAAGGTGAGTCTGAGCAACATAGCAAGGCTCTGTTCTTTTCTCTTAAAAAAAAAAAAAAAGCACAAGTATGCTCAAATCAGCCAAAATTATTATTAAAAAGAGAACTGTCTTTAATGATTATTTGCACAGGGATTTAAACCTTTTTCTATTATACTTATAACTTTTGTGCCACATAACTATGAATTTCATTGCAAATGTCCATCCTTAATAGGAGATTTACTTTAGAGGCAATTCTTATTGTTTAGTTCCTTTTCTGGGAGGCATTTCTATTCTTCCTCACAGTTTATCCAAAGGAGAAAATGATGTTCTATTCTAACCATAGGTGAAGACCTTAGCATTCAAACAATGAACTTGGTGCTTTTGCCTGCATGATTGTATTTAATTCTCATCATTGGCCCGAGAGGTAGACAATACTATTCTAATTCAATTCCAAACTGAAGCTGAAGCTCCATTCAACTCAGCAAGCATTTCTTTTGTGTGTAGGTATGTGAACCTACTAGGTGCCAAAACTCTTGTTCAGTGTTCAGAGTACTCACAGATGAATAATGTATGATTTTTGCCCTCCAGGTTTAAAAATACCCTCAAACCAGGGCAAAACACTGATTTATTTTTCTTTATGTTCCTTAAATGATAATCTTCACCAGGATTCTATTCTTAGTCATTTCTCTCTCCTACGTTTTTCCTTTGCTCTTAGGAGACTCATCTATTTTCTTTATTTCAACCCCTACATAATGACCCATGACTCCCAAATATTTCTCTTTTCTGGATTCTCCTCATTATAGCTGTCTTTGGATGTATCTAAATGTGTTACTCAGATATTTTTAAATTCTCCTGTATAAAAGTATTCCTCTTTTTTTATATTCTCTGTTTGGTTTGATGGCATCACTATGCGTCAGTTTTCCAAACCTGACATCTCAAACGCGTCATTCATCTCTCTGTCCATCTTCTCTCCCGCATGTTGGCTTATTCATCAAATCCTGTGAATTTCAGATCCTAAATATGCCTTGAATTGAATCTTTCATCTCTATCTTCATGGCCACAGGTTCAATTCAGCTACAATTCACTTCTTACCTGGTCTATTGTAGTCATCCAACTATTATCTCAGCTTTTTCTTTCTTTCCATTCCAAGCCATTCTTTATAATAGAGTTGCCTCATTGAATTTTCAAAATATAATTGATAACATATCTTTTACTTGTCTAAAACCTTTCAAAGCTTTCCTTACCTATTGGAATAAGCTAAATCATTATCTTAGTCCTACTAGTCTGGTACTGACCTGTTCTTTCTTGGAACAACTCTTGTGCCCCAGGCACGTTTGACTGATTCTGGACTGTTACTACCAACACATCTGATTGGTCAATACTCTCTCCATGCTGATAATTAAATATTTTGAATGTCTTCCTTCATTTAGTAATAGCAAACTGTTTTCCATTTCTCCTATCATTAACACTTTCTATGCTTCTCTGTACTGTGAATAGTGCATTCCATTTGCCATCAACATCCTTATTCTTTCATCCTTTATTTGTATACCTGAGAAATTTCTAGTAACCCTTTAGTATCCTGTTCACATATAACCTTATCTGTAAAATCTTCCCATCTGCCTACGTAGTCAGAATTTTTGTCCTCTCTGACCTTTCAACAACACACTGTGCATATCTTGATTATAACATTTATTCTGTTTGATTTCAAACATCATTTACTAACTTGGAAGATGCTGAAGAAAAAATATTTTTTTAAATCATCAACATGTGGGGCTGGGGATGTGGCTCAAGCGGTAGCGCGCTCGCCTGGCATGCGTGCGGCCAGGGTTCGATCCTCAGCACCACATACCAACAAAGATGTTGTGTCTGCCGAGAACTAAAAAAAAAAATAAATATTAAAAAAAAAATTCTCTCTCTCTCTCTCACTCTCTCTCCTCTCTCACTCTCTCTTTAAAAAATAAAAAATAAAAAAAAATAAATCATCAACATGTAGCTTAATTTGGTATATAGGAAAAGCTCTCATAAAACATTTATTGAATTGATAGATGAATCCAGAAAAGTTTCATGAAATGGGATTCAAGTTTGACTTTGAAGACTAGGCTGAGAATTTGGGATTGGAAAGTATTCCAGAATAGAAGACGAGCATGTACCTAGAGGCAAGAAAAGTCAGAATGTTGTGGAATAGTGAGTGGTCAAGATGGAGTAGGTTATAAATAGTAGTTTATGGTAATTAGGTGGGTATTGAATTGTGGAGGGCTCTGATAACCACATTGAGGAGTTTGGATTACATTGGGGGTCATTAGAAGATTGTGAACGTGGAGTGATATTTTCCAATCTAGTGTTCATAAGGACATCTCCAATAGCACTGTGATATGTACATTGGAGTCAAGGAGCCTGCAAATGGCCGCAGTCCAAGAAGGGTCTGCAAGATGAAAAAGGCTCTATCTAAATCTTCGAGAGTACAGAGGTGAAAATAAAGATGAAATTCTTTTGGGAGGCAGATTTGGTAATATTTTGTAAATAATAAAGTGGGAGGTAAAGGGAGAGTGAGAGATCAACTTGAAATACAACATTTTAAAATTGAGTGACTTTAAGAGGCTAGAGGTGGTACATAGAGTTTTATAGATTTTTTTGATGAATCGGAACAAGGCAGAAAAACATAGATGGTACCAGCTATGGACATACGCTTCTCACACTCAGAGCCCTAATTACAAGGTTTACTTCACAAACTTTTTTTCTGAATTTTTCTATTCATCTTATTTTTGATGTGTGGTTGCAAAACTCACTGTGAAATTCGAAAGCATGGCTGAGAAGCATTACTAACCAGTATTTTTTGGACTTACTAAAGATAATTCAACTAATACACACAATTATAATGTGGTTGAGGGCAAAAATTCTGTCTTTTCAACATATTAATTGCCAAAATAACTTATGTTGGAACCCACCCTATTTTTGTATCATCAGTTACACTATAACTTTATTAACTTAGAACATGAGGGAAAATACTCATTCAGTTTACAGAAGATGGATTGTCTGTGCTCACCAAGATGGTAATCACTAACTCCTGTATCTCAAGTACCTGTTGAGTCCTTGAAAGGTGGCTAGTTGAAACTGAGATGTGCCATCAATGTAAAATGCATACTTGATTTTGAAGACTTGGTACAAAAATAAAATAATGTCATTTATCATATTAATAACTTGTTATGCTCAGTAAACTTTGAATGTTATTTTGTATATATTGGCTAAGTAAAAGATATTAGCAGAATTAATTTAACTTGTTTCTTTTTAAGTTTTAAATTTGGCTCCTAGAACATTTAGAATATCATATGTGGCTTACGCTATATTTCTATTGGACAGGGATGGAATGTTTTTCGTATCCAACAACCAGCCAACAGGCATTTATTTATTTCCCAGAGTACAGAATGCTTTATGCTAAAAGCTTTAATGTTAACTGGTGTGTAGCAATTGTGTAGACTTACGTATCTTTAGGGGTTGATGACATTTCTATCAATATATAGAATATTGCTTTTAAAACTACATTGGAATGTCTACAGATTTTCACTTTTTCCCTTTTAAACATTACCTCTATTCTCTTCTTTATCTCCTCAATATCCTATTTGGTGATTTAGAATGACCTACTAAGTCCTCTGTCTGTTACAACATAGTCAGAAATTTGACTTACAAGGTCTCAGATCCCTTTGGTTAGTGGGAGGGAATTAGCACACATTCATATATGGGTGGCCAAGATGCAGAGTCCTGGAATATAATCATGATATTTAATCCTCAGTCTGTATAATTATAGTAGTTTATTCTTTCTCTGAAGAATCAGAAGATATTTCCCAAGGTGATTTGCCTTGGAATTATTCAAAATATTATCTGTTATCCACATTAAAGAAGAAAGCAGTGGAAGAGAAGGAAGAGAAAGAGATTATTCACACTTTGTAAATATTAGAGTTTTAGATAAGAAAAAAATTACTTTGTGTTGATGGCCTTATTGATATCAGATTTGCACTGTCCTTTCCAGATAAACCACATAAATACCTGTGATTGTATAGATAATTTTTAAAAATAATTTTTTGTGGGTGTACATAATATTTTAAAATTTTTTTTAGTTGTAGATGAACACAATATCTTTATTTTATTTACTTATTTTTATGAGGTGCTGAGGATGAACCCAATGCCTCATGCATGCAAGGCAAGCGCTCTACCACTGAGTTACAGCGCCAGCCCATATAAATCTTTTTTTTTTTTTAAGCAAAATGACTTGTAATTGGCTGGCATCTTAATTTTATTTTTTCAGCAAGGCACTTGATTTTTCATGCCTCGATTCTTTCAACTTTCAAGTGGTGTGTGCTATTTTTATTTTGTTTTATGGGAATGAAAAGGAAATGCTTTACTTTTTTAAAGCTAAATTTCTAATTATTATTGAAAGTGTTTTAATGCTATAATATGCAGACTAGATTATAAGTAGCAAAACAATGTAATACACAGGATGCAAAAACACTCTTTGAAAATGACAACTTTTGTTTTAGAAGAGTTTTTCATTGGATTAGAGTAGTCTTTTTGGAAATAAATAAGTAGCTGAAACATTCCTGAATACTCAGGAAGCATTTATGAATTCCGAGAAAACACATGCAGCAGGTTAGTCTTGTAATTCCCAATTAATAGACTTTGTAGTACCATCTCAGAAAAGGTCTGCCCGAATTGAGGGTAAGTTATGTTCCGTTTTCCAAGTGCCAGTCTGGATGCGTTTTTACGGCTTGATTACTAAAAAGCATTTTATTTCCTTTTTTTAAAAAAAGAATTTGCATTAGTTGCTGAATAGCCCACATCATGGACTAAAATGCTCTAAAACTATGCACAAACAAAGCAAAAACAGGAAAATGGCTAAGTTTTCAAATGAATACTATGAATTGAATTATTCAAGGCTATAGCACATATTCAAATATGAGTTGTGCATTTTCACAAAACATTGTTAACATTTCTGTTCATTGTGAATAAGTATTAATAATATGCAGATTGTACCCAAGGTGCACTCTGGATTCTGGCTGCAAAATATGCCAAACATACCACTTTTTCTATGCATTCAGAGCAGGGTGTATTTTTTGTATCTACATTAAAATATGTGCTACTAACCTCAATACCTACTCAGTCTCAAAAGACAACATCTGTGGAAATGAATTTTTTTTTCTAGAACTTAACATGTTTTAAAGTATCAGTGATACTTAAAACATTTTGGTTTTTAGAAAAAGCCTTTAAAATGAAACAGTTAAGCCATTAAAAAACAAACAAACAATCAGAAAAGCACCTTACTCACTGAAGCAAGGAAATGAGGTTCTATCTGCCAGGGCAAGCCATCTCTCTGGACTAAGGTAGAAGACAGTTCTCCACATAAAGAGCTGTGGGTGGATAAAATAGCTCAGTGATATGCAGCCATCTTCAGCTTTCAACCCATCTGTTTATTTTGAGTTGAATTTCAATTCAGTCATTGATTCAATAATTATTTATTGAGTTCCTATTATGGATTAGGCCTGAGCAAAGTAGAGATGGATACAAGCTTTATGGTACTTACAAACTAACAGGGGTTGGAAGGGGAGTTGACAAAAAGTGGTTAGATGATTACATACATAAATTTGGCAGCAGGAATCAATGTTGAAGAACATATGCTCTGGACCCAGACATGGGTTTGAGTCCTAGCTCTGCCCCTTGCTATGTGTGGAATCTCAGGCAGATTATTTAATGTTGACATGCCTCAGTGTCTTTCTCTACAAAATTGCTGTGGGGTTTTGTTTAGAACACACAGTAACTTGGCACACAATAAAGGCTATTATTATTCTCTTTTTTTAAGCTATCTTGAGGGAAATAACGGTTTATAACAACACCAAGTGGTCAGGTAAGGGTTTGGAGAAAGCTTTCCGAAGGACAGAACACTAGTCCCTAAAATAGAACCAAAGTAGGCTGAGGGGATTGAGGAATGGAGAAGAGATTGGGGCTGAGGTTGTTAACATACTTTCTAAGCAGTGAGGGTAGCATACAGAAAGATTTGGAAACAGGAAGAAACTTGGCATATTCAGGCCCCCAAAGCAGCCCAAGGTATCTGAAGGGAGAGAAGGACAAGTTGGAACTACAAGAGCAGAGGGTGATGATCTTTGCTTATCCCGAGGACTTGAGCTTGCTTAGATATTTATATATATGTGTGTAGTTTTGCATTCCCACTCCCATCCCTCTCAAGCAACAGAGTAAGGGAAGGGTATTTTCCTTGTCTTCTCTGCTCAGCCTTGCAAATAAAAATTATTCACAAGTGGCTCTACATACATAGCCAAACTGTAACATTCTGTCTAAATATTAGATATAAATTAAATAGCTTCTTGATGTTCAACTTATCTTTTTGTATGCATTATAATCCTCTATTTGTGTTTATGCTCCACAGCCGAAGTGCTGCACTAGCTGGAAAAAAAATTTTTTATAATACTCTATACAAAAGAGGTGGGGTGGATGGGTGCTAATTAAACCTAAGTAGTAAGAGACTTAAGGAAAAAGAGATTTCTGTATCTCTCCTAATGGGATGAATGTCATGTTCCAATTCCTACTTTATGTAAAATCCATTATACAATATGTAAAATAATTCTCCAAATCTTGATTTCCTCAATTGAAAATGACCCTGAGCATAAACTATAAGAAGAGGAAGGTTTGAATTTCTTGATCTTTGGCACTCTTTTGTTCTCTCAGTACGTGGTGTCTTAAATCAGCAGAATAATTTAGGAATGGTAGATATTGAAACAACTAATTTTTCTTTTCTGTAATCTGCATAGACTTCAAAATGCCTACAAAGCACAAAGTGCCAGTTCATATAATTTGTTGGCAAGGATAAAAAGAAGAAAGGAAATTATTTCCTAAGCGTGTGAATCAGCCCAGCTTTAACAGATATTTTTCTGTCATGTGCAGCCTGAGGGCTTATGCCTATCTGAGCTTTATTTGACAATTACCACTTGCCAGCATAATTAAATGATAATTTATAAATACTAAGAAAGCATAATGGGGAAGAGCAAATAGGTGCTTATCAGGGCATTGAATAAAGTTGATCTGCTTCAGTGGCAATTTTCATCTCTTATCTTGGTTGTTAACTGGTTTCACTTTGTGTGTGTTGTTTTGTTTAGGTTTGATGTTTGTTAGGGTGTTATTATCTACCTCATATACACCTTTGTCCCCCATGTAGCATTCTAGTATTTTTTGGTATTCTGTTTGTGGTCAATGTATTTACAAAATATTGCTTATGTTTTAATTCATGATGTAAATTTAGAACTTAAAATTTCATATTACTAGAGAAATCTTCAATAAACAATTTTTTGTCTCCCCTTCTTTCTCATTTTTTTTCAGTGAATAAGTTCTTTTCTATGTTCTCTCTGCGTGTGTGTGTGTGTGTGTTTTCAGTTTTTTAATCACCTGGGCTTTACAGTTAATTGCATTCCATAGAGTCTCTTCATTTCTTGCCTAGAATTCTGGCATATTTTTGTAAGAGAGAGAGAGCGTGAGTGCCCACATGTAAGCCATAGTTTCCAGTCCTCCTAATCTTGCAATGGTAAGAATGATATACTTTGCAATGCAGCATGGAAATTTTGCTGTATTCCTATTGAATGTAGAAATTACCTAATGAAAGAATTCTGTGGGATAGACAGCTGTTGTCCTATCAGTGTCTCTTCTCAAATTTCCTTACCTATTATAAATATTAAGGCAATCTCTATAGAAGAAGCTTTTGGTAGGCCATGGACAGAAACACAGATTTGTCCTGGGTAACCTAGATAAAGCAGCATGAGAGCAGTCACCTAGCTGAGCGAAAATATCAGCACAATAACAAAAAACAAACAAAAAAAATTCCATGCCTTCAGAAAAGCAGTCTGAGGAAGGCAAATGGGTGAGGAAAGCAAGACACATTAGGGGATCATGAAGAGTCTAAGGTCTTTCTTACCCTCCCTATCTATAGATAGATGGATAGATAGATAGACAGATAGACCCCTTTTTTTTTGCCACTATGAAATTGAAAAATGTTAGTGTCTACTGATTAGGGTTGTGGTGGTTTGAGTAAAGAGTGTGGAAATGACTGATCAGGAGAATAACAAAATAAAGGGCTTTGGTGTTTAAAATTGTCAATTTTACAAATTATTCAGCATTTTGTCCTTATAAATAGCAATTATTTGCCTTTTTCAGAGCTGAAAATTATCTTTCATATTCAAATATTTAAATATACAGTACCATCACTGGGGCAAAAAAAAATCCTAATGTCAGAACAGATTTTTATACAAGGAATAATTTGAAAGTGGTGGATTAGTTTCCACCTTTTGAAACACAGTGCTTTCTGTAATCTTCAAACATTATTTAGGATAATGGAAGCCATCATCCTGGTTCTCAAATGTTAGCACTTCCATTAGAATTTGCAGCTACCTCTTATTTTTTATATTAAAATACAAGGCTTAAAAGGTATTATCTTACTAAAGGGGGGCAATTGTAGAGATGATTTGATTGAATAAAGGGAAAAGCTGTACAGGCCTTTTAAGATCAAGGATGTATTGATGGAAAGCTATCATTAGAGACAATTAATGTTCTCCAAGGGAAGAAATTGATTATGGACAAAGATGGACCCTAAGGAGCAGATATGTCTTAATGCTCTAAGGCCTTAAGGATTATACATTTCATTCACAGCATCTGTATTTTAACCCTTTGTAGTGAGTAGAATACTAGCTTATTGCAGAATGGTATGAATTAAATTGAATAAAAGAGATTGTGCCTTGTAAATGATGTTTATAATGATTGGCATTTGATTCTTTAAGCAAATTAAATTTGTCGTACCTTTTCTTGATATTGCCCTTTAAATCAAGACATAGATTTTTGGAAGAATGAGATTAAGTAGTGATGGCCAGTCTTTGGCATTGTGGAAGTGTGGTAACACCCAATAATTATGGTTAAAGACATGCTTTCATAAGGAGCCCCTGAACTTCAGCCGCCTTTATGTTTCCAAATAACATATCCCTTTAACTTTGCTTGTCCTTCCTATAGGTCTTGTACAAAGCATTCATCATGTTGTTAGCCAGTCCCTAGTAGCTGTGGATCACAATTGGGTACTTAATAAGGTGGCAACCCTACTGGGAACATTTCATGTAATTATTCTTAGCAGAAAGAAGATTGTTATGGCTCCCCCCACCCCTTTTTGAGTTTGGCAAAATTCCAGGTGATTTAGTTTGGACTCCTAAAAACCTGTTATATATCACTGGAGAATTATACTTCATGAATAATCTCCGTCCTCACTTTCCTGTAGTATATGTTGCAGGCCCAAAGAGTGAGTATAACTGTACAGTTGGCCTCCTCAAACCTGGGACTGGCCTCAAACAAGAGGGTAATGCAAATTGATTTTTTGTCTTCAATATCTGAGGGTGTCAATTTGAGCTTTTAAAAATCATTGTCTGTCAAGATTTCCTCTTTGATTGGGTATAATGATTATTGTTAAATAATAGGAGAAACTCACCTATTGAAGTAATAAACAGCTCTCTCTGGAGAGCTCTGCGATTTTAAGAATCTGTTAAAGGAAGGGAATTTAGACCCTGGACCCTAATTTTGGTCTTACAGAGTAGAAAGAACTATCATTAATTAGCCCAGATCATTAAAACAGTTTGCATTTTAAATTCCCACAATTGAAAGCTGTATCTTAATGCTCTGGGACATTAGAGATTATAGATTTCATTTACCACCACTGGATGAATTTTGCCCCGAATTTCAAACTAATTACAAATGGTTATTTGAAGGAAACAGTGGGCAAATAAGTATAATACATTATATTAGAGTACTATTGGATGAGGTGTTCTGTTCTCTCAGCTGATATTGCCAAGTAGTGTCTCTGAGGACCCCACATTAATGCAACTCAAGTGCATATATTTTGGTGCCTAGGTGAGTGCCTTTTCTTGAAAGATGGGTATCTTCCTATGTGAGGATGTAGTTTCCTATATGGTTCCTCCTCAAAGAAAAATAGAGCCCAGGGATATCCAAAAGTCTAAATCAGAGAAAGATTTTGGTTAATTTTCCATTTAATTCTGAGGAAAATAGGAAGGGCGTAGTGGTTGTCTATAATTATCATTGGCCACATTACTGTTGAGAGGTAGCAAAAGGTATTTTAAGAGAGTGTAATGTGAGAAAAGAGTGAGTTTGGGGTGACAATAAAACTTAAGTAGAAGGTCCAACTAACTAAATGCCTCAGAGGTTTTGAACCTGTGTGTCTAGGGAGTTGATGATGCCATTGACTCAAAATATAATAAAATAAGGAAGAAAAATAAGCTAGTGGAAGGAATATTGCTTTTTGGGTTATTGGCCAAATCCAGGTAGAGACACCCAGCTGAGATTTCAAAATAATGGTCTGGTTTTTAGGAGAGGGGTCAAAGTTTAGAATACTGGTTCAGAGACATGAAAAAGAATTAAGTAAGAGAAAGAACAGAATAAGGCTAAAAAGCATGACCTATGAGGGAAGAAACTTTCAGGGAGAGAGTGGTCAGGTGCCTAGGGTCAGGGAGACCACAGAAAATGGGAATCTAGGAAAAGGGCATTGCATTTGTTCATTGATAGCCTATTAGTAGGTTGGAAACTCAGATCTTTTGAAGATTTAATTCCCATTCCCCTAATTACTAGGTGAACTGTGTATCCTTGAGGAAGTTACTTAATCTTTCCTGGCCTAAACTGATTCATTTATAATTTAATAATATCTCAATATATCCTTTAAATTTGTTGCAAGGATTAAATGAAACAATCCATGTAAAATGCCGAGTCTACCAGGTACTTAAGGAATGGTAGGGGTCATAACCAGAAACCTGGGGTCAAGACATGACTAAAGGGTCAGAATGTAGAGAATGGCAGTCCACTATTTGGAAGAAAGGAGGTGAAAAGTTGAACATTTTGTGGTGGAGCCAGAGATTTGAGCAGCTTGACGGCTGAAATTGACGAGGCACCAGTCATATGTTCTGTACCCTTTACATAGAAAACTCATTTACTCCTTACGGCAACCTTGAAGGATGGTAATATCTTTAGGACATGGATAAGATGCATAGATGGGGGTAACATTCCCTGAGTTACATAGCTAATAAGTGGTTGGGCAGAGATTAGAACAAGGAGTGCCTGACTCATGAGTCTTTTAGCTGTTTCACAGATCAGTAGGTGGAGATGCAAGAAGATTAAACGTAAGTAAAGAACAGAGCTGTGATCTGAACCCGTGCCCATCTAATTCTCAACTATCTGCTTGAGATACAGGTAATGTATCCTTTCTAATTCCCAACTATGAGATCTTGGTAGGTAAACAGGATACACTAATCAAAAATACTGGAACTATTGCATCATCATGGTGACCTATGACTTCTGCAGCCAGACCATGTTGGAAAGGCTTCATGTAAGTTATCCAGGACAAGGTGGTCCAAGAGTCTGGGAGACATATATATTCTACTTCATCAAAGCCTGTGAAATGAACTAAGATGCTATAACACTTGCATGCTGTGGGCAGAGGACGAGGGACATAAATGAGACTGAATCTTCAGGCTGTTGGGATCCATTAGAATATAGCTTCAGATCCTCAGAAAGGAGTTGTTCACTGTGCTGAGGCTGCTTCCTGGGGAATAAAATGGTGAAAACTGACCCGGGTCTGGACTTCTGTATCTGTACCTGCACAGAATTCAGCAAAATCACATGTATCCTTGCTTTAAACTGAACTTCTGGGGACTATCTTGGAGACTGATGACTGCAGAGCCATGGATCTCAGAGCATATTCTTTGGATCAACCGCATCAACATCACTTGGGAACTTGATAGAAATGCATATTTTCTGCCCCACCTCAGACATTGCGCTGGCTCATAAACTCTTGGGGTGAAACCTGGCAATCTGTGTTACGTCCAGGTGAGATTCTCACCCATACTTAAGTTTGAGAACCACTGTCTGAATCTAATCTGGTTTCCAAGAGTAGTCATATACCACATAACAACATTTCTTATAATGAAGCTGAAAAATTCCTATCTTCTAGTGACACAGTAGCTGTCTTAAAATCATAATGCAACACATTACCCATGTGTTCATGTCACTGTTGGTGTAAACAAAGCTACTGTACTATAAGTTATATAAAAGTACAGTAATACAATTACATATAGTACATCATACTTGATAATGATGATTAATAACTATGTTCCTGGTTTATGCATTGACTATGCTATATTTCTTATTGTTGTTTTAGGGTGTACTTGTTCCTTCTACTCATAAAAAAGAAAGCTTTCTATAAAACAATGTGCCTGACTGTGCCAGAAGCAGCCTCAGAGAGCTCGTGTTTACCGTGTCTCTTGATCATATTGAACGGCCACACCGAGTGACTACAACATCTAGGGTGTATAAATACGCCCCAGGATGTTCACACAATGCTGTGTCACTTCATGAGGCCCTCCACATAACATATCCCTGTCCTTAAGTGATTTTTATTTCTTTTAGTGACTATGGCTTAGCAGCCACGTAGGTCAGAGTGTGGGCTAGATCAGTGGTTTCCAGGCTTAACTGCCATCAGAATCAACTGAAAAGGTTGAGATTTTATTGACACCTGGGAGCTGTTTTTTGAAATTATTTAATTAGGCTAAGGTGTGGCCTAAGCATTTAATTCTAAAATACCCCTAGTGATTTTGACATACTTTGGTACAGACTAGGGGCAAGCTGGTTAAAAGGCAGGTGACAGGGCCCTGGCCTCTAACTCAGTAAGTCTGAGGTGGGTCCAAGAGTCTGTATTTCCAGTAAGTCAAGTGATACCAATGGTGTTCATCTAGGGACCATGTTGAGAGAATTCCTGGTCCAGAAATTAGACATTCACTTTCAGCCGGTGGTGAACTGAGCTGATTGAGCATTCCCATTCTCACTGCCAGAGGGTGTCTGGCAGACAGTCCTGGTGATGTCTCCATTCATGCATCACATTGGCAAGGGAGACTTGGTTTGGCAACACCTGTGGCTGGGCAGTGCTTCTCAGATTTCAATTAGTGAATAGTTCCACCAGGAATCTTGCTAACGAAGGTTCTGATACAGTGGGGCTGAGGCTGGGCCTTGAGAGCCTCCATTTCTTATAAGTTCCCTGATGATACCACTGGTTCCTGGGCCAGGTGGTGTGGCAAAGTTCTATGAGAGTGTTTCTTGGTTTTGCCTGATCATCCAAAACACCTGAAGTGCTTTTACCACAGACTTTTGGCTTCACCTGAGACATACTGAATTAAAATCTTCAGGAAAAATAGCCTAGATATCTGTATTTTTCTTAAACAACTTTTTAACTTATTCAACAAAGATTCATTGAACATCTACTTTGTACCAGGCTCTGTCCTAGATGTGGATAAGGCAGATGCATCATTTCTGATCTGATGGAGCTTACATCTTAGTCAGAAAAGTAACAAATAAGTTAATTTAAAAAATAATACATAATATGACAACAGTCTCAAAGGACACAAAGCCAGGATTGTGTATCTGAGTTCTGGAGTAAAACAGCCTTGGACAGGGTATTCAATAAAGGCCTTTAAAAGAGGAGCCAACAGTTTGTTTATGTGAATATCTTGGGGGAGGAAAAGCCAGGTCTTGGGATATAGACCTGTGACCAGTGTCCTGCAGTTTGGGGATGGGATGGTGACTACAGGTAGGGAGGGTCACTTTTGGGGAACATGTCGAAGCTCTTTCTTACCAGCTGTCCAAGAACCTCATCATATTCATTTTGAAAACATCATCAATCATTCCATCATTGGTCTCTAGAGGAGGAATGTGAAAGCTATTATAGAGTTCCCTACTGACCAATAAAGATAAATTATCTCTGAAATTCATAGGGATAAAATTACAATGATTTCCTTCTAACTGTTAAACTAGGCAGAAGTGATCTTGTCCACAGCCAGAACGTAACAAAAGGACAAAGATCTAAATATTCTACTTAGAATGTTTGTACAACTTTGAAATTTGTACAGGATAATAAATTCTTTTTGGAGGGTTTGTGTGATTTTTTTTCCTGAAAACCCAAATGCATTATTAAAAGAAGCAAGAAATGTACAAATAATCAAGGAAACAAAATAATATCAAGGGCGGTCCTGTGCAGTCACAAGAATGGGGTCCAATTTAGAATAAGTTATACTCTATCTCTTTAGAATAAGTCAAAACACACTCTACTGTCATGTCTATTTAAAAGGAACAATTTTTTAAAATTAAAAAAATCAAGGAAGGAATACATAGGTTTTCTGGGACAGCAGTGCACTTAAGTATTTTTAGCATTAAGTTACAAATTTGTTTTGTGGCTTACATAGATAATAATTTTAAGAGCTTACTTTCTCTATACAGAGTGCATTCAAAACTACCTAATGGCAGAAGAAAAATAAATAAGAAGAAATCTTTGGGCAGAGGCAGCTTTCACCTGTATTATTTTTTTTTCAAGCTGTGAGCACTCCTTAATTACGAGTTTAAAAAAAAAAACACACATTTAAGATTGGTAACATATGTTGTTGTCAGCATGTATTTAGCACCTGCAGAAATGAACATGAAAAATGTGACAGCGCATAGGTGGAACACCCACTGCGTTGACTGTGAACACTGTCAACAAATTTTACTTTGTTAATTTTTTCTTATTAAAAAAAAATCGAAGAAAAGAATTTAATAGTGCAGGTGTTCAGAGCATCGCAGCAAGATGATATAATGAAGGGGGAGGTTATAAACCTTTAGCATGAGAGCCAATGTCTGGATCTGTGAATCTTTCAGCTTTGCCTGTCATACACTTCCTTCTAGTTCTCTTTCAACAATAACAACAACATCCAAAAAACCTCTCTCCATGTTGGACTCCTTGGGCTCAGTGGTCCTGCAAGGCATTTGCTCTCAGACTAAGGGTGGGAAGCTGCTGTGGTTCACTCACTCACTGCGGAATCCGCAGCAGGACCCAGTAGTCAGCACGGAACACAACTGCACAGGGTGTAGCTGGAGAAGCTTCTCTTGGGCCTTATTTTCTAACAATGAAGTGTTGTCATTGCTGTGGGTAGGAGGTTCCTTCCAACTCCTTCCATTGTAAAGATTCTGCGAGTGCTGGTTCTGTGTTCAGGACTCTGTGACTGCTCTTATTTTGGAGTAAAGGCCATTTTATTTAGCCAATGGCATTCCTCACAACACAGAGCAGGCTTGGGGGGAAATACTGGAAAATGATGTTACCAGGGCTATCTGTGCACTTTTCTCTAACTGGTTCATTCCACTGTAGAATGAATCTTGGAGACTGCTTTTTCTGATCTCCCCTTGTTGATTATTTCATTTCCTGATTCTTCTAAGCCTGTTCATTCAAAAAAGTAGGAAATGATTTTCGTTTAAAGAGATTATCAACCTCAACTCCACAAAGTGAATTTGCCAAGATTATTAATAAGCAGTGAGACAGGTATTGTGCCAGGCACCTATAGTCCCAGCTACTCAGAAAGCTGAGACAGGAGGATCCCTTGAGCCCAGGAATTCAAGACCAGCCTGGGCAATATAGTGAGACCCCCACCTCCAAAAATAATATATAAACAAACAAGTGAACAAATAAATACTGGTAGGTATGTTAATTTCTACTTTGGAAAATTTAAATCAAATTACTTCTATAATTTGATTCCATTCTCACACCTCTTACACTTACTGGAGGCCTAACCACTGTTAATCATTATTCTGAGCAGGTTGTAAAAAAGAAATTCAAAATCCCAAAGTATTCCAGTGGTGCAAAACATGAAGATTCACATTATATTTAAGTTCAGCCAGGACTGTGCTTCCCCCAGATTCAGGCAGTCTCTTGATTAAGTCATGGCTCTGGCTGTGTGGTGTGGGAACCGTTTGCACTCCTCACAGCTGAGAGAAGACCCTGGAAATGACACGTTTTACACCTCTTCGATGAGACTCGGGAGCTAGAAAGCACTTCACTCCCGTCCCTCTGGGATGAAGAATCTGTTTGCAGTAATCACTGGCAGTGTTGACAGAATGTTCAAAACCATCTGCTCAGGGGCAAGTGTTAACTCTATCAAATCCTAATATTTTAAGCACACTGATCCCTAGGCCCAGGAGACCTCCTGATGGAGCTCTCCTTGGGCTGTGTGTCAACCTGCCATCAATTATTATCCTAGTGCAGAAAGGCCTGATGCACCAGCCAAAATGCAGTGAGGAGAGACTATTAGAATGAGAAATGCAGCAACAGAATGCACTTCCCTCCAGTCTTGTTATTAGCTGTGATGGTTCTGAGGCTGTCTGATTCTTCCAAGACTGTCTTGGTAAGAAATGCAATTATTTTTGCCTTTAAATTAATTGTTTGCAAATGGGCTTCCTGATTCACTAGATTAGCAATGCCTAGCAGTTACAAACCCATCTTCAACATGGGTTTGTATAAATTCATGAGGACCTACTGTGCACACATGATTATGTACAAATATGAACATAGCCAGGCGTAGATCACCAGATTAAACTCTTTTACCAGAATTACTTAGTAAAAGATATAATTCAGCAGGTAGATATTTTGGTACATTACTCTCATAGTAATAGTCATTAAGTTGTTTAAACTGCTCAAAATATTTATTTGCTTATTGTTATAAGCTTTGGTAGTACAATTGTTTATGTTTCAGAATTAAAGGCATGTAGAACAATGAGGGGGGGAAAAAAGCATATCACAGTAAAAATGTTACGAGGCTTAATAGGCTTAAAAAATTATTTTTGATAGGAAGCCAGAGGAGAGTTTCAAGATAGGTCCAAGCCATTTCTCCCTCAAGCCTTCCATAGAGTATGTCTCTGCTCCTGCATCCTTGTTAGGAACATTTCAGTAAAACTGATTATCATCTGCCATGGTGGCTTGGAGGACTTAAGGGAACTACTGGGAAGAAACTGAACATGAAGTCAAAGCTCTTAACACAAAAACTCCAAAAATTCAAATGGGACATTCTTGACTTTTTGTTACCATTTTTGTGTGCATGAGAATTTCATCCTATGCCAATTCACTATTCCAGACCATTACAGAGAATCAATAAATTGTACGTGTTGAGTAAAAGCACATAGGCATTAATAGTAGTAATTCATAGGAGGTACTGTTATTATTACAAACCTCATTTCAGAGTTGAGGAAATGGAGATTTAGCTAAATGGCTTGGCCAAAGTTGCACAGTGAGGAAGTGATAGAGTGCATACTATACCCTAGGCAAAGGGCTTCAAAGCTCATCCAGTCAACCCAATGCTGAGCCACTGCTAAAACAGAACTATTTAATGTTTACAGAATTCTTAGAGGTCAAAGAGCATAGATGGGATTGTGTGTTTTCTTTTAGAGTCCTCGTGAGTATTACCCACTGATCTATTAATCAGACATGTATTGAGGGCCAAGTCCTGTGCTAACCAGAGGGAATATGGAAATGGATCTCATAGCCCAGAACAGTAGTTCTTCACTTTTGATAGTTGAATATTCTTTTGGAAATCTGGAGAAAACTATAAACACCATTTCAAAAAATGTTTAAGTGCACAATTTTGCATGCATTTGCAAAAGGGTTTTTCAGGGGAAAGAGGTGCTGTGAACTTAGAATTTCTAGGAGAGGCTGCCATTTTGTGAAACATGGCAAAACCTAGGTAGACATTTAATAAAAATTCCCAAGTAGTTCAAAGGGAGGGCTTGATAACCATTTGGAGAAGTCAGGAGGATGAGTCTTGGAGTTCTGTGCACAAAACAATTAGACTGAAACCTACCTGTACGCAGCCATCTTCCCCAGCACCTAAGAGCTCTGCACTTTCATTGCTCCATCCAAAGATGATCTCCCAGGTTTCTCATCAGACAGTTTCTGAGCCTGATTTGCATGAGATATGCGATATTTATATGATTTCATATTTGTCCCTGCCATCTGGACACATCGTGTGTGGCTTCCCAGCATCACCACATTCAATGTTTTATTGTCATTCTCATTTTAACTCTGATTGTGTGTCTGTGTCTTCTGGTATGTGTTTGTGTTCGAAGGAGAGAGGGAGAAGAACACAGAGATTTAGTAAACACAGGAACACACAAATAGAGGCATAATTAGTAGCCCTAGCTAATAGAAGCTCTAGGTCATCTGGGTCTCTTAGATCAGTCATTGAAGTTTTCAGAGCTTCAGTTTCCTCATCTAGAGAAGAACACCTATTTCTCAGGGTTATTATAAAGGTTATTATGAAGGCTTTACTATGAAAAAAAATCAGTGCTTTATCAAGCACTTTTAAAATGCACAATAAATATTAATTCCCATCTCTGTTCTCTTCCTCTCATCTTAGTTTCTTTTTATATGCTCTTTGCAAAAGGAAACAATATTAGTAACCTTGGTCCACAGGGAAGAAAAGGAAAAATAATATCATATTCATATAAAATTCCTTGGAGAAAGGTTTCTGAAAATTAACTTGCATTTATGTTTGGCTATGTGCTGTTCATGTTAGTATTACTTGAGGCTACAAAAAATTTATACTTAAAATAGATAGACTGGCATAATAGTTTTCTACTGAAAGATTTTTAAAAGGGTGATTTAACTTTGTTTCAATATCTCGAAGGTCAGCTTTTTTGGTGTTTCCTGAAATATATGAAGAGTTGTTACAGTGGAGTCCTCCCCTTAATATACTACCATTTAGCATATTACCTTCAAATACCTGTGTGGCAGTGGGAATGAACCACTGTCCCAGGTCCCGACAGGATTGTTAGGATGTAGAAGAGCTATAGATTTAAGACTCAGAAACCACAAGTGATCATTTTTTTTTAATGCACATGTGTGTACAGCTAATAATTGTTCTAAAGGATATCCCACATTCTAAATGGAATTTAGAAATGATACAGTAGTCCCTAAATTCCCACCTTTAAAAATTAAAGATAACAAATACAAACATGTAGTAATTGCCAGTAGACTGTAAAGCCCTGTATTAATGCAAAGGACTATTATTATCTTAATTTCCAGGGTTATCCCCAGAAACAAAATGAACACTTCTATAAGATGTGAATGTTTTTGTTCTTTGCTTAGTTTACAGCATTAATAATAAAGAAGTTTAATAAACGGTGGCATCCATAAGTACAGAGCCTTCAGTTTTTCCTGGATGGCAGGGTTCTTTGTTTAATTGAAACACTTTCTGAGGGGTATAAATTTGTTATTCACTCTTATTTGTTATTACTCAGTGTTGGGTTCTAAGCTCTCTCTTGGCCAGGAATTCTCTTTCAAGAATTCTGACTCTTGGTCATTTGGATTTCCTTGAATGGCAGGACACAAGAGGTAGAATTCACCTATGGGATGTGAGGAGGAGAGTGAGTCCCTTATGCTTAGAAAGAATAATAATCCTGGGCATTTCCTGACATTTTTCATGGGCATAACTTTGTACAGATGAATGGCTTTACCCTTTGGGAAATGAGAGTATAATAGGAGGATGGCCAGCAGGGTTACATATCTTGGGTGAGCCTTGATCACAGAGGCCATGAATGTCCAGAAAGGGCAAATGGAAGATTGAAATGTGTATTCAATTTTTCTGCAGGCTGTAATGGAAAAGAGGAAATGACTTCAGTCCCCTTGGGTATAAGTGTCTTCCTCACTCTGTGCAGACATTTAGGGCATATTGCAAGCTGTGAGCTTCTCGGAGCAAGTCTTGTCTCTTGCTTTTGACTCGCTGAGCCCCTTCCCTCTGCTGCTTCATTCTTCCAGCTGCTTCTGTGAACTCCCCTCTGTCGTGTCTCATCCCCCACGGCTGCTCAAATGTGATTCCCCTGAGCCTCCCTTCCTCTCCAGCTGCATCTGTTCACCTCCCCTGCTGATCGATCCACTTCTTTAGCTCAAGGACAGCAAGAGGAAATGATTCCAGCAGCTAAACAGCTTTTATGCAGAGAGAATATTTAAATATTCTCAGTTTGCATGATTCTCCTTCACCTCATGCTATGATCAGAGGTTAATGGAGACAGTTTGGGCTTCTCCCTGTTGGTAGAGACCGGAAGACTTTCAGAAATGAAGGCCAAGATTCTGCAACAACCCTTCCTCCCCAAAACATAAATTTTTATATAGGAGAGGAGAAATATTTTCCTTCATCAAATTGGTCTTTTTTAGATTGTGGGTCCATATTCCATTTCCCTTCCATCTCTGGATAAGGCTCCACACAAATTAGAAGATGTTATTGCTATTTTATTATTTTTAGTGGATAGAATTTTAAAATGGGAATTGTACTCTAAGTGTTTATATCACTAAAATTTATCTTATTATAATGAGTTATGGTTTCACAGAGTGCTATTTAATGGATATTTACTTTCTTGAAATCAGTTTATTTCAAATTTAACTTGTTAGACACTATTCAAAATAACCTGCCAGACAGTGTTACAAGGACTGAATAGTCACAGCCTCACAAATGTCCAATCCATACATAACACCCCCAGACATTAATTTATAAGTATATGTACATATATATGCATATCTATATACATAATCTATACATATATATCTTCCATGAATCTATCCAGTAAACATAGTTAATTATATAGTGTCTTCCTAATATTGCAATGTCATGTTTACTTATCTATTTCCTTCTTCTTGGACATTTATCTTTTTTAATTTATTGATTCTTTTTAGTTAAACATGACCATATAATTCATTTTGATATAGTTATATAATCATGGAATAGGTCTTATTCTAGTTAAGCCCCAGTCTTGTGGATGTACACGATGGTATGATTCACTGTGATGTTTTCATATAGGTACATAAGAAAATTATTTTATATTCATCCCACTGTCTTTCCTTTTTCTATTCTCTCCCCCTTCGCTCCATTCCCCATGGTCTAATCAACTGAATTTCTATTCCCCCACAGTGTGGGTTAGCTTCCACATATCACAGAAGACATTCAACTTTTGGCTTTTGGGGAGCGGCTTAATTCACTTAGCTTGATAGTCTCCAGATCCATCCATCTACTGGCAAATGTCAGAAAGTCATTCTTTTTTATGGCTGAGTAATACTACATTATGTATATAATTTTCTTCATCCATTCATCTGTTGAAGGGTACCTAGGTTGGTTCCATAGCTTAATTATTGTGAATTAAGCTGCTATAAACATTGATGTGGCTGTGTCACTTTAGTATGCTGATTTTAAGTCCTCTGGGTATGAACCAAGGAGTGGGATAACTGGGTCAAATGGTGGTTCCATTCCTAGTTTTCTGAGGAATCTCCATACTGCTTTCCAGGGTGGTTGTTCCAATTTGCAGTCCCACCAGCAACGTATGAGGGTGCCTGCTTCCCCATATCTTTGCCAACATTTCTTGTTACTTGTATTCTTGATCATTGCCACTCTGACTGAAATGAGATGAAATCTCAGTATAGTTTTAATTTGCATTTCTGTAATTGCTAGAGATGTTGAACATTTTTTTTCAAATATTTGTTGCCTATTCATATTTCTTCTTCTTTAAGTGTCTGCTCTGTTCCTTTGTTGGGCATTTATCTTATTTCTGTTTTCCTTTCTTCACCTTCCTCCTGTACCCTTTCTTGCTTCTATCATTTTCTTCTTTCTCTTTTTTCATTTTGAAACTTCCTGGTTTTCTTCCTCTTTCTCTGTCCTTCCATATTTTCTTTCTCTTTCCCTTTATTCATAACTCTCAGAGGTACTGACAAGCATATTTTATGTTCCTTTTTCCTTTTCTTGTTGAAGTATCCTATTATGGGGTAACCTCCCCCCAAAAAAATTCCTAGATTCAGAAGGTGAGCAATGCCTGTGTAGATTGCTTTTCTTCAAAGTTGCATGCCATACCTTCACAGTAACATGTAGTTTTGTATATGCCAGGTTCCCCACAGTCCTGCTGAATTTACGGGTCTTTTAAAAAATAGTTTGCCCAGCCTTGACAACAGCAAGGCACCAAGAAACTCAGGGAGACCCTGTCTCTAAATAAACAAAATAGGACTGGGGATGTGGCTCAGTGGTTGAGTACGCCCGAGTTCAATTCCTGGTACCAAAAAAAAAAAAAAAAGGAAAGAAATACTTAGCAAGTTCAGTATGTTTTTAATGGTGTGTTTTTTAAAGGTCTTTGGTTCTTAGAAAGACTATGATTTCTCCATTTGCTGATCCTTAAGTTTTCTTTTTTTTTTTCCAGTGCTAGTAATTGAACATGCTAGGCAAGTACTGTGTCACTGAGATACATCTCTAGTCTTGTATTGAAATTTTCTTATGTGTATGCCATCTATCTTCTTATACTACTTATCCAGTAGAATTTAGGAAATGATATAATGTATTTCTTTCAAACTGTTACATATTTTGAGTAGCAACCCAACCAGTGAATATTAGCTGAATGATTATTTTGTCCTAGGTATTTTTTTAGGGAAAGGAAATAAGGATACAGTGATAAAGAACATGGTCCCTGACTTTAAGGAGATTTGAGAAATATGTCTAGGAAAAGATGACTGTAAACAAAGTGCATTATAACATAACACATGTTGTGATGGAAATATGTATAGGGTTCAGTGAGGCTGCACTGAGGGGGATAATTAATCAGTCAAGAGATTAAAGGAAGCTTTTTATCGGGAGGATCATAGAGGAAAATCTTACCAGTTTCATTTGTCTCTTGTTTTCTGTGTCTTTTTTTGATTGTTCATCAACGCAGCTCCATTGTTCTATTTCACTCTGATCCCATGGGATTTCATGACTCTGTGGTATTTAACATGGTCTATGTGACAGTGCCTCAAGGCCCATAATACTATGATGTGCTTTATATGCTCAAGGTGCAAACAGAATGTGATTGATGTTGAAGGAGACACAGTCATTCTAGCTTTCATTTGGGTGTCCAATTAGTGATCAGACACAGTCCTAAGTCTGAGGTTGACGCTCTTATATACCTCAGCCAAGAAGTCCGCAGTATGACCTACGGGAAAGAGGGTCTTGGGGAGAAGAATGTTCCTTCCTTTCTCCTAAGGAGTCATCAAACTGCACAAACCCTGACTTTCCTAGTCAAGATCTTTAGCTCTATTTGAGTGACAGTAACACAAGAAAGGTCCTTGGTGACGGAGAGCAGAGTTCTCCTGTCTGACTCTTTGCTCGCTTTAACAGGTAATTTTTGGAGTGAACCTATCATAGGTACTAAAGGACCACTTCAATGCTTGGTTGGATTTAGTAGTTTTCCATGAAAGCCCTCATGAAAATGTTCATCTTCCCTCTTTTAAAGATCTGCCTTCCTTTCCCACCTCTCTACTTCTCTTCCTTTAATGCTTTCTGCTTTCAAATGTGATTATGTTTGTCCATATCTAGCTGCTTGAGGGCAAGGATTCTGCCATCTTTGTACCCTATATATACAGCACCAGTCCTGGCACATGAGAGGCCCTTAACAAATGCTTACCATGGGAATGGAGAGTGCCCTTCTTGCCTGTGGGAGAAACCTAGATGTCCAATGATAGGAAAACATCTGTCTGCACCCAAATTCCCAACTCCTGACCCCACTCAATTGGAGAGAATTACTGACTCCGTGAGTTTGTGTATCCACTAGAGGGCACTGTTTTGTCAGAGGCTCTTCCAGGCTTTTCTTCAATACCAAAGACAGATGCCTTAACTTCATGATCCACTTCTTGGTATTTAGGTTGATGAACGCCTCCAGCTTTCCATCCCAACTATGGTCTATAATCATGATAGTAAATTGTGATTAAAGAACAATCACAACAAGGTTAGATGCAAGCAGCAGTGTCACATTTGCTGATGTTGTATTAAGCTCTAAAAGCTACACTGAATGAAGTTTCTTCTTTCTTCATCACGTCTAATCCCACCAAACTATCTACAGGCAGAATCAAATGAGGTCCTGGGCTCTCACATTAAGCAGTTCAAGTTTGCAAATATTTCCAGCTTACACGTGAATCCACACAGGGGCTATGCGAGAAGACAGAGCTGCTCACACTGTCAGTAAGCTTCCAACCATATCATTAACCCAGAGGAGACTTGGGAGGCCCACTCTCACTGTCTAAGGAAGCTGCAAAAGAGGGATAAGCCAGCAGGGAGGGCATACCTTTCCAAGTTTAAAACATTAACTCTGAGTTATGTCATAGAATTGAAAAAGGAGTAGGCCCCAGTAGGCCCTGTCAACAAGGAGCAAAACCTAAATTAGAACTCCAAGTCTTCTCACAAGAATCTTTTTGATAATATGTTAGGAAACTCTCTTTTATGTTATGCTTTGAAAGATTTTTTAAAAGTGGGCATTTATGTGTGTTTGTGCCAAATGGCAAATGGCAATGTCATCTGGGAACTGTTTAATGAAATTCACTCTGATTAAAACTGTAGGTTTAAGTATCTGTTGATTTTATGACAAGCTATGATGTTAATTGTCTTTCAGATTTTGTTTTTGTTTTTGCATTCCCAGGACAACAGGATCTTATTTGTATTACTGTCTTTGGGGAAAGAAGCAAAAATACATTTTTTTAAAAGATCATATATTGTTTAAGTTAGCCAGATGTTACAAGATCGTACACATGCAAGGCAGAAAGTATGAGTGAAGAGTTTGGAAAACCTAGAATAGAAATTGAGGCACTTCTTCCTCACAAATTTATATCCAGAAGAAATGGATGATGGTTTTCTTCATAAACTTTATTTGAAATCTAGAGCCTACCCACCTTCCTACTCAATTATCCCCACATTTGTATATTTGTAAATGACACTATTTCTCTTAACTATCATGCTTCTTTTCCCAGAGGCTTTAAAACTTTTAACAAGGGGAGAAACCATTTTTTTTATTCACCTATTTGATGTAGCAGATTATTTATAGAGCCAACATGTTGACACACTATAAACTGTAAAAAATGAGGCCTAATAAGGTTAATTGTCATCTGAACCTTCCTCTGTAGGCTGCAATCTGTGAGCTTTGATTGTTTCTCTAGGGGAAACTCTGCCCAGATGGCGAAGTCCTCGAGGCCCTGACCCACAAGAGGCCTGTGGAGATGGAGAACAAGGTGCTTCTCCACAGACTAATTAATTTACTACTATAGCACCTGTTCCAGAATAGATAGGGCTGGAAGGGAAAGCGGTCCCTGGGCACAGTGGCAAGCTCGCGGGTAAATGGATTTCAGCTGATTATATTAAGCTGATGCTTTGATCATCTAAAGGCGTTAAAATGGAAATATGTTTTTTTTTTCTGGCTGTTGGCTTCTGTTAGTGTGGTTTGTATTATTATTATAAATGTTGGGTAATAGAAAAAGCTGTTTTAGATTCCAGCATGCCCCATTTCAAAAGTGTGCAATATATCTGTCTGTTTCTTTTTCCAGTTTAGAAATTCATGTTGTCATAAAGCTGCACCTTTTAAACAATTCTGCTTTCTTGTTTCCATTTTATACCAGCCAAATTACTAGCTGGAAATCAAACACCAGCACAGATTCCTTTTAGCTGGAACATTTTATTATGTACTCACACCTTTAATTCAATGTGTGTAATTAGGCTTTAATCAGCTGAACACTATTTGCAAAAAGAAAAAAAATATATCAGACACTTCTTTAAATGAAATTCTGGTAAAGTCATGCTATTAAGCTTTGGTGACTAGTTACTGGCACGAATAAATCCTTGTGTAAACAAGGCTTGGTAGTAAATGGATTTACAATGTGAGTCTTTCTGCACTCAATTTCACTTTATTGCCTCTTTGATTCCCAAAAGGATTAGAGGTAATTTTTTTTAGTCTTTTAGATGCCATAAAACTGTTTCCCTTTCCAAATTAATACTATGATCTTCCATGTAATGTGTTTGGCAAACATGAGGAATTTATAAGACCACTAGTCTTATGTTGCATAGTAATGGAGATAAGAATATGGTACCTTAGATGTCAGGGCCTTATAATGGCAGCTTTCTCCTGAGGTTTGAAAGGTTAGTGTTTAGAAACAGAAAAATATTTTTCACCATATGGAAGACAGCCTAAAGAAATCTAATGATTATAGCTACTTGATAAGTTAAATGATTTGGGCAATTCCTATTACCATCATTAAATTACCATTGAATTCTGATGCTGCAACAGTGATATGCTATTAACATTAGGATAGGAAAAACTGGATCTTTCTTTTTCAGGAAGATATAATACAGACTATGAAACAGAGCAGGCACAACAAAATTAACATAAAATCCTGAGGTTTACTTTCAGATTGTGATGAGACCATAAGGAAATAAACCTTTGGTTGTATCCTTATAATCCTTGGAACTGTCTCTTCTGTGAAAGAAATTGAAAATTTCATGGTTGCTTTTCCTTGGTTTTCTCTTCCAGAACTCCAAAAATCATCTTTAAGACTTTTGTTTCAGTAGATTTATTGGCTTAATACACATTATTTTAAAAAAATAAAAAAATACATAAATGTATGTACTAAAAATCATTAATTCCCTATTTCTACTCTTAACCCAGTTCTTTCTATCCAGCTCCTAACGTTGGCCAGTTCTTCACATGGTCTCCCGAAGATATTTTAATGGCACTTGGTATGATCTAAAGGACATTTGGGACATTCCCAGGGATTTGCTTCTATAAGTGATACTGCCTGTAATATTTCTGGGTCAATAATATAAAGGTGCCTGCAGTACATATTCCTAGAAGTAAAATTACTGGGTCATAGGGCCCATGCACTTTGAATTTGAAGAGACTGCTAAGTTGTTCTCCAAATATGATGCATGAGTGTGACTGTTTCCCCACGACTACTTCTGTTTTTTTGCCAAATCTGAAGTTAAATATTGTATCTTATTATTTTAATTTGCATTTCTTTAATTATCACTGAGGTTGGAGTATCTTTTCAAATGATTAAAACCCACTTCATTTTCTTTTGATGTGAATAGACTGTTCGTGTCCTTTGCCAGTCTCTCTGTTGGGCCATCAGCGTTATTTTATGGGGTTGAAGAGCTCTTTATGGAATAAGGAAATCAGCCCTCCGTCTGCCAACATGCAGGGTTTGTCATTTTGTGGCATTTGCCTTCCTATCTGTCGCTCATTTACCATGCCCTCTATTCCTCTTCTTTTATCACTGGCTGTCTGAATTTAGGGTTGCTTAATAACTCCTGGAAACTAGAAATGATAATGTTGTGGAAAGGGGGTTAATTTAGGTGGTTTTGTAACTTTGACTTTTGATGAAGTAGGAGGAGAAAGGACTGAAAGGGCAAAATTAAAAAGGGGGTGAAGGGGACTTTAGTGATTTGAAAGAAGGGCTTTTACACTGACAAGACCTTGAAAAAATAGTGTTTATACAAAAAAAAGCAATTTACTTTACACATAATTTTCTGCTTTTCTTTTGTCATTATTACAGGTATTTGTGTTAGAGTGATAATTCTTCTTCTAGGAGCTTTTGCTATAGTCGTATGTCTGTGTTTTGGACATCACAGTGTGGGGTCGTGAAACGGAAGTGATTGTGAGACCCCACACTCTGCACACGGGCTTTGCTCCTGGGTGAAGTGGGGAAGAGAGAAAAAGCTAACTGCTTTTGGTTAAGCACAAGTAACTTTTTACATTCAGCTCCATAATGATGGCAAAGTAAAGGTAGAGGCAGGTTTTAGACATGGATGGCTTTGGTAAAGTAAAATAGGTTTGCAATGTCCCAGAGTTACCATCCTCAGTATGATCTTCAGAGTAAGGTTGAAAGCACCAGCCCTGGAACCAGACCGCTGGGATTCAGGTCCTGGCTCTTTCACTTCTTATCTACCTGGTGTTGGCCAAATTCTCATCTCTAAAACAGGAGAAAGGAGAGGAACTACTTCTGAGGATTCTTACGAAGAAGAGAAAAGGAGATGATGCATGTGGCTGATAAAGAATCAGCTCTACTACAGTTCTTATTATTAGCTTGATTAATTGTCAAAGGGTGTCTGTAAATATTATCCAAATCATACTCGACCTGATTTAAAGTAAGCAAATGGACATGTGTTAAAGTATATTTCAGGATTCCTTGTACCACATTTGCATGGTGTCTGGGTGAAGTCACCACATGGTAGCTTCTTCTATTTGGAATTATTATTCCAACCTTGTTTAAAGGTAAAATCTTGAGGTTGAATAGTAGACATCAAATTGAAGTTAGTCATGGCCCGGGGCCTCTTGTATGCTGAACTAAGAGTATTGGCGAGCTTCTAGCTCCTCTGTCCCCATGCATTCATATGTTTGCTCATGCTGTTCCCTCTGAAATACTATTCATGCCTTTATCACTCATGTAGAAATATATATGTATCCCTCTACCTGTCAAGGGAATTGGTGGCTAGATTTTATTATAAATCACTTCTGCTGATGAGCAAGAATAATGCCAAGAAACACTGCTAAATTAGGCACGACTCTCCAATATTATAAAGGAGACAAGTGTGTTTATTTATTAGTTTTAAGTGAATGACTTTCAATGACTCCAGTCAACATTTCTGATATGAATATTTTCATGTGAAATGATTGCTATTGTGTTGGTTATTTTCGAAAATCAGAACTTATTTGCAGAACACCTTTAGGCCAATATATCTTATCATAATATTTGCCAGTGCTGCAGATTTAACAAATTAGTTATTGTGACTGTCATTCTTCTATTAACATGAATTTACTGATTAACTAATTTATTTACTAAGGAGATTTCATATAGCATAGAGCCAGTGTTCTATGACAAAGAGTGAGTGCATGGATTCTTAGAATTAATACAACCACCACCCATTGCACATTTTTTTTTGGTCTGACTTTATATGCCCAGAAGGTACCTATTGGAAAGATTATAAAATAATCACTTAGGAAATTAATTAATAACATTTACAGTCAAGATCTTGAATTTAAAACTTACTCGTTTTATGAAGATTCATGAATGAGTGAATGCACCCTCAATAGAGGAAGATTACTGGGATTGTAGTTCCTGACAACTTCTTTTTTTTTCCAGACAAATGAAAGTAATAATCAAATACCATTTCTATCTATCAAGTAGATAAAAGTCCTAAAAAATAGTAGTCCATGTTGGAGAAGGCCGTGAGATATGTACACTGATGAATGGTTGGTGAAGCTGTATCTCAGTATAACTTTTCTGGAAAATAATTTGACAAGGCATATTGAGAGCCTTAAATGGGCTTCTTGGCAAAATGGTTACTTGAGCACACACATCTAGCCCACCCTCTTTGCAGGATCCTATTAAATCACCAATAGAACATACTAATTGAGAAATGTTAATCTCTGGACTCTAGTGCTTCTATGATTACTACTACTGATAATAATGGTCTGAACCCAGAATTCCAGATAAAAGAAAAGGTTGGAAATTGGTGAGTGAAGGAAAAGGAAAAAGTAACACAGAGTGTTTCATGTCTCAGTCCTTAGATACTATTCTTTACAGAAATCATGTATGCATGTGTGGCAGCGTCAGGGTGTGTTAGATGTAATCACCAGCCAACTAAAAGCAGAATCATGTTTTCCAGGTGACTAGAGAAAAACAGGACATATAAGTGGTTCATAAAGTTAAAAAAATGCAGAAGCTCAAGTAGATAATATTTCAAACCTGAAGTCAGGGTTGTGGGCTACATGTACAACAAAACAATTGAATTTTGTTTTGTAAAATTTAGTTTCAAATGGTGGCTATAAAAGGAGGTCCAGGTGTAGTCCAGCAGCCAGAACATTCTGACTGTCCATGGGAAGGTGTAGCTCTCACATCTGTCCAAGACCTTTGGCTATCACTAATTTCAGTTACCCAGAATGAATAAGTGGGTGCAAACCTTTCAGCCTAGAAAGAATTACCATTAAGGAGCCTCAGTTAATTGCCAGGGAAACAGGTATCCTTTAGTGGATATGCATGTTTCAACCCTAGGGAAATTTAAAATCAAGTGTAGAATGGCCAAGAAAATCAAAACCATATATAAAAATATTTTTGTCTTCAGTGGGTATTTTTGTATGTTTTGTATCTTAGGTACATGTGCTTGTTGAAGTTAATTTGGTTTGAGTCTATTTATTAAACAAATCAACTCATAGTGGTCTGTGATAGCCTTATAAAATCAATTGCAATATGCTAAATTGTTAACTTGATATATTAACTTAAGCAATTTATATTTAAATTTTTAGGTTGAAATCTAATTAAAGTTTAAGCATAGTGTTGCTTAAACCAAAATTAAGTTTAGGTTCTGGCAACCAAAATAACTTAATTGTATTTATAAAAAAAAATGGATTTTTATATTTGTACAGTTTGGAATTTTAAGTTTGTTAATTCAGATAACTGAGAAACCTAAAAAAGAAGCCAAATACATTAAATGTGTAAATGCTGTTTAAAATGTTTGAAGGTGTTAAATTAACAAATGGGATGATCATTACCCAAAGCTCCTTAGAAACAATGCTGATATCTGTCATACTTAGAATTATGAATTTCTTATTCTCAAAAGCATAAGATAGAACAAGATTTTAAAAATTTATACCTTATTACATTGAATACAAATTTTGAAACCAAAAAATAAGCTGAATAGTAGGTATTTCTGCATTTAAAAGCCCTCCTCAAGGATAACAAAATACATCAATAGCTATGATGATAGATAAAAATTTTAAAAGGATGACAACATAAAAATGTAAAATTCAAGGCAAGAAGCATCGAGTGGGACAAGATCAATTTATATTAATGAAAAATACACTGTGAGATAAAATGATCATGAGTTATTATGTGCAAATAACAGCACTAAAATTCATAATTAAACAAAAACTTGCAAAATACAAACTAACAAAAACATGAAAATAGAAGGCTTTCCACTCTAAGACCAAAAGATGTTTTGCAGCCTTAAAACAAATGCATATTTTCCTACCCTGAGTTTTCATTTCTAGGAATACATTTAATGATATACAGAGCCTTGACTTATATTGGTGTTGTGTCCTGACCAACCCATCAGAAATTGAACATATCCTAAGTCAACATGCATTTAATACACCTAACATACTGAACATCAGAGCTCAGCAACATGGTACACTTAGAGGATCGGTTGTTTGTCCTTGAGATCACATGATGGCCTAGTAGCTGCACCTGTTGCTGCTGCAGTGCAAGAGAGTGTCATACCACAAGGCATTAGCAATAATCAAACTTCAAAACTGAAAGCATAGCTGAGCGTGGTGGCAAATGCCTGTAATCCCAGCAATTCTGGAGACCGAGGCAGGAGGATTACAAGTTTGAAGCCAGCCTCAGCAATTTATCAAAGCCCTAAGCAATTTGGGAGACTGTGGCTCAAAATAAAAAATCAAAAGGGCTAGGGATGTAACTCAGTGGTGAAGCACCCCTGTGTACAATCTCTAGTGCACCCCCCAAAAAAATAAACAAAAAATTGAAAGCATGGTTTCTGCTAAATGTGTAATCACTTTTGCAATATTATAAAGTCAGAAAATCCTAAGTTGGGGACCATCTATAATTGGAAATAAGAGTCAAAGCTTTTCATGCAAGAATTTTCATTAACTCTTAGACATAATAGTGAAACTTAATTACTCAGATGCATAACATTAGGCAGTGATGAAATCAGTATTAATTAATCATAAGAATCTTTGACCATCTGAGTTGCTATTTTATTTATAAAATAGCTCCTAAACATTTTGGATAAGGGAATTCAACCTATACTGAGAAGAGAAAATAACCCTGGTGAGGGCATTTTCTAACATGGAAGAATTAGAGATTCAGTTAGTAAGTTATATTGGGACTGTATGTTGTACTTTGAGTACAGTCAACCTTGGCTAGCAAAACCTTCACAGCTGCTCTTTGTGTGGGCCTTATTTAAACATCACACATGTAGAGAATTTTAAGCTTATTTCCATTCCATAAATCAAAACATTTTGGTTATACTTGTTATTAAGTTTAAGACTATTTGGAAACATAAAAAATATAATTTAATGTTATTAAAATTATTTGGAAACTTTTTATTGGCTATGTTCACAGTTTATAGATGCTCAAATTTTTGTTTACTTATCTTATTATTATAGGAACATGAATGACTGTGAAACTGATGAAAGTTGTGAGAGGCACAAGGAATTTTGCACAGACAGTCGTCTCACCTTATTCACAATTTCACTTTCTGTGGTTTCAGTAACGAGCAGTCAAGAGTGGTCTGAAAATATTAAAAAGAAAATTCCAGAAATAAACAATTCATAAGTTTTAAATTGCATGCCATCCTGAGTAGCATGATTAAAGTCCACATTACCTTGCTTCATCCCTTGTGGAATGTGAGTCTTCCCTTTGTCCAGTGTACTCACGCTGTATATGCTACCTGCCTGTTAGTCACTTAGTTGTCACCTAGGTTATCATCAGGCTGATTCTTGTGGTAATGAAGAACTTGAGTTCAAATAACTCTTATATTACTTAACAATGGCCCCAAAGTGCAAGAATAATAATTCTGACAATTAGAATATAACAAAGAGAACTCATAAAGTTCATCCTTTAAGAAGGGTAAATATAACACAATAAGATACTCTGAGAGACAATAATCATACAACTTTCATTACAGTACATTGTTAAAAATTTTCTATTATATTAGTTATTATTAATAATCTTTAATTTTGCTTAATTTTGTAAATTAAACTTCATCATAGATATGTATATATATAGGAAAACACATAATATACCTAAAGTTTTGCGTCATCTGTAGTTCCAGGCATCTAATGGGAATCTTGGGATTTTTTATTGTTTCCATATGTATAAGGAAACTACAGCAATTTCAGATGGTCAAAGATTCTTTTGATTAATAATGCTGATTTGATCATTGCCTAATGTTATGCATCTGAGTAATTAAGTTTCACTATTATGCCTAATAGCTAATGTTCTTGGCACCAACGGTGTCTACAGATTCTTTTCTATATTTGTACTGTTTTTCTGAAATGTTTCACAAGTGTACGTCTTGATGACCCCCAAGGTGGTAGTTCAGCTTTGGGGATCAGGAGCTTGGTAGACATTTCTTTATAGCTCTTGTCAAGTCTGGCCCAGTATATTAAGCATAGTAGGCCACACACATATTTATCAAAAATGGATGGGTGCCGTCCAGTTCTGACAGTAGTTGGAAATGATTAGAAAACAGCTTTGAACTCAGATGGTCTAGAATTCAAATCCCACTGCTTACTGATAACTGACTGTGTGACCTACACTAACAAATCTCTTTCAGCCTCTGGTGATTCTTCCTCTATCTTCTCAGCTCTGGCATTTCCTGTTAGACCTAGGAAAGTTATTCTACTCAACGGGTCTCAGTTTCCTAATTCATGAAGCAGAGACCCCAATGCCAACTAGCTTGTAGGGTTGTCATGAGGATTAAATGAAATGACACTCGGGAAAGCTCTTAACATGATATAGAGCATGTGATAAAGTCTAGTTCCAAAGATGGAAGTTGTTTCCGTCCTGGGGAGGGCAACGCCAGCAAAGCAAGCAGAGTATTTCTGAATCTGCTTCATAGACTTCCAGTGAATGTCGAATGAGAAGTGCTTGACATGAGGCTGGCTCAGTAAGTGCTGTGGATCATTTGTTGTTATTATTATTTTTTTCACCCTGGTTCAGTAATACCAACCTTGCAGGTGCTGGTTGGCTTTGATGTGCAATTGATATAATGCATAGATCATCATTTCCTTCTTTTTCCTTCTTATTTGTTTTCCCTCAGATTCACAGCCCCAGTACAAAATCCTGTTGGCTGCCTTGTATCATGGTACTGAAAAACTGCTGGGGCTCTCTAGTCATGTCTGAATGTAAAAGTGGTTCGTAGCAAAATACTGATGATCACTGAGTTTCTCTCTGTATACCTCAGTGGCATTGACTACATATACATTATGACTGAAGTGAAGATACTATTCAGATTGTGGCAGAACCGAAATAATTCAAAATTCCAAAGCTTGCAGTTACAGAAAATGAGGCCCAAAGAGGTTCTGTGATTTGCCCAAGGCCACACAGCTATGGTATCTTTGTGGTATTGTGTGTTGTGCAGATCTACGGCTCTCTCTTGCCCTGGGCTTGGTGATTACAGGTCATTACTTAACTCAGGACCCATGTGAGACCAGCACCATGTCCTTTAGAAAACCAAAAACCTGCCTCATGGCCTAACTGGATCTCTCAGAAAATATATTTAAATAAAACTTCTTTGATTTTATTTTTTTCCAAATTCATGTTATTCATTAAAATGGCTATTTAATATAAAGAAACAAATTAAACAGGGGAGGGAAAGGAAAGCATTTCTTTCATTTTTTTTCCCAAGTTGCTTTTTGTGCAGGTGGGTTACTGCAGGAGTCCCCTCTCCCGAAGCCCATCTGGGATGTTAGTTTAGCTCTATTGATGTTTAAGACTCTGTCTTTCATCATAACCACATGCCAAGACAATAAGTAATTGAACCACATGTTTTGCCTTTTTAAAAAGGTGTAATCTCCTTCTGAAGTGTAGAGATGTTTAGCAGGATTTTTCTAATTTATCTGTCATCACACCACACGGGCTAGGCTCCAAGCCCCAACTGCAATGTCTCTTTATCACCGTCTTTTGATGAACACCTGTTTCCAGCATACAAATATATCTGCTGAGATGCAAAATTAAAATAATTTCAACAGTATGGGAATAATTAGGAACCTTTTTTTTTTGAAAGGTCCACCTGTTCCAAATATCAAAATATCACATTTAGTTGCCTATACATCCTTTTATCACCATATATTCTTTATGGTAGGTATGTATATATTTGATAATAATTCTCCTCTGATATTCTATTAACTAAAAAAATAAATATTTTCATTTTTAAATAGCCAATTTTAAGCAATTTTTATTTATTTATTTTTATTTTTTTTTAGGGAGAGAGAGAGAGAGAATTTTTTTTTAATATTTTATTTTTTAGTTCTCGGCGGACACAACATCTTTGTTTGTATGTGGTGCTGAGGATGGAACCTGGGCCGCAGGCATACCAGGCGAGCGCACTACCGCTGAGCCACATCCCCAGCCCTTAAGCAATTTTTAAACAACCAGAGTTCTCTGTGTTCATTGAGAGAGAGAAAGAATGAAATTACTCCAAAACCTCTTACAAAAAAAAAAAAAAAAAACCTTCTAAATGCTCTATTATTTATAATTGATTATGCCTTTTGTTAAGGCCTTCTTCATAAAAACAAAAATTATTATGTGAATCTTTAGTTATAACAGATACTATTTTTTCAAGAAAAAGATATAAGGGCTCTTATAAGAAAAAGTTTTTCTTGAAATTTGGTGCATTAAAAAAATTAAATCAATACACTTAATATGAAGCTTTTTATAATTAGGATTTATGTTACTTTTTTTTTTTTTTTTTGGTACTGGGGATTGAACTCAGGGGCACTCTACCACAGAGCCACATCACCAGCCCTACTTTTTATTTTATTTAGAGACAGGTCTCAGTAGCTTAGCACCTTGCTTGTGCTAAGGCTGGCTTTGAACTCGTGATCTTCCTGCCTCAGCTTCCCCAGCTGCTGAGATTACATAAGGTGTGTGCCACTGTGCCCGGCTGGATTCGTGTTACTTTATACTTAAAATTTTATCCCCCAAGTGTATATTGGATTTCCCATAAACTATAAACTGGGTAGTTTGAGACTTCAAAGTAAAACTACATGGAAGCTAAACTACTAGTTGGTGGGGTCCTCACTAGGAGTGATTCCCTGTCCTACTATTACATGAGAGAAACCCACTTCCAGGAATTCATAACAAAAAAAGGAAGAAAAAAAAAGATAAGCCTACACAGATTTTACATTAATAGCCAGAGTGAGAAACCTTGGTATACAACAAGCTGTGTAATGATTTCCATTTAACATTAGCCACACTAGGGTTTGTTCTGGATGAGAGTAACCCAATATTTATCCAAATATCCAATAAAGCAAACTCACAGTTGAGAGCCAAGTTGATGTAGAAATGTATTACAATTTGTCTTAATTTTCAGAATTTGAAATCCAAAGTGCCAAATTTTGGGTGGTTTTTCTGACAGTCAGGCAAAAAAGTAAATCACCAGTTGCCTGGTCCTTCCATTTCAAAGCTATCCATGAGGTACTAGGTGGCTGGTTGCTTTTTAGCTGTCGGGGACATTTTGGGCAGTGGTTATATTCACAAGACTAATTACACTAATTAATCCACACCAACGTGTGAGCAGTAAGCATGTTTTTACAATTAGGAAGTAATGTTTTAAAATCCTTTATTGAGTACATTTAGAGACACAGCAGTTTCAGATTTACCATACAATAGAGAAAGGAGTTATCCAAATTGAATAAATGTAAATTTCAGCTTGGGCAAATAAATTAATATATGGCAAATGAAACCTACATTTGTGTCACTAATACGCACTTGCATAAGAAGGATTTTTCTAAGTGGATGGGTGGATTGTAGTTTTTACGGTCATTAAATTATAGCGATCTCAAATTACTTTGCTTAAATATGATGTAGTCACATCACGTTACTTCAACTAGCATTTGCTTCTATTGTGGGTACTTGTGTTGGGCAGAGTAATAGACACCCAAAGGTTTCTACATTCTAATCCCCCAAACCTGGGTATATGTTGCTCTCCACAGCAAAAATACACTTGGCAAAAGTGAGTAGGTTTAGGAATTTAAGAGGGAGTTCCTCCTGGATTATTTTGGCAAGCCCAATGTGACCACAAAAGCCTTCAAAGTCAAAGGATGTGAGAGAGTCAGAGACAGAGCTGTATAACATGAGAATCCAGATTCCATGACTGACTTTGAAGGGACATGGGGAGGCTACAAGCCAAGGAATGTCAGCAGCACCCAAAAGCTAGAAAATCTTCCCTGAGACAGAGGCAGGAACGTGGCCCTGCTATACCTTGATTTTAGCCCATTGAGAACAGAATTATAGTAAATTTGTGTTATTTTCAGTCACGAAGTATGTAGTAAATTGTTACAGCGGCAACCGAAATTAATAGTTTTTTTCTTGTTTTTTTCTGAGTCAGGTTCCTCATCTGTAAAGTGCTAATAATATTTATTTCTTTTTTTTGTAAGAATTAATAGATAGTACATGCGACATTGCTTTAAAATGATCAGAAATATAAAAGACTACATCTTTGGTAAAATCAGTAAAACTATTCCTACAGTAACAGATGAGACTGCCAATATAAGATGCCATCATTTAAAAATCTCCAAATCCCTATCAATTAAGAGCTAATGACTGGAGAATATGGAGTATATCCAGCTTCATTAGAAAGCATCTGTTAGAACGTATCCAAGCAGCCAGGGAAAGGGATTGAGTAAATGACCTGGACAGTATAAAAAGCCAAGAACATAAATGATGTCAACAGGGCAACAGAGATCCAATGGACAGGAAATTATTTCAGCAGGCCTGAAGAAAGCAAGATACTGGGATTCATTAAAAGACCAAGCTAGATCATTTACAGCAAAAAATAGCTTCAATACCCCTTAAACACTATTTTCCAAAAAAAAAAGGTAAGTAGACCACTCCTTTCGCTTGGAAGTATTCACCACTGAATTATTTTAATTAGGAAAAAAAATGAAAACCAACTTAAATGTCCAACAATTAGGGAATAATTAAGTAAAATATGATTTAATAATAGGATTAAATATTGTAATTAAAAGTACTTGAGAAAAGCTTTTAATAAACTTTGGGGAGAAATAGACCCATTCATAGAGTATTTTAGCATCTACTTAAGAGTTCTTTTTTAAAGAATCAGGAGGAAATTTACAAATGAAGGTGTTTTCAGCAGTTATCTCTGAAGGGTAAAGTAATAGTGAGAACATATTCCATTTTTCAGTTTTCCATTTTCTAAAGTGTCCATTCATCTTCCTATAATTTTCCTAAAGTAGTGCAAGCCTTAGAACATATTTAGAAAGTATTTTAAGAGTGTGTACTTTTTACTGGGCAAGTTTACTCAATGTCGCCATTTCCTAATTAACTTAATTAACCTACTTCTCTCACTTCTGATTGAATTCAGTGTCATTTATTGACTACCTGCTTTGTTCCAGGTTCCTTTCGAGTCAGTGTGAAAAATATAACAGTGAATAAAATATTTTAATTAGCTTTTTGTGAATTTGTAAGCTAGTGAGAAGGGAATGCAAATAAATAAGTGTTACTATGTAGGTTTCAGATCTGAAGACAGGACTAGGGAAGAAGAGGGAGGGTCTGATCAGATGCCCCATGGAATAGGTAGGACCTCAGCAGAGTTATGAGAGATGACTGAATGTGAAGAGAGAGTGGGAGGATGTGTGAGTAGAGAGGACTTAGGAATAGATGGTGGGGAAGAACAGCGGGGCATGTCTGGAGGACAAGACGATTCCCAGGCACTTAGGGTTTGGAGGTGGGAGTCATAGGAAGTTGGGATGGAGGGAGAACACAGAGTTGAACAAAAGCTGAAGGCCTACTTATGAAGTGCCTTGAAAGCTGGGCTGATAAATTTGGACACCAGCTTTGTCTTGGACACCCTGGCTGCTTGGATATGTTCTAACACTGAACAACCAAGTCAAAAATGTAAGAAGAAAAGGCATGTGATGATATGTTTGACCGGAAGGTGGTAGACTAAATGGTTACTCTTTATTCCAATGTTTTAGGATATTGAAGACATATCCGTAGAGCAGGTGGGATTCTCTCATTGTTAGTACATACTGGGGCAGGATTTTAAAGAGGTAACTCCATCTGGCCTGCTCACTTCTCCCAGGAAGACCCCTGTGATCAATTTTAAAGCAGAACTGTAACTCTAAGATTCAAGTTCAGTACTTTGAGACTGAACTTGTACGTTCTTCCATATTCAACCAGCCTCACTTCCCCCAACTTCTTTAACTTGCTTTGGTGTTTGTTTGGTGTTTCTGTCTCCTCCACAAAACCATAGCCTTCAGTGGACAGAATCTGTGTCTTCTAAGGTCTATTCTTTTCTTTTCTTTTATATTTTGGAATAGAAGGATGAGCATAAAGTTTTAGAAAATAATTGATGGCACCCTACTCATTCATGCCAATTCATATGCAGTACCTGCTCAGCATTTAAATGTAAAAGAGTTCTATTGACTTGAGACACCCTTGCCTGAGATATTTAGAAAGACCATGGCAACATCCTGAGTCCTTTAATGTTGTCTTGCCATTTCCCCCATTTCTGCTACATTCTCAGGTTGAACGTATTATTAGGCATAATGTGTTTTGCATGGTTTACAATGTAATTCTCCTTCTTTTAAAACTACCAATATAAGTGTCTGGACTAAAAAAAAATAATCCCTTTTCCTTTTAGGAGATTTCTTTCCTATTTGGTATTTTAAATTCTTTTCTGCCTCCATCAGTTATCTGATCTCTTGGCAGTTCATGCTCCATTCTCTTAGATTCTTTTTAATGGCATGTTTTCCAAGCCTTTTGTCATTATTACTACCCTTTGGATTCTTTCCAAATTAGCAATCTTTTTTTTATATAGAAAGAGCCAAAAATTGCATGCAGTTTTCCAGACAGAGCTTTTGGAGTATGGTGAATAATGGGATAATTACTTCCCACGTGAGCTCCGGTGACACCCAAATGGATTTGTAGGCGTTCATTCCCCCCACCCTGTTTTTTTTTTTCCGTTTAATCCCAAAGGATGATGTTCACTAAGAAATAATCAGATCTTTTATTGAGAAAAATTTATTGAGGAAAAGTTTTGCTAATAAACTATGTAATGCCGAAATACTGATAATTATTTTAAAAGATAGCCATTTCTTTTGGGAAGTATTACATTTGGTGGAAACTTCAAGCACCCGTTGAGTAGTCTACCTTGAGTTTGATGAAGTAGTAGAAAGGGAATAGAGAAATTCTCAAGGATGAGAGAGCATTGGGGTGAGGAGGATACCACATTAATGCCACATTTAACCAGGCAGTATTGGGACTTCCATGAAAAATCACCCAGGTCATTAGCAGTAGTGAAATTGACATCAGTTAGCATTGCTTATTCCTAAACATTTAAACAAATGTTTAAACATCTATTCTGTGCTAAGTGTGTTCAATATGCTGAACTATAAATGTGAAGAAAATTGTTTCTGAAATGCAAATTAAAACTACACTGAGATCTCATCTCCAATCAGAATGGTAATTATCAAGAATACAAGTAACAATAAATGTTGGCGAGGACATGGGGAAAAAGGAACACTCATACATTGCTAGTGGGTCTGCAAATTGGTGCAACCATTCTGGAAAGCAGTATGGAGATTCCTCAGAAAACTTGGAATGGAACCGCCATTTGACCCAGTTATCCCACTCCTCAGAATATACTCAAAGGATTAAACTCGGCATACTAAGTGACACAACCACATCAATGTTTATAGCAGCACAATTCACAATAACTAAGCTATGAAACCAACTTAGGTACCCTTGAACAGATGAATGGGTAAAGAAAATGTGGCATATATACACAATAGAATATTACTCAGCTATAAAGAAGAATGAAATTATGGCATTTTCAGGTAAATAGATGGAACTGGAGGCTATCATGCTAAGTGAAATAAGCCAATCTCAAAAAATCAAAGGCTGAATGTTCTAATATGTGGATGCTGATTCAGAATAGGTGGTGGAGAGGGAGGAGAGGAGGTTCACTGGATTAGACAGGAGGGAATGGGGGGAAAGGAAGGGAGATGGGAATGGGAAAGACAGTAAAATGAATAGGGCATAACTTTTCTATGCTCATATATGAATACAGGACCAGTGTAACTCCACATCATGTACAACCACAAGAATGGGAAGTTATACTCCATGTATGTATGATATAGCAAAAAAATTCTACTGTCATGTATAACTAAAAAGAATAAATTAAAAAATACAAAAAAGAAATTGTTTCTGAGTATAAACCAGAGTATTTCACTTCCATGCTCAAAACTCTCCAATAAATTCTTCTCTCATCCACCTGTGACTCTGGCTTACAAAGAGCCATGTAAGCTGTATCCCACCACCTCTGTAACATATTACCTGCCCTCTCCTCTTGGGTGTCCTGTTCTAGTCACACAAGTCCTCAGCCTTCTCCATTAAGCTAGAAAACAGAGTTCAGAGCAGACTTGGAATTATTACTGTCTGTTAAGCTCATCCTCTGTGCCAAGCTCTGTGTTAAATTCTCTACAGACATTGTTGTATTCAAATTTTTCATTGAAATAGAAAGATGGTTATTGCTGCTCCTGTTATTTTTCTTAGTAACTGTTGTTAAATATAACTTAAAGAAGAGAAAAAGTTAGGTAACCAGACTCGACTAGTAGTTGGTAGAACCTGAACTCTGTATTCTAAAGCTGTTCTTGTCCAGGCTGCTCTGTTGAAAATTCAATTGTAGAAAAGCCATAAACTGCAAAGCTTGAAGATTTATCTACTGATTCTCTCATTGATATATTTGACGGTGATACTGTGAGCCTTTTCTTAGATGGAAAGTGCATGGAAGGTACTTACGTGGATATTAGGGAAATAAACTCTTCAAGAAACTTTCAATTTAGTACAGTTATTGTGTGGATAATAATCATTCAAATGGCTTCAAAGTCTCGACAGTGAACTATTATATAGTTGACATCTACTTCAAGATGATTATTAAAGCCTAAGTATTTAATGATCTTCCTTTCCCAATTTTCATTGAAATACACAAAGAAATATAAATTAAGATGAAAAACCCGTGTCAGTGCTGCAAAGGCAGAAAAGATGATCTATAGGCCAGAAACTGAATTTATATTATAAACTGTAGATAGAATTGTATATCCTCCTATTGTTGGTCTCCTTTGGCCTGGGCACCTTTATTACATAATTATAAAGTGGCAGAATAAGCTCCATTTCTATTACTGCTCTGAATTTTCTCCAGAACTCTAAATAAAGAATAAAGGAAAACCTGAAAAATTCAAAATAAGCGTTAGTAATATCATTCAAAATAGAAGTTAAAAAGACACCTATTTTTCATTTTTAAAATATATGTTTCACAGAAAGCTATGGCATGATACCCTATGTGTGCTCATTAACATAATATTAAAAGACATAAGTCAATAAACTTGGAAATTTCAGATTTAAAAACTGCAATAGTAGAAGAGTTTTGTACGTCCTTGAGAATTTGATAAGACAAAATTACAGAGAAACCAAACACTGATTACCTAGGTTAAATATGCATTTCATCCTCCATTAATAGAGAATACCTATTTGTTAAACATCAAAGTTATGAAGGTTGCTCCTATCCTAGTTTGCAAAGAAAGCTTAAATAAAAGCCAAAATTGTGAATGTTTAATCTTTGGCAATGATGTGGTAAAACTAGAAATAAGAAATGTAAACAATACCAAGCCACAAGCTATTGAAGAAGTATTTGTCAGGAATTAATAAAATCAAAATTTGTGGGTTGTAGCTGTTAAGTCACATAGGGGAAAATTCATAAATTTGAGTACTATTATTTTTATCGAAAGAAGGATTAATTAAGTAATTGATTAAATAATTTTATTTTTATTCAAAATTTTATTTTCTAATTGTACATATTTATAGGGTACAGTGTGATGATTTGATACATGTATACAATGTGTAATGATCAAATCAGGGTAATTAGCATTTCCATCTCCTTAAACATTTTGAATACAGAATTTTAAAAGCAGCCAAAGAAGCATGAAAAAACACAAAGACATTAATGAAGAATACAGCAGGAATTATTGAAGTAGAAAGGAGAAAAATAATTGAATTTATAATCCTGGAGTTCATTCTTTGAATAGGCCAACCAAATAAACAACTCTCAGTCTACATTGATTAGGGAAAATAAATGATAAAACACAAATACATATATAAATGGAAAAAGGGACAATAATTATAATAGAGAAATTTATTAATTGTATATTATATTAATTATATATTAATAAGAATAAAAATTTCAATGAATAGATAATCTCCAAGGAAAGTATCAGTTATCAAGATAAAGAAGAGTGAATATGATATATTTTTAGGATTAATTATATCTCTATATGTACATATGCGTAGGTACTTTCGTATTAGTATTAGTTCATTATTAACTTTTTCATTTTCTTCTATATTTTTTCTATTTTTATTTCTTCAAATTCTGAACCATAATGTGTAAAGCTTTTTTAAAAAGATTTTATTATTTATGTATATAATACACATTAAGTTAAATATATAGTATTAAACATATAATATGTGTGTCTTTAATTATCAGTGAGATAGAAGTTTAAAAAATTTTTTTATTAAATTTCTGGATATTTCTTAATCATTCTTTTATGAAATTTAGGGAAAAAATGTACCAAAAATCAAAATGGATTTGATTAATTTTCAGAATTTAGAGATAATTAATATTTTTTCCAGTACTGAGTCTTAAAAGACAATAATATAGTATCTTTATTTATTTAGATCTCCTTTATGTCTGTCAGTATTGTTTTATAGAAAATATGCAAATATACAAATCCCCTGAGTAATAGTGCCACTGTGAATCAGCTCATTTATATCAAAATATCTAGGCGACCAAGGAGAAAAGTTATGATGAGTTATGTAATTATTGCTCTCTGACAAAATATGTACATTTTATGAAGAAACACATTTTTTTACCCAACTTGTTAAAGAATTGAGTATGAATCAACTTAGCTGCTAGTCATGTGAGTTCAATACAGAAGACTGTAATTGCATATACACACTGGGGAGGTGGGGAAATAGAAGGTAATCAGGCCTTGTATAGAGTGTTCTGAAGATAAAACTTGAATCAAGAATAGAATTTAGAATATGCTGAAGAATAAATAAAAGTAGCATATGTTCAACTTTCTGTTCTTAAGACCAGTCCCTCAGGATTTTAACAGGTTCAGAGTCTGGCTCTCCCTGAATGTTCGTTCTCCTTGAACGCCCTGGGAGAACAGAGCTTTGAGCATAGGCAATGCCCATGACAAATCAGGTGAGGCCCCTACACAAGGATGCCATTCTTCTATGAAAGCTGAAGGTCCCAATTAGGTTCTCTCTGAAATAAGTACCTCTTAATCAGCAGTGGGCTAAAACAGTGCGTAGATTAGTTCTAAGGTCAATGTCAGAAACATTTATCTTCTCATTATTTCCCAGATACACTTCTGCCCTTTCTGAGTACATACCATAGTCCCAACAAGACTTTGTAAGACTCAATACTGTAAAAAATATTCATTATCTCCTGAAAATTAATGGAATCCATTTCAATTTTTAGTACATTAACTATGATTATCAATCCATATAGTAGATGAAGAACTAACCCAGTCATCCAACAATGGTGGAACTAGAATTTAAATCCACCTGACGGCTGAGCCCACACTACCCCATACCACCTTGTCTCCTAAATGTATCAGCACCTATACAATCTGCCATGGCATGAGAAATGTTTGCCCTTGATACAAAGAAGGCATTCAAGTGAGAAAGTAAGCTTTGTGTACTTAGTTTTAAAATGTGAACTTCTGTACTTTCCAGTTAACTGAAAAGCATTTGTCTTATTTTTAATTCTTGCAGAGGCCCTACAATCTTGGCTAAAGTAATGCATTTCTAATATGCTTGTAACACACCTCTCAAGGTGGGGCTCTCAAGGTGGGAGAGGGACTCTGTATTTTTGGCAGTTTCTCAGATGAGGCTGAGCTTGTGGTTCCACAACCCACACTTTGAGGTAACAGGGACCAGAGGAGTATCATCAACTTCTACATCTCTAAACTTGAGGCACTTGACGAACAGTTATTAGATACTAAATGCTAATCAAAACACAATGTTATGCAGTGGCTGTCAGCTTTGGTTGCTAGGTATAATCAGAGGCCAGAGGTATCTTATAGTAGGTATCTTATAATATTCATTCCTGTTTTATCTCACTCCCAGAGATTTTGATTTAATGAACATAAAGTATGAGCTGGGTATTGGATTTTTTAAAAAATCTTCCAGTTGATTCTAATGTGCACTTATGGTAAAGAACTAATGATCTAGTCTGAGAAGTAAAGGGGCCAGGTTTAGAGAATAGAAGAATCTCCATGGGTCTAGGGTTAGGCGAATAGGCTTTTGAGCCTAGAAGTATATGCTATCCTTTCAGAGTTAAAGCTTGGTAGAGGTAAGAGAGACCACAGGAAAGAAGACTGCTTAGAGATTATTTAATAATTCTGGCAAATTAATTCTGAATTAATAATTCAAAAATTATTCTGAATTAAAATGGTGAGAAAGGGGTGGCATAGAGAGAAATTTGGGATGTAGACTGAGAGGCATCTGATGCTTAATGTTAGGAGTAAGAAGAAAATGGAGGATACCTGCTAAATGTCTGGCTTAGAAGCAGGAACAAGAGATGGGAAATAATAGTGGGTTTCAGTCATGTCGAGTTTGAATTACTTTTGAAATCTAGGCAGAGATGCCCAATAAGCAGTTAAAAAGAGGGATGGATCTCAAGTGAGAAATGCAGACTGAGGATACAAGTTTGCGTTTCATAACCAGAAGGTAGTAGAGTCATCTGCCACATAACATTTTGGTCAATGATGCACCACATATACCATGGTGTTCCCTTATTATTATAATGTAGCTGGAAAATTCCTATTGCCGAGTGACATTGCAGCATTGTAGCACAATGCATCCTTCACTTGTTTGCGGTGATGCTGATGTAAACAAACATAACAAGCAGCTAGTCGTATAAAAGTAAGGCATGTATAATTATGTATAGTACATAAACACTTGATAATGATAATAAATGAGTAGGTTGTTAGCTTGTGTATTTACTATACTATATTTTTAACATTATTTTAAATGTACTTTATCTACTTATAAAAAAGTAGTTCACTATAAAATTGTGTTATGCTGTCAGCAGTCTTATACATCTTATGTTTACGTGTGTGTGTGTGTGTGTGTGTGTGTGTGTGTGTGTGGTAAGTGCTGGAGATCCATCCCAGAGCCTCACAGAGTGTTAAGCAAATACACTGCCACTGAGCTACATTCTCGGCCCTAGTTTGTCTCAATTGCATCAAGAGACCACATCAAGTGATTGACCTATACCATCTAGGTTTGTGTAAATACACCCTATGATGTTCACACGATGACAAAATTGCCTAACAACACATCTCTCAGAATGCATCTCTGTTGTTAAGTGGTGCCTAGCTTTAGTTGTATTCATCCTGACTTTATCAGAACACAGTGCTGTATGACTTTGGACAAGTTATTTAACTGCACTGAGCCCAGTTTTTCCCACTGTGAAAATTGTAGAATTTACCATATATGATGGTTCTAAAAATTAAATGAGAATCATTACCCGGAACATATTAAGCACTTAAATATTAGTTATCAGTGATAGTTTCATCATCATCCTTTGAAAATTTTAGATCCCTTATTCCTTATATAAAATATTTCACCTTCCCCCACAAAAGAGATGGATTTGTTTTATAATTGCCACTATTGCCAAACAGCTATTTAAAGCAGCATCTCAGAGAGATAAAGTGCTGAAAAGTTAAAAGCACTTTGATTATAAAACAAGCAAAGATATAAGGTGATTACTCACCTCAAATTAGCACCACATTTGAAACCTTCCTGTGATTCTCTCTTGTTGTAATCCTTAAAATTCACCATCCCCCAAGAGACCCAATTTCCTTTTGGAAAGCAGTGCCGGACATATTTTTTCCCCCCTGTGGCTAGACCTGCCTCATTTTTCCATACTCAGCCTGTGCTCTGACTTTCATTAGAGCCCATGCCTTCCCTGACTGTGCCCTGTACCTTGCACAATTTACTCAACAAGTGCCTTGCTATGAAGGAAAGCATAAATCAAATTTTTAAAATGGATTCATTTAAATTGTTAAGAGAGCCTCCTATTGCAATGAATCTGTTTTCAAATGGAGGAACCCTTGAAAGAGTTAATAATCCACTCAATTTGTCTCTTTTAGAACTATAACAAATCACACATAGCTCTCGTTGGCTTACTGTGTGGTGACATCTGTATTGGTTTGAAGATGTTAATGTAGAAAACAGGATCTGTTTTCTTCAGTCTGTGAATTGAATATTTATGTACATTAAATTTTACCTTTTCTTGTGTTTTGAGCCATATCTGCCTTCGCTGTTCTTTTCCACCTGTGTGTTTCATTACATTCTTGCTCTAGCTTCTTTTACTATTCATTTCAGGTATAAGCATCTTTCAGCACCAAAAAAGCCATATGAGGCTGCTTCTTCCAGGAGTTACCACTCATCTAGTCATCATTTGTGGCTAGAAAGGCCATCACAGTGTGAAAATTCAGTTTTAATCAGTTTTACTACTAAAAGAAAGAACTTTCAACTGGGTTTCTGCAGTAAACTGAGAACCAGACTCTCCTCAAAACTCAGGCTTGCTTCCCTTCCCTGCCATCATGTCCTCTTGGGTTCTGGGACCTCTGTTCAAATGAATCCAGAACATTCACAGAAACTCAAGCCTAGGCTTCTATTGTAGCATCCTATTCTTCCCAGGTATATACTTAAGTGCTCATTCAATAAATCAATCAATATTTATTGAGTACTTACTATGTGCTGGGAACAGGGGAGGTGGGGAGATATCATAATGAAAAAGAAAGATAAGGTCCCTGCCTTCACAGAACTTACAGTTTAATGAGGATATAGATAGTAAACATGTTATCATATAAATTAAGGATTGCAAATTGTGACAAATGTTATAAAAGGAAAAATATTGGCTCCTATTTCAGAGTATGGTGAGAAGACCTGATACAGAATTGGGAATCAGATGAACTTCTTTAAAGAAATTAACCTAAAGCTGAGGAATTAAAGATGATTAGAAAGTAGCCAAACATAGGAGAAAAGAGATTTCTAGAGTCCTATCATAAATCATTTTGTTGCTGTCTCTGTGTGGTGTTGTTTGGATTCCTATAGCTCCTTTTCTGGTTGCACTTTTCATCTTGTATTTGGCCTTCAGTTTTACTGTGTTCGTGCCCTTATTAGATTCTTCTATAACTCAAAACACTTGTGGGGGGGCTGGGGATGTGGCTCAAGCGGTAGCGCGCTCGCCTCGCATGCGTGCGGCCCGGGTTCGATCCTCAGCACCACATACCAACAAAGATGTTGTGTCCGCCGAGAACTAAAAAATAAATATTAAAAATTCTGTCTCTCTCTCTCTCTCTCCTCTCTCACTCTCTCTTTAAAAAAAAAAAAAAAAAAAAAAAAAAAAAAAAAAAAAAAAAACACTTGTGGGGAATTTTCTACTTCCTTGGGTTATATTTTCTTCCAGATTGGGTTCTTCACCTGTCTTCATCAGGCTATGCTCTTGAATTCTTTATTCTCTTCTCCTTTGTTAGGTCCGCCTGTGGGGTATTAGCTTTATCTTGTTTGTTTAGTTACCTTCCTGTTTCTTCTTCTGCCTGAGTGTAACATGAGCAATTCTGACTTGATCTGTCATTGACTCTGTATTTATGTGGCTATATTCTTCTTTATTTCCTTCCCACTGTGTTTCAGAACTCCTTTTCTCCCTCAGCTATAATTGGAGAGTTGGAGTACTTCTCCTTGGTGTATTTTTCTGTAGCAGAAAGTAAAAGGGGTGAGGAGTTGTTAGAATGCAACTATTCTGAGGCTGTTGGAGGACAGGACTCAGCTTTCTTGCCTGAGAGCTTGTTATACTTCCTATACAAAGTTTGCCTATCATCGTACCAGGGACCATCAGAGAAGAGACCAGGAAAACAGTAGTCTTGGTGTTTGTTTCTGATTCTTGTTTCACACCAAAGCATTTTACTATGACTCTTCACAGAGCTATCTACTCAGTCCACATCTCTACTACCTGCAGACAGGAGATGTTAATGAGGATTTGTGTAATTTGCAGACCCTTCCCTTCTGGCTTCTACAAGATGGAAGGCTTGTCATGATGGTCTTCTGATTTATCCTATGCCTTATTTATAATAAGTGCTTAGAACCTTTGACAAATTTGCTGATGGTGATTTTTGCTTGATTTTTTATTGTTGTTATTTGCTTTAATTCACTATGTCAGTGTCATGATAGAAAGATTTCGCAATCTGACTTCATTTTACCCTTTATTTCCATAGTTCCACCTTCAAAATATTACCATTTTACATTCTTCATGCAACACAATCACAGGGGGCAATAGAGATTTTTTTTAAGTGAGTGTATTTAAGATATTTTAGAAGAAGCACCAGCATTTTGTAATGTGTTAGATGAGAAGGGTGATGGAGAGGAACCTCCAGGATGACCCATCATAGGAGAATCTGGCTAGAATAAGCAAATTCTAAAAACCTGGACATATATTTGCCCAGAGAACTTGGTCAAAATTAGTTCACAATTTAATGGAGAATAAGAACGCATTAACTGAGTCAGCAGTGCTCACCAAGCCCTGTGCTAGAGATTTAAGTCTTCTCTTTAATCCTCACCAGATCCCCATGAAGAGCCTGGGTATCCACCTGCTTCCCCACACGTGATGGAAGCAGTGCAGTGTGGAGGGCAGAGGAGGCCAAGTGTGTGTGATTAGGGTGCCGTGGTGAGCAGCCAGCAGTGCTCTAGCTACATCCATTGATGCCACCTCACTTCAAACTCAAGACTCCCACATGAAATATATTTTCTTTCTTACATTTTTGCTAAATAAGGAATCTGAAGCTCAAAGAAGTTAATTAAATGAAATTGTCTGGGGTTATTCCATTTCCAGGTGGGTTGAACTCTAGGGCTTCTTGATTCCCCATATCCTATTTTCTATCATACCCTAATGCCAAACCCTTCCCCCACTTCATGGAGGTGGGCACGCACGCACTATATTATAACCCAGGAGTCACGGTTTGTTGCTTGCCTATTCTGATTCACGAATACAGGTGTAAAATAGGTCAGCCTGAGCGCAGTCAGCACTGTTTCCTCATTTTTCAGAAATCTGGGCTTGGAGCCTTGTCATCACCCAGAGTTTAAGAAAAGGAGGTGGCTTGGTTTGAGGCAAGCTGTGGTCCATCGCCCAAGTAGGGTCAAAGCCAATGGTAGATGCCACGAGCATGGAGGAACCTTCTTCTTCCTGTGTTGCCTCCATCAGGTCTTCTCTCCTTTATCCTGGTGGTGATTGTGGATCTTCACTTGTATTGTGGAGCTCTAGGAAGGAGAGGGCTCCTCTCAGCATCCCATTGACAAGTCCAAAAAGAAATCCACAAAAGAATAAAGAGTCAAGGTGGCATTTTCACCTCATTCCCTCCTTTTCAGATACTGCTGCAGCAAATGCTTTCCCACAACCTGGACCTTTGACCCTTTCACATATACTCTGATTTTCTCCTGAGACACAGAGGTGAGATCAAGATGACTTCCCCTGGCCACCCTGCTCAGAGTGGTTTCACAGGTCACGAATTAGCTTCTCTGGGGAGAGCAGATCAAAAGCAAAAAATATGGGTCTGGAAATAGCTCATAGTTTAAAATTTCTAAACAGTCTGTGTGTGCATACACACATATGCACATTAAATAAGAGGGTGCCTTTGATACCTATCTGAGTGCTAAATCACTATATTTGCTTATAGATAAGACAGAGAAGCCCAAGATAGGGAAATAAAGTTGAAAGTGGTTGCACCTATTGATGTGCATCAGTATGTTCTGTGTAGAATCAAATGATGAAAGATTGGAGAAGGAGCAGGCAGAGAGAAGAGATTCTTGCAAAAAAAAAAAGTGGGGGGAGAACAGAAGCAGCTGCCTCCTAATGGACTCCTAGAAAATGAGAGAGAAAGACATTTATTTCACTACCTCTAGGAAATAGTATATAGAAAGGCTGAGCAGGAGGTAAGTGTATGAAGCAATTTGAAATGAGAAAGAGAAAATTACTTTTCTGGAAAAACAGTGTAGAGACACAAGAGCCAAGAAGAAGAAAGTTTTGCTATGAATAGTCTTAAAGTTTTGCCAACATTCTGGACACATTTGAACAGAGAATACTCAATGGAACATGCTTCTGTCTGCTATAGGTAACTCCCTTCCAAGGTCTGCTCACAAATGATGTGCATTTTGCTTAGTTTTAAGTTTGTGAATCATCTCATAAAACTTTTCCCTTAATGCCTGTGAGGGTGTGGATGGGATGTGAGTACACTCTGTTGAGGAGATGGCAGTAACAGAGGTAAGGAGAGTGAAAATAGGGTATTGAAATTATGAGAAGAATAACAAAGAGCTTTGTGTCACTGGAGTATGGGATTCTTGGTGTAGAATAGAAAGGGGGCTAGTTGAAAATTAAATTGGAGTAGCATGGAGATCCTCAACTCTAAGGTGACGAGTGGGCTTTGGAATTTTTTTTTTTCACTAGACAGTTTTATCCTGAAAACTTACTGCACTTTTTGAGTGAGCATATGACATATTTGTCAAAGGTAGATGCAAGAACCTCATGCTCTGGAAAGAGATCAAGGTGAATGATACCAATCTTGATGCCATTTACAAAGAGGTCCTAGTTGAAGCTTTAGGAGAGAGAATGTGATCCAGAGAGAAGATCTAGGACAAGAAAAGATGACCACTGGCATAGAACTAGAAGGAATATTTACTCTCAAATAATTAGGATAAGAAAGGAAACTATTTAGAAAGATAAAGTAGCAGGAATCTGGATCACATGTTGCCGTAGGAGCCAAATGTACAGAAAGTTTGTATCAAAAGCTGTGTCCAGGGCAGAAAGGAAGGGGTAAATTAAGTAGAATTTAAACTGAGAGGTTCATGGCACTTGGAATATATTGGTCCAAAAAGAATGACGGTACAAGAACTGCAAAAAGACACGGGCTTTGACGGGTATAAATCCAGTACCCAAAAGTAAATTAATAAACCCAGTTCTGGTCCTTTTCTGTGAGCACCAGGAAGAGATCAATGTATTCATAGTTGAACAGACAAAGGGAGATTCTTCTGAATCTACCCGACAAGGAATTTTTAAAAACATATTTAACATTTGGAGTTTGGGGAGGCAGGAGCAACTAATGCTGCTGAGAGTCAGCAACATGCAGTAAGATAAGAAGGACATAGCCTCTGTACAAACCATGAAAGGCTGGGGGTTTATCCTTTACTGGCCCCAACTTTCTTTCTCTTACTCATAGGATTGTGAATTTTAAAAATATTTTTAAATAAAAAAGTGTAGAATAGGATCAGAATAAGTAACATTCCACAGATGGAATATTCTGAATTCAATTTAAAAAAATTTTTTTTAGTTGTTGATAGATCTTTATTTTATTTATTTAAATGCAGTGCTGAGAATTGAACCCAGTGCCTCACACAAGCCAGCCAGGCAAGTGCACTATGGCTGAGCCATAGCCCCAACCCCTGAATCCAATTTTTGTGATCATAGCCAGGCCTAAGTATTTGTGAGCCTTGAGCTTCATTTCCTTGACTTCTCTGTACTAAGAGTTAAGTTCAGGCTAGGGATATAGGTCAGTGGTAGAACATTTGTGTAGTGGTACAGGGTCATGGGTTTAATCCTCAGCAACACACACACACACACACACACACACACACACACACACACTCAAAAAGAAATAAGTACTCCATTTTTGAAAGTGCTAAACAATGAAGAATCAGAAGAAATAACCCCTTTAGGATTGTTTCATTCATTTGATTTTTGTTCAATCCCAAACCTATGTAGGCCTAACTCCTCCTACCATCTCCACTAACTGAGTTCTGTACACAGACTATCCCCCGTCCCCTTCTATGAAAGGAAGGTGCTATAGACTATGTTGATGTGCAGATGACAACTTCTGGGATAATGTGCTAAGATGGCCATGGTGCTTTCTGAATATAAAGTAAACTTACAAACTATATAGTCTTTAAGAGTAAAGGGGCTGGCCTGTAACTCAGTGGTAAATTGTTTGTCTAACATGCACTGTAAAAATATAAGTGAGAGCAAAAGACCTGTAATAAAAGAGGAATATATTTTATTGTGTTAACATTTTAAGACACATTTTAGTTTGAAACACATTCAGATCCTATAACAATATTGCTTTTATTGATCAAAATAAGTTATATCTGTATATACATTTATATGTATTCACTCTTTTCAGGGATAAGATTTCTGTGGTAGGCATCAGTCTTCACAAACATCTTTTTAAAGAATCCTATTTTACCAGTCCTTTTGAAGTTAGATTGGGCCATATGATGAACTTTAACCAAGAGAATATGGGCTGTAATAGGATAAGTCACCTCCAGACTGAAAATTAGGGCTTGGTGTGTAACTCATCCCACTTATCTTTCCCCCTAACATAGCATTTGATAATTCCCCAGGTGGTGGTTGATCTGTCAGCCTGGATCTGGAGAGGGACCATGTAGAAGAGTGATCTCAGTCAATCAACATAAACCGGTAGCTTGAGGGAGAAACATATTTTGCTACAATTAGCTATTGAAATTTTGTACCTGTGGTACAGCTTCCAACAACTTAAAATGTTCTTATGAGTTTAAAAATGTTCTTGATCTCTGTGTCTGAGTCATATTCTTGGTAACCTGCCCAGCCTCGAGTCCTGCTACCTGCTGATACCAAACAGCTGCCTGCCTGTCTTTTTTTAGCGTGTTATTCTGCATAATGTGTTGTGAACCTCCTAACTCCTTATGTCATCCCTGTTGTTTTATATTGTACGTATCTGACTCATCCATCATCTACTACTTGTTACCATACTCTCCAGAGAGCCTCTTCTCTCTGGTAGCCTGGACTACCCAAACCCTGCATCTGGAGCTGTCCTCTGAGCATCTGGTCCACCCCAGTGTTCTGCCTCTGCCAGTGTCTATGGAATCAGTAATACCCAGCAACTATCCGATGTGATGAATTCTAAATCACTCTACACTAATCGAGGGTAAGGTTCATGTTAGATACAACCCTGTAAATAACCTCTGTCTTAGAACAGGTGTTTTATAAGCATTTAATGAACAAATGCACACTTGCATCAAATTTCATTAAAATTCATTCAAACTAGAGAAGGATTCCCACCTGTTAAGTTGATCAGCTTCCATTTTGTTTCAAATTAAGCCACAAATTAATCCTAAGGGAGAGTAACTTTGGTAAATTGTATCAAAATCAGGCAATTTTCTTGACAAACAAAACATGCTAATTCTATTTTAATTAGATATTAAATGACATAACCATTGTTTTTGCATGCTCTTGCAAGACATGTCTAAATTCTTCAGTAATTCAATATGGGTAGCTGAGCATCATCTCTCATCAATGAGCCCACCTCTTATCTCAGCTGCAATTGCACTAGACAGATTGGTTCAAATGCCTGCCTTCTGCTATCTGACTCTGGCTATTCACCTGGGAGCTCTATGACAAAGCCACAAAGAAATGCAGGTCTTTACCATTCTTGGGGGTAGAGTGTGGCCAGTAGATGAAGGGAGCCTCGGAATGCTTCAGACCCCCACCTTTGACACATTTCTTCCTGCTTATCTATCCATCTTGCTTTCTGGGCTCACTTTCTGAATAAATGTCCTTCACCCAAGTCTTTCAATGAGGTTTTGCTTAGGAAGGAGACCAATTAAGACAGTAGTACTTTCTATTCCTCGTTAATTATATCTGCCTTACATAGATGTTGTTCACGCTATTTTTTTAAGTTATTGTGAATTGACATTGTGATAAGGTCACATGTTTTGATAACATAAAAATGATCTTTTGATAAACATTTTGATCACAGAAGACATAAAAATTAGAGAATTTTAACAAAATATATACCAAATAAGAATCATTTAAAAGTGGAAAAAAAATCACAATTACTTAATATTTAAAAGTTAACCATTCTTAATAACATTTTATATTTATTTTTAAGTGAATGTATTGTTTTTAAATCTTCAATCAATAAGGTATACCTAATATGTGTTAAATACTGTGCAAAATCTAATGCGACAGCACATTGAAAAATGGCAGGAGGTTTACAGTCTGAAGATTTGTTTCCACTCTTGATTTTGCTATGTGCTATCTAGTTCTTGGTAAATTATCTTAATTCCCTAACCCTTGCCTATGGGATAAAGAAAATAATAATGCATCTTCCTGAAGAATGAGGCAGCTATTACTAACTTTGTAATCTCCCATGAGAGTGTGACATGTGTAGTCTGCATTACCTGTTATATTGCATAGTTATTGAATATCACCATATTGCTACCTGTGTACACATGTCGAATCCATGGAGCATATTTTATAGCTATTTTTATCCTCATATATACTTAACAGTAATAGATACATATTTTTAGTCAATTAATAAATTGATGGCTGGCATAAAAATATAGGCTTATTGTCTAGATAAGTGACACCATTAGAATGTACACTTTCCATTTTGAGTTATTCATAAATGTTTTCTCAATGTCTGATTTGTATGCTAAAGAAAATAAGATATTGTTAGTTTTATTGTTGTAAAGAATAATCAGTTTGTGTGTGTGTGTGTGTGTGTGTGTGTGTGTGTGTGTGTGCGCGCGCGCGCGCGCGCGCGCGCATGCGCATGTGTCTATGAGCTAGAGGGAGAGAATATCAATTCAGCAATGGCAATTTGCTCCCGCAACCCAATTATATCTTTGGTGATTGGTATGATATGCTTTTGAATTAGGAAATGAGCAGTAACATAGAGAATAAATCTACTGTCGAGTGTTGAACCATTTTATGAACCCATGTAAAGCAGCTAAGTAAAGAATTAGTCTTGAAATTTGAACAAACAGTTCTGATGGCTGCTCTAAGAAACAAAGCAAGTTCAGTGGGATAGAGGGTGAGAATTTTTATTTGTGCTGTTACAGTAGTGAACTCAGGTATTGATTTTTCAAGTAATTTGAAAGTAATTTGGAATTTCCAAATGATACTTATGCAGTGCTACCTGGAACCTATAAAAATTGGAAATGGGGCTCTTTCGTTACGGAAAATAAACTGAAAATAATACTAACCATCTATTCAAACATAATGTCCCTAAACCATGCCTAATTTCAGGTGGATTTCTCTTTGTGATCTACTACTCTCCAGGACAAAGAGCAGGTTTCAGACCTAGCTGAGGTCTTTAGACCAGAGTTCCATCCAAGATTTAGAGTTACTTGGGCTGGCTGGCCCTTTCCTAGGGCTGTAAGTCAAGGGGATGAGAGCCACAAGCCATGAAATGCAGGCTAAATTTTGGTTACATAACTTTGTGAGTCTAGTTTTTTATATAATAGAGTTGAAAAAATAGATAAATTAAAACAGAGATGAAGTCTACGCTTCCCAAATTGCCACTAGTGATATGTGAGATCATTTTTGGTGGTTCACAAATAGTTTTTAATTTAAAATTTTACATATATGTATTTCCGTATGTTTTAGGTAACTTCCAGTGTTCCTTAACTATTCCATTCTTTTTCCCTTTTCATAGAAATTTTAGAATAATCTCAGTATTATGCTGCCAAGCTAATTCTCTGAGGGGAAATGTCTTTGATTTGTAGTGATTGTCAATTTTCATGAGGTAAATACTACCACAGTGACTGGTTTCAAGCACTGTGAGCTTAATAACTAGCTCAAAAATTCCTGAATATTCAAGAATTGGCTTTCATGACTTGGTATGAACTAGGATTATCTGGCTTCTATCCATCAGAAAAGAAGCTTGCCCAGTGCCGTAGAAACACATGCTGCTACTAAGACTATATAAACACTTTTGTTTCAACTGTATTGAATCCGTAGATATTTGAAGAAAATTAGCATATTTACAATATTGAGTCATCCAGCCCATAAATATGATGCTGTCCTCCATTTAGTTAAGACTTCTTTAATTTCTCTATCAGTTTGGTTTTTTCTTTCTTCCTTTCCAGTATACTTTCAAGGATATCCTGCTCATCTTCTTTAGTTAAACTTACTCCTAGGAATTTTATATCTTTGATGAAATACATATATTTACATATGAAGTATATAAAGTTTACATGTAAATGTAAAGTTTTTAAGTTTTGTGTTTTAAATATTTGCTGCTGACATAAAAGATGCATTGTGAAAATATTACGCTAACCTGTAACCAAAAATCTTCTATACCCCACATATAGTTTTTGAATTTAGACATACTTCTTTTTATTTTCTATGTACATAGTCAGAATTTTTATGTGAATAACAGTTTTATTTATTCTTTTTAAATCCAATGCCTTATATTTCTTATCACTTTGCTGAATTGTGTTTCCATAGAAGATTAAATGAGATTTGTGACAGCTTGCATAGTCCAGATTTCAGAGTGGAAATTTCTATATTTACTATTAAGTTGATGTTTTGCTATAGGGTTTTTAAATTTCCTTTTTTTTGTGTGTGTGCCCTTTATTGAATTAGGGAAGTTCCCTTCTGATTTTAGTTTACTAAGAGTTTTTAATTATGAATGGTTACTGAATTTTATCAAATGCCTTTTTTCTATCTATTTAGATCACAAGACCTTTTCTTTTTTATGCTAATGTAATACATTATTCCTATCACTGTTAATATCACACCAATCTAAAATTCCTAAACTAGTAAATGCATATTACTTGTTCTGGTTTGCTAGTAGTTTGTTTAAAATTCTTACATCAATGATCATGAGTGTGATTATAATTTTTAAAAATTTATATTTATGTTAGGTTATAGTATCAAATTTATTCAGGTCTTGTAAAAGAAAATAAAATACGTTCCTTTTTCCTATTGTCTGGAAGAGTTTGGATTTATTTCTTCATAAAAATTTGATTGAATTCACAATTAAATATAAAGAACAATGTCAAAGAATATAATAATATTCAAGTTTTATTATTTTTCTTATGCAAGTTTCATGGTGTCATATTGTTAGGAATTCCCATTAGTTCAACATTTTTAAATTCATTTAACAAAGTTATTCATAATATCCTCTTGTAATCTTTTCAGTGTTCACATGATCTGTAGTGATGTCTCCTTTTTATTGCAGATACTGATGTTTTGTCTTTTTTTTTTCATTACTGTCAAGATTGGTTTTTAAGTTTTACTAATATCCAAGAAACAGTTTCTAAATTTTATTGATTTTTCTCTGTTATTTATTTTCAATGTCATTATTGTGGTTTTAGCTTTATTTTTTCTTTCTACTTTCTTTGGACTTCTTTTTGCTAATTTCTAACTTTTGAGGAAAATGCAAAGTTCATTGATTTTGAGATTTGCCTTTTCAAACATATACTTTTAAAACTCTGAATTTGCATTAAGTATGGTTCTCATTGTATCCCAGATTTTTGGATATTTAGTAACTTCACTATACTTCAATTGTTCATATTTGTAATATATTTAGAATATGAATATAATATTTTAACACATTAATAATTTTCAACATGTTCTCTCTGAGGCAGTGCTTCACTTAAACATATATTTCTTCATTCCTAAATGAGTAAAAATACTATAGTAACAAATTTGTTACTGATTTCTAAATTAATTGCATTGTGACTGTAAAATATACTCTGTATGATTTTAGTTCTTTGAAGTTTGAATAACCGTATTTTGTGGCCCATGACATGGACTTGAACCTTTTTCAGGTTTAGATGTGTTGTTTTATACATATTAATTAAGTAATTTGCAATTGATATTATTTCACTGTATCCTGATTTTCTATCTGCTTGCCTTAGCGTTATAAAGAGAAATGTATTCAAGATTTACACTAAAATCATGAGTGTATCTATTTAGTTCCAGATATTCATATATTTAAGGCTGTTTTATTAGATATATGCAAATATAGAATTATTTTAAAAATATCCTTCTTACTTTTTTAAAGTTCCATTTAGATATTATGGTTACACTAATTTTTGATTGGTAAATATTCTTCATCATTTTGCTTTAAATTTTCTTCTATCTATATTTTATGTGTGTCTCATAAACAGAATATCATTTTTACTGCACTCTGATAATGTTTGTCTTTTAAATTATAACAATTAGTGCCCATATTTAATTGCTGACCTATTAGAATTTATATGAGCTTTCTGTTTTCCTAACTGGTCTGTTTTTTTCTTTTAGGTTTCAAGTAGATGGAAAATTTTTTTTTATTATTCTATTTTCTCTCTTTCTTTAAAAGTTTTACAAGATTAACTATTTTTCAGTAATTATTTTAGGAATGAAATCATGTATTCTTGAGTTATCTAAATCTAATTGGCCCTTTTAAACTCTACCCAGATAATGCAAGTAGATAAAAGACATTAGAATAACTTAATCTCAGTTATTCTCTTTATAGTTATAATTATTAAATTCATTATTTCTTTAATTTAAATGCCATTATATTACATTATATATATATATACATATATAAAACAAACCAAGTATGTATATATCACAATAAAATACTTTTAATGATTCTTTTGTACGGTGAATAATTTTTTTAATGTACTCACTTATTTAGTGATTGCAGCCACTCTCCAGAAGTGGGATAGTTCCTTACCCCAAAATTTGGTCCCAATGTCTAGACCAATTATTCCACACATCTCAAGAGAGTATTAAAAGGTTTATTTCTTACATAATAAGCCTGTCTTGGGAGAGCAGGACAGAACCCCCAACCTAGTCAAAAAACATCTTGAGAGATTAGGAAAAGAAAACTGGTTTTTATGTTGTTTAGAGGATAGGTCTGGGTTGAGGGTTCCTCTGCATAAGTACAGTCTTGAATGGCTTAAGTCTTTTACTGGCACCAAAGGAGCACCGGAGGCTTTCTTTATTAGCTTGCACACATGTGAAACAGAAAGGGAAGAGGGAGGGATTAAAGCTTAAAAGCTTTGGGCAGTCAAACTTCAAAACATGGAGTCAGACTTGGATTAATTAGTGTTTCCATTGCTCTTCATTTCTTCCTCCATGCCAAGCTTGCATCTGAAAGCTTTTTTAATATGCATGCAGAATAGCCTTTGGTGTTTGTTTTAGTGTGTCTACTGCTGGGGAGTTGTCTTACCTGTTAATCTGAAAGACATTTTTAGAGGATATAAGGTTGACAGATGTTTCCTTTTCACACTTGCTGATACCATTTCATTGCTAGGTGAAGTTCTTTGTTTGCTGAGCAGTTAGCTGTGTGATGATTGCACTTTTGAAGGTAACGTCTTTCTTTTTTTTTTACGTCTTTCTATAGCTGACTCTTAGATTTCTTTCTCCATTTTGGAGTTTCTGCAGGTTTATCACTTAATGTCTCCATGCACGTTTCTTTTTCAGTTTTTTCCCCTGGGATTTTTGTGCTTCTTAAGTCTATAACTTGTTGTCTTTCTCCATTTTTAGAAGGTTCTTGGTTATTATCACTTCAAAATTTGCTTCAGCCTGATTATATCTCTCCTTATCTTTTTCCTCAGCCTTATTATTTCTCTCCTCTTTATGACTCCAGTTGAATATTAGACTCCTCAGTGTATCCTCCACTTATTACCTTCTTTTCTGTATTTTCTGTTATTTCACTTATATTGGATTCACTGAGGACATTCCAGTTACCAAAGGCTCCCTTGAGCTCTGTAGAATTTTTTCCTCTGAGGTCTTAATTTCAATTGTGTTTTCAGTTTTAATTTCCGTTTAAGAATTTCTCTTCACTCATCTTCTAGAACATATCCTTTATTTTTTAGATTTATTTTTAAGTCTTAGATTATCTAATTATGCCAAATTCTGGAGACTCTATAGAATAATTTCTGTTGCCTCTGATTTCTATAAGGTGTTGCTCATATTGTCTTGCTCCTGGCAGGAATATTTTTTTTTTAATTATGTGCTAGACATTATAGCTTAATATTGTTTGTAGAAATAGTTTAGTACCCAAGATATTGGTATCTTTCTCCAGAAAGGTATCTGAGGCCTTTGGCAAAGCAACCAGGGCATATGCACTGTTGAATGCTTGAAGGCTCTAGCAATCTGATGTTACTTTAATTTTTATTTCTAGGACTAAGATAATTCAAGGCTGAACTGTAAGAACTGGTCAACTTCTGGTTTATGTTACTCCATAGGATGTGTCCTTTGTGTCCCCTTGCCAAAGCAGGATTATGTGTGTCTACCCACTACCTTTGAGTGAGATGAGTTTACACTTTCCCATCTGTGTACTGTCCTTCCCCTCACACTTTTAAGAAATATATATTTTTAAATTGACACATAATACGTGTATATATTTATGGAACATAGACTGGCATTTTAATACCAGTATATACAATGTGTCATAACAGATATGACTAATTGGCATACATTTCTTCATGTTGGGAACCTTCAAAATTCTCTCTACTCACTTTTTTGAAATATTTAAGTGTTATCAACTATAGTTATCCTGCTGTGCTATAGGATATTAGAAGTTATTCCTCCTGTCCAACTGCATGACTTTGCCCATTAGTCACCCTCTCTTTATCCCCCTCTCCCAGATCCTTCTTAGGCTCTGGTAATCACTATTCTATTCTCTACTTCTATGAAATCAACCTTTTAGCTACCATATATAAGTAAGAACATATAATTTTTGTCTTTCTGTAACTGACTTATGTCACTTAATATAATGTCCTCCCATTCCATCCATGTTGATGCAAATGACAGAACTTTATTCTTTAATGGCTGAATAATATTCCTGTGTGTGTGTGTGTGTGTGTGTGTGTGTGTGTGTATCACATTTTTTAATCCATTCATCTGTGATGGACACCTAGGTTGTTGTCATACCGTGGCTATTATTGTGAATAGTGCTGCAGTAAACATGGGAATGCAAATGTCTGTACATTCCTTTGGATATATACCTGCTAGTGGGGTTTTTGGATTATGTGATAGTTCTATTTCTAGTTCTTGGGGACCTTCCATGCCGTTTTCCATAATGGTGGCATTAAATTACATTCCCACCAACAGTGTAGGAGAGTTTCCCTTTTTGAGTTTTCACAGCATTTGTTATGTTTTTCTCTTTTAGTTCACAGTCATTCTTATAAGGGTGAGATGATATTTCATTGTGGTTTTGGTCTGAATTTCCCTGATGATTACTAATGTGGAGCATTTTTTTCATGTGCATGTTGGCCATTTGCATATTCTATTTTGAAAAATATCTATTTGGGTCATTTGTCCATTTTTAAAATCAGATTTTTTTATTACTGTTTTGTGAGTTTTGTTTTATTTTGTTTTGTTATGTTTTGCTTTTCTTGTTGAGTTGTTTGAGTTAATCTCTTGTTAAATTAACAGTTTGCAAATGCTTTCTTGCATTCCATAGCTCATCTCTTCACTCTGTTGATTGTTTCCTTTGCTATACAGAAGCATTTTAGTTTGATATAATTTGGTGCTTTGTCAATTTTTGCTTTTTGTTTTCTGTGCTTTTGTGCAAAAATGTCTTGGCCTGAACCAATGTCCTGAAAAACTTCCCTTCTGTGTTTATCTATGAATTTCATAGTTAGGGTCTAAATTTTAAGTTTTTTTATTTGCTCTAACTAGTTATGCTTGACAGTAGGATGCATTTTGACATATTGTACACAAATGGAGCACAACTTCTCATTCCTCTGGCTGTACATGGTGCAGAGTCACTCCAGTAGTGTAATCGAACATGTGTATGGGGTAATAATGTCTGTCTCATTCTACTGTCCTTCCCATCCTCACCACCCCATTCCTCCCCTCACTCCTCTCTACACAAACCAAAGTTCCTTCATTCTTTCCTACCTCCTCCCTCCCTACCCCACTATGGATTACCATCCGCTTATCAGAGAAAACATTTGACTTTTGGTTTTTTGAGATGGTTTATTTCACTTAGCATGATATTCTCTAGTTCCATCCATTTATCTGCAAATGCCATGATTTCATTCTTCTTTTTAGCTGAGTAATATTACACTGTGTATGTATACCACATTTTCTTTATCCATTCATCTGTTGAAGGGCATCTAGGTTGGTTTCATGGTTTCACTATTGTAAATTGTGCTGCTATAAATATTGATGTGGCTGTGTCACTAGAGTATGCTGATTTTAAGTCCTTTGGGTACAAACCAAGAAGTGAGATAGCTTGGTCAAAAGGTGGGTCAAAAGGTGGTTCCATCCTAGATTTTCAGAGGAATCTCTATACTGCTTTCCTGAGTGGTTGCACCAAATTGCAGTCCTATCAGCAATGTATGACTTACCTTTTCCCCACACCCTCACCAACTCTTATTATTGCTTATATTCTTAATGATTGCCATTTGGATTAGAATGAGATGAAATCTTAGAGTAGTTTTGATTTGCATTTCTCTAATTGCTAAAGATGATGAACACTTTTTTTGTGTTTGTTGATTGCATTTCTTCTGTGAAGTATCTGTTCAATTCCTTGGTCCATATTATTGATTAGGCTTATTTGTTTTTTGGGTGTTTTTTGAGTTCTTTATATATCCTAGAGAAAAGTGCTTTATCTGAGGTGTGTGTGGTAAAGATTTTTTCCCATTCTGTAGGCTCTCTCATCACATTATTGATTAACATTTAAGTTTTTGAGCAATTTCAATTTTTTTAATACAATGAGAGATGGTAGTCTAGTTTCTTTCTTCTGCATTTAGTTGTACAGTTTTTCCAGCATAATCTTTGAAGAAACTTTCTATTTTCCAATGAATGTTCTTGGTGTCTTCATTGAAAATTGGTTGATTGTAAATACATGGATTAATTTCTGAGTTCTCTATCCTGTTTCATTTATGTATGTGTCCATTTTTATCCCAGAACTATGATGTTTTGGTTACTATAGTTTTGTAGTATAGTTTGAGATTATTATTAAAATGCCTTTTTTTTTGGAGGGGGGTCTCAGCTTTTTTATGCTTTGGGTATTTGAGGTCTTTAGTGATTCAGACATATTTTAGGAGTGATCTATTGCTTCTATGAAGAATGTCATTGTTGTTTTGATAGAAATAGCTTTGAACTTGTAGATCCACTTGGGTGGTATGGACATTTTAATTCTTCTAATCTGTGAGGGATGTCATTTCAGTGTGTGTGTGCGTGTGTGTGTGTGTGTGTGTGTGTGTGTGTGTGTGTGTGTTTCTTCTGTTTCTTTTATCAGTGTTAGGTATTTTTTGTTGTTAAAGTCATTCACTTATCTGGTTAAATTTATTCCTAAGTATTTTTTGTAGCTATTATAAATGGTATTATCTTTTTTATTTCTTCCTCAGCATTTTTTATTAGTGTATTAAAAAGTTACTTGTTTCTGTATGTTGATTTTGTTGCCTGCAACCTTACTGAATATTTTTATCATTTGAAACAGTTTTTTTTGTTTGCTATTTTTAGATTTCTCTACATATAAAATCACATCATCTACAAACAGGGTTCCTTGGACCTTCCCCTTTCCTATTTGGATGAGTTTTATGTCTTTCTCTTGCTTTATTGCTTTGTTTAAAGCTTCCATACTCCATTAAATAAGAGTGGTAAAAGTATACATCCGTCTTTTTCTTGATAGAGAAAACAACTCAGATTTTCCAAATTCAGTGCAATGTTGGCTGTAGGTTTGGTATGTGTAGCCTTTATTGTGTTGAGGAACTTCTCTAATATATCTGTTTTGTGAAATTTTTAATTTTATCATGAAGGGATTATGAATGCTATCAATTGCTTTTTCTGAATTTATCATTGGAATGATCTTATGATTTTTATAGTTCACTTGTTGATGTGATATATTACATTTATTTATTTGTGTATGTTGAGCTACCCTTGTATCTCTGAATAAATCCCACTTTATCATGGTGAATAATTTTTCTTAGGTGTTATTTGATTCAACTTGCTAGTATTTCATTAAAAACTTTTACATCTATGTTCAACAGGAATAGCTGTCTGTAGTTTTCTTTTTTATTGTGTCCTTTTCTTGTTTGGTATCAGGATAAGTTTAACCTTATAGAATGAATTTGGGAAAGGTAGCTCACTTTTAATTCTATGAAACAATTTAAGAAGAATTAGAATTAATACCTCTTTAAAAGTTTGATAAAATTTAACAGGAAGATATCTAGTCCCGGACTTTTCTTTTGGAGTGACTTTTTATTACTAATTAGATCTTATTTCTTGCCATTAGTCTTTTTTTATGTATTGATGGTTCAATATTAGTAAGTTATATGTGTCTAGAGTTTATCCATTTCTTCTAGGTTTTGTAATTTATTGGTTTATAGTAATTCACAATGGTCCCTAATGGTCTCTTGCATCCCTGTGACATACCATTTTTAATGTCTATTTTTTCAATTCTGATTTGATTTATTTGGGTCTTGTCCCTTTTCTCTTGGGTAATCTAGCTATAGTTTTTGTTTGTTTGTTTGTTCTTTTTAGTTATACATGATAGTAGAATATATTCTGAAATATCTATACAAGCATGAAATGTATCTTATTCTATTAGGATCCCAGTCTTGTTGATGTAAACTATGGTGAGATTCACTGTGGTGTTTTCATATAAGTACATATGTGTTGGGGACCGCATATCAAGTCAAGATGGCACCTGGCAGTTTGCCAGGAGGAGTGGTTTGTAAGGCAACGCCACCAAGCCATTAAGATGGTAGGGATTCCTTATTGGATGATTGCTGTAACTGGATGATGCTAATTGAGTCAAGCTGTGTGTAACCAGTTAGGCATATATACCTCTGCTGTTTTGCAATAAGGTGGCTCCTGCTACCTTGGGTGCCTGCTACCTTGAGTTCCCGCTCAGTTCCCGCTGAGTTTCCCGGCAATAAAGCAGTTCCTGCTTCAACCTTCAAGTTGCTTGTCACCTCCCGGTTATTTTGCCCAGCCGGACTTCGGCACATATGAAAGTTATATCAGATTCATTTTACTGTCTTTCCTATTCCAACCCCATCTCCCTTTCATTCCTTACCCTTTGTCTAGTCCACTGAACTTTTATTCTTCCCCACCCCCTCACTTATTGTGGGTTAGCATCCACTTATCAAAGAGAACATTTGATATTAGCTTGGTCAATATTCTCTATCTTTTCAAAAAACAAAGTTCATTTTATTGATTATTTTGTATTAATTTTTTAGTCTCTATCTTGTTTATTTCTGTTCTGATTTTTGTTTTGTCTTTCTGTCTAAAAATTTTAGGATTTGGTTTGTCCTTGAATTTCTAATTCCTTGAATCACATCATTAGATTTTTATTTGAAATCTATTTTTAAAAATATTGATTCTTTTTTTTTAAAGAAAGAGTGAGAGAGAGAGAGAATTTTTTTAATATTTATTTTTTAGTTCTCGGCGGACACAACATCTTTGTTGGTATGTGGTGCTGAGGATCGAACCCGGGTCGCATGCATGCCAGACGAGCGCGCTACCACTTGAGCCACATCCCCAGCCCCATAAAAATATTGATTCTTAATGCTATAAAATTCCCTCTTGTACTGCTTTCATTTATATTATAGGATTTGACATATTGTTTCCACACGCATTTGTTTCAATAAACTTTTAAAATTTCCTTTTGATTTCTTCATTGCCCCATTGATTGTTCAATTTCTAGGTATTTGTACAATTCCTGGAGTTTTTCTTGTTTTAAATGTCCAGTTTTATTCTATTGTGGTCAAAGAAGATACATGTTTTCCTTTCAATTTTTTTTAATTTGTTGAATCTTGATTTGTAACCTAACATATGGTCTAGTCTAGCAAATACTCCATGTCCTGATGAGAATGTGTATCTGCAGCTGCTAGATGAAAAATTCTCTAAATCACTGATAAGTTCATTTCATCTAGAATATAACTCAACTATAATATTTGTTGATTTTTTTTTTGTCCAGATGATCTTGTCACTGATGATAGGGGAGCATTGAAGTTCTCATTCATTACTGTATTACATTCTATCTCTCCTTTTACATCTAATAATGTTTGTTTAATATAATTGGATGTTCCAAATCAGAACTAGACTGAGACTCCATCTCACTCCAGTCAGAATGGCAATCATCAAGAATACAAACAACACGAGCTGGGGTTGTGGCTCAGTAGAGCACTCACCTAGCATGTGTGGGTTCTATCCTCAGCCCCACATATAAATAAACAAAATGAGGGTAATGTTGGCAAGGATGTGAGAGAAAAGATACACTCATGCATTGCTGGTCAGACTGAAAATTGGTGGTTGCACCACTATGGAAAGCAGTATAGAGATTCCTTGGAATGGAACCACTGTTTGATCCAGCTATCCCACTCTCTGGTTTATACCAAAAGGACTTAAATCAGCATACTACAGTGACACAGCCACATCAATGTTTATAGCAGCTAAATTTGCAATAGCTGAAATATGGAATCAACCTAGGTGCCTTTTAATAGATAAATGAATAAAAAAATGTGGTATACATATACAATGAAATATTACTCAGCCTTAAAGAAGAATGAAATTATGGCATTTGCTGGTAAATGGATGGAATTGGAGAATACCACGCTAAGTGAAATAAGCCAATCCCAAAAAAACTAAGACTGAATGTTTTCTTTGATATGCAGTTGCTGCCTCACAAAAGTGGGGGAGGGGAAGAATAGAGGTACTTTGGACTGGACAGAGGGGAGTGAATGGAGGGGAAGGGATAGAAAGGACAGTAGAATGAATCTAACATTATTACCCTATGTGCATCTATGATTACAAAACCTATGTAATACTACATTGTGTACAACCAGAAGAAAGAGAAGTTATGTTCCATTTATGTATGATGTGTCAAAATGCAATCTACTGTCATGTATAACTAATTAGAACACATTTAAAAATTAAAAAAAAGAAATAACTGAGACTCACAACTCAGTGCAGTGGCACATCACACCTGTAATTCCAGTGACTCAGGAGGCTATAGCAAGAGAATTGCAAGAAAAAATTAATAACAATTGGGTGCTCCAGTGTTGCATGCATATATACTTACAATCATGATGTCCTGTTGTTGAAATGATCCCTTTTTCATTTTATAATAATGTTATTTGTCTCTTTTGCAATTTTTGACTTGGAGTTGATTTTATCCAAGTGCAGTTATTCCTTCTCTCCTTTGGTTTTCATTTTCATGGTATATCTTTTTTTTCTATGCCTTTTCTTTCAGTCTATGTGTATCTTACAGGTCAAGTAAATGTATTATAGGCAGCTCATCATTGAGTCTTGTGGGTTTTTTTAAATCTCTTCAGCAAGTTTATATCTTTTAATTGAGGAATTTAATCTGTTTACATTGTAGTTTATTATTTATAAGTAAACACACATTCCTACCATTTTATTAACTTTTTTCCCAGTTGTTTCACATGTTCTTAGTTCTTTTATTCCTTGATTTTTGTTGATCTTTGTAGTTTTTTTGGGGGGGTTATATCAATGAGGTTTGATTCATTCTCTCTCTCTCTCTCTCTCTCTCTCTCACACACACACACACACACACACACACACACACACCTTCAAGCTAGTGACTTTTGTATGTTCACATGCTTTCATGGTGATAATTATTATTCTTTCACTTCTAGTGCACAATATCCTGAACCATTTCTTATAAACACAGTGTAGTAGTGATAAATTCCCTCATTTTTGCTTGTTTTAAAAGGACTTTATTTCATCTTCATATTTTAAGCCTAGCTTTGCTGCCATGCTATTCTTGATTGGCATTTCTATTTTCTTTTAGGACTTTGAATATCTCATCTTATTTTCTCCTGGCCTATAAAGTTCCTGCTGAGGAGTCCACCGCTTGCTTGGGGATTCCCTTATTTGTGATTTGAAACTTTTCTCTTGCTATTTTTATAATTATCTCTTTGTCTTGTACTTTTGACAGTTTGAAATATGCCTCAGAGTGGATCTTATTTTGATAGAATCTATGAGGGGTCCTTTGAGATTGCTAGAACTGATGTTCATATTTTTTCCAAAATTTGGAAAGTTTTCAACAATTTTTCATAGTTGTTAAATAAGTTTCTGTGCCCTTCTCTTCTTTTTCTGAATTACATATAAAGTGAAAGTTTGCTCAACTTTATAATTTCCTATTGGTCTTGTCAGTTTTCTCAATTCTTTTTTTTTTTTTTTGGTGGAACCCTTTTTTATTTTTTTTATTGGTTGTTCACAACATTACAAAGCTCTTGACATATCATATTTCATACATTAGATTGAAGTGGGTTATGAACCCCCAATTTTACCCCAAATGCAGATTGCAGAATCACGTCGGTTACACATCCACAATTTTACATAATGCCCTATTCTTTTCAAATTTTCTTTCTTTTTATTTTTTGTTTTTGTCTGACTGTATTATTTCAAAAGACTTGTCTTGAAGCTCAGAAGTTCTTTCTTCCATTCTACTGATATAGTTCTCAGCTATATTTTACTTTTGTTTGTTGAGTTCTTAGGCTCTAAGATTTCTGTTTGATTCCTTTTTATCATCTCTGTTCCTTTGCTTAAATTGTATTTTATAACATGAATTGTCTTAACTGATTTTGTTGAATCTGTCTATATTACCTTATATCTCATTAAGTTTTCTTAAAAATCATTTTTTTAAATTCTTTGCAGGCAATATACTAACTTCCTTTTCTTGGGGATCTAGTATCCCTTTTGAGGCATCAAGTAACCTGGTTTTGTTTTTGTTTTTTGGTACCAGGGATTGAACTCAGGGGCACTTGATCACTGAGCCACATCTCCAGCCCTACTTGGTATTTTATTTAGAGACAGGGTCTCACTGAGTTGCTTAGCACCTTACTTTTGCTGAGGCTGGCTTTCAACTGCCTCATCCTTCTAAACCACTGGGATTACAGGTGTGCACCACTGCATCTGGCTTGTGACCTGTTTTTTCATGCTTCATGTGTGTCCCTACATAGATATTTGTGTCTCAAACTCATCAATTGCTTCTACTAATTTTATAGGGTGACATTCATAGTAAGACTTTTTCCAGGTGATGTGTTCTAGCATGACAGTTAGATAAGCTATGTTGGCTTTGTTTCTAGGTGAACACTTTGGTGTAATAGCCGTGCAGCCTCTTCAGCTGTTATCCATGTTGATAATGTCCATGTTTCAGTGGGTGGGATACTAGAACTGTGGGATTGCACCACCAGCCGGGATGCAGCTTTTTAAGTGGAGCCGGATTGCTGGTGGCTTGGAGTGTAGTGTGCACAGCTGTCGGGGTCAAGCACCTGTCACTTTCCATGTGTCCGTGAGGGCAGGGACACTGGAAGACCTGTACAGGTAAGGTGTGGCTGGTACAGCAGCAGAGGTATGGTAACTCATCAATTTTCCAGGGTCACATGGGAGTGGGGCCACTGTGGTGCAGCATGCCTGTAGCAGGGTAGGGTACCCATCAGTGACTGAAGACTATGTGAGGGCCATGTTGCACCAATAAGCCCAGATAAGTTGTCTATCAGTGTTGAAGGGATTCACAGTTGAATTTGCAGGTCCTCTAGGGACTGACTTGCTCAGTTGGGCTACCTAACTGAATCTCATGGTCAAGGTTGGTGGACAGAGTAGCCTACCTGCTTTTGGAGGTCTCAGTTGGCTATTCTGGGAATAGGCTGCCCAGATGCTTCTTGGAACTTGGGACAGAGTTCCTTCGCTGCTTTCTGGGGCCCTCAGAGGGCTGAGTCACTCAAAATAGGTTGCTCAGTGCTTGCTAGAATCATGGGTGAGGCTGCCAAGCTGCTTCTTGAGTTTTGATGTGCCAAGCCACTCAAAGATGGTGGCCCAGCTACTTCAGAGGTGCTGAGGATGGGTGGGCAAGGCTTCCAGGCTAGTTTACAGGGCTGAATAAATGAACAGCCATACTTGTTTTTAAAATAAAATCTGCTTTTTAATGTTATACATATATTACTAAAATTTTCTCAATCAATTTTTGACTAGGGAAATTTTCTTCCTTTCTTTTTTTGCTTTTTAAAAATATGTTTACTAGTATATTATACTTAAATACAACATTGGGGTTAAATATGTATGGAATATAATTTGCTCCACTTCAGTCCCTAGTACGTCCTCTTTCCTTCCCTTCCTCCCTCCTCCTGTTCCCCTTCCTCTACTGATCTTCTTTCTATTTATTTATAGGTTTCTGTTTTTTCTTAATCAGTGCTTTATGGATATACATAAAGGTGAAATTCACAATATTTGCTTTTTTAAGAACAGCTATGTGGAGGTTTATTCTATTGTGTATTACTCTTCATCTCTGAACTGTTTCCTGGAGACCAAGAGAATAAAAGTTCCAGGAGTTTTGTGATGGATGAGTCTCTTAAAGTTGCAGAGAAGCTAGAGAGTTCAGTGGTAGAGTACCTGCCCAACCCACTGTGAGAAGAATTTTTCTTAAAGTCTAGAAAGTCATATGCAATTTTCAGAAGCTAAACCACATATTATTTAGTTTAACATTTACTAGAAGCTTTGATGTTAGAACATTTAAATGAAGAGTTGTACTATTCAATCTTGAATTGTAGAGTCGTATAGGGTTAATAATCAACTCCTATATTAAACTCATATTTTAAAAGAGAAATAAAAGAAGAGACTCAAATCATTTGAAAAACAGGAATAAGAATTAAGAATTCATAAATTATATCCTCTCTTTAGATGCAACCAAGTTGTTTTTTTCTGTTTATACATAATATTATGTTCACTACTGCCTCTGCAGACTGTTGAATCAAACCTTTGCCCGTGCCACTGACCTATGAATAATATTAGAAGTTGTATCATAAAAAATAAAACATAAAACAAAGTCAGATGACCAACAAAGCCAAAAGTTCATCATTTAAAAAGATTAATATACAGATATGCCGGTGGAAAGATTGGTCAAGAAGACACAAAACTGGAACTACAGATAAAGTATTAGAATGAAAATATGATATAGCCATAGATTAAGCAATAATTGTCTTATTAGAAAATATCATACAGGACTTTATTCCATTACATTTAAAAACTTAATTAAATCAGAAAATGAATGGAAAAGGACTGATGAACTAAATATTTCTATGACCACATGAACTTTGAATCAACACTAAAGAATATTTTAACCCTGAGACTAAAAGAAACAGACCTTGGTTGTTGGTTAAGTACTATTTAATAAACTTATAAGAAACAGTTAATTTCAATTTCACAAGTTTCCATAGAATATAAAAATAGGACAAGCTCCTCAATATATTATGAAACTGACACAGATTTGATATTAAAAAACAAGTTTGAGGGGAAGAGCAGTATAAAGAACATATTAGCAAACTATTCCACATGCATATAAGAAGATAAAAACTACCATCAAGTTAGATATACCCAGGATTGTAAAGATAATATGAAAGAGAAAAATGGAAGGGAAAAAACCCTCTAATAACCACCATGTTCAATGGTGGGATGTTGAAAGCATTCACTTTAGAATCAGAAATGATCAGATACTCACTGTTAGCACTTCCATAAACTACTAGCACTTAAATTAGAAAAATATATAAATAAAAAAGGAATGAGAATTGGACAGCAAAAACCAAAATTATTCTTATGTATAAGTAATGTTATTCTTTAAAAATGAATCTAAAGGTAAATTTTTTAATTAATAGGAAAATTTGGCAAGGTTGCTGGATATATAATAAGCATACAAAAATTGAGAAACATTTATTACATTTTTTAAAAAATCAGAAATTAAATTTTTTTATTATTCTTTTAGTACAACAACACAAATATGAAGTATACAATAAAAGATGTGTGGTCAGTGGATTGTCAAGTTGGTTCCCAATGATACATACACAAATTCCAGGTGAATTAAAGACTTTATAATGAAAAGAAAACATTAAAATTCTCACTTGATATTACCTTTATGATTTTTATGTAGCCAAGGATTATTTATGCACAATAAAAAGCACCAACAAAAAATAAAAATATTAATGAATTTTCTATATTAAAATATAAAAACATATTCATCAAAGACACCATTTCATAATTGAAAAGTCAAGCCACAAAGAAAATATATTAGAAACACACATAAGCAACCAAGGACTAGCATTCAAAATGATAAATATTTTTAAATGATTTCTAAATATCAATGAAAAACTTACACATAATTCAATAGAAAAAAATCCCCTAAAGAGATATATAGATATTTCACAGAGGAGTACATATAAATAACCAATGGACACATGCAGTAAGTGACTGAAAAAATACAAATATAATTCTCAATGAGTTATCCACTTTATTGGTAATTATATTAAAGTCTGATGATACTAAGTACTTTCAAGGGTGTGGAACAATGAGAACTCAAATATTCCTGACCAAAGTACAGGTTGATATCATTATTGTGTAAAGCAAATCAAGCATTAGTTAATATATTTGAGATGAATGAATCTTATGACTCTTAATATTTCATTTTTTGCATATATTCTAAAAAAATATGTTCATGTGTACATTGGAAGAAAACTACAAGAGTTTTTAGAAGCATGGTGTGATCAGCAGACAACCCAAAACAAAACACTAGAAATGAGTACAGTGGATAAAAAAATTTTGGTGAATTTATGTAATGGAATACTATATAACAGCAACAAGTGAACACTGTAAGAATTAACATGCATGAAATTCAGAAATAAAATCTTGTAGTCTGAAAATGTTAATCACATATTTTATGATTTTCTTTATATGAAGTTCAATGTTCAGGAATTGTATTAGATAATATTATTTATTCAAAATACTCACTACTCTTCCACCTCTGCTGTGAATCATACTTCCTATAACACTATTGTCCATGTCAGTCATCTAACTGACTTTGACCCATTGAATATTAGTGGGTGTGATACATATCACTCCCGAAAAGAAGCTCTAAGAATTATCATGTGATTCTGCTATAATTGTCCTACGTCTTCCATAAACATGGCATGTCCCAAATGAGGCCTTCCTTCTTAATTCTGGATTCTGGAAGGAAATTTAGGGAATAAAACGTCAACTAGCCCACAACCAGTATAAAACTATGTAATGTAGGCAAGAAATATTTCCTTGTTTTGCTAAACAATTGATATTTAGAGATTATTACTTTAAAGTCAGTGCTACCAGTAGCAAGAAAACTCTCATTAGAGTCTGGACAGATAGCAATTCATCATGCAGAGGAAACGTTTAGTGAAGGAGTAGGTGTAGTATCACGCAAAGCAAAGGGTAAACTGGATAACCTATGAACTTAGGCAGAGAGATTGGAAAACACATGTACCCATCAGGAGTTGGTTGATATTGGCTCCATTTGTCATGGTAGTGGAGAAAAGAGATGATCTCACAAAAGAACTGGCCAATCTGTAAGAAAATATAAAAGTGAAGGAAGTTGGAAAGTTGGGATCTTAGATAGTTGGAAGATGCAACTGATTCTCACATCCAAAAGTAAACCTGAAAATAACTTCATGTGGCAAAAGTTGATTAAAATTTAAATTGGGAAAGGTGGAGACCAAATCAAAGACATTGAGTGCCTTTTGTTGAATTGATTATGGTAACAACTGGCAAATCTTTTTAGGTGGCAAAATGTCAGGAAAGGGTCTAATTATGTAGCTCCCCAACAGAAATCTAATAAACTCAAAATATTTTCTTAAATGGAGAAGGAAGAGGTATGGCTTAAAAAGAATTGTGTACATGACTATTGGCATAAAAACTGAGGAAATTGTTGAGAGTTATACTGCCAAAGGAGCCGTCAGCCTATATGAAAAGAAAATAGCCTGTTACAAGAGCAGGAAACAAGAATCTTAGCTCACATATGGAAACATCCTATGTGCCCATTATCAATTGAGTAGATTAAAAAATATGGTATATTTTCACAGTGGAGTACCATTTAGGCATAAATAAAAATGAAATCCTGTCCTTTACAGCAAAATGGATGGAACTGGAGGACATTATGCTAAGTGAAATAATCCAGACACGAAAGGCAAGTACCACATATTCTCAGTCATATGTGGAAGCTAGAAAAAGTCAACTAAAAGTAGAATAATGCTTAATAGAGATTGAAAAGGGTGTGGGGAGGGGTTGGAAAAGGGGGGTTGGATTTGATCAGCCCATGTCATGTGCATGTACAGAAATAATACATTAACCCCATTAATATTTACAATTCATATGTGTTAATAAAAATAGAAGAATGAATAAAAAAAGGAAAATCTCAGCTCTCAAGGGACAATGTTCTCCATTGCCCTTTTCAGATGTGGCCCAAGAAGGATAATGTAAAAGGAAGAACCGCCCACAGAGTAAAAAAGAACTAGGTAAGGAGAAAGTATATTTTGTATTGTTATTCTTAAACATCCTCTATTTATATATCAAAAAGCGGTTGAGTTATCTATATCTCTATCTATATGGATACAACAAAATGAGAGACTTAAAAAATCTGTAAAGGGTTAGGAGAGCATATATCATAATTACTTGGATGAAGGTGGTTATTGAGTTTAAAGAGAGTAGTCAAGAGTTACCTGTAACCATGGCCTGGGAGCCAGACAGTGAGAATAGAAAGTGCTCAGTGGAGAGTCCGCTAGGATGCACAGTAGAGGACTCTCACCACATTTGCAGAATAGGATTTCAGTTGGTGGGCAGGTTTTAATCTAAGCTCATCGGATCTCCTAGTCAGAGAAGCTGCATCTGGTCCTGATGTGAAGGCTGTCACAAAATCCTGGACCTGGAATCCAGTGCTATAACGGGATCTGTGTTTTCCTTGAGGGCAGAGGAATATACTATTATGTGGAAGAGTGGGGAATGAATACTTGTGCTCAAGGGAACAAACCGTGGTCAATTTTATTACTGTTCTCCACAAGTCGCTGTTATTTCTTATACAGGGATTATAAATCTGCCTCATTTATACCCCCAGTGATAGGTGTTCTCCACTGATAACACATTTAACCAATGAAATGTTAACAGACTTGATGTTTGAACTTCCCAGCAGTCTCCAGAACCCACACATTGTTTTGCCACAGCTTGGTCTGCAGTGAGACTGAAACAGGGCTGCTTCTCTAGACTGAGTCCTGAAGTAAAGATAAAGAGCAAAGCAAAGGCAAAACCCCCAGAGACAGCTGGGGTTGTGGCTCAGTGGTAGAGTGCTTGCCTCACATACATGGGGCACTGGGTTCAATCCTCAGCACCACATAAGTAAAGAAAATAATCATAAAAAAAAAAACAAAAAACAGAGACTCAGACAAATCACACCTAGGATGTGGTAAAAAAAAAAAATCAACATTTATTGACATAAGTTGCTACTATACCATGACTTAATCAAAATCAAATTGATATGGGAATATTCAACAATGTGAAAATTAAAAGAAAAATGAGGTAATTTTAAACAAAAATTTACCACAGTGGTTACCTTTAGTAACCACTTAGGTTACTATACTTTAGGCGGATAGACTTAGGTTATTACACCTTAGGTGTATTACATATAGCACGTGTGCACCTGTGCCTATGTATCCATACATTCACATATTCCAAATAAAAATGTCCTGCATGTATGTAGATACAGTCCATTGTTTCTGTCAAACATTTCATAATTATACAATGGGGAAAGTGTACTAAACCTATTCAGTAAAACACCAACTACATAGTACATATGCTTCTTCCAGAAACCTTGCTAAAATGTCAACAGAGGAACTAAAACAACATAAAGACAGAATGGAAGATAAGAAATTGTTGACTTAATAAACCAGAGACAGCTGAAACCCACTACCAAAAGTTTAGGAAGCACAGACTTTAGGTGATTTAAATCAAATTACCTCAGAAAAGCTTAGAAATTATAGACACGATGTCTCTCTAAAGATGAGTGTTCAATTAATGCTGAAAAAGGAGACTTAAAATCCCAGAATTCGCATCTGTCCTCCCACCCCCAGTCCTGTCCTTGGTCTCAAGCAGCTGAGTTACTGTTCCTTCTCCACCCTGCAGAAGACTGCACATTTAACTCTAAAGACGGTGAACTCCAGGACATCAGGCAAAGCTGATCACAGGGATATCATTCTTAAAAAACAGGGAGATCAAATAAAAATCCACAGCGAAAAATGCTCCTCCAGTTTTTGCTGTATTCAATGCCAGAATTACTCTGAAAGAAAAAGCAGCTAATGCCACAAAGGGATGAAAGAGATCATTCTTCTAGGGCCGTCACAACTCCTAAAACGTGAATATGTGGGGAATCTTCAATTCAGTCATTCAAGGAAAAAAAAAAAAAAAGCAGCATTTCTTGAGTGGCTAGTATGTGGCAAGAACTGTCCTGTCCAGAGGAGATGAAGGGAAATTCCCCTTGCTTTGTGAAAAGGTGAGTGTCATAGGGGATGGGGACACATTCAACAAATACACAAGTGATTGACGATTATATAAGTACTCCATTGGCAACCAACCATTCTGGTAAATAAATATACTAGATGAAATGAAATGTTTAACAACTGCTAGAGCAAGAATACCAATGAATCATAATGGACCCCAAATGGGAATGACTTGCCATTCCAGTGTCTCTCAGCTAAATAGCATCACTGACTATGACAATAGCCTCTCGCTCAAGGTTTGGTTATTTAAGTTTAATGATTAACAATTTGAATAATTGTTAAAAAAAAAAGACATAGGAGGCACCTTTGTCCAAGAGGCCATACCTGTGCTATTAAAAATATTGGAATTGTACTGCCATTTTTGAGGTCAAATGATAGATATATCATGCTATTTAAATCCAGTTCATTCAATGGATTTGCCACACTTGTAGGGTGGGTGCAGATGGATAAGGAACAGCAGAAATAATCATGAAACCCTGGATTATTAGATGACTGAGCAATGCCACAATGCTCATTGTGTTTTTAATATGATGTTAAAATGATTATTTTAGGGGTTAGGGATGAGAATCAGCAGTCAGCAAAATGTAGAACTGCAGCTTTTTGAGATGATAAAATTAAGGCCTGGAGCTAATATAGAAGTGCCCCCCCCTCCTTAACTGCAAGATCTGGGGTCTTTAGACTTGGATTATGGAAGTAAGAAAGGATCGGGGCCTTATAGAGGGGTTTAAAGAAATCACCTACAGAGTGGAGGTTAAAAAAAGAGTCCTCTGCGTATTTTGAATTCTTCGAGAGTATCTATCTTGTACAAAGCAGCCTTTTTTCTTTCCCCTCTCTGCTCTTGCTGCCTCCCTCACACTCTTTCTCACTCCTATTCCCCCTTCCAAACTTCAAGGTGACCTCCTCCGCGTGGTGGGTAAGTGATGTATGGGAGGGACCACCCGGCTGGGCCTACCACACTGCAAGTGCCACCCGGGTCCAGTAGGGTTCAGGAAGGCCCCCCCATTTAGAACGCTTTGTATTTTTGTTACAATTGTTCTCCCAGCACTGGATGAAAAACATGGCATGAACAATAGAGCTGTGTGAGATTTAAAATATCTGAATACATAATAATTTCACCCAGCTTTCAGGGAAAAAAAAAAACCTAAAAAAAGTAAATAACAAAAACCACTCCTGAGAATGTGTGAACCTAAATTTTTGGTCACTTTGGAAGGCATTTTCTTCTTTTTCTGGTTTTTCATTATCTAGGCCACTTGGCAATAAAACAGCATTTAATTATACATAACGGTGAAAACTCTGGTGAGAGAATACGGGTTGTGATCTAGTCAGAACTAGTCTGAGGCCAGAAATTGTTCATTCTCAATGCTGTCATTCTTATCTACTCTTCCCTATTTATTTGGTACTTTTATTTCCCTCTGCAGTTTTTCTTTCTCAACTTTTTTTTTTTTTTTGTCTTATAGATAGTCTTCATTTTCTGTCCCCCACCATTATTTCCTCTTTAAAAGTCTCACTCTCACTAAGGTACAAGCAGTTTCTTTGCAAGGAAAAAAAAAAAAAAAACAGGAAAAAAAAAGGACAGAAAACTATTTGTTCTGGAAATAATTACCAAAATTGGAGGATTTTTAAATTTACAATAATGTAAATTGTGGTTATATTAATAAGATCACATTTTATAGTGCAAGAGACTCTTAGAGAAAGTGTGATAAAACATGTTCCATTTAAACCTCCAGCCTCTCCTGGAAATGCACTGTGGGCCTCATTTGAATAAAATTTAACCTGCGAATCTGTTGCTCTGTACAGATTTTGAGAAAGTACCCTGTTCCTCCTGTCAGTGGCAGGCAGCTTCTCTTTAATTTTTTTCCCCCAATAATATTGCAGTACTCCAGTACTCATTTTAAAGATAGATGGTTTTTTTTCCTCTCATAAAGAAGAACATTGTGAGGGAAAAAACGCTGGATGTGATTTCAAAAAATGTCAAAATATGTCAAACGCAGATACCACTCAAGGGTTTCATTAACTGAAGCTTTGGTGATAAGTGTCATCTTGTCAAAGACCCACCCATCTCTTCCAATACATTACCAAATGTACTAATTTCCTTGCCGAGCTTGATGTTTATTGTATAGCTGAAATTGAAAATGGTCGGTAATGGAGTGAGCTTCAATCCAAGACCAATTCTGAATCTAAATTACTTGCTTCTTTCAATAGCATCGACAGAGGAGAGCTTTATGCACCTTGTACCTAATCAACCCTTACTGTGACCCTAAATTCAGCAGTCTTCAGAGATTAATAATAAAATCCTCAGTTCAAACAATTATTTGCCCTGAACAAGTTGCCCATTTCTTATGCTGAGAATGAAAGAATGTGACATTATTTTTTAAAAGCTCTGCATGTTGTGGGCCACCATTTATTTTTGATCTCTGACCCCCCGATGCAGCCTGATTGCAAATCCCACATGCATTCTTGAATATTTTTTGAGGGGGGTGAGTTGTGAGGAGATTTCTTTGTTAGCATTTTAACATGCCTGCTCTCATTCCATATGCCCTCACAGTTGTTTTTATCAAGTAAATGAGGTACATTCTATCGATATATGTTTCTAAGTTTTTAGTGTATAGCTCTATTGATCATGGGAAAGCATGATCTTACTGTGGCCTTGTACAAAACTATTCAGAGACACTAGAAAATAAAAACAAATTTATTGGAAAAGTCAATTCTATCTCTACTTTCTCAAATTAATAAATCAAATGCAGAGAATGTCTTATTGAAACTCAAACCATAAATGATCTTTTAATGAAATGTTATCCTCACTCTATTCCATTTGGCAATGTCGTTGAAAGCCATTGATTGAAATTATTGGAGAAACATCAGATTCTTTTACTCATATTTAAAGTGCAAAATTCATGTAACATCACCAGAGATTTTTAAAAATCTGACATCTTCAACTTCCTTATGAGCACTTATTTATCACGTGGCTATGACAGAAAAGCTTAATTTCTGCTCTTCACAGCATCAGGAGTCAGGGGAAATCCCTTAAATAAAGCAGTGAAGAAAATATTTGGACACCCTAAATAACTCCTTTGATGCACCAGCAAAGGTTGGTCCTATGTCCAGGAGCCTGCTGGGGGAGGGCAGAGACCCTGGTGGCTTGCTGTCCTAGAAACTCTGCCTGACATTGTCAACATTTCCTCCGGCTGTCTGCTTTTGGAGGGAAACTCTCCCTAAGGACTGCCCTGGTTGACAGAATGAGAGTCTCCAGAAGATTCTTCTGCCTTTTGAATGCATTTGTTATGCCCAACAGCAATAATGGCCATCTAAGTATTGATTATATAATATGTCTGCTGAGGTGGCAAGTGCGTTATTGTTGTAAGAGGCTGAGAGGATGAGAAACTAGGTTATCTATGAACTCTCTCAGCCATTGAGCATTTCTTCCAGCAAAGGTCAATATACAAAGCTATCTTTAGACCTTGTTTGACTTTATTCTGTGATTCCAATTGATGGCTAATACAATGAGATGGCTAGCATGTTCCAAGTCCTTTGAAAACAGCCTCATGTTTACCATGGAATGGGCATAATTAGTTCATCATCCCAAGGGGAAAATAGTCTTATGGAGGGAGCTATGTGAGGAAGACTAGGATTTGCCCAGGATGTTGCCCTATTAGAGAACCCAGATGCTAATTAGCAACAGGAATTGGTTAAGTAGACACTGAAAGGCAGTTAGGACATAATCCAATACTTTTTTCTTTCATCCAAAAAAAAAAAATACAATAGATGGTGTATAGTAAGTCTGCTGTGTATAGTAACAGCAATAAGGGCACTGAGCTTTTATTATAAACTGAATTACATCCCCTGTGTGGGGACACTAGACAGCCTATCGTGTATTAAGAATTCAGCTGAGATCACAAGCTTCCTCACCTGAACCTTCTGTGATGTGATGAGAATGACTTTTGGTTACTGTACATCAAAGAGGGTCTGGCAGGCTAAACAGTGATTGATCCATTCTCCTCTTTCAAGTCCTCTCTTCAAAAATAGCTTTAAAGCAATCATCTAATAAGTGTCAGAATAGAAGAGAGAAAATGTTAGTACAAGCGCTAGGCATATGTCTACACTAGCTAAATTTTCTGCGAGGTGTTCAATGACTGAACAAGGTTTTCAGAGTAAATGCTATCATCTCCTAAGAGGCAAGAAATACCAAGTGGGCTGCCATTGACATGGAAACGATTCGGAAATTTAAAGTGATTCAAGGCAAAATACTCTGATTTGCTCAGCAAGCAGAGAATTCTGTTAGGAAAATTTGGGAATGACTTTATCCATACCAAACTCTGGTATAGGAATTAGCTTCTTGCTTATGTACATAGAATAAGTTGTATTTTCATAATATTCATTCATAAAAAATGCGTTTATTAACTTTCCTTACAAGATGAAAGCTGAGTTAAGGAGACCCACCATGTTTGCATGGGATCATTAGAGCTCTTCACAAATATTCTGATTTTTTTTTCTCTTCCCTGCTTTCATTGGAGTCAGGTCTGATCATATGACTTGCTTTGGATAATGAAATGTGAGAAAGGTGACCTGTGTCACTTCCAGGTGGAAGTACTAAGAGATAGTAGATAATTTGCCACATCCCTACTTCCATGTCTTGTTGACTGTGGAGGCTTATGCCAGGATGGACCCTCCTTTGACATGAGTCTCTGTGCCATCTTTGGGAGTAGGTCTCCCTGCTGACCTGCACTGTACAAGAGGCAGGAAGGAGAATGATCCTGCATTGTGTGAGGTCATTGGTGTTGTGTTGCTGTTTGGTGCCACGCCATAACTTCCATTCTCCCAGGGCAACAAGCATTTGCAGAATATAAAATCTGTACCCAGCAGAGTATACAGATGCTGAGGGTGGTCTGATATGTTACCCGTTGTTAACTCTGGGCTAAGTCCTGAGAATAAAATGACTAATAAACCTGTTTTAATATTACTAATCAAAATTAGTTGATCTAATATTAATAATATTTTAATGCTTTTTGAATGAATGATATTGTTTCAGAGAAGAATTTATTGGAGAAAGAAAGAGACTCATTTCAAAAATTCCTGAGGTTTCTTATATTGGCCCAAACCCTACAACCTAGCCATTCCCTGGCTACAGGGAGCACCTCCTGAGGCTGTGTCCTCCACTTCAGTAGCCCCATCTCATTCTTCAAAAACCACTTCAGACATTTTCCCTTCATGAAGTTTTTTCATTCTCTGCCTCGCCGCAGCACCAGGTCACACACCTCTACTTAGCATTTATTTCAGTCTGCTTTATATTATGATTATTGTTTTCATGACATGACTTCCTGTTGCAAGGCTGACACCCCTCACATAAAGGCTAAACCTTCAACCTGAGTAAAGACATCGTTTTATTCTACTTTGAATATTCTCAAATCTGACTCCCCCTTCCCATAGCTTCAGACACAGGCTAATTGATAATTGAGCAGATTTGAGGGATGTGTTTGGGTATGATCATGGATTTCTTGAAACATATTAGTGCCCTGGTTTGGGATATTGAAGTAACAAAGAAACCCTTTCAGTTTTAAGAAGGGGGGAGGGGCGGTTGTGAAGCTGGTACTTTTGGCTACTCTTGAGGGAATTTGTTCTTTCTTGGCTAAGGACCAAAGCCTGCCTCCTGAACACCCATCACACTTAGCTAATTTCCATTCTCCCCAGGGATCAAGACAGAAAAACAAAAGAGAAAGGAAGTAGGCATTTCAGAAAAGTAACCCACCCACAAAGAGCCAGTTGAAAGGGAGAAATGAGGAGGGGAGGACAGAGCTGGTGTTTAAAAAAAAAAAATCACCAAACAAATGCAGAATTTAAATTACATTTCATTATCCTTCTTCTCTGCATCAAACCATAAACTCTCCTGACTTGGTATCTCTCCCCAGAACAAGTCCTCATGCTCAAAGCTTGCTGTCCCTGAGCAGTGATCAGAAACCCTGAGTGTTGGTGCCAAAGGTGGTGAGCCACCCTGCTCAGTCTGCTCTTTCCTTCCCAGATCCCCTTGCTCACTCCTGCCCGACATCCATGATCCCCAGTGTCTCCCACTGAAAGTGGGACCCCATGAGTAATAAACAGGAGAGACAAACAATGGTTTTCCCTACTGGTTTGTTGTGAGGCACGCTGTTCTACTCGGTCCATTTCCAGACTTTCATTCTCTATCTTACAGAAGACTTACATTGGTTCTAGATAAATGATGGCAGCCTAACTCTATGGGCTATTGCTGTTCCTAATAAATATTTCTCAAATTTATTTCCTCCTCTTATGATCTTTCAGCTAGGAGACTGTATTTATGTCCTAATTTTCTCAGGTCTAATATCATCTAGGCCTTTCTAAAGATAGAAATCACAGTGGGGCATGTTCACACAAACACAAACTCCTTATATATCTCCCAAACTATGAAAATCCTTGCAGTCATTCTTCAGGAATTATAACAAAAAACGGGCATCTGTGTCTATTCAGTGCCCATCATTCCCCTGATTATACCTATGAGAGATTGTTTTTCCAACAATTCCCAATGAATCACACTTTCCATATCCCTGTGCAGTCCCTTCTCACCTAGAGCCTGGGCTTGGTCATGTGATTTGCTTGGCCTCTAGGATACAAGCGCATCTAACACAAACAGAGGCATGACACATCCTTACACATAGGGGCTCACCCCCTTGAAACTCTAGTGCAGCTTCATCCAGTCTCTTGAGAATGAAAAACCTCTTGGAAGAGAAGCCCAGCCATTTGGGATGTCCCTCTGAGCCTAGCCCCAGACCTCTTTCCGGATGAATGTAGCATGAACAGACCCAATGAAAGCAAGCAGAAAAATCTATCTAGTTACCCCACACTGTAGTGAGAAATGGTGTTATTTTCAGCCATTGTGACTAAGAATAGTTTGTTACCCAGCAATAGGTAACTTACATAGTACCTTTTATCTCCAAAATAATGAGCATCTGTACTTGTATGAAAATATTCTTTTTTATGATACCGCATAGTCCTTTGTAAATACTGCCTACTGTGCTTGTAATGCCCTCCCACCTTGTCTATTACTCTTTTGTATTCCAGGGTATGCAGCAGAGACTGGCAGATACTAAGTGTTCAATAAAAGTTGAATGAATACATTTAAAAAGTCAAAACATGCCACAAAACCTCCAAAGGTATACACTATATCCACCATTGCTCTTACTGGAATTGTAGATAGAAAATGCATGCAAGTCACTGCTTTTATGGGGAAAACTACTGGTTTATATGCAACTACACAATCAAAGCTACCCAAGAAAATGTCTCAGCTTAAAAATATATCGAGGCTTTCATAAAAATTAAACATATTCTTTCACTTACTAAATTAGCAACTTAAAAATCATGATATCCAGAGGTAGCAAAGGTGCCTAAAGAGTAGCACTCATAGGTTGCCGGTGCCAGGGAAAAGCAGGATGAAATTCTGGGAGACAAATTTTGCTGTATGCAATAAGAGCCATAAAAAAATAAGTTTGGGGTTGAGGGTATAAGTCAGTGATAGAGCATGAACTTAGCATGCATGAAGCTCTCAGTTTAATCTCTAACACCCACACCCCAAATACAAAATACAGTCTTTTGTTGATGTGGTAAAATTCTGTTTCTGGCAGACTAACCCATAAAAATAATCTAAAATGTAGGAAAATAAGCACAAGAACGTTGAGTTAGGCATTATTTGTTTTGTAAAAGTAGAAAAAGGTTAAATTTCCATCACCAGGAACTAGGCTTAATCAGTTTCAGTGCACCCATTCATGAGGCCACTTAATAGTTATAAGGACCATCATGGAAAACACAGAAGAGCCAAAAGTCAAAAATAAGTATACATAATTGTATGCATCCAATAATTGCAACAATATAAAAACATAAAAGTAATTACAAAGAATTGTAGAATTGTAGAATTTCTCTCTTTTACTCCCAGATTTTACATAATTTTGTATTATTTTTGTAACTTAAAATATTAGGAGACAAAATTATACATGTAATACTGAAAATTACAGTATTATAGAAACAATTTTGATGCTCACTTTCAATGTAATTCTCCACCTAAGACTGACTCCTTGTAGTGACTCCTGTTCCATTTCGGAACCCAGGAATCATGGTGTTCCACCATCTGGTCTGTGCCATTTCTTTAATCAATATTTATGAATTTACTTTGCAGGGGTTTTATGCATCATTGTACCTTACCAAGTTGTGTTTAAGAAAGTGATTTTGTCCACATTACTGATATTCATGCATGAACCTTTTACATAGGGCACTAGCTACTTATATGGAAAACAATCCCTCATGATGGAAGTATAGCTCTATTTCAGGAAAGATTCAACATATTCCATTTAAAGAACTGCAGCCTAGATAGAGATTTCATCCAAGTCCAAAAAGTACATGCCAAAAAAAAATTACTGTAGCAAGACTTATGATAAGATCCCCAGGACTTCAACTCTTACTACAGGTTGGAAGACCTCCAAAATCTTAAGCCTGCAGGACTTTCACAAGGTCCACTCATACTTTGAAATATATTTCTACTGACATGATTTGCTTTCATCACAAACTCAATATGCCTAAAATGGACCCAAACATACTTTTCTCCTGATTTCTATGTTCCTGAAATTAGTACCCACTTTCTGAGTCACTTGAACTCTAACAATCAGAAAACTAACAATTCTCTCTTTTTCTCCCACATCTATACAGCCAGGAAGACCTACTTTTCTTGATAATGATTCCCAAATCAAAATCCTTCCCTTTGCTTTCCTAGGCCTTCATGCTTACCACTATTTCAAAAGTCTCCTAACTGGTCTGTCTTTTCCTCTTTATCCAAGCTCATTGTTCTATGAATATGTCTAGAGGGCAGATTTGGTCACGCATCCCCCCATGACATGAAAAATATTCTGTATATTTTTCTTTCCCAACAGGATGAAGTCAACTGTAGCATTCAATGCCCTCCATAATTTGGAGGCAACTTACTTTTCTAGCTTTGTTCTCTGAGTTTGCCATATTACACAACTCCAGCTATTGATATTATAAAATATATCTCCAGAAGGATCCAATTCTACATCACGGTGTGCATGGTGCTCCCTGGAGTTGTGCAACATGGGGCTCCATGACCCTAATGTCCCCCATTCCAGCCAGCAAAGCCTTCTCAGCTTCTGAATCTTGGAACTATCTTTAGAATCTTGGAGCTATCTTTGCCTAAAAAGCCTTGTCCACTTATTAATACCCAGCATAAACCCCTCCTCTAGATAGCCATTCCTGGTTTCCCCAACCCTTTCCAATTCCCTGGTACCACTCTAATTACATTTCTTATGTTCATGTATTGAGATATATCAGAATCAGATTGAAGTGTAATTTACTTTTCCCTTCAAAATGAAATGCTGATCAAGTTAATAAACATACCTATCATTACACATAGTTTTCTTGTTGTTGCTGTTGTGGTTTGGTGATGGTGGTGAGAACTCTTATGATCAACTCTCTTAGTAAATTTTAAGTATAAGATGTAGTATTGTTAATTTAGTCATCATGTGGTACGTTATCTCTCTAGAATTTATTTATCCTGAAAAAGTGAACCTTTGTATCCTTGGACCAACATCCCCCCTTTCTCCTAGTTCCAAGTCCCTGATACCAGTGTTCTCTTCTCTGCTTCTATAAATTTGGCTTTTTAAAAATTCCACATATAAGTGTTATCAGCAGTATTTGTCTTTCCGTGTCCTACATATTTCAGTTAGCCTAATGTCATCTAGGTTCATTCATGTTGAATCAGATAATAAGATTTTTTTTCCTTTTTTAAATTATTTTTTTAGTTACAGTTGGACAAAATACCTTTATTTTATTTATTTATTTTTATGTGGTGCTAAGGATCAAACCCAGTGCCTCATACATGCTAGGCGAGCGCTCTGCCACTGAGCCACAACCCCAGCCCCAGGATTTTCTTATTTTTTAAGGTCAAACACACATATATATAGCCATATTTTCTTTATCCAGTCATTCATTGATGGGCCCTTAGGATGCTTGAATATCTTGAGAATGGAGAAATTGCTTCAATGAACATGGGCATACAGATGTCTTTTTGATATGATGATTTCATTTCCATTTCCAACTCAGTAATGGAATTGCTGGATCACAAGATAGTTCTATTTTTACTTTTTTGAGGAACTTTCATACTGTTTTCCATAATGGTTGTATAAATGTATGTACATTTCCGCCAATAGTGTGCAAGTGTTCAGTTTTTCCTATAATCCACATCCTAGACAACATTTGCTGTATTTTGTGTTTTTTTGTAGTAGTCATTTTAACACTTGTTGGCAATATCTCAGTGCAGTTTTAAATTTCCTCATGATTAGTGATGTTGAGTATCTTTTGATATATCTGTTAGTCATTTGTATATCTTTTTTTTTTTGAGAAATGTTTATTTAGGTCCTTTGCCCATTTTTTTTCAAGTTGAGCTGTTGTTCAGCTATTGATTTTTGGAGTACCTTACTAAAGGCTAATATAAAATATACATGATTTGAAACTATTCTATTTCACGGGTGGTCTTTTCCTTCCATTGATTGACTGCTGTGCAGAAGCTTTCTGATTTGATGTAGTACACGTCTATTTTTACATGTATTGTTTGTGCTTTTGGTTTCATATCCAAAATATCATTTCCCAAAAGCAATGTCTAGAAACTTTTTTCCTGGTACATTGTTGGTGGGACTACAGGCCAGTACAACCACTCTGGAAAGCAGTGTGGAGATTCCTCAAAAAACTAGGGATAGAAATTTTATATGATCCTGCTATCCCATCCCTTGATATTATACCAAAAGATCTAAAATTGGCATACTACAACAAAATACAACCACATAAATGTTTATAGCAGCACAATTTACAATAGCTAAATTATGGAATCAACCCAGATACCCATTAATAGATGAATGGATTAAGAAATTGTGATACATGTACATATATGTCATACATACATGAGTTCTACTCAGCCATTAAAAAGAAAAAAGAAAATATAGCATTTGCCAATAAATGGATAGTAATGGAGAATACCATGCTAAGTGAAATAAGCCAAATTCAGAAACTGAAAGGTCCAATGTTTCTCTCATATGCAAAAGATAAAGTAAAATGAAGGAAAAGGGGGAGGAAGGGTAGGATAAAATAAAGACCCAATCAAATATAAATTAATAGACAAGTGAAGGGAAGTCAAGCAGAGCAGATGGAGGAGAATGGGAGAGGGGAATGGGAAAAGGGGGATCAGGAAATGAAACTGATTTCCATGTGTGTAAAAGTTTGTCAGGATGAACCCCACTACTATATAAACTATAAAGCTTTAATTTTAAAAAGAGGAAAATAAAGCCATCGAAGGCTTTTCATAGTCTAAGATTTCCCAGAGAAGGCCAGAAATACGTCATGATTAATTTGTAGTAGGTTTCAAATAAATATGTTCTGTATTTGTTAAATCCAAGAGATTGCACCTGTAAAATGTTTGGAAGAGCACAACCTAGTAAGCATCACCTAGTAAGTTATTTTACTCAATAAAATGTAGACTCATGTTTTTAGTAGATATTTAGGGGGAAAAAAGTTTTTTCCTTTACATTTTCTTCTATGAGTTTTACATTTTAGCTCTTATGTCCATTTAGCTTTAACTTTTGTATATAGTATGAGATAAAAGTCCAATTTTAGTCTTCTACATATGGAAATCCAGTTTATCCAACAACATTTTTTGACGAGATTGTCTTTTTCATATTGGATATTCTTGGTGCCCTTGAATGTATTTACATGGATTTATTTCCGGGCTCTCTATTCTATTCCCTGCTTCTGCATGTCGTTTTAATGCCAGAGACACAGTGTTTTTTTTTTTGCTGTAGCTATGTATTATTTTGAAATCATAAAGTGTAATGCTTCTGACTTTGTGGTTGTTTATGATTGCTTTGTCTACTCAAGGTATTTTGTGATACAATGGGAATTTTAGGATCTTTTTTTTTCCATTTCTGTGAAAAAAAATTTCATTGGGATTTTTTATAATTATTGCATTAAACTTGTAGGTGACATTGGATAGTATGAATATTTAACAATATTAATTTTCCTAGTCCATTATTATGGACTATGTTACTATTTGTGTCTTCTTCAGTTTTTGTCATAAACATTTTATGATTTTCAGTATATAGAAGTTTCTCCTCTTTGGTTAAGTTTAATACTAAGTATTTTATTCTTCTTATTGCTTCCTTAATTTCATATTCAGATAGTTCATGTTTTATATAGAAATGAATGAATTTTTACGTGTTGATTTTATATCTTGCAACTTCACTGAGTTTATTATTGCTTGCACGTTTTTCTAGAATCTTTAGGTTTTCCCATATATATAGTCATGTTGTCTGCAACAGAGGTAATTTTACTTCTTCCTAACTTGGATGTCTTTTATTTATTTTTCTTATATAATTGCTCTGGTTAGGACTTCTACTGCTATGTTGAATAAAAGTGGTGAGAGAGAGAGCATCCTTCTCTTGTACCAGATCTCAGAGGGAAAGCTTTCTGGTTTTCTTCAATGGATTATGATGTTAGCTGTGTATTTTTCATTTATGGGCTTGTGTATTAAGGTAAGTTCCTTCTGTACCTGTTTTGTTGAGAATTTTAATCATGAATGGATGTTGAACTTTGTCAAATGCTTTAAAAACTTTTTCTGCACCTATTGAGACAATCGTGGGTTTTTTTCCTTTTATTTTATTGATATAGTTTAGCACATTGATTGCCTATGTTTGACCAGCTTTGCATCTCCAGGATAAATCCCACTTGATTATGGAATATGTCTTTTGACATGCTGTCAAATTTGGTTTATTAGTATTTTGTTGAGGATTTTGCATTTATGCCTATTATTGGCAATTAGTTTTCTTTCCTGTGATGTCTCTGGTCTTGATATCAATTAATATTAATCTTATAAAATAAGTTTTGAAGTATTCCTTATTCTATTTCTGGAATAATTTCAAAATTATGGGTGTTTGTTCTTCTTAAAATATTTGGAAGAATCTACCATGAAGGACTCTGGTATTAAAGTTTTTTGTTTTTGTTGTTGAGAGATTTTTGATTACCAGTTCAATCTCATTTGCTATTGGTCTATTCAGGCTTTCTATTGCTGAATCAGTTTGGGTAGGGTGTATGTTTTCAGCACTTTATCAATCCTTCTACACTATTCAATTTGTTGGCATATGGTTGCTCATAATAATCTTTATTATTCTTTTTAGCTCTGAGGCATCCATTGTGCTGTCTCCTATTTCATTTATGATTTTATTTTGAGCCTTGTCCCTTTTTTTCTCATTCTTAGAGTTTGTCAATTTTGTTTTGTTCTTTCAAAAAAATAACCCTTAGTTTAATTTTTGTACTTTTTATTCTCTGATTTAACTCTGCTCCTATCTTTATTATTTCCCTTCGTGTACTTATTTTCATGTATACTTTGTTCTTCTTTCCCTAATTCCTTGGGATTTAAAGTTAGGTTGCTTATTTGAGGTCTCTATCTTCTTTATGCTTAGGCATTTATTGCTATGAACTTCCCTCTTAATACTACTTTTGCTGCATCTGATACATTTTGATATGTTGTGGTTTTATTTTCATTTGTCATAAGATTTTTAAAAATTCCCTTTTGATGTCCTCTTTCACCCAATGGTTTTTTAGAAGTGTGTTTTTATTTATTTGTTTGTTTGTTTGCATGTATTTATGACCTTTCCTGTTTTCATACTGTTATTGATTTATAATTCAATTCCACTGTGGTTACAAACAGTACTTGGAATGATTTTTGGCAAACTCTCACAGTGAGATCTTAGTCTCTGTGACAGCTTTTAACCTGAAGTTTGTTTTATCTGATGTAAACAGAGCCGCCCTTGCTCTCATTTTGTTGTTATTTCTTGGAATATCTTTTTCCATCCCTACATTTCAACCTATGTGTGTCCTGAAAGTTAAAGTGGGACTCTTACAGGGAATATATTGTTGAATCTTGCTTTCTTTTCCTCCTTGGCCAAATCACTTCATTTTTTTTTCCAAGTCACTTTACTTTACATCTTTTAATGTACTCTATGAAGTCCATAAGTTTTGAAATTCTCACCTTACTCTCATAAAGAATTGAGTCTTCATCATCAGGAGGGATACCTAATTCCTTACCTGTCCCCTGAGAGAATCTGGATATGTAAAATGACCCAGAACACCATCTGAATCATACCAAAAACACTAGAGAATCCAGAACCACATGGTTTCCCTGAAGAATTCACCCAGGATCACCTGGGATCTGGCTAGCTGGGGAAACTGCCTATACCTGGGCTCAATATACACACCACCTCCTGTGTGGCGCACTCCACTGCCTCCACCTGCCCATAGGCAGCATTCTCTGGAGGGGTGGCCTCCTCCACCAGCGAAAGGCACCAGCTGGGTCCAGAGCCCACAAGCAGCCTACCTGAGCTGCCTGCCTTGCTCAGATCTTGCTTTCTTAATCCATTCAGCCACTCTGCCTTTTTTTTTTCTGGAGAATTTATTTATTTTTCAGTTTTATGCTGTTTATTACCACTGTTACTACCTTGTATCATTTTTTTATTTTTATTGGTTCTTATTAGTTATAAATAACATTAGGATTTATTTTGACAAAGTTATAAAAGCATGGAATATGATTTGTTCTAATTTAGCCCCAGTATTTCCTCTTTCCTCCCTTCCTCTGTGCCCTTCACTATACTGATCTTTCTGCTATTTACTTATAGTTTTTTTTTTAATTAGTTTCTTGTGGATATACATGATGGTGAGATTCACTGTGGCATATTCATTTAACACATAGGAAAATTAAGTGAGATTCATTCCACCATTCTTTCCTTATCCCATCCCTCTTTCCTCCCTTTTAACCCCCTTAGTCCAGTCCATTGATCTTTCTTCTATTTTTTTAGCCCCCTCCCCGATTTTGGTTGACTACAAAATTTATTCCATTCAAAAATAATTGTTAATATGTAAGGACTACCTTCTGCCATTTTTTCAATTTTTTTTTTCTGGCTCTGTTGTAATTCTTTAGTTCTTCCTTTCTTGCTATCTTTGTGATTTGATTTTTTTTCTTAGTGATATGCTTTAACATCCTGTGTTTTATGCATCTACTGAGGATTTTTCCCTTTATCCTTACTATATTATTTTCATAGTAAGAGAACATATAGAGTTATAGTAGTCTGTTTTAAGCTGATATAAACTTCATATACTTTTTTTCTCCCCTTTTCACACTTTATATCACACTTTATATTACACATATTTATATTTATGTCACAATTTCCATCTTTTGTATTGTATGTCTGTTTGAAAATTATATAGTTATTTTCAATAATTTTGTCTTACTTTTTGTTCTAGAGTTAAACGTGATTTACACACCACCCTTACGATACTATTATATTCTGACTTTGACTATTTATCCTTAACAGTGAGTTTTATACTGTCATACATTTCATGTTATTAGTTAGCATTTTTTATTTTCAATGTGGAAAACTCCTTTTAGCATTTCTTGCAAGTCAAATCTAGAATTCCTTCAGCATTTGTTTGTCTAAGAAAGTTTTTCTCTCTTCTTCATTTTCTAATAACTTTTTTAGTATAGAATTCTTGTTTGACAGTTTTTCTTTTTTCTTTCAGCCTTTTGAATATATCATCTCACTTTCTCTTGGCCTTCAAAGTGTGTCCTCAGTAATTCACTAGTAGTGAATATGATGAGTTGCCTTTCTCTTATTTCCCTCAAAATTGTCTTTTTTCACTGAGTGTAGTGGTTCTTGCCTATAATCCCAGCAACTCAGGAGGCTGAAGTAGAAAGATAGCATGTTTGAGGCCAGTCTTAATAACTATTTCTCAAATAAAATAAAATAAAATAGAATAAAAAGGAGCAGAGAGGTACCTCAGTGGTAGAGCATTCCTAGGTTAAATCCGAGGTACCACACACACACAAACACAAAATCTCTACTTTTTTCAAGATTGTATATTTTAATAATTTCATTAAAATGTGCTGGTGTTATCTTCTTTGGGTTGATTCTGTTGTGGAGTTCTGATGTTCAATTATACAGTTATTTTTAATAATTTTGTCTTAATTTTTGTTCTAGTTAAACGTGATTTACATTACCACCATTATGATACTATTACATTCTGACTATTTATTCTTAACAGTGAGTTTTATCCTGTCATACATTTCATATTATTAGTTAGCATCTTTTATTTTCAAGAATGTAGATATCCAAATTCTTTCCAATATTTGAAGTTTTCAGTCATTATTTTTTTAAATAAAGTTTCTGGTTCTTTCCTCTCTCTGTTTTCACATTCTGGAACTCCCATAATGTATACATTTTTTTATGGTGTCCCATAAATTCTTTAGATTTTTCTTTACTTTTTCTTCATTCTTTTTGTTTCTCTCACTAGATAACTTCACATCACCTATCTTTGAGTTCACAGATTCGTTCTTCTGCTTGATCAAGTCAGTATTGAAGCTCTCAGTTTTTTATTCATTCATTATATTCATTAAATCCAAGATTTCTGTTGGCTACTTCTTTATGATTTCTATTTCTGTTGAACTTCTGTGTATGTTTGTGTTTTATTCTTTTGATTTCATTTAGCTGTTTGATGGTGCTGTTTTATAACTTGTTGGGTTTCCTTAAAACAATTATTTTATCATTTTGAATTCTTTGTCAGGCAATTCGTAGATTTCCATTTCTTTGGAACTGGTTTCTGAAACATTCTTCATTTCCTTTGGAGGTGTCATATTTGCCCAATTCTTCACGATCTGTGTAATTTCACATTGATGTTCATGCTCTTGAAATTAAACACCTCTTTCTGATTTACAGGTTCCTGGCAGGGATAGATCTTCTCCTGCCAGGTTCATGGACTAATAGGACTGCGTCTAGGATTGTAGTCAAGCAGGGCTGGAGCTGGGTCATGTGGCTGTTGCCAGGTTCTCATTAGAATCCGTGGTTTCCCAGTCTGTTACAGAGGCATAGCAGGCAGTTTCTTTTATGATCCTCCTGCCCAGGGAGGCAGGGAGGTGGGGAGGTATTGCTTCTGGGATCACAATCAAACAAGGCTGGAGCCAGGACTTGGGCTGCTTCTTGTTCTGCAGACAATTCTGCAGGTGGCAAACTCGTTATCAAGGGTGTGGATAGTGTGACACCAACCAAGTCCCTGAAAAGACCTCTGGTATGTCCCTGGGTAGATTCCAGACTCTAGTAAAATAAGGCTGGGGCCAGGTCACAGAACTACGTCAGGGTTTGGATTTGGATTTCATGTTTGTGAGCCTGTTAGCATGGGTGCCACTGAGTGTGACTCTCATCAGGTTCCTGACTGAACAGAATTGCCTCTGGAGTGTTTAGAGTGGGGCAGGAACCATGTCGTAGGACTGCTTTAGAATCTGTCCTCATGTCATGGTCAGAGGTCCTGTTACTGGGTACTCCGCTGGGCATGTCTCCTGCTGCATCTCTTAGCAGGCAGGATTGACTCCAGACTATGGTAAATCGGGGTCATAGCTGGATCACAGAGCAGCTTGGAGATCCACAGTCGGGACAGAGGTTGTCAAGCCTGTTATTGGGAGTACAGAAGATTTTATCTCCATCTAGGTCTCTGGGTGGGCAGTACTGATTAAAAGGCTGGAGTAGAGCAGGGCTAGAGCACAATCACTTGGCCACTTCAGGATCCATACCTTGGTACAAGGTTAGAAAGCCTATAATTGGGGCACAGACAGGTGTGGATGTTTGTGGGTCTTTTGGCAGGTGAGGCTGATTGTAGGATGAACTGTGGCCATGTGAGACTAGAGCTGGGTCCATAGGGGAAAGAGTGGCTTTCAATCAGTGTCTGGGATCACATATGGCCAGCTATAATTGAGGTGTGAGCTTGTTTTCTCAAAGCCACTTTCCTGGGTCACAGGCTTCATCCAGGTTTTGAAACTTCCTATCTGGGTCCCCAAACTCCCCATAGACACTCCCCTCTTCTCCGTGGATGGCTTATAGATGATAGTTTGTGCCCAGGATGTGAGCTAGGGACCACTTGTTCTGCCATCTTATTGACATTACCTGTAGAAGACTTTTTTTCAGAAGTGCTGTTAAATCCCCATTTTAGCATTGTCTCCATGACCTTAGATAAGGTACTTAAACCTTAATCTCTCTGTAATCTAAGCCTCAATCTCTCTGTAAAATGGAGATAATATCACTATGGTAGTCAGTTTTTTGTCACCATGACAAAATAACTGAAATAATCAACTTATAAGGAGGAAGGTTTCCTTTTCACTCACTTTAAGAAGTTTCAATCCATGGTCACCTGGTCATATGGCTTTGGAGCTGTGGCAGCTCAGTGTAGCGTGGTTGGTGTGTGGTAGAGGAGGCCTGCTCACCTCATCATGGCCAGAAAGCAAGAGACAGGAAAGGGCCATCGTCCTTATTATCCCCTTCAAGGGCACACCTTCAATGACCTAACTTCTCTCCCCGAGGTTCCACCTCCCAATAACACCACAGGCTCAGACCACGCCTTCAATACGTGGGCCTTTGGGGGTTATTGAAGATCCATACTTAGCAGGTACCTATCGCCATAGAGCTTAGGGAAGATGAAACAAGATTATGAATATTATACAATTCTCAGCATGGTTCCTAGCATATTGTGAGTGCTCCAACATGGCACTTGTGATGGCAAAGGTGGTGCCTACCACTCACATGATGGTTGTGATTTTTACTTACTCTCCTAACTGGAAGTAAAGGACTTGGGGGAAAGATTGTAGGTCAGGTCCTACCACTGATAATCTGTGAAACCTTGAACAATTCTCTTTACCTCTCTTGGCATTGATTTTCTTTCCAGTTAAATGACCAAATGATATAATGGGTGAGAAAATGTTTTGTAGAGTAGGAAGGCTACATGGATATAAAGGAGGGACATCACCCCAAGCACCTGGATGCCAGGGGTTTCGGTAACCTCTTATTCTTCTCAGGGCCTTTGCACTGCCTGGTGGATAAACAGTGCCCAGGCTGCTGTTAATGTAACCTGTTGAATATGAATACAACTTTGTACATGAGTCCAGAATCATGAAACATGGTTATATGCTTGAAAAATTGTAGAGGTTGTTTCCATCAATGCCCGACTTCACCCTTCCATGAAGTCATACCCAGAGTAGGATCAGTTTTTGCTTACAATTATCCTCACTCCAAGTATGTGGGGCTTTACCCCAGCTAGGTATCCTATAATCTAACTAAACTCTGACATTAACTACCCATGCTTGCTTTCAGACTCCACAGGTTTAAGGACTCAGTCCTACAAAGACCTCACTTCAGATACCAGTCTCAATTCCACATTTTTCTACATTTACTGACTATAAATTGGGTGTTCCTGCGACGCCCCACTCCTCAGTTCAGTACATTGCTAAAATGGATCAAAGAACTTGAGGAAGTACTTTATATACTAATTTCTTATAAAGGATACTATAAAGGATACAGATAATCAGCCAGAGGAAGAGGTGATTAGGGTGAGGTCTGGAAGTGTCCAAAGTGAACTTGGGATTCATCACCCTCCTGGGACATGGTTGCATTCACCAACCCAGAAATCTCCAACTCAGAAGATCTCATTATTTAGGAATTTTTATATGGAGGTTTCATTACATAGGCATAATTATTTAAATTCCTGGTCACTGGTGATCAACCAATCCTTGGTGGTCAATTCAATTTCGACCTCCTGTCCTTCATCTGGAGGTCAGGAGTTGGAGTGGGGTCACAGTATGGCTGAATCCTCTAACCACGCCTTCTGGTGACCAGTCCTCATCCTAAAGCTGTCTAGCCACCCTCTCTGGCCACCAGTCATCTGTAGCATATAAATGGTATTTTTATCACGTCAGCAATTCCAAAGGTCTTAGGATTTTGGTACTCCTCAGATGATAGATAGATAGATAGATAGATAGATAGATAGATAGATAGATACAGATCACACACAGAGTCAAAAGGGATGCAGTAGCTGAAGTCAGATCTGTACCCAACTTGTCAGATTTTCCTTTTAATGATTTTTTGCTGATTCCTCACACTAAGATATAAATGAAAAACAAATACATATTTAAATGTTATTAACTTTTAATAGATGCCCCAAACTTAGCAATCTAGTTAAGGAAGTTGATGGAAAATTTGCCTAAAGAATGTGGAGAACTAGGATTATAACTATTGGAATTGGACACCGTTTTTCAATTATTTTCTCTCTTCTACAAAGAATGGAAAGCACTATAGCATGCAGCCTGGTTCCTGTTGGAAAGAGTTTATGGATAATGACTGATGGAGGGCCATCGAGTAGATCAGATACCTCGAACTAGAGTGGAGAAAGGGAAGAGGTGGGGAGAGGCATCCTCTAACTGGAAAGGTTTGTTTGTACCTCTCTAATGCCACTTCTGCTATTGTTATCACACTTACTCTGTCTTCATCCTCCTTTCCCCTACCCATCTCTGTTGGGCATTTATTTGTACCACTGCCACTAACACAACTCAGACACTGGGAGTTCTTTGAGCTGAGGAATTCTGTCATTCACACCTTTGAATCCTCCTTAACTCCCTGTAATTCATGATTAGGCTTTGATGGATAGATGGATGATGGAAGGATAGGTGAATATAGATGAAAAGAAGGATAGAAAAGAAATAAATTCTAACAAACTCAGATGTAGTGAGGAAGAAAAGCATAATCACATACTTCTCTGCTGTCAGGTTCAAGCATATTTCAGTGACTTTTTAGAGATGCATTGGGTTCGTTTTATTTTAAAATCCTCGAAGATTATCAACTGATGGTCTTTGGGCTGAATTCAGCATAGGCACCTGTTTTGTTTGCCCTTGTCATGTTGACCTATCTTTAAGTAAACAAAGAATTAAATTCATATTATCTTGAATGTATTGCCAATATAATTGAGAGATGTATTATTTTAAAAGATTTTAGATTTTTTGAAAACTCAGTAATGGTGGGGCTCATATTATCATTCCCTGTGGGTAGGGAAGACACTGTCCTAGGTGCTTGCAGTAATGAACAGTGACAGAAATATACGTGCCATTTATCACTCATGTTCAAAAATTTTTAAAACCTTGCTAAGTATTATGGGCTGTGCAACTTCATATACCCTGTGAGTTGGGTACTAATTTTATCACCATTTTATAGCTGAGGAAACTGTGGCTTAGATACTGGGTAATTTGTCCAAGGTGAGAGTTCATATGTATTCACAATCCAGATATTTCTGCCTCCACAGCGTGTTGTGGAAACTGCGATACTGCCTTTGTACTCTTTCTTAACACATAAATGATGAAATCAGAACCATAATATGCTTTTTTTCATCTCTTAGAAAAAGCAAATAAATATTGATTAACTACACTCAAGCAATTGTAAATTAGGCAGTTTTGAAGTGCTCCAAATCTTGCCTATTTGTGTTCTTGTGGTGGTAGGCTGTCATTAATAATATGCCTGGGTAAATTTCCTCAGCATTTGGTAGTTTGCAACATCCAACATACAGGTGGGAGGATGTGTATAGCAAAGAAGTAACATAAAATCTCTTTCTTGTCTTTTCAATTGAACTTATTGTGACATGTGGGAAATTCATTCTGAAAGATGGTGGATTTCTTAAATGGTGGCTAATTCTGATGCATCTGCAAACACTTGACTCATTGGGTACCCGAGCTCCTTCTGTAATCGTGTGTGCAGAAGGGGATGTTATCACTGAATTAGGGGAATTAGAGGCATCTAAGCCTCACTGTTTCAGACACTAAGGCCCTCTTGCAGCATGAGAAAGTTTCTTTGCACTCCGTTTCCATTTAATAGCCCCCATGTCTTCATCAAATACATCTCCCTGGTTTAAATTTCTCCCTTATAACATTTAATTTTCTCCTGTGCCTTCTGGGAAAAAAATATGTATTCTTAATGAAATCTCCCCACCATTATTATGCATCATTTATTATAACAACAGACCTTGACTGTTCCATACTCTGCTGAAGGCACATGAGGCCATTGTCAATACCAAGGGCTGTGCATGAAGCAAACAAAACTTCACATGGTGTGCCTTCAGTGTGAAAGAAAATTGCTTCATCTGAGAAGTAACTGACATAATCAGGAAGACTACTGCTTAGTTCTGTATGATAATGCCTTTAAGAACATAACCAAGATGGAAAAGCAGTTATTAAACCAACTTATTGCACATTTCATTGTTATAAACCTTCTAAGGAGTTATAGCTCAAATGGCAGTTTGGCCAAATGGGAATGTAGAATCAGTTAAATGTATTCAGAGATAATTTCATAGCTGGAAGATTATGTTCATGAGGTTAACATAGACATTTGGATTTGATCAAAACTTACATTCCTGAGAACAACCTGGGAATGCCTTAGTGTTGAGATTTCCAAATGCCAGTTAATGTCTTCCTCTGTGTCCAGTTCACTGGTTTGTGACATTTTCATTTGATGGCTGCTCTAAGAAGCTCCTTCCTGAACCTTCCTGTGGCAACTGCCTAGTAATATGATTTGAGGAGTGTTGAAATCCTCCCCCAAATCCCCACCCAAGAATATACACCCCACATAATTTCCCTCTGGTCTATGAATTCCCATCATTAGCCGCTGCTCAGGTGGTAGAGATCCCTGTCCTTGGAAGAGGTAACCCATTAAGCACTATTACATCTGTCTCTGTCAAATTGATACATTCAAGATTTTCCCTGAACTTGCCATGAATTTTCCCCTCGTGCATCTAGGTAGAGGTCATTTGGAATGTTCTTATATGTCTTTGCCCTTTGTCCAATTACCACTCAAAAATAAAAGGTCTGGCTCAAATGTTATAATAAAAAAATTTAAAAAATCATCCCTGCCACAAAAGCATTTCCTATCCATATTAACATCTGTGGAGCAAATCTATTCTTCACTAACTTAATATTAAGGAAGACCAGGATGCTAGAAAAATGTTGGAAATAGAGGAATAAAAACAGATGTCTGCCCAGGGGTCCTTACATTTTCCAAAGTGATAAATATACTCAGGGGTATATGTAGTGATTGTACCTGAGGCACTATTTTAAAATTTCAATTGTTATTTATCTTACATTTACTGTCTAATTATGGTAAATGATCCCAACTTTCTGATCATAGGAGTGACATGAAGCTTTTTTTAATTCTAATGTATTTAAATAAAAGAGAAAGTAAGTGGAGTCAATGGAAAATTCATTAAAAAGTAACACAGGTAATTAATTCATAGGTATGGCCCCATACCAAGAAAACAATTCATACATGTGAGAAAAGTCATTAAGGAAATAGGTGAAAAACAAAAAATTAGAAAGCTGTTTGGGGAGAAAATTCTAGAAATACACAAAATTCTAGAAATACACAAATACAACTAGCAAAAGGCTGTGATATAGTTATGAAAGTACAGGTATAGCCTCCTGTCAGGCACCAACTGTCTGTGACGGAGGATAAGAAATAAACTAACTTCTGCACCTTATCTTTATAAGGCTTGTTATGAAATTGTAAAGAATCTGGAATATGTGGTAGGAATCATAACTGTTGTCATTAATGAAATATTCCTGAAATCAGTGTCATGACAATTAGGGCTTGAATTCCACTAATACTCAAACTTTAAAATGAGCCAGGAAGAGAGAGGGCAAGAGAAAGGGCTTAGGCAGAGAGACAGCTGTCAGATCCTGTGCATCAGCTGTGTTGGCTTAGAAATTCAGAATCTCAGCCCTCACCACCCTAGAACTCCTGAGTCAGAATCAGAAGCTGCATTTTAACAGGATCCCAAGATGATGTGTTTATATGTTAGAATGGGAGAGTGGTGTTGTTAAATACTTCCACTTCCTCTGTTCCTCTTATTCCTCCTCCTCCTCCTCTTCCTCCTCCTCCTCCTCCTCCTCTTCCTCCTCCTCCTCCTCTTTCTCTTCCTCCTCTTCCTCCTCCTCCTTTTTTCCAGACAAGAGGACCTTGTCATGCGAATACAGTCACAAACTTCTTGTCTTGAAGCAGCTGAAAATAACCACAAAAAGATCACGGTGAACCTGTGCCACACACTGTTCTTTTCTTTTTTGAATGATTTATTTATTCTAATTAGTTATACAGGATGGCAGAATGCAATTCATTTCATATTACACATATAGAGCACCATTTTTCAAGTCACTGATTTTACACAAGTATTTTCACACCATTCATGTCTTCATACATGTACTTAGGGTAACAATCTCTAACTCATTCCACCATCATTCCTACCCCCTTTCCCCCTCCTTACCCCTCCCTCTCCTTTGTCCTATCTAAAGTCCCTCCATTCCTACTATTCTCCTCTGCCACATACTGTTCTAAGCACTTGACATGTATGAATTTATTTAATCCCTACAACACTATGAGATGGGTACTACTGTCATTCCCATTTTACAATTGAGGGAACAGGCACAGAGAGGTTAAGTTGCTCACCAGGGTTTGTACAGGTAATAAGTACAGGTCCCTGAACTAGAACCTAGGCATTTGGGATCTAGACCACTTGCTTTCCACCACCATGGACTCCAGCTTCCCCCTTCTACCTCTCCAAATCATGAATGAGCAAAAAACCATGATCCAATCAGAGAGGGACTTGGCTCTTCCCTCCAAACCCCCAGATTTCCTTGAGATCTACAAGTGAGTCTAGGGGTACAGGTTCATAGGCTGTCTCCCATATTGAGTCTGCCAGAGCCTCTCTCAGGTGCTACACAGATACTACACTCTCTAGGGACTTTTCTAGATACACAAAGTTATAAGATTCATCTTCTTCCCTCTCTTTTCCTGTTGAACTCTGTGACTCTCTCATATGTCTTACCACATCCTTCCTTTTATTAATATTGGGCATATGCCCCATGTTAGGCTAGATAAATACTCTTTGGATAAAAATATTGACCATAGATTATGAGCTCTTCTCAATCTGTTTTCAAATTGAACTTCCTGAAGCACATTTGTCCTGCTCTCTCTCTGTGGAATGTCTGGCATTTAAGCAGTTCTATAGTAGTATGTCACAGATTTTTGGAAGCAGTCCCTTTTGCCCTAGAGCAGACCACTTAGAAATCTGATTCATCCATTGATTTTTCAACAAAATCAATAAATCTTGTATCAATAGCAATGAATCCCTTCCTGGCCATCCTACTCTATGCATCTGTTATCTCTTTACACCCATATTTATTTTACGTAAAGGTATTTTAAAGCACAGATTTTATTTATTTATTTATTTTTGTTGTTTTTAAATGTTATTTATTTTTAGAGCAGTTTGAGTTTCACAGAAAAACTAAAAGACAGGTACAGAGAGTTCCCATATATTACCTGCCCCCACTACCCTGAGAAAACATCCCCTACTAAATCATACATTTTATATGAAGTTTGACGCCAGACTCAGTAGATCACAACTGTAATCTCAGGGACTCCAGAGGTGAGTCAGGAAGATGGAAAGTTCAAGGCCAGCTCGGTAAAGTCATGAGACCCTGTCTCAAATAGAAAGGGCTAGACATAGCTCAGTGGTAGAACACCCCTGGGTTCAATCCTCAATATCAAAAAATAAAAATAGTTTGAGCCCTAACCATTATCCAAAGGAGCTCATTTCCTAAAAATATGTGTCCTTTATGTGACACTTTACTTCCAGAGATGCTAAGAAAATATACTAGTTAAAATCCATTTAAAATGTTAGTAGAAACAAGTTCATGGTATACTTTTAACTAAACAAAAAATGTGTAAAGAATAGGGTACCCAGAAATAGACCCACACAAATATGATTGATTTTTACAAAGGTAAAAAACAAATCAATGGAAGAATAATCTTTTCAACACAGAGCGCTAGAGCAATTGTACAGCCATGGGCAAAGAATAAAATAAAATAGATAAAAATAGATATTGACATAAATCTCACACTTTACACAAAAATTGTTTCATAATGGATCAAATTTATATGTGAGATGTGAAACTAGAAAATATGTAGAAAGAAAACACAAAATCTTTTCGCTACATAGAGTGTCCTTGAATATGAAATAGTAAGGATGATCCATAAGGAAAAAATTGATAATTTGGGTTTTGTCAAAATTAAAAAACCTTTGCTCCTCAATATATCCAGTTACGAGGCTAAAAGGACAACATACAGGCCAAGAGCATTTGCAAATTACACATCTCACAAAGGACTGGAATGTAAAATACATAAAGAATTCTCAAAGCTCTGAAAGAAACAAAGAATTTTAAAAAATCAAATTAGAAAATGAGCAAAAGATCTGAAAAAAAAAAACACTTTATCAAAGAGAGAATGGAGATAACAAATAAATACATGAAAAGGTGTTTAACATCATTAGCCATTAAGGAAATGCAAACTAAAACCACAATATATTCCTACACACTTATTAGTACAGCTAAAATTAAAACTGATGATAGTACAAATGTTGGTGAGGAGTTGGGGGAGCTCATTCTTACATTGTAGGTAAGAATATAAAAAGTTGCTCTGGAAGAAAATCTGGCTGTTTCTAAATAAAATCTTAAATATGTAATTACTACACAGCACAGCAATCACATCCCTAGGCATTTATCACGGAGAAATGAAAACTTATGTCCACCCAAAAACCTTCACATGCTTTTTCAGAGCAGCTTTGTTTGTAATAGTTAAAAACTGGAAACGACCCCAGTTTCCTTCAACAGACAAGATAGTTAAGGAAACTGTTGTCTATCCGTACCATGGACTACAACTCAAACATCTAAAGAATGGACCATGGTGCATACCACAATGTAGATGGATCTCAAGGGAATTATGATGAGTGAAAAAAAGTCAATCTTAAAAGGTTACACATGCCTGATTCCACTTACGTAAGATTTGCAAAATGACACAATTATAGAACGAAGTATACAGAAATGGAAAGCTGATTAATGGTTGCCAAGGGTTAAAGATGGAATTGTGAGAAGTGGAGTGGGGGTGACTATAAGGGGGGAACACCAGGGGTCTTTGTGGGGATGGACTAGTTTTGTATCTGAATTGTGGTGATGATTATGCAAATCTGTACATGATATAAAACTGCCTGGAACTACACGCAGAAACAAACACACAGGTAAAATCCTCTGAATTCTGAACAAATCCTGTAATGTGTTTTACAGTAGTGTACAAATGTCAGTTTCCTGATTTTCATACTGCACATACTACATTTATATGAAATGTAACCACTGGGGGAAGCTGGGAGAAGGGTAAACTGAACTTCACCATCTTTGTAATTTCCAATAGTTCATAATTATTTAAAATTTTTAGAAGTCCATAACAAGTATTCTACAACCGTGTACATACAATTTTAAATAGATCTCTCTAATTTGAAATATCAAGTCCTAATTATAATGCTGGTCAATTATAATGCTGGAGGAAATGTTGAATTCATTTGAGGTGGTATAATTGTGTCTCGGGGCAAAGTATCTTACAACTTAGATTTAGCCAAGATCTAGACTTAAATTTATTAAGATTCAAGATTCAATTTATAGATAGTTTTAATCTAATAAATTTAACTCACAGTGTTAGTGTTTTTCTATAAAATTAGAAATCATATTGTATTTAACATTTATAATATTAAGCTAATTTGTGATATTATAATTTTGTTGACCACTCAAGTGCATCCAACAGATTACTTTCTATTTCTCATTTAAAATATAATTGATTAAACAGTTTAAAGTTATAAACTTAAAAGTAAAAGAGAATTTTGTTAAGATCATAAATATTACTGGATGCTTAAGAGAACTTAAATTCATCTTATTAAAATTTTAATGTAATAGATTCAAAAAGTTATTTAAGTATTAGAGAAGATTTACTAAACATTTGAAGTATTTGAACTATTAATTTTGCATTTACCAAATGTTATATGTTATGCAGCATTAAGTTTGAGGAAATTTAGTTTAAGTTGTTAAATGCTTTTAAAAGTGATTAAGGTATATAAATAGAATAAGATTTGAAGTCAAACTTAGAAGCTAAGGAAAAACTGGATTTATGAATGTGTGACTTCAATCAATGAATTTATTAATATTTTTAAATTAGCCTCAGAATATTCCCTTTTGTGTATCCTGAAAAATACCCAAATCTCATATTTATTCTAGACGATATATGCATATATTAGGTATATAGGCTTTCCCCCAAAAAATTATGAAACAGTGGATTAACATGAAAAAAATAATGGTAGTAAAAATAGGAAAATAAGAATATAATTGAAATATTTATGAAACTATGGATTAACAAGAAAAATAATGGTGATAAAAATCAGAAACAAAATAACAATGTATTAATATAACTTACATATACAGAAAATTAGGTAAAAATCTTATTTATTTAAACTATTCTGTATTTTATGTTAATTTACAACCTCATCCACTGAATTTTCTGTCTCTCTACTTTTGTTCAGTAATGTGTTTAAGCCTGGGAAACGGTTTCCAGAATGATAATTGTTTCACTTCCCTGAGTTTTGGTGTCAGAACCAAGTGAATTTGAATCCTAGCCATGATTCAAACCAGGCATTTTGACTTGAGTGAAAGTCATTCAACCACCCAGCACTTGTTTCCTTACCTGTAAAATGTAACTAATAATAATACTTGTCCATATGACAATATTTGTTACACAGTAGGCATTTTATTAAAGAAGGCTTCCCTTTCCTCAACCTTATCCATAGTGTAAACCTTGTACCTGATCATGCTTCTCCCTTAGCCTGTGGCCTGAGTCAGCCCACTTGTTGACTCTGGTAAACTAGGTCATGCATTTTATGTGTGAATTTCACCTTAGCTTTACTGTTGTCCAGTCTTTGTTCTCTCTTGCCTTGCCTTTCTCTGGCATGTGGCATAGCTCACATTGCCTGTGTTCAAGAGTTACCTTAGACCTTTTGCAGAAAGTGTTGGGGTAAAAGATACGGAGTACGTATTGGCTGGTTCGCTTCCCCTTCACCATAACTAGACACCCAAAGAGAGCCTGCCTCTCCCTCCCTCTCTCTGCAATAGATAGATCTTTCTGGGTTTAAAAGAACCCACCCTGCCTCAAGAGGCCTGCAGAGTTCCATTTAGAGTATGTCTAATAAAGAAGTGGCAGAAGGAATCAAAGAAGTGGCAGAAGGAATCACCTAATACATTCAGCACTCGATTTCTCAAGTGACTATTAGCTGCTCTGTGTAAAGCCCACAGCTCATTTTTAATCTTCAACCAGCTTTCACCTGTCATCCAGCTGGTTTCTGCTTAGGGAATTAAAGTGATATTTATAAGTAACTAGGCAAAATACAATTAGGAAGGAAATCTGTATGTTAGAAGAGGTATATATGATATATTCCAAAAATAAGTAGGTGATCCAAATCTAATCTAATATTTTTGCTCTCCCTTACCAGTTATCTATCATTCATTAAAGTCACTGGTCAGATGTTTCTTTTTTTTTTCCACTGAAAAGCACTGCCATTGAAAGAGAAATAAAACTAATATTCCCTAAACGTTAATAGTCAAAAAGCCATATGCAAATAAGTATGAAAATATTTTCCGTGGCTTTTGAATGGGATCAAGATATGCATGTCCTGTGTATATGCTTAAAGTCCTTCTACCTGGTCAAAATGCTTTCAAAAGAGAAAGAATAGCTGATGCTTCTTGTTCAGACTGGAAAGTATTGTGATTACACTGAAAAGCATGGCCCCTCTTGAAGTTTAGATTTTTACTTCCTTTCTTTGGGTATAAAGCAAAAAGGAGGTTTCTCTTAGAGTCCTAATAGAAGCTTTTGAATGATCTGCAGAGGTAGCATTGAGGTGAATGGAGTCCATCAAGATTTGCCAGAAGTATGAAATAATTATCGAAAGGATTCCATTAGAGACGAAAGCTGCCTGGGCTAATAGAGACAGGAAAGGCTGACCTTTTTCAGGCTCTTAACTTATTCTAATGGATGGCCTTAAGTTGAAATCAAGACTCAACTGGATCACTGATTCTTAAAGGGAAAATACTAAGCATAGAGGCATATAAGCAAAAGCTGGAAAAAAATGGTCAGATAGATTTATTTTTACTTAGAGCCTCAAAGAAAAATGTATTTTCTTACTTTTTTTTTGAGTTCACAGGAATGGAAGCTAAATGATTGGATATAGTCTCATGAAGTTAAAATTAGTTTTAATAAAGAAACTAAGGCTGCTTCTCACATGTACAGCATGGTCATAAATTCAACAAGAAGAAAAGAAATCCACAGGTTTTTAAAAGATAAGTGCCATTATACCTACCTATTAGGTAAAGCAGAACATTCCTTGGCTAACATTTGACTCATGTTTTATATCCTTCACTTTGCTCTGGGGGGATTGTGGAAATGCTACTCCAATACCGAGTTTTGGAGGCATACTTTGCAGTATACGCTTCCATGGCAAAACATACATACATACCCAGGTCTGTACATGCACATGCCCACATACCTAGCCAGGGAAAAGTGGATCAAATCTCTGAAGTTGTCTGTAACTTCCTGAGTTTACTGTAAGCAGTAACTGATGCCTTTGCTTCTGTTTGTTGTAAAGCACTTCATTGCATCTGGGTAAAAGTGCTCTGAATGTCAAATTGGTAATTAAGTAGTTCATTATGGAGGGAAAATAACTAATAATAAAAGTACTGCCACTGTCTGAGTGCAGGGTCAGCTGAAGTCAAGGGCGACAAGGACTGAAGTGAAACTGTGGATGAAGTATTTTGGATGTTATTTTAGTTCATGACAAGAAGTGATCAAGAAATGCTTGGTAGGACTGGAGATAAAGCTCAGTTGGTAGAGTGTTTGCCTTACATGCACAAAGCCCTGGGTTCAATCCCCAGCACTGCAAAAAAAAAAGGGGGGGGGGTGCCTGGTGATATCAAAGTGCAAGCAACTTTAAAATGTCAAGCATAGCACTAGAATAAATTTTAAAATCATTATCACTTAAACATGCATATTAGACTTTCAATACAATGGTTAAGGACAAAAATCATTAATAAATTAATGAATCTCTGGAGTTTCCTAAGAATCACACATAGTTGGTATAATATTATGCAAAGGATAAAAAATAATCTGATAACAAATAGTGACTCAGCAGATTCTAAGAAATACATTTCTATGAAATTTTTCTAATTTGGTGATATTGGCCATGTTATATTATTATATTGTGTGCAAGTATGAATATGTAACAAGTTCAATCATTATGTACAACTAAATGCACCAATAAAAAATGTGGAAAGAGAAAAATGAAGAACACTTTTCTAATTTATTTTTTAAGTGCAAACTATTTTTAGTTATTATCAAATAATATTATTATAGTCAATAAGTAGATATTTGTTAAACAAATATATAGATGCATACAAACACCCAAATATATATGTACTTATAATAATTTATTTTTATGTATATATATTTGGGTAAAGCCATGTATGATTGGACTTTATTAATAAATATAAAAGGATCTAAATGTTACTCTGAGTTCTTCAATTTCAACACAACTCCATGTGTTTTTATTATGTTCATATAGCTATACTTTCAAAATAAACTGTCATATACGTTTTTTGTTTGTTTGTTTTTGCAGTACTGGTGATTGAACCCAGGGCTTCCGCATGCTAGGCAAGTGCTCTACCACTGAGCTGCATCCCCTTCATATATATTTTTTAAGATTCTTCCTCAGTAATTCTATGAAATAGATGAGACAAATATTATCATTAGCTCCATTTTACAGATAAGAATACCAAAGTTTAGAAGTTTCAGGTAATTTACTAGTCATACAACAATGAAATAGTAGAATCTGGAATTGAATCTATCTTATTATTACTCCTAACAGTGTGGGATACAGATCTGGGTTCAGGTATGGAGAGGTTGTGATAGAGAGATGTGCTTAGTGACACAGAGAGGAAGAGATGAAGGATATGAGGGAGAAATGAAAGAAAAATAATGATCAATAGGTCTAGCTTGCACAATATGGAAAAGGTATGGTGAATATTTAACCGTGTTGCTTGTAAGATGTTTTCCTGTTTAGGATTCACTTTTGTTTTTTTTAATATATATATATCAGTGTGTGTGTATATATATATATATATATATATATATATATATATATATATATATTAGTTGTAATATAGTTGTTTTTATATATGTTAGTTGTAAATGGACACAATACCTTTATTTATTTATATGTGGGGCTGAGGATGAACCCAGTGCTTCACACATGCAAGGCAAGCACTCTAACACTGAGCTATAACTCCAGCCCCTGGGATTCACTTTTATGCCTTCCAGACCACATGATACTCTTGTTTAGAAAAACGATACTACAACACAAACAATGAACTTTTTATACAACCCAGTATTGGCTAATGAAGACTAAGCTATTTACCGAGAACATCGTAATAAGCATGGCCTTCGAGAGCATGATGCTGGTTGAAACCAACTAAGATGGAGAACACCTGCATTTGATAGTAGTAGATTTAGATTAAAGCTGTTGAAATAATACATATATTGATATAGGCAAATGAAGGACTGTCTTTATGATTTTTTTTTGTCTAGAAACCTTTTACTTGTATCTAACTTTTGAATAAGAAATACCCACTATACTACACAATATCTAGAAATGTCTCCATGGATTTTTAAGTATATAAAGTATAATTATTTCTTGATTATATATAGTAGAATTTTGATAATAGTCACAGATTTAATGTATCTCAATGGGTTGGGATAATTTATAATTACTTCTGAGGAATGTCTTGAGAGGTAAATAAATTAATAGAGTGGAAAGCCCTTCTACAAATTTGAACCTTGCTGTGAGGGGGTTGTCCAGTCTAATACCCAGCAGAGCTCTGTCATCAAAGGTTATGAGTTGATGCATTGGAAAATATTTTAAGATATAGATGTTAAAATATTGAAATGCCTGCATTTTGCTGAGAATTTTGTTTGAAAGTGTTCACTATCCAAATATCTTTACAACTATAATGTGCCTGCAAGGCCACCTCTAATGAAGTCTGAGTGTTTAAATATCACACACTTCCATTTTTGACAGAATTGATAGTTGTAATGCTTTTTTTTTAGTTTTATAGATCTCTGATGAATAATTTGAAAGGGAAGATATTAAAGTATGAATTTCTGGGAATGCTGGGATATTTTTGATATGTTTATCAAAATATAAATTCTACTAATTATGCACTTATTTTACACTATGGGCCGAGAAAGAGGTTAATTCTTTTCTAATATGTTTCACAGGTTTCAATGTAGGTATCATATGCTGAGTGGACACCCCAGTTATTCAGAATTGAGTGGGCCCAAAGTGATGAACATAACCAGGGCAGCAGGACTACCAATAAGAAACAAAGGGATTTTTAGGTACCCCGAGAGAAAAAAAAAAAGATAATGTAATGGGTACAGATTCTGATTCAAATGTTCTGTTAACCAGTAAATAACATATGTAATTAATAAACTAAAATAAGCTTTCCCTGTGAGTTAACTTTGGGGTAGAGTGTTATATTCATTACACACACACACACACACACACACACACACACACACATACGTACATATATATCTATATATCTGTGTTTATACACACACAAATATATATCTATTCACATTCCACATAGTGAGAAAGGAGACAAAACATTTGGTTGTTAATGAAGTTAATAATTTCAGAGTATTTCTAGAGCCAAGAGTTAAAAATGTTTATTTCCACTAAAATAGATCAGTATATTTTTGTAGAAAATGTTCAATTAAGCAACTATTAGACAAAATCTACCTACCCAATCAACTCTTCCTGGGATGTGACTCAAGGGCAAACAGTGGAAGGGAAGAAAGTTCCTTCTAATCCAGAATAATAATAAATATATATTTCTTAAATTTTTTGAATTGATTTTGCATTGCTTTAAAATGTAAAAATGTATTTCTTTGTTTTTCATCATTTACATAAGGAGAAAGAATCTAATATTGTCAAAGACTTAGTGGTTTTGGAGATCTGAAAAAAGAGTTTGTACTCAAGTTAATAGATTTACTGATAATATCTTTAGCTGAAAAACTTTTAAATGTGATTTACATGGAACAAATCAATTTTAGGTTTTAACATGAATTTCAATCTGAAGCAATGTGCAGAATTCAACTAAATATAACAGGAAACATTTTATTTAATTGAAAATGGCATCTGCATTTGCACATAAGTTTCTTTTTATAGGAGAAAAAGGGTTTTAGTATTATTTTCTTCTTATTACCCTGGGTCTTTGTTTTAGCTAGCATTTCGTTCTTTCACTTTCATCAAATAAATTTATTTTAATTCTGTATGTTTGAGATTAATACTTGACTCCTTGTAAAATCCATCCAGTCTTTTAGGGGGCTTCTTAGTTGAAGTTATATAAACTCAACAGTCAGTTAACTAAATGTATTTTTCACTCTTCAGTCTTTGTTTTTAGCAAATGATGAAACAGCTGACATTCATTTATTTCCCCTTTCTGCCTTTTAAAGAAATCAGTCAAATAATACATGTTTAACTGAGATTGGGGGATAAGCCGAGGGGACCTTATTGATAACTATTGTGCACTAAAATCTCTTCTTTTTGTGTCTACCAAGATATAGGTTACATAAATGTCAATAAGAAAATAATTTGAAGTTTTATTTTTAAATGTTGATGTATGGAGATTGAGGCTGTCATTGTGCTGATAAGAAAATGAATGAAGGATTTCCCATGATAGATGAAAATCTTGAATTCCTGATTTTTTTCAATTATACACATTAGCATCCAGTTCATAGACTTTGGCCACGCTATTCTCAAAAAAAAAAAAAAAATGGGGGGGGATACTTTCCTACTTTTCCAATAAACTATTTATCAGAAAATTATGTACTGTGACTCAGGAAAAATCAAACCCCAATGTCCACTTGGGCTGGTGCAAAATGAAGCCAATAAATTAGAAAAAATAAAAGAGCCCCATAATTGCTTTCAAAGTGTTAAGTATCTAGTGTTTTACCATTGTTTGAAACATTTAAACATTTTGTCACAAATTTAAATTATGGATGGGCCACTGAGTCATTTTCTTTATAGTACAGTTTTTCATAAATTAGCCATGATCCCCATGAGCTAGGGACAGACAGCCATGTGGATGTGGGATTTAGAAGGAAGTTCTCATCTTCTGTTACAGAGACTATTGCTTCCGTCTTACTTTATTCATTTGACTTAAGACTTCAAAAACTGACTCTTTTTCTTTTGGATGATTTTCTTGCAGGTTTTGCACATGTAACAAGCAAATACTGACATCCAAGATTTAAATATCAGACCTGGGTATAAATTTCCATGAAAACAATAAAACAACTGTGTTTTTAAAACTCTCTTGAGAAAAGTTAAAATTTAAAAAGAAAAACCAAAAAAAGATGTTCTTTTAAAATAATAAAATTTTCAGGATGAAAAACAATTTCTGTAGAATTGCATGGTAAATTTGTTTACTGACAGATAGTACTAAGGAATATTACAAAATTACAAAATTTAACCTAAAAGATGATTCATTTCAGTGCTCTCATTTATAGGTTTTTAAAAAAAATCTTTAAAAAATTCCAGAATTATGTACCTTAACTAAAAATTCAAGTCACCAGGATTTATCTATTTAACTATTTAATGTGATTGGAAAACTTACTCTATGGTGGGGTATGGTAGAAGATACAAAGTGTAGAAAGATCCAGACCACACTTGCTGCTCATAAGAACTTAATAAGGTAATAAAGTAGGAAAGCATGCAGAAATAACTAACCATAAAGAGATATATATCATAAAGATAATATAAGTGAAAGGAATTCCAGGGCTTCAAGAAGCAAAGATTAGAAGTAAGGTGTCCCCCTCCATGGTCTATCTCTACCCCTTCTAAGGGATAAGCTCCATGAAGGCAGGGAGGTTACTTGTTCACCCTCATAATGGGCTTGGCACATGGTAAATGCTCAGTAAATGAACAATGAACATTATTTCTTATATAATATATGAAAGTATGATGCTGCCACTTAAAAACAGTAAATGTGTATGTTCCTCCCAACAAGTGTTTATTTTCCTCCTAATGATCATATCTGTTCTTTCATTGACTATCCCATCAATATGATGCACCAATTTAAAAAAATGTGGAGAAAAACCATTCTAGTGATGTGCTAGAGCACAATACTCTTATTTTACCATATTGAAGCAAAATGCAAAAACAAAAACAAACAAAAAACACTCTCATTTATCTTTCAGCTTAAGGTGTGCATTCGGCAAATCATGCCTTCAAGTATAGAGTTAGAAACATGGATGCAACCAATCTCATTGTTACTAATATGCTCCTAGAACACATAACACATGGATTATATAACTTGCAAGATGGCCTGTGTTTTATAATAACACTTGAAAAAGAGAGATTTTTTTTTTCACGTTCCACTGTGAAACGTTTGGCTTCTAGGATATAAGTTGCTATTTAAATCTTCAAATAAACATGCTCACAATTAAAGGACATGGGAAGATTTTTAATAAGAGGATATTGGTATATAACCATTCAAGAAACCCCAATGCTTTTAATTATGATGTTTTAAAGAGGAAAAACAGAAGGAAAAATGAAACACCATCCATAGGTCATGTTTCAGTGCAAAAGTACTGGGATGACTTCAAAAAAGTGTGAGTCTTCATATGTAAAATAAAATGAAAAACAGAAAGAATAATCATCTTAATTTCAGGCATAAGTTCTTGCTCTAGCTGGAATTATGCAGATAGTTTTATTTCTTCTTTATTATTATATAAACATAGCATGGTGGTATTTTAAATTTGTTTAGAAATGTGAATGAAAGCCATTCAACTAATGTCATATTCATATTGAAGAATACAAAGAGTATTTTTTGAAAAAAAAGGTTAAACAGGACAACACTAAAAGCCAATTTTTAAATAATTTTATATAGCATATTATTTGCTTAAAATGGAAAATACATAGAAAGTGCTTTTTTACATTTTTGCTTGGCTAATATTTAATAACAGGACTATGTTAAAGTGAGGAAGAGAGAAATTAGCGTTCACCTCTGAGCTCTAAAATGTGGAATACCATATCATGTATTCTACTCCAGTTAGAACTCTGAGCATATCTAAAATACAGATCATTTGATAGAAAATAAAAAAATTAAATTTTCTTACCTTTTTCCATAATGGGGAGAGACCACTAATATAAATTTAGAGAAGGGTTAATTTGGATAATTATAGACACCATTGATGTTCACATGCTGTGGCTTACCTGAATATTACATAAACATGTGGATTTAAGAATGAAAGTTTCATATCCAACTATCCATAGAAAGTTGAACAGAAAGCAGAGGACAAGCATATATTTAAAATTGAGGTTATACTCTATTTATGTACGATGTGTCAAAATGCATTCTACTGTCATGTACAAATAAAAATAAAATTGAGGGGTAATAAAGATGATACAGCATTTTATTTTGTGAAATTCTCATTTAAAAATCATTTAGAGATGCATATTATGAAATGTACCCCAGCTCTTTCAGGCACTTACACTGTTAAAGTAAAAAGATTAAACTTTAAAAATATATAATTGCACATGGCCATCAGAGGAGTAGTCCTGTGTCATCAATTATACAAGGAATTTGAGACACTTTGTACTTTAGAACATCCTAATGATAATTATAAGATTTTCTTGAAATAACTTCAGACTTAGTTAATTATAAATTATTGTTACAACATGCAAAGAAGTTATAGTCTGCTAGGGCTAGCAAAAAAAAAAAACTGCTATAAAAGGAGAAATAAAAAGAAAAAAAAAAGAAACCCTAACCAATGTCATGTCAAAGTAAGTATTCATGTTTGTGGAATTAAACATTGAAAATTCTGTTGATCTGATTTATTATGCTGATTTGTGAGTCAGCGCAGGGACTGTGTAATAAGTAAAAATTATGTGACAAAATTAAAAAAAAATTCTCACCTAATGCTATAGAAAGAACTATTGAATATTTCATAATTCTGAAAAGAACAGGCCACAAAGTAAATCTTCTGGTTACAAAACAAAAGTCTGGTGAATGTACCTCTGTATGGCTGACTTTGAAGTCCTTCCTTATAAATGGGCAACGCGTTTTACATTTTTTTGGTTATTTTCCCCAAGTGCCTTTCAGTTGTAACAGTCTGAGTTCAGTTTCCTAAGAAAGAAGCCCTTCTTTCTCATTCGTCACATCTAAGAGGTTACAGAGTATGTTTAAACAGATATATTTTCTTTTCGTCTAACCTTGTCTGGAAGATATAGGAAAACTAATTTGCCTTATTTACATATGGCACAATCTATCCAGTATTCAAGGGTTTGTCAGAAACAGGAACCTTGTGCATTTCCATGGTAACCGATGGCATGCTGACAGTATCTGGCTTGTTGCAGCTTCGTCTAGGCAGGCCGGCAATTAATCAGCCATCTACATGCACAAAATTCTTTGTGAGTGAATGGCAGCGCGCCTCTGTAGTGCTGTCTGTGCTTTTACAATTTTGTATTCCTGCCGGGCAAAGTACTTTTTTGTCTCTTCTATTCATTTTCCATAGCTCCCCAAAATGTGCTAGAAAAGAGTGTGAGGGGGTGGGGAGAGGGGAAACGCATCTACCTGTAATTTCAAAATGACATTATTTCTTCCCAGCATCAAATATGCCAGGATGTGTTTCTTCCTTTTATTCCATGCTTCATAGTGGGTTTGCCTTTTATTTTTTTCTGGGTTTTCCTGGGTTTGAGCTCCATGGTCCCTTAATCTGTATCTCAGGGTCCGTTATTGTTAGTGCAAGTAGGGCATACCTACTGAAGCAGGTCTGTGCATCAATTATGGCCATGCCTGGGTCATGCAGTAGGAGTCCTTTTACATCCCTTATCTGGCTCTGTCTTCTCAGCTAAGCGGAATGGATATTATTCCCATTTTGCAGACTGAGATAGAAGTTAAATGATCAGTTGGCTTTGCAGGACAAGTTTGGGTCGAAGGCTCCAGGGCTCTTGTCATGTGCTAACAAAGACGTTTGCAGATCCTCTTTGAATAAAATGATGTTTTAAGGTGTAGGGATCACTATTATTTTACTTCAATATTCTAGAGTTTTCTTTCTCAAAAAAAAAATCTTTAAAGAAGAAATATTTTTTATTCAGTTGGAATCTTACATGTTGTAGAATCTGGGTAAGAGCATGAAGAAGTCAGGCCTTAGGTGGTTACTAGAAAATTGTCAGGATTTTGCACACCACTCTTACCTCTTCATGTCTGGAGAAGCCACTTAGCTTCTTTGTGAAATGAAGGGAATGGAAGTGATTGCCTTGAAGGGTCCACACAGCACAGCCAGTCTGTGATTCTCTATGTTTTCTAAAGCATTACTGTGGGTAGTGAAAAAGTAATTTGGGCAGGTAAAAATTAATATCCATAATTTGTTCATTCTTTTGTCCTTGAAAGATGACAGAATGATTTGCATTGCATTGAATTGAATAAATTTCTTTTTCAAAAAGGAAAAAGAACTATTTGACATCTGGGTGGTTGACAAATCTCAGAAGGTCAAAGCTCAATGAATTTAGATTTGGACATTAGCATTTCCACAGATTCCACAACAGCAAAGATTTGGTTGTCTTCAAACTTAAGTTCAAAGCAAAAGAAAACTATATATATTGGGGCCTAATATGTTAACTTTATGAAAAGTTTCATGCATTGGAAGAAAAGTTTTTATCGGGTAAGTTTTGATGTAAAAAAGAAAATCTAACAATAAAGGTGTTTGTTCATAAAGTGGAAGGAATAAAGGGGAAAATGCTTTTAATTTTTGATTTTTTCCTATTATAAATCTCACCATTTTATTTGTTTCAGAATGGAAATATACTTATAAAATCTATATTATATATAACTTCCTATTACTTTATTAAATTTATTCAAGAAAGAATTAATTATTGTGCAATTTTCCTTTAAAATTAAAAAAATCTTTTATAAAAACGAGACTTCAGTTTGAAAATAAATCTTATATCAATAATAAAAATAGGGACTCTCTTTCAGACACATATTGTCATTCTTCCGTTCTGTTTCACTTGTTTTAGGAATGAGAGTCTCTAGTGTAGCTGTTCTTTCCAGTGTCATCTTCCTGTTAAAAACAATAATTGGGGTGTGACTTATTACCAACTATTGTCTAGTTTTGTAAGTGCAGCAAACCAAGCACATCATTTTGTCTTCTCAGTTTCTTAAAGTGAAACTTTCTTATATGGGTGCTAACTCTAGTATACAAAATAATGTCTCATCTAACACTTTAACCAATTTTAAAACATTCTCCTAAATGCTGTGATTCCTACAATTAAGCCTTTGTCCTTCCAGGTTTTTAAAAAATATTTTACATTTATACAGGAATGAATCGATTGTTTTTTAGTACAGTGTACCTCATACATAGTATGTGGTCTCTATAATTTTTTTTTTTTTTTTGGTCTTAGAAAATTCTAGCTGAAACCTTCTCTACATTAAGCATATTCTTTTTTTTCTCACACTTCTTCATCTTGTTTTGGGCTTTTTTCATCTAAGGAAGGAGCCCATCACACCACTCACCTAGTCCTTTAGCAAGCATTTACTCACTTCCATTATTTGTGTTTGGGAATCCACCACTATTATACCATCTAATTTATGGAAAATATTCTCTATGATACCAATTATCTTGATATTCAGAGGTTTTATTAGTATGAAATAAAATTTATATGCTGGAAATGGTACAAATATGAGGTATTTAAAGTAGTCAAGGGCTAAGGGTACAGCTCAGTAGTAAAGCACTTGTCTAATATGTGTGAGGTCCTGGGTTCAAACTCTAGTCCTGGGAGAAAAATACAAACAAACAAACAAACAACAACAACAAAAATGGAGGAGGAGGAAGTAGAGGAAGAAGAAAGGAACAGTATTAACATAGTCAAATTCATAGAAAAGAAAGAATGGTGGATACCAGGGGCTGGGAAAAAGGGAGAATGAGGAGTAACTGTTTACCAGGTAGCAGTACCCTTTGTGGATGATGGAAATATTTGGAACTAGTAGGGGGAATGGTCATACAACATGGGAAATATACTGAAAAGCAGTATGCTGCATTCTTTAAATGGGTGAATTTATGGCATGTGATTTATATCTTAGTAAAGCTATCATTGTTAACATAAAACTCAATGTTAAAACTTAGAAAATTTTATGCGAAACTCCAGATTGTCTTCTCTTTTAAAATCCTATGACCTGACACACCACACAGTCAGTTCCTCATGGGGTTCCTCATTGTGTAATGAGTACATTTTCAACTTTGCAAAATGAAAAGTTCTGGAGGTGTGTTTTACAGAAATGTGAGTGTACTTAGCCTTACTGAACTGTACACTTAAAAATGACCAACAAGGTAAATTTTATGTTATGTGGCTTTTATCCCCAATTAAAAAAATATGTACAAGTAGTTTCCCCCCACCAAAAGGATGGATGTAGTTTATTGATAATATTCTTATATATATTTTCCTAATTATCACTGTCACTGTCCTTATTAATTGATAGTCCTTAATTTTTGGCCAAAGTTAAGCATAAGCAGAAAATACTTGATTTGTACAATTAATGATATATATTAGGTCAAACCATATACAATCATGATATTCAACTATTGACCTACAAAATGGCAATTTTATATGATTCAATCTAGCACTTAGGAAAATATCCTAATGTGGCTCAAATATGGCTTATTTGATTTGCTTTTGGATACAACAAAATTAAACACAAAGTATACTTTGTTTTAGCTTCTTGAAGAATCTACACTGCAGGGGCCAATGGGAATCATTCTGTTTCACATGATTTCTGGCTCCTCTACTTCCTAACTTATCTTCAACCTGTTTTCTTATCTGTAAACCAAAGATGATAAACAGGTTGTAGACTGTTTCATATGACATAAATGATTAAAAACACTAAACCAAGAGCTTGGCACACAGTAGGACCCAAACAAATGTACTTTATTGATATCAATATTTGAGACAGCAGAGTTAATGGATATCAGAACCTGAGTTAGATGTGAATCCTATAGGTTGTTGATCTGAGGGAAGGAAGAGGTAGAAAGAGAAGAATGTTCTTAGGAACTAAAAATATACCTTTATTCACTCCTAGAATATTTCTCCCACTTCTCTTCCTTTCCTTCCACATACTCCTAGATCCTGAGGTGATTTCTAATCCTATATAGAGCAAAATTCACCTGACCCCCCACTCAAATCTGTCATGCTCTTGAAGTCCAAGCAGCAGGGAATTAGAAAGAGCCCTGGGTGGGCTCTAGCAACTGGGATTTAGGCCCCAACAGTCACTAATCTGTAACCTTAGTCAGTCATCGTCCCTGTAAAGGGTTTAGAGAAGTTACAGGTTCCTAAACTCCTGGTTTTGACAAGTCTAAAGTGAAATGAGGAAAATAAAGAATGCTTTATATGTACAGCTGTAACATTTTCATCTGTAACTATTTCTGTAGCTACATCAAGTCGTAGCTCTCTGGTTGCTTAAGAAAGGTTGTCCTTTCCTATGATGATGTTCTTCCTTTTTTTCTTGTTTGTTTGTTTCCAAACGTCTTTTCATTTCCAAAACCACAAGTAAATAGATGACAGATTTTATATGACATCTTCACTTGGTCACACAGCAAAATGAAAAAACCTGGCAACTCTCCCTGTGTCTACATAAAACTTACACTGCCCTAGCAAATCCAAGAGTCTAGGCCTTCTGGATCAATTAATTCTAAGGACTTTGCTCAGTCTGACATTCTGTTTTTCTAGTTAGAATTTACCTGAGTAGTGGATCTTTAAGTGACCTGGGGATGAGAGAGGCAGTCCTCTCAGACTCAGTGAAATCTGAAATTTTTCAGGTTTTCTCCCCAAACTTTTTTTCTTCACTAGCACAGTAGAGTGGAAACTTATGAGAAAGATAAACTTTCTTTTTCTGTTGGGTTCTTTGCATATCCTCATAAGTAGGAGCAAAATGTGTTAGGTTAGAGAGGAGAGCGCGTTGACTAAGAACTGTAAAAACGAAAATGCATTGTCACCATATTTCTGTTTTTCTCCACTCAGGGCATAACAGCAGGGGATTTTCTTTCAAGGCACTTACAGTAACTGGAATTATACCTTTACAAGGCATATGGTCTTGGGGTTAATGTCTGTCTTCCTTGTTTGATTTTAAGCTCCATAAAGGCAAGGATGGGATTGGTTCACTCACCACTGTGTAGCTGCCACATAGTCCGTGCTCTGCAACCATGAGTAGAGTGACATGTGTCAGAAGAGAGGGGAGACTCTCAAGTTCTATAGTGAGATCAGGGAAAACTTTTCTGGAAAAAAAATAGCAGGAAGTGTAAGCTTCAATGGTGGTTAGCATCTTGACATACAGATATGAAAGATTATGTTACTATAATTATTGAATTGAGAACATTTTTTGGTATTTTAATCCTTTGAAAATTAGTATTCTCTGTATATAAGGCAGCTTCCAAATAATATTGTTTAAAAACCAGAATGAATCAGACCTGCTATGTGAAGCCAGTCTAGGGATAGGGGAGTTCTGCCCATGAGAAAGGTAGCACATGGGAAAGACGGGAAAGTCTTCACTGCTGAAGTAAATAAAGGGTTACATATTATTCCAGGAGTGTTAGCTGCAGATACCAGCAGGGACAACCTCATTGTGATGAAGAAGCAGAGAGGGAGAAGAGCTTAAATGAGAGATAAGGAGCTCTGTTTTCATGTACCTGCAAAGTAATTGATGAGGTAGTGAACTTGGAGACAAATTGTAGACAGGAGGCAGCGTGCCATGCGTAGTGAGCCTCAATATTAAACAGAGTTGGGCTTCACCCTCAGCTCTACCACCAACTAGCTGGTGACTTAAGGAAAATTAGTTACACATACTAAGTCTCTGTTTTTCTGTAGTCAAATGAAGATAATAATATTCTATTGGATTTTTGTACTAGAAACATTTAAATAATATTTGTAAAAGGGACTGGCACAGAATCTACAGCACAGCAAAGCATTCAAGAAATACCAGTTTCCCTGAACCCCTTCCTTTGTCTATATTATCTACCTTAAATATTAAATTTTACTCCTTCAGAAGGAGATATCTCATCCTCGGACTCTTCATATTTCCCCAAATCTGGAAGCATATGTCTGGATGATTACCAAGGAGTTTAATAGTAACACCAAAGTAGTCGTGCAGAGTCAAGCCTTGATAATTCATGCTTGAAATCTTTGCTTCTGTTAAGTGCTTTACAGAATTCATCCACTTATTCTGTCTTCTCTGTCCTTTCCCCAAATTAAGTGAGAATTAAAGGGCAGGTTTACAGCTCAGATACAGATGACCTTCTATCAAATTTTCTATTCAAGTAGATAAATTCAGCCAGGCCCTGCCAGGCGAGAGCAGGCTTTCCTATGAAAGGAGACAGCTGGAAAGACTATGGAGATTAACTGGAGCAGAGGCCAAACCATTCATCAATGGGTGCTGAGAACCAGCATCTTATGCTATTCCAACTAACGACTTTGCAATCAGAAGAACTCTGCTTGAGCCCCTGGTCTGCTGCTAACTAGCTTGCTGATCCTGAAGAGGACCTAGTATCTCAATAAGCCTCTGAAAGAAAAACTTAGCTTCTTGAATCGTGCTGACCCAAGTTTAGTGCTTGGCGAGTGTTTGTTGAATGAATAAATGACTCCGAAAGTGGCCTTAATAATTAGTTTCCAGGTATTTGTGTTGCAGTCCCTTATAACTGTGGATATAAGTCCACAGTCTATACCAAGTCAAATGTAGTTAAGTTATTCCCCAGCAATTAGCCGGTAATATATGTGTTCCTATTGTACAATTAAAGCAATTGGCCTAGAAGACTGACACATCAGTTGTCATCTTTAATGTTACCTCATCATCCCCCCATGGCTTCATATATCACCTGTCAGGTAATCTTCCAGAGAAGCTTGACTTTAACAGTTTGTTCTGTGGTGTGGATGATGAATGGGATGGGTTAGATCATTTAATTCACTATATGGCACCCAAATGTTATAGCTGAATGAAAAGAATGTCTGACAAATTGTTTGTTGTCATTAAGGTTTATTTCTCAAGTGCTTTAGATGCCCCCCCCACCTTATTCATTGTCCAATACACAAAGCTAACTATTATAAAGAAGACAATACGTAATGGATGCCAGACAAATGATAGTTGAAGCTGTCTGGTACATCCCCCGATAAATGAGAGCCGAATTATAATGTCATTAGATGGTGTGCCTCGAGTTATTATAAAGTTGTGCTTCTCACAATGTCCTTCCTCTCTCCTCGGTGTGGTTCCTCCTGGCATCTGTTTTCACTGGGCAGCTACAATTGTTTTCATAACACCCTGAGCTCAAGTTCTCAACCTTCTGTTATGCTAGTTTTAAAATCACCAACCAATGCCAAAAAATGTATGCTTTGGGCATTGCACTCATATGAATATAAGTTTATATAAGCTAATATAAGCTATAGCTTACAATTATAAACTTTAAAAATTTATACAAACGCAAAATTTTTTTATTTATATATGACAGTGGAAGGCATTACAATTCTTATTACACATATAGAGCACAATATTTCCTATCTCTGGTTGTATACCAAGTATATTCACACCAATCCGTGTCTTTAAACATGGATCTGAATAATAATGTCCATCACATTCCACCATCATTTCTGACCCCATGCTCCCGCCCTTCCCCTTCCACCCCTCTGCCCTATCTAGAGTTTGTCTCTTCCTCCCATGCTCCCTCTCCCTACCCCACTATGAATCAGCCTTATATCAGAGAAAATATTTGACATTTGGTAGTACAAACATATCTTTATATAGTTCACAGGGAGACCGAGTGTATATATTCACAAGTCCCCACTTAACTCAATCTCCAGGGCCTCTTTTCTCCAGGCACAGATGTGCCCTTATGTCCATTTCATATCCAGTTCATGGAACATGAGAATACTTGGTTGAAGAAAGAGTAAATGGATGAATGAATGGTGGAAGTACATTCAAATGTACAGGTAAATGTACATTCTAAGTACATATTAATGTATTTTGCTAATGACTTGTTAGCTTTCCATTGTTATAATACACACCTGAGACAAATCAGCTTAAAGAAGGAAAGTCAATTTTGACTCACAGATCAAAGGTTTCAGTCTCTGGTCACTTAACCCTGGTGCTGGAGACTGTGGAAGCACACATCATGGCAGAAGAACATGGTGGAGAAGGCCAGTTCACCTTGTGGTGACTAGGAAGTAAAAGAAAGAGGAAGGGCCAGGGTTCCAATGTCTCCTTCAAGGGCACTCCCCCAGTGACCTAACTTCCTTATGCAGGCCCTACTGCTTAGAGGTTCCACCACCTCCCAATAGTGTCATAGGCTGGGGATCAGTCCTTCCATACATGGGACTAGGAGGACCAAGATCCAATCTAAAGCACTTGAATGCAGAGAAAATGAATCTTACTTCTATCACAGGGAAGCTAGGATTTCTTGACATGTTTGCAATAATAGAATTATCTTGATTATATTTTAAAATATTTTCATGAGTTCACTTACATTTCTCAGATGTAAACAGTTGGATTTGTGTGTATGAACTACAGAAAAGCAAGTTTTATTCTCTCTTTGGTATTAGGTGAAGCACCCAGCAGAACCACTCATTCAATGATGATGGGTACTTAATAAAGAATTAATGGCTGTTACACTGTCTCCTTAATTAGAGTTCAGAGAAGTACCACCCAAAGTCTCTTTTACTAAGTTATACATCTTTTTTAATATTTTATTTTTTAGTTGCAGTTGAACACAATATCTTTATTTTATTTATTTTTATGTGGTGCTGAGGATTGAACCCAGGGCCTTGTACATGCTAGGTGAGTGCTCTACCGCTAAGCCACAATCCCAACCCAGTAACACATCTTTTAAAAAAAGTTTTTTAGTTGTAGATTGGACACAATACTATTAATTAATTAATTAGTATTTTTAATGTGGCTTCTGAGAATCAAACCCAGAACTTCATACATGCTTGGCAAGCACTCTACCACTGAGCTACAACCACAGCCAAAGTAATACATCTTAATATGATCCTTCCATTTCCTTGGTGTAATTCAGATGTATTTGCGTTCAAATCCTAACTCTGCTAGTCAAACTACTTCAACTCTATGCCTCAGTTTCTTCATCTTTAAAATGGAAAGAAAACTAGTATCATCATAGAATTATTATGAGAACTATGTACCCATAAAAAATTAAGAGCAGTATCTGGCACTCAATAAATATTTTTGATAAAATTAGCTACTATTATAAAGTTATTATAAATTTTAGTCTTATTATTTTCATAAGTGATAAAACAGAAAGAATTAAATGTTCCTGATCCCTCTGGCACATTTGTCTTTAGGCCCAGCCTGGCCCTAAACCACTACTGTCCAAAAAGAAGAAGGGAACCACATATATAATTTAAAATATTCCATTAGTGGTACTTAAATGGGTATAGAGAAATAAATTAATTAATTTTAATAATATGCTTTTCTTTAATATTCTGTGTATCCAAAATGTTATCATTTTAACATGTAATTAATATAAAAATGTAGTGAGATTGTTACAGTTTTTTCTCATTAATGCATCAAAATAGAGTGTACATTTTATCCTTACAGCACATCTCAATTTAAGAGCTAAATTTTTATCAGAAAGGGCTAGTTTAGATTTAAAATTTATAGGTGAATGAATAAATTAACATATCTAAATTATTCCAAAGATAGGCAAACGTTTTCTATTCAATCTAATTTTTAAATTTCAATTTCAGTTAAGTTCTATTGAATTAAAAACTCAGCTCCTCTGTCACTAGCCATATTTCAGGTTCTCAACAGTCCCTATGGCTAGTGCCTCCCTAACTGGACAGTGTAATTCTCAGCACCTCAGGCTGAACATACCCCACCCAAAAGAAAGTGGAGCTGAATCTTAAATTCTAGGGTTGGTATACAGGAGGTTGCACAGGATGGAACTAAGAGAAGAGGCTGCATCTATATGACATCCCAAATCAGCTACAAGAGAGAATAATGGTGGCATTACCCGTACCAGTTATAGTGTCCTCTGTGCTACCTGTTCTGACTGGCAGATGGGCCTACCAACCTGTGCTTAGAATTCTTAGGCAGGAGTCACAAGCCACATCATTCTTTACTAATGACAAATAAATTCAAATCTTCAACCTTGATGGTGAATGTTGCTCAGAACCAAGTTTCTCTGAATTGAAGGGTTGATTTGTCATTTACTTTTACTGTATACATTTTATTTTAAAAAAAAAACCTTGTTTGACTTTATAGTATACAGCTTTAAGACATAGTTTTAATTAACAAGTATATTTATTCCTTCAATGATTACTTAATGAGTTTCACAGTAAATTGTAATAGTCAAACTTTGTCCTCATATAGCAGTTATCTTTTGGGGCTATGGATTAGCAAAAGGACTGTTGCCTCTGAGGGTGACACGTCTTGGCAAATAAGGGCAATTTGGGAGCTATGGGAGCATTAATGGGAAGTGTCTCAGCCTGAGACGAAGCACTGAGAGATGGCATCAGGAAAGACTTTGAGGAGGATGGAAATAGGGGGAATGATGAGCAAATATTCAGGGAAGAAATTTTAGGAAAGAGGAATCAAATGTGTGAAAGTCTAGACAAATAGCAAAGAGAGGAATGATCATGGGCAATGTGTGTGCTAAACTAACAGGATCTTGCTGAGTTAGAAAAATTAGGTCCAGAAGTAAACCAAAGCCAGATTATCCAGAGCCTTGTAAGCACTGTGGAGAGACAGGAAAGAGCTAGGGGAGGCGTGATCAAATTTGCATGTAAGATGGCGCACCACTTTGGAGGCTGAGGCAGGAGGATTGCAAGTTGAAAACCATCCTCAGCAACTTAGTGAGGTCCTAAACAACTGAATGAGACCCTGACTCAAAATTTTTAAAAAGGGTCAGAGGTATGGCTTCAATCCCCAATCCCCATCCCCCCCAAAAAATTGGATTTAAGAAATATGACTTTTCCTGTAACATAGAGGGGAGAGGCAGACAGGCCAAGAAGCAGAAGGCTTGGTAGGAGAACATGACTCAGTAATCAAGGGAAGAGATGAGCATGATCTAGACCTGAACTTTAGCAGTGAAGATAGAGAGAAGTAGATGGAGTGAAGGGAGATTTGGGAGGACAGTCAGGAACATATACTATCCAGAAAGTAAGAAGTGTTCCTCGTGTCCTGAAACTAGACTATTGGTGACCTTGCTGAGGGCGATTTCAGGGGTAGAGTCAGAAACCAGAATGCAGTGGGGTGATGAGAAAGTGAGAGATGAGAAAAGTGGTTCTCTTTGGCTTCTTACTTAAATTTCCCATGTTAATTTTGAACCACAATGCAGTGTAGGAGGGAAGAATATTGTTTATTTTTCTTTGCCTTTTCATTTATTTTTATTAGTGCATTATACCTCTACCATAACTGTGTGGCTTATTTTGACATATTCATAAATGCACATAACATGATTTGCTCCATCTCTGTCCCCAGTCCTGACTCCTTTCCTTTCCTCCTCCCTCCCCTAATCCCCTTCCTCTACTCTGTGGTCTTCCTTCTATTAATTTATTATTTTTTAAATTGGTTCATTATGGAGATACACACACACATACACACACACACACACATGGAATCCATTGTGGTATATATGTACATGCACATAGCATAGTTTGGTCAATTTAATTCCTCAGTGCCCCCCATTTCCCATGCCTATTCTCTCCCCCGTAATCTCCTTCCTTTACTTGACTGTTCCCCTTCTGTTTCCCTGGGATCCCTTTTTTTAAAAAAAAAAAACCCTTGGAGGATTCCAACATGGCGGCGGGCGCAGAGAGATCAAGTCTCTGACCTCTTCAGCTGTGCAGGCATAGGGAGTCGTAAACAACCTAAATCTGTTTGCTCAGGATCACTAGGCAATGCTGAGCTGACGTGGATCTGGGGCGAACAGTCTGGGCCTCTCAGAACACACACTGAGCCCGGATCAGCTGAATTCAAGCTCCCGTTCGCCTGCTTCCCGCAGACAAACAGATGTGACTCAGCACTAAACCATCCGGCTGAAACAACTGGTCAGCCCTTCTCATCCTACCGAGGTAAATGCCTACCAAGCCTTCATAGGTAGTGGCCACAGGTTTGAAACGGGGCTTGGGAGAGACAGTAAGGACCCACCCGTTGCATCGGTTGCCCGGCAAAGGGAAACGAACTGTCACCATTTGCAAGAGATACCACCATGGCAGAGAACTGACGTCATCAGACTGCGGCGGAGGAGATAAGTTCATTGAAACCTGCGGCTACAGGTGTGTAATTCCCTAGCCTTCCCTCTAAACACATCGGGGAAACCTTAAGGGCCCCTCCCAGCTCTCCCGTGAGCACGATAGCCAGACCGAGGGAATCAGAGGTGGCGCAGGACCTGAGGTGCAGAACTACTGCTCCCACCAGTGCTGACAGCTGAGGTCTCTTGCACCAGCTACCCGGGGCGTGGCTACCGGAGGGCAATAAAATTCGCTGAGGATTCTCAGCCCCAAGCTCTACAAACTTAGGGTCTGAGGGAATGGCAAACTGGAAGAGTGTGTCCAGTCGTTCATGAAAACAGGGCTCCCAGGAGCAGCAGACCTGGCTTGTAGCCAGTATTGTGGTGAGCGGAACACGTGAGAGGAGCCTGGCTAGAGGAAAAGTGGGAAGTGACTAGACACAAGAGGAGGCCCTAGGCACTCAGGATTGGAGACTCGCCCAGTCTGGGAGGAGCTGCTGCACAGTGATAGGGTTCCCACGTATTGACAGGAGAAACTTGGCCTGGTGGGCACAGCGCCACCTACCGGAAGAGAAGTTAATCAAACTCTAAGACTGCATTTATTAGTTTTTTTTTCTTTTTTTCTTTTCTCTCTTTTTTTTTGATTTGGGTTTTTCTTTCATTTTCATTTTTCTTTCTTGTTGTTTTTTTAAATTTTTTTTACAATTTTTTTTTAAATTTTTTCTCTTCTAATTTTAATTTTAATTTTTTTATTATTTTTTAATTTTTTTTTCCTTTTTTTCTTTCCTATTTTTTCTTCTTTTGTCTTTTCATTTCTTTTCAATTATCTTATCCCCCCTTCCTTGAATTCTACCTGCTTACTCTCATTCTCTTTAGTGACTTCTTCCCTTCCCTTCTAATACCTTTCCTCACAAGCATCTAATAAATTTATAGGAGTAAACAGTAAATCATCAGTCAAACAGAACAAGAAGTAACATGAGCAGCTTCAAAAAGCAAGGAAGAAAAGGAGTACAAACAATGCAGGACAGCCTAAATATTCAGGAGGACGTAGAGTCATCAGAAAAATCGTCATATAAAGAACTCAAGGAACACCTTAGACAGATGGAATGGAACCTTAAAGAGGATACAAGACAGCAAATTCAAGCAGAGAAAGAACAAATTGAGAATGAATTACATAAACAGATAAAAGAAGAAGTTAAGCATCTTTATCAGGAGATAGAGATTATAAAAAATAATCAAACAATAATTCTAGAAATGAAGGAAACGATAAACCAAAATAAAAACTCAATTGAGAGTATCACTAACAGAGTGGAGCAAGTAGAAGCCAGAACGTCAGATAATGAAGACAAAATATATCATCTTGAAAACAGTCTAGCCAACTCAGAAAGGCTGGTAAAAAATCACGAGAAAAACATCCAAGAGTTATGGGATAACATTAAAAAAAACAAACTTACGAGTCATCGGGATAGAAGAAGGTACAGAGATTCAAACCAAGGGAATGAGTAACCTGCTGAATGAAATAATTACAGAAAACTTTCCGGAAATAAAAAAGGAAACAGATATACAAATTGAAGATGCATACAGGACACCGAGCACACAAAATCACAGTAGACCAACACAGAGACACATTGTTATGAAGATATCCAATATACAGAACAAAGAGAAAATATTAAAAGCTACAAGAGAAAGGAGACAGATTACATTCAGGGGTAAACCAATAAGGTTAACAACGGATTTTTCATCAGAGATACTGAAAGCAAGAAGGTCATGGAACAATGTATTTTAAACACTGAAAGACAATGGATGCCAACCAAGAATTCTGTATCCAGCAAAATTAAGCTTCAGGTATGACAATGAAATAAAAATCTTTCATGATAAACAAAAGTTAAAAGAATTTGCAGCCAGAAAACCAGCATTGCAAAGCATTTTGAGCAAAACACTACACGAGGAAGAAATGAAAAACAATAACCAAAACCATCAGTGGGAAGTGCCTCGGTAAAGACAGAGGGTGAGGGGAAAGATAATCATGGAGAAACAAACTAAATTTTTTTAAAAAAGGATAAATAATCAAACATGGATGGAAGTACAAACCATATATCAATAGTAACTCTGAATGTTAATGGCTTAAACTCTCCAATAAAGCGACATAGGCTGGTATCATGGATTAAAAAAACAAATCCAACAATATGCTGCCTCCAGGAGACACATCTGATTGGAAAAGACATACACAGGCTCAAGGTGAAAGGATGGGAAAAAATATACCATGCACACGGTCCTCGTAAGTAAGCAGGGGTGGCCATCCTCATATCAAATAAAATCGACTTCAAGACTAAGTTAATCAAAAGGGATAAAGAAGGTCATTATATACTGTTAAAAGGAACCATTCACCAACAAGACATAACAATTATCAATATTTATGCACCAAATAATGGTGCTGCGACATTCATAAAACAAACTCTCCTCAAGTTCAAGAATCAAATAGACCACAACACAATAATTATGGGTGACTTCAACACACCTCTCTCACCTTTGGACAGATCCTCCAAACAAAAGTTGAATAAAGAAACGATAGAACTCAATACCACAATCAATAACCTAGACTTAACTGATATATATAGAATATATCAACCATCATCAAATGGATATACTTTTTTCTCAGTAGCACATGGATCCTTCTCAAAAATAGACCATATATTATGCCATAGGGCAACCCTCAGTAAATATAAAGGGGTGGAGATAATACCATGCATTTTATCTGATCATAATGGAATGAAACTGGAAATCAATGATAAAAGAAGGAAGGAAAAATCCTACATCACATGGAAAATGAACAATATGTTACTGAATGATCAATGGGTTACAGAAGACATAAAAGAGGAAATCAAAAAATTCTTAGAGATAAATGAAAATACAGACACAACATATCGGAATCTATGGGACACAATGAAAGCAGTTTTAAGAGGAAAATTCATCGCCTGGTGGTCATTCCTCAAAAAAAGAAAAAAACAACAAAAAAATGAGCTCACACTTCATCTCAAAGCCCTAGAAAAGGAAGAGCAAAACAACAGCAAATGTAGCAGAAGGCAAGAAATAATTAAAATCAGAGCGGAAATCAATGAAATTGAAACAAAAGAAACTATTAAAAAAATTAACAAAACTAAAAGTTGGTTCTTCGAAAAAATAAATAAGATCGACAGACCTTTAGCCATACTAATGAAGAGAAGAAGAGAGAGAACTCAAATTACTAACATACGGGATGAAAAAGGCAATATCACAACAGATGCTACAGAAATACAGAAGACAATTAGAAATTATTTGAAAACCTATATTCCAATCAAATAGAAGATAGTGAAGACATCGATAAATTTCTTAAGTCATATGATTTGCCCAGACTGAGTCAGGAGGATACACACAATTTGAACAGACCAATATCAATGGATGAAATCGAAGAAGCCATCAAAAGACTACCAACCAAGAAAAGCCCAGGACCGGAGGGGTATACAGCGGAGTTTTACAAAACCTTTAAAGAAGAATTAATACCAATACTTTTCAAGTTATTTCAGGAAATAGAAAAAGAGGGAGCTCTTCCAAATTCATTCTATGAGGCCAACATCACCCTGATTCAGAAACCAGACAAAGACACCTCAAAGAAAGAAAACTACAGACCAATATCTCTAATGAACCTAGATGCAAAAATCCTCAATAAAATTCTGGCAAATCGAATACAAAAACACATCAAAAAAATTGTGCACCATGATCAAGTAGGATTCATCCCTGGGATGCAAGGCTGGTTCAATATACGGAAATCAATAAATGTTATTCACCACATCAATAGACTTAAAGATAAGAACCATATGATCATCTCGATAGACGCAGAGAAAGCATTCGACAAAGTACAGCATCCCTTTATGTTCAAAACATTAGAAAAACTAGGGATAACAGGAACTTACCTTGACATTGTAAAAGCTATCTATGCTAAGCTTCAGGCTAGCATCATTCTCAATGGACAAAAGTTGAAGGCATTCCCTCTAAAATCTGGAACAAGACAGGGATGCCCTCTATCACCACTTCTATTCAATATAGTTCTCGAAACACTGGCCAGAGCAATTAGACAGACGAAAGAAATTAAAGGCATAAAAATTGGAAAAGAAGAACTTAAATTATCACTATTTGCAGATGACATGATTCTATACCTAGCAGACCCAAAAGGGTCTACAAAGAAACTACTAGAACTAATAAATGAATTCAGCAAAGTGGCAGGATATAAAATCAACATGCATAAATCAAAGGCATTTCTGTATATCAGTGACAAAACTTCTGAAACGGAAATGAGGACTCAATTCACAATATCCTCAAAAAAAAAAAAAATACTTGGGAATCAACCTAACAAAAGAGGTGAAAGATTTATACAATGAAAACTACAGAACCCTAAAGAGAGAAGTAGAAGAAGATCTTAGAAGATGGAAAAATATACCCTGTTCATGGATAGGCAGAACTAACATCATCAAAATGGCGATATTACCAAAAGTTCTCTATAGGTTTAATGCAATGCCAATCAAAATCCCAACGGCATTTCTTGTAGAAATAGATAAAGCAATCATGAAATTCATATGGAAAAATAAAAGACCCAGAATAGCAAAAGCAATTCTAAACAGGAAGTGTGAATCAGGCGGTATAGCGATACCAGATTTCAAACTATATTACAGAGCAATAGTGACAAAAACAGCATGGTACTGGTACCAAAACAGGCGGGTGGACCAATGGTATAGAATAGAGGACACAGAGACTAATCCACAAAGTTACAACTATCTTATATTTGATAAAGGGGCTAAAAGCATGCAATGGAGGAAGGATAGCATCTTCAACAAATGGTGTTGGGAAAACTGGAAATCCATATGCAACAAAATGAAACTGAATCCCTTTCTCTCGCCATGCACAAAAGTTAACTCAAAATCGATCAAGGAGCTTGATATCAAATCAGAGACACAGCGTCTGATAGAAGAAAAAGTTGGCTCCGATCTACAGATTGTGGGGTCGGGCTCCAAATTCCTTAATAGGACACCCATAGCACAAGATTTAATAACAAGAATCAACAAATGGGACTTACTTAAACTAAAAAGCTTTTTCTCAGCAAGAGAAACAATAAGAGAGGTAAATAGGGAGCCTACATACTGGGAACAAATTTTTACTCCTCACACTTCAGATAGAGCCCTAATATCCAGAGTATACAAAGAACTCAAAAAATTAGACAATAAGATAACAAATAACCCAATCAACAGATGGGCCAAGGACCTGAACAGACACTTCTCAGAGGAGGATATACAATCAATCAACAAGTACATGAAAAAATGCTCACCATCTCTAGCAGTCAGAGAAATGCAAATCAAAACCACCCTAAGATACCATCTCACGCCAGTAAGATTGGCAGCCATATGAAGTCAAACAACAACAAGTGCTGGCGAGGATGTGGAGAAAAGGGTACACTTGTACATTGTTGGTGGGACTGCAAATTGGTGCGGCCAATTTGGAAAGCAGTTTGGAGATTCCTGGGAAAGATGGGAATGGAACCACCATTTGACCCTGCTATTGCCCTTCTCGGACTATTCCCTGAAGACCTTAAAAGAGCATGCTACAGGGATACTGCCACATAGATGTTCATAGCAGCACAATTTACAATAGCTAGACTGTGGAACCAACCCAGATGCCCTTTAATAGATGAATGGATAAAAGAAATGTGGCATCTATACACAATGGAGTACTATGCAGCAATAAAAAATGACAAAATCATAGAATTTGCAGGGAAATGGATGGCACTAGAGCAGATTATGCTTAGTGAAGCTAGCCAATCCCTAAAAAACAAATACCAAATGTCATCTTTGATACAATGAGAGCAACTATGAACAGAGCAGGGAGGAAGAGCAGGAAGAAAAGATTAACATTAAACAGAGACATGAGATGGGAGGGAAAGGGAGAGAAAAGGGAAATTGCATGGAAATGAAGGGAGACCCTCATTGCTATACAAAATTACATATAAGAGGTTGTGAGGGGAATGGGAAAATAAACAAGGAGAGAAATGAATTATAGTAGATGGGGTAGAGAGAGAAGATGGGAGGGGAGGGGAGGGGGGATAGTAGGGGATAGGAAAGGTAGCAGAATACAACAATTACTCATAGGGCATTATGTAAAATTGTGGATGTGTAACCAATGGGATTCTGCAATCTGCATTTGGGGTAAAATTGGGGGTTCATAACCCACTTCAATCTAATGTATGAAATATGATATGTCAAGAGCTTTGTAATGTTGTGAACAACTAATAAAAAAAAACACCCTTATTTCTCTGGAGAGTAATAAGGGTTTTCCGTGTTACATGTCTGAGCAACTCACTCCCACATTTCTGACTTCAGTTGAGTGCTACAGTCTAGAGCAGCCACGGCCATCTGTCAGAGGTAGGATGCTAAGCCTTTATTTGATAATTCTTTAGTCAACAAGCTCAAAGTAGAGAGATGAGGAGACTAGTAGTAATATTGGTTCTTGGAACCTCCCGACTAGGAATGCAGAGTAGAAATTCTCCTGTACTCCAGTCTTTCCCTGATGCAGTAGAAATGCTCCAGTAGACAAATTACTAGTACATTCCCCCTCTCCCCGCATTCGCTGTCCCCAGCCCCTTTGTTGGTTTGTGTTGCTAGGGGTCAAATCTAGGGCTCGACTTGCTGGGCAAGCCTTGTACCACTGTACCACCCCAGTCCTCTTTTCTCCTTTTGTGCTCTCTTTTTATTTTCTCCTTTGTATAATCGCTGTTAAAATTCAAAGTTTGAAAGTTTTTAAAAAAAGAAAAAAAAACAAGGGAGAGAATTGAATTACAGCAGATGGAGTAGGGAGAGAAAATGGGAGGGGAGGGGAGGGGGGATAGTAGAGGATAGGACAGAAAGCAGAATACAACAGTCACTAGTATGGCATTATGTAAAAACATGGATGTGTAACCGATGTGATTCTGCAATCTGTATACAGGGTTAAAATGGGAGTTCATAACCCACTTGAATCAAATGTATGAAATATGATATGTCAAGAGCTTTGTAATGTTTTGAACCACCAATTAAAAAAACTTGGAAAACAGAAAAAAAAATCAGTAATTAGAAGTTTTATTGGAATGAATGGTGGGTAAGAAAAGAGACAGATGGAGGAAGGGGCCAGGGTCCAAGGGTCAAGGTAAATAGCCACAAAACACAAGTTTCTTTTACCACAAAATTTTTACTCAGTGTCAGTGGTCCACCAGCTTCACTGCTGCACCAGTCATTCCTATTGGGAATCACATGAGAGCCACTTGTGTCACATACTCAGGTATCCCCAGTTGCCATCTTGTGGAAAGCTTCAATACAAGGGACGGACACTTGCAAGGGGGAGGTCCTAAGAGACATTACCCAAGAAGGGTAGATCTAGAAAAATTTTTGAACCATACTGATCATCTTGTTAAAACTAGAATTCAGCCAGATGTTTACATAATGCCTAAATTGATGGATGAATGGATGGTGGGGAAGAAGGGAGGAAGGAAGGAAGGAAGGCAAGGAGGGAGGGAAGGAGGGAGGGAGGGTCATAGCAGAGATCCCGTTGTTATCACCCCCCGTGAGGCCCTTGTTTTCCCATTGGAATATGTCACATACTAATTCACTACATTTATGTGAAGAAAGCACAGGTTTAGGATAAGATGCCTATTACCTCCTTACTTGTGATATTGGGAAATTCACTTTCATTTTCTGAGCCTCATTTGCTCATCTGTCAAGCGGTATTATACTCTGACATTACAGGGACGTTATATGCATAAGAAATCTTTTGTGCAGGAGATCATGTATGTAAATTTTGATGCACTCTACATACATTAGTTATTGTTCTACATCTGAAGATAATTTATCTTCCCAGAAGGAGGATTGCATGGATATAACCTATTGTGCACAGGGGTGAGAACTTTTAATACACTAATAGCCTCAGGCCTCAAATCCTGGAGAGCTTATTAGTGCTCATTAGGGCCCATGTAGTAAGTCCTTGCTAACTCCTCTGAGCTCTTTGTACACTATAATACTCTTTTTATACTGTTTTCAGTTATTTCCCCCCATACTTTCCTCAAAAGTGTCCACATTCTCTCTTGTGAGCTCTTTCTCCATGCTCGGCTCTTGCATGATATAAAATAAATAATCTTGCCCACTCCCACCCACTGGCATACTTTAAATCGCTGCTAATATTCAAGCAAAGTTTTATGATTCTACTTCCTCTCCAGAACACTTTAACGAATCTACTCTGAGCGCTAATTAGGACCAACTTGAGCATACGTCAGCAGCCCTTTAGCCGCTCTCTTTGAAACAGTTCCAGTCAGTCCTTTTAAACGGACTTCAGAAAAGAACTCAAATTAATTTGCTCCTCCATGTCCTACGGTTCCGACATGGATTTTTTTCCCCCTAGTGACTTCTGGTTAGCAATCAAAGTGCTGTTTTTCTACATTATGATTTTAACTCAATTTCCTGGGAGCAGAAGGATTCAATCATTTCTTCAAAATCCATAATTTTTTTTTTTTTGTCTTTTCCATTTTCAGCTTGCTTCCCCCAAATCTGTTCCCTTTCCACTGGAGTTATCTCCTGCTCCACGTAGGTTTGACTTTGAGAGTGACATTCCCTTATGAAGAGTTTTACTGGAAAATATTAGGACAGGAGCATTTTTGTGAGGTTAAATCCTTCCTGGTCAGGACCAGCTACACAATGTGTGGATCCTGATGCCAAGTGAAATGCAGGGATCTTCATTTATTAAGATATAAAATAAAAATTATGAAGAATTTCAAGACAGCAACAACAGAACATCTGAGCAAACGTGGGACCCTGTGAGACTGCATGAATCACAGATAGGAAGCTAGGCCTGTGCACAACCATCATACATTGATTTAAATGGAGTCTTGTTCACTTTGCCAATATGGAGTTCATGTTTTTAAATACATGCATGCCTTTGATAACCTCCTATTAAAGGACCCTATTAGATGTGCAAATTCTTAATCTATTTGGCAACCTTTAGTGACTTAGTTATATTACTTTTGTATGGATTTTTTTTGACACCCTTTATTTTAGTCAATGCTTACTCTTAACTTTGGGTTGCAAGATTAATTGGAACATGTAGGGTAAGTCAAAGTCTCCTGGAGTCATATTTTAATGACAGCATTGAACCAGAACTTGCATTTATTGCAGTTTCATTTGTTAACACATGTTCATTTGTCCTATTGACAGCTTTAAAAAAATCTAAAAACACTAAAAAGGCATAAAGGCAAAAGAATATGCGGTCTGGTAAAACCCTGAAGCATTTCATGCATGTTTGGGGCAGCCTGCGGTATCTCAATTGATTGTAAAATATATTTAATGCTAAATTTGATGGCATCATTACAGTGCCTTGTGTTCTTACATGCATATTTTCGGACCTTCTCCTCCTCCACCTGGGCTAGCCACCACTTAGCTCGGCAGGAAGCTGAGTTTCTATGCTTATCTGCTAGGCTGGGGAGAGCGAGTGGTGTTGATTTTGCTGTATGTGGCCAATTATCTTGACCTTTATGATAGATCAAGCCGTGGAGGGACCAGGAAGCCGAGTCTCCCTCCCATTTACATCTCCTTCTCCGGAGAGTAGCACATTGAGATCGTGACAGTTTGTGGTCTTATATTTCACTCCCCGGCAATGCACATCTTGAGACACTGTGATTAGCATCCCTAATTCCTAAAAATTGACTTGCCTTGTTATAACTAGAGAGCTGTCGCCTAAAATACTTCACCTACTGTTCGAAAGGGTATTATTTTAGTGCCCTGGGGATAGGAAAAGTTTTCAACCCACCAGTGCAGGGATTAGTTTTATTTTAAAGTATTTAAAGTGTTTTAGATAACTTAGCTAAGAATGATCCAAGTTCAGTGGCCTCCTAAGAATCTTTAAAGATGTGCTCCAAGTCTTATCCGACGATAATCTTTTAAAGAATGCATGTGTTCTGTATATATTTGGACATCAAATCTACTTCCTTCATATGTCAGGGAAATTAAGGCACCTTTGGCATCAACCACATACAGAGGATGATTTCATTTGGACAAATATATATTGTTTTTTTAATAGAATTTCTGACTGAATCACTAGATTTAATCATGTGCCTATTACATAACATATACTTTTCCTTGTTTTTGAGTCCCTGTCCATGAAGCAGATAAAGGCATTTCTCTTTTTATTAATTGAGCATTAATATAATTATCTATAATAATTTTAGAGAGATGTATAATTTTATGATTCACTTAGAGTTGGGTTAAGATTTTATCTCCAAGAGATTAAAAGAGCATCTTCTCTCCAAATGATCTCTATTCACTTGCTTCTTGACTGACCTAACCAGTCAGACCAGTTTATATTTAGATCATCTGAATCACTCAGCTAGTGTGAAAAGGTTTTTTTTTAAAAAAAATCATTGAATTAATTGTTCCACTTTTCTAACAGTGTTGGCCAGACTAACTAGACTTTTTATTGGTAATTGGGAGGTAATGTACTTTCTGTTTCGTTTACAAGTGTGCCTGATGAAGGTGCGTGTCCAGGGCTTCTGTAGAAAGCATGTGTTCTCGTTTTCCTTCATGGTTCTTCGTTGTCCCCTCAACAGCATCAGCACTGGTGAGAGCTGGAACCAGACAGCCTCCATTCCCAGCCATGACTACAATTCCCCTCCCCAAGATTGGTTTTTTCAGGAAGAGAAGCTCAGACATAGGAAAAACAAAGTTATATTGACAAGACAAACAGCTTTGTCAAAGAGCTGTTTTGCTTCTGTGAGTTTCCAAAATGTTCTCCCATTAATGGCTGCACCCAGAGCAGCTGCCTGGATATTCAACCTAAGCCAACAGAGTGACTCTGCCAGTTATTGCCTGAGTGCCAGGCTACTGTCTTCCTGTTGTACCTGCAACTCACCGGCCCTGCATGTGAAAGAGAGCTTTTAGGCAATGCAGTGGAGGCGTCAGATGTCATGGGTTGAGCATGTTCCAGTTGTAACCTTCTTCTATAGACATGTGGTGAGCGTGTGTTAGAGAAGAATGATAAACTATAAGGTCATGCACTTAGAGAAGCAGTTACTGTGTTTGCATTCCTTGGAGTTTAATTGAAAAGAGCTCCAATACAACCCCAAACTATTAAAAAAGAATATAGCAGTGAAGCTGCTATAGTCAGCAATAGTTATAAAAATGATATAGAACAGTTTCTCAGACACATGATTATTGACTTTTGGGGACTGGCCTGTGTACTATGGATCGTGTAGCACATCCATGACCTCCACCCAATAGATGGCAGTAGTCCACATTTTTCCAGTGTGACAACTAAAATCTGACTCCAAAAATTGAGAAATGTCTTCTGGGGGGCAAATCACCATCACTTGAGAACCACTGCTATAGAGCTTTTCACTATGAAAAGCACTTTGATCTTTTCATCCAGTCTCTAAGGGATTTTTTTTAAAATCCCTATTTCATGAAAAAGGAAGCTGAGGCTCACAAATTTGAAGTGACTCATCCAAGGTCTCATATGGAGCTGAAATTCATACTCCTGCATGTCTTCCGAAGCCACACCAGAGGGTGCTTCTCCTTACGTGACCAAAGAAACAGGTACCTGGCCCTGAAACAAAACCCTCTCCTCTTCCATCCCCTGCTGCTTCTGCTGTGATTTGGGTTTCCTTGATTTATGTAAATGGAATTGAGCCAACAGAATTCTCAGCCTCCCAAGGGTCACTTAAGGTTCAGTGTTCAGTAAGGCATCGGTTTCTCTTTTGGTCTTTGGTCCCGATGGCTCCTACATTTGAAGTGATGACAGGACTAAATCAGGTTGCTGTTGAGAGCTGCAGAATTTTTCCCAGAAGTCTTTGTTTTCAGTAAGGTGAGAAATAATTTTAGTTTGTCAAGGCTGAAGATAAAAATCTCTCTTCACCTTAAACTTTCTTACCCCTTCAAGGCCGTACGAATAGCTCAGACTCAAAAGCTAGTTGATTAAAAAGTGAATTTAGTTTCCTATGTGGAAGTTTCTGGGCAATCAAGAAGAAAAACTTTCAGAAAATATCCTTGGATGAAGCTTTTAAAATCACATTTAGGAACTAACTTTTAACAGGTTTATGTTGACACATTAATGCAGTCTGTCACCGCTCAGTAATAAGGCTAATAATAATTTAAATATTTATGCTTCTCAAAAATAAAACTTTTTTTTTACAGTACCAGAGAGCAAATGGAGCATTTCCATTGGCTATGTCATGAGACTGGTGGTTTGGAATAATTAATAAATAAACAAACAGTAGTCTGTAATGTTCATTTTACATTCTAATAAACGTTTATGTTCTAAGTAGCAGCAAGCCAGAACTATAGTGACTTGGAACCATCATTAAAAATTATATAAGGAGACTATTAAGTGGCAAAATATTCAATGAGTATTTCCATAATTGCTCTCAAATGAGAATCCTTTATATAGCTCCTCTCAATTGGTTTTAAACAAATACATATGGTGGTTAAGGAAAAAAAAATATATATATATGCTAGAAAGAAATATCCCAGAAAGTTAATGATTCTGTAAGAGTACTGAGATGATAAATTGACTTTATTGTCTTTTGTTCCTTCCACATTGTTCTGATTTGAGGAAGTGTCTCACAAAAGCCCCTGTGTTAAAGGCTTGATGCCTGACCTATGGTGCTATTGGGAGAGAGTGGAGTATTCAGGAGGTGGAACCTACTGGAAAAGGTCTTCCAGTCATTGGAGTGCACCCTTGATACAGATACTGGGACTCTATCCCTTTCTTTTCTCTTTCAATTCCTGACTGCGAGGTGATCAGCTATTTGCCCCTCCATGCTTTCCACCATGATGAGTTGACTTATCATGGGCCCAGAGGTAATGGGGCCAATCAGCGGTAGACTGGACCCTCCAAAACTGGAAGCAAAAAATGAACCTTTTCTCTTCATAAGTTGATTATCTTAGATATTTGTTACAGTCACAAAAAGCTGACTAACCCGCATATGTTCTGATTTTCTGCAGTAAAACCATATAATCAACAATGATGCTATGTAAAATTAAATGTTGATAGAATAAATTTTAATGTGCCAAGAACATCCTGAGATTGCAGCCATGTTTAGCTAAAGCTGTATGTACTCATGAGGAATATTGAGTATGATGTAGAAGTGAGAATCAGAACTCCTGTATCCCTGCTCCACTTATGCTGCCCAAGGGAATCACTGGTCTCTCTCTGGACTAGAAGGAAAGCACCAGCCACCAAAATGCCCATATAACAAACAGGCTGGGAAGCATTGTTTATAGACAAAGGAGTTCAGCCTCACATAGACATCTGGGCTCAGGTCTAAAGATGCTGCTGATTTCACTGGTCAACATCATTAAAAGTTCTATGTCCATTATTGCCTGTTAGCCAGATTAGATGAGAGCATTTATCCTTATATCTTAGAAACTCATATACTGTACCTTGCTGAGCTGTGCTTAAATCATGCATAGGCAAACCACACAGGATTCTGTATAGAAATAGAAATAATCACTGTATCTTAAAAAATAGAAAATAAAGAATTTTTACTCAAAAATCTGAGAAAGCCTTATATAATATGTAAATGTTATATCACATTTAGGTCTACATTTAATAAATACAGTCACCACTCAGTGTCACAATTGGTTCTAGGACCACCACAGATAACAAAATCACAGATAACAAAATCTGCAAATGCTCAATCCCTTATATAAAATGACATAGGGTTTACATATAATCTACACACATCCTCCCGTATACCTTATATAATCTTTAGATTACTTATAATGTCTAACACAATATAAATGCTATGCAGATATTTTTAACACTTATTGTTTAGGAGAAAATGAAGACAAAAAAGTCTATGCATGTTCAGTACAAGTGCAACCAACCTAGACCTAACTACATAGTACAAGAACTAGACACAGGGATGTGGGGGGAAAGGTACATTCATACACTGCTGGTGGGACTGCAAATTGGTGTAACCACTCTGGAAAGTAGTATGGAGATTCCTTTAAAAACTAGGAATGGAACCATATTTGACCCAGTTGTCCCACTCCTCACACTAACCTCGATGCCCTTCAATACATGAATAGATAAAGAAAATGTAGCATACACACACACACACACACACCATATATATATATACAATGGAATATTACTCAGCCATAAAGAAGAGTGAAATTATGGCATTTGCAGGTAAATGATGGAACTGGTGACTATCATGCTAAGGGAAATAAGTCAATCCCAAAAAACCAAAGGCTTAAAGTTCTCTCTGAAATGCAGACACTAACACACAATAAGAAGGTAGGGGGGAGGGAGGAATAGAAGTTAGTTTGATAAAACAAAGGGGAATGAAGAGAGAGGAGGGGGGATGGGAATAGGAAAGATAGTAAAATGAATTGACATAACTTTCCTATATTCATATATGAATACACGACCAGTGTAACTGCACATCCATGTACAACCACAAGAATGGGAAATATGATATTTATGTAGAATACATCAAAATATACTCTACTGTCATGTATAAATAAAAAGAACAAATAAAAACAATAAAAAGAGAAAAGAAAATGTGGTGTATATACACAGTGGAAGTATTACTCAACCATAAAGAAGAATGACTTTATGACAAATCCTGGCAAATAGATGAACCTGGAGAATATGCTAAATGAAGTACGCCAATCCCCAAATCCCGAAGGTCAAATGTTTTCCCTGATATGTGGAAGCTAACTCGAAAGAAGTGGGGAGAGGGGAAGAATAGATTTCAGTAGATTAGACAAGAGGAATGAAAGGAAGGGGAGGGGCGAGGAGAAGGAAAGATAATAGAATGAATCTGAAATAATTTTCCTATGTACTTCTGTGAATATACCACCGTGAATCCCACCATCGTGTACATCCACAAGAATGGGGTCCTAATCAGAATAAGATACAGAACATGCTTGTGTAAGTTTATCAAATGGATTCTACTAACTAAAAAGAACCAATAAAGAAGAAGAACTAGACACAAAGTAAGCAATTCTGGAACAGTGCATGCCGGAAAGGATGATGACCTTGTGGGAGACTGGAGCGGGGCATGTCCCCTGTACTTCACTCACCTGGACTGAGCATCGTACTAGATGGTTGGCAAATTCGTTTTGTTTTGGGGAACTTTATGGAATTTTTAAAGATATATTTTTGATTTGTGATTAGTTAACGCCAGGAATGCAAAACCACAGACATGGAGGACGTACTGTACCTTTAACTTCTCAATTGTGGCTTTCACCAAAAAACATAAAGATTTTTAATTAAAAAAAAAAACTTGATGTTATCATATTCTACCAAATTGAAAACAGCTTAAGATACACATCCATTTTTTCACCTTTGTCCATCTTATTTATTTTCATAAATGTAAATGACAATATAATGTCTATCTAGGCAATTTAGGAAATATAGAAAAACTTGAGTTAAACTGAAAATTTAGCGTGGGCTAGGGATGCAGCTCAGTGGTAGAACACTTGCCTCACAAGCACAAGGCCCTGCTCCACCAAAGAAAAGAAAGAAAGAAAATGCTTAGTATTCCCTCTACTCGGAGATACTGCTATAAATACTGCAAAATATATCCTTTCGGGCTTTTTCTATATACATTCCTTCTACACTTTAAAAAAATACTATCATATTGTAGGTAATGGCCTTTAACTTGTATTTTTTTAACTTAACACATTTAGAAAATATTTGTGCCATTCAATATTCTTTACAGCCTCCCCTTTAATGGAACACGATTTTCTTCATTTGGGTCTATTATACTCTCTTAAGCCAGGCTCCTTAGTATCAGACACCGAGCATGTTTCCAGGTTCTACTATTATGAACAGGGTTGTCAAAAACGCCCCTATATCTCTGCACATCTGTGATTTCTTCTTAGGATAAATTCCTAGCAGTGGAATTACTATGTTAAAAGCATGAATTGCTAAGGCTTTTAATTCATATTGCAAAATTGCTCTCAAGAAAGGTACTATCAACTTCGGCTCCTACCAGAAGGACAGCCGAGGGCTCAATGCTCAGCATCCTCACTGTCACACTCTCATTTTTAAAAAGCAGCCGCCGCCATGCTGATAGATGAAAACAGCATCTTCTTATTGTTTGAATAAGTATTTTGCTGATTATTACTGATGATGAACTTTTTTTTCCACATGCCTATTGATCACTTAAAATTAGGCTCTTAGAAATTTCCTATCTTGCCCTTTGTTCATTTTTCTTTTGCCATGTTAATCTTTTGCTCATTGATCTACAAGAGCTTTTATTATATTCAGAATATTACAATAAGAACTTTTTTCTTTTTCTTTTTTAATTTTTATTGTTTCTTTTTAGTTATCCATAACATTAGGATTCATTTTTACATTGTTCAAAAAGCATGGAATATAATTTGCTCAAATTCAGCCCCCAGTATTTCCTTTTCCCTACCCTCCTCCCTCTCCCTGTTCCCTTCCCTCTATTCTATGCATCTTTCTGCATTTACTTTTAGATTTTTCTTTTGTCTGGTAGGTCTACATGATGATGGTACATTCATATATGTACATCGGAAAGTTAGGTTGGATTAATCCCTCTGTTCTTCCCTTTTCCGGTCCCTTTTCTCTTCTCCAACCCTATTATTCCCCTTTTTGTAATCCACAGGTTTTTCTTCTATTTTGGACTAACTTCCACATATCAGAGAAAACATTCAATCTTTGGCTATGAAGGCCTTTTTTAATACTTCATAGCCTCTGTGAAAGTTAGTAAAGATGTAGGCAAATGATTTCTTTACTAAAGAGCTTCATATTTCTTCATTTCAAATAATGTGCGAATTATATTATTTCTCTTTACTGTCCTTCACTTTAAGCACTGAATGTGATCATTTTAATAACTCAAAGGATAAAATAGCCCAATACTTGCAGAAGAAATTTAAAGGAATGAGTACTAAAACAAAACCAAAAAAAAGTGGGGTTGGGAAGAGGGACAATAAACTTTCAAAATGCTACCAAGCAGAATCACTCATCTTGGCTGAGGTCAGGTTGAAGAAAGAACTTAGATTTAGCAGAAAAAGATGATGGAGGTTGTTTGAAGAATATAAATGATGTAAGCATTGTAATGTGTTCTTCTAGGTGATTATAATGCATGCTTTCTTAGAATGTTTTTAACAATGTCAACTAGAGGGGAATGGAATCTGGGTCTTTTATTTTTGTGCTACCAATGCCTGTTCTCAAGGTACCCATGGGAATGAGGAATAACACTGGACCCCTGGCCCAGGCCTCATGCTCTCCCAGGGCCTACAGGGGGGCTGATGTAGTCAGTCACAGAGGTATTCCACCAGGTATCAGAGAAGATGGAGCATCCTGGTACCATGCATACCACTCAAAGAGCACTGCAAATTGTCGACTTATAAATATATTTTATGAAGAAGTCAGACAGCATTGTACATTTTGTGTCTGTTTATAGCACTAATACATTGGGCATAATTACTTTAAATATAGAACAATTTGGGAAACTCTGATTTAAAACATTTTTGACAACCAGGAAACTCAAAATATGAAAGGGCCTGGGCTTTGACCAAACTCTGACAGGCATTTATCCTGGATTAACAAATTGGAAATACTAAAAAATCCCCTTATGGGGTTTGTTGGCTTGCAGATTATTTACCTGGATATGTAATTGAGCAATACTGTGTCTGGCCTGCTAGTTGTGATTATGGGGCCTCCCAGGGGATCGTATTAATACCAAAATTACTTAGTTTTTTTTTTATTAATCAATTATGGGCTTCTTTATTTAGGGCATGCAGGGAGTTTGCAGCAGTAAAAATCCACAAGAGCTTTAAAACTTCTTATTAAATCTTCTGAAGGATTTTTTTCCAAAATGTGATTAATAATAGAGTTCTATGACATGATAAGGAAGCAAAGTGTACCATTTGTAATTCTAAAAGAAAATTACAGGTAACTTAACTCCAAAAGCAGCAATAATTAGAATAGCAAAAGGTACCAAGATAGAGTGAATTAATTCCTTTGGGTATCTTGTGGTTATTTTGGAGAAATTGTTACCTGCTTTAATCATCTGGATTATATGTGCTGGGAATATTCTAGTGATTAAGGGTTAGGTAAATGTATAATTTGGCTCTGGATGTCAACAGGATCATAATTCTAGATAATAAATATTGCCCATTGCTGATGATGCTTGCATAATTAACAAAGTGAAAAAAACTGTACAAGTTATGACTTGGATCTATCAATACATTTATTTATGTTAATATATTTATGTTAATAAACTTCATGTGAGGGAACATCATTGATTTGTCTTTGATAGTTTTATTTCCTCTCTTTTATTTTTTCAATTCTTTAATTCTTCCCAGTGCAAATAGACTGATATATAGAACCTTGAAACTGATATTTTTGTTTGTCTATTGTTTGCTTTAGGAAAGCTCATCACCCTTTTGGTTGATATCAATATAACAGGGAAAACAGTTTGTTATTCCCCTGGTCAATACAACTTTATTAAGTTAACAGTATAACTGCATACTGATTAGCCCATTCAAGATGCATCAAGGGTAGAACCTGGTATTGGAGAGAAAGGTAAAAGGTAAAAGGACTCACTCATATATATGTATAATTTTTTAAAGCTATATTAAGTGTCAGATACATTAGGAACCAGATGACCTAGGTGTGTGAACTTATCTGTTACCTGACCAATACCAGCCAACTGCTAAATTCAACTTTCCCAGTCTTCACTATGAAACCACAATTTCAAAGTTGGGTTTGAAGTTAATTAAAATAAAGGGAACCATATGAATGATCAAAAAATATTTTCTCATATGAATTTTTAAAACCTAAAAGCGCATTTCTTGTTAGTTTTTTCTTTTTAAATTTTATCTTTTTTTTGTTATACATGACAGTTGAATCCACTTTGATAGAATTATGGAATATATCTTATTCTAATTAGGACCCCAGTACCTCTCTTTCTTCTGTTTTCCCACTCCCTATCCTCTTTCTTCTATTGATCTTTCTGCCATTTACCCATAGTTATATTAAACATTTTAAAATTAATTTCTGTAGTGTACATGTGGTAAGATTCACTATGATGTATTCATATATGCACAGAGGAAAGTTATGTCAGACTCATTCCACTGTCCTTCCTTTTCCTATCCCCCTTCCCATCCCTTCATTCCCTTTGTCTAATCCACCAAACTTGTATTTTTCCTTCCCCTCACCCCTTTTGAGTTAGCATTGCCATATCAGTGAAAGCATCAACCTTTGGTTTTGAGGGTTTGGCTTATTTCACTTATCATGATAGTCTTCAGATTCATCCACTTACCAGAAAATATCATAAAGTCATTCTTCTTTATGACTAATACTCCATTGTCTCTAAATACCACAATTTCTTTATCTATTCATCTATTGAAGGACACCTAGGAGGAGGGCTCTATAGCTTAGCTATTGTGAATTGTGCTGATATAAACACTGATGTGGCTGCATTACCCTAGTACGCTAATTTTAAATCCTTTGGATATATACCATGGAATTGGATAGTTGGATCAAATGGTGGTTCCATTCCTAGTTATTTGAGGAATCTCCATACTGCTTTCCGGAGTGGGTTACCCCAATTTGCAGTTCCACCAGCAGTGTATAGTGTATCTTTTTCCCACATCCTCACCAACACTTATTGTTACTTGTATTCTTGATAATTGCCATTCTGGCTGGAGTGAGATGAAATCTCAGTATGGTTTTAATTAACATTTCTCTAATTGCTTGAGGTGTGAACCTTTTTTTAATATATTTGTTGACCATTCATATTTCTTCTTTTGAGAAGAAAGAAAAATTTATTTATTGAGTTGAGTTTTGTGCAGGGTTAAGAAATAGGGGTAAAATTTCATTCTACTACATATGAATTTTCAGTTTTCCCAGCACCATTTGTTGAAGAGGCTATCTTTTCTTCAATGTGTGTTTTTGGTGCCTTTGTCTAGTATGAGGTAACTGTATTTATGTGGGTTTTTCTTTTCCATTGGTCTTCATTCCTCTTTTGGTGTCAATACCATACTGGTTTATTTTTTTGTTTTGTTTTATTTGTTTGTTTTACTATAGCTCTGTAGTATAATTTATCATCTGGTATTATGATCTTTCCTGCCTGACTTTTCTCACTAATGATTTCTTTGGCTATTCTGGGTCTCTTATATTTTTCAAATGAATTTCATGACTGATTTTTCTATTTCTATGAAGAATATCATTGGAATGTTAATGGAAATTGCATTAAATCTGTATAGTACTTTTGGTAATATGACCATTTTGACCATATTAATTCTGCCTATCCAAGAACATGGGAGATATTTCCATCTTCTAAGGTCTTCCTCAATTTCTGTAGTTTTCATTGTTAAGGTCCTTCACCTCTTTTGTTACTTTCATTCCCAAATATATTTTCAAGATTTTGTCAATGGGATAGTTTTCCTAATTTCTTTTTCAGCTAATTCATTATTAGAGTATAGGAATGTGATTGATTTATGGGTGTTAATTTTGTATCCTGCTACTGTGCTGAATTCATTTATGAGCTCTAGAAGTTTTCTGGTGAAGATTTTTGGGTCTCTAGATGTAGGTTCATGTTATGGGCAAACAGAGGTAGTTTAAGCTCTTCTTTTCCTATTTGTGAACCTTTAATTTCCTAAAAGCATATTTATAAAGCCTATTTTAAGTATTGTGAATGCTGTATCTACCTTAAGATTAGTCAGTATTTTAAAATATTTGCTACAGTAGTACAAATGCTATCATCTGCAGTAGAAAAGTGACTTGATTTTTAGATCCTAGAAAACTGGAGTCAATACTCCAGCATATAGGCACAGGCAATGACTTTCTCAATAGGACCCCTAAAAGCTCAGGAAATACTACCAAGAGTTAATCAATGTAATGACATCAAATTAAAAAGCTTCTGCACAGAAAAAAAAAACAACAGGAATGCAAAGAAAGGATCTATAGAATGGGAGAAAAATCTTTGTTAGCTACTCTTCTGACAAAGGATTAGTATCTAGAATATAAAAAGAGCTCAAAAAACTTAACATCAATAAAATGAATATAATAAATTGGCAAGTGAAATAAATAGACACTTCTCAAAAGAAGAAATACAAATGGCCAACAAATACATGAAAAAATCTTCAACACCATTAGCAGTTAGGGAAATGCAAATCAAAACTACACTGAGATATCATCTCATACCAGTAAGAATGGCAGTCATCAAGAACACAAATAATAATCAATTATTATCCTGAAGAGGATATGGAGAAAAAGGAACACTTTTACACTATTGGTGGGACTATAAATTCCTCAAAAGATTGGGCATGGAACTCAACTATACCACTCCTCAGTATTTATCCTAAAGAAAATGTCATCATACTACAGTGATACATGCACACCCATCTTTATATCAGCACAATTCACAATAGCCAAATTGTGAAACCAGCCTAGGTGCTCATGAACAGATGAATGGATAAAGAAAATGTGGTGTTTATATGTATATATACACAGTCAAGTTTTATTCAGTCATAAAGAAAAATGAAATTATATCATTTTCAGGAAACATATGGAACTAAAGACCATCACGTTAAGTGAAATAAGCCAAACTCACAAGGCAAAGGTTGAATGTTTTCTCTCATATGTGGAAGCTAGAGAGGAAAAAGGAAATGAAAGGTCAGGGGTCAGGGATCTCATGAAAATTAAAGGGAGATCAATAGAGGAAAGAGACCAGGAGATAGGAGGAGGAGAGTAGAGGGGAAGTGCTGAAGAGTGATACTGGCCAAATTATATGTTTATTGTACCCATGTATAAATATTTAACAACAAAATCCCATCATTACATGTAGCTATAATGTACCAATAAAAAATGTGGAAAAAAGTAAAATAAAATCCTTTTGAATTTTATCTATAAAAAAAGTGGACAGACATGATTATACATTTAGTGGAGAACTTCTTAAACTATGGATTTATTAGAAACTTGGGTAAATATACACTAGGAATAGAGTAACTGCACAAAGTTATCTATTCCAGTGATTAGAAATGAAATGCATGTGAGACAATGAAATTAATATATTTATTAAAAACAGACAGGATCTGACCCATCACTTGCATGACTCAGCCTTAGTACCCCACCCTAGTCCAGGCCCTGAGCAACATATTTCCAGCTCAATAACCTCTGGCAACCATTGTTGTTCCACTCCTTGGCAAATAAGGGCTGTGTTGGGTTGAGTCTCAGGAGCTTGAGCTGGCCCTGGGACTTACTGCCAACAGCTGGGTAGTTACCCACCCAGGGAAATACTGGAATCACAGTTCTAAGAAAATAGTAGATTAGGGAAAATAAAGAAATGAAAAATAAAATAATTTTTAAAAAAGAAAATAGTAGATTAGAATCAGAGTAATGAGCCCATGTTGGACCCAAATGGAACTAAAAGGTGGGAAGACAGCCAAGGTATAAAGTTAAAGAGACAAAGATAAAAGTTGCTGCTGAGAAAGATCAGTAGAGGAGAGGAAAGGGAATGGGGGGATGGTGAGGGAAGTAGTGGGGACTGAATTAGAGAAAATTATATTGCATGCACTTATAATTGTGTCAAAATTAATCCCAATGTTATGTCTAACTAATATGAAGCAATAAAAGATGGGAGAAAAATTGCTGTTGAATGAAGAGGTTGGTAGATGAACCTGCAATGATAATTCCTGAGTCAACTGTGGACCTCTACAGAGTCTTTTCTTTCCCAATTCTCACAACTGCTGTGAGAGCCCCAAGAACTTTGAAAGTGGCGGTCAAAGGTAAACTACTTATGTTTTTTTGGCATTTCTAATCCTCTAACAATACTCACAACCAGCTATACACACTGAGGCAAGTGAGCTCAAGGTACTAACCAAGCCCCCTATCTGGTGGACCCAGAGTATGAGAACCTCAGTGAGTACAGGAAGACCAAGAATGGTCTCTCAGAAGTCCTTTGGCACTGGACCAGGCAATTCCATGTATGGGGCTCAAAAAGGCTGCTTAATTTGTTCAAATAAACTTATAAAACTGAATGAGTCAAACCCAGGAAGGCTATGATTAAGTGGAAATTGGAAAGCTTGAAGGGTGACTAAATTAACAGTCTCCTGAACTACCAAAACCTTTTTTCTATACACTTCCAAAATTCACCTGGCTTCAAAGCTATTGAGTTTGAGAATCAGGAGAAAACACTAGCAAGGAAATCCCACCCAGACAAGTCTCTGCACACAATGTTGTGACCTCCATCACTTCTATCACCACCAAATTTGTAGGGGCACATTTTCTAAGGGCAGTTTGTCCACGTGAGCTAATCAATCTGAAGACAAAAGCCTCTTCTAGAAACTGCCATCACTAGGAAATTTTCTCCTCCTTGTGATGAAAACAGGAATTTGATGCTCCAGGATCCAAATCAGCTTTGTTCTATTTCTACAGAGGAGACTGGGCAGAAGGTACAAATGAGAGAGGAAGAAAGGACCAGTTTTTATACTTGCATTTGTTTAATTTCTCAGGAGACTTGTATTAATAGACTATACTTTTAGAAGAAGTAAATTAACTTTATACAATGTTTAAGGAATATTGTATATGTGGGATCAGATGAGAGGAAAGGATAGTTTTGCCAAAGGCAACTGTTATCAAGGTTTTGAAATTAATTGGATGCTTTAATTGAGGTAGATTACTAGCTAATGCTTGCTTGAATACAGTAATTCTCCTATTAAATTATCTTTGAATAATTACCTGAAATTTCTCAGCTGCAGGGACTGATGGCTATTTAATTGCACAGTGATGTTGCTATATAATTACTTAACAAGGTGTCCTGTAATAGTTTAATTCCCCTTTTACTGAAAAAAAAAGTGGATGATAAAGTAACTACAAATATCCCTTTCATAAAAAATAAATTGCCATAGGTTTTTTCCCCCTCAAGGATTATTTATTATTTGAAAGTAAATGAAATTATTTCTAAATTTTTATTTATAATTCAAATATTGATTATTTTTTTAAGTAGCGTAGAGTCTAGCACATTATACATTAGATAACATTGCAACAAATTGGAATTATCATTTTTAATTTCTACTTATCACAGACCTTCTATGTTTCATTATTAAATATTCAAGAAATTACTTCCTTCTTTTCATTTTTATCACATATTTTATCTAAGTTTTTCAAACCAAGTATGTAGCCATTAAGTGAATAATTAAATACTTTTAATATGTAGCCATATGTCACTTGACAATGGTATAACAGAAAATGAACTGAATTGTCTGGAATTATTTGGCAAACAATCTACAAATAGGTAATTTCCACAAAGACACCAATTTATTAACACTTAGAATATTGCCACAAACATTATTGGAATAGCAACAAGTATCATTGAACTATTCTCAGGTTAATCTAATTGACTCCTACTCTAATCAAAATCCTACTTATGGTACAGTTTTGGAATCAAGTGAAAATGTGGCACAGAATACCCCTTGTGATTATTGTACAAAGAATATAAGAAGCAGATCACCCATATTTTGGTAAAACTATACTCAGATGTTACTGCTATCTATGGACCAGACACCTGAGACGTATACCAGATAGGTATATGTACAACTTGACTTGGGAAGATTTTCCTTCGTGACAGGAATCCAAAATCTAAAAACTTTACAGACGTAGAAGCAATGAATTTTGCAACTAATGAAAACTATCAATCAGACACTAATCTTTGAAATTTTTAAGATTAAATTGGCGTTTTGAAATTCTGTTGAATGAGGAAGCAAAGGCTAGATCTAGTTCAATCATTTCAACCTTTTGACCTGTTAAGAAAAAAAAAAAAAATAAAGCCAAACAGAAAGCAGTTCCTGCAGATTCTGTCAGGAAGAGGGAATGAAGTGATATGGATGAGGAAGGGATTAGAATGGTGGAAATGGAAGGGAGAGAGATGCAGAATGAAAGGATGCTCTTGGTGATCCCGGAAAGGTCACATACCCCAAGATGCAATCCCTGGTTGCGTATCAATATTGCGGTTGCCACCACTATTTGGAATCCACATAACTTTTCTATACTTCTGGTATTAAGGTCAGGTTTCTGTTTCCAACCAGAGTGTCAAAGGGAATGTGGGTAAAACACTGTCTCTGGGAAACATTGCAGACACCTGGCTAAGCCCATAGCATGCATGAATATGTGGCATGTCCTCTCAAGTAAGTGTCCCACTGAGATGCTGGGGCAATTCCAATCAGGTACAGGACAACCCTCCTGTGATGCTGGGCCCATTTGCACGGTTTACACTCTAGTAATTTATTTTTCTCTTAAATAACACTCTGGGCAGTAAAAAATAAAATAGCAACTGCTGGTCATGGTGGTGCACACCTGTAATCCCAGCAACTGGGGAGGCTGATGTGGGAGATTTTGAGTTCAAGGTCAGCCTGGGCATTTTAGCATGACCCCCCACGTCAAAATAATACAAAACACTACAAAAATAAAATAAAATTAAATTTAAAAAAAAGAAGAAAATCAGAGGCTTTCCATAGACAGTATTATTTCTTATTTCTCAAGTAACAGAAAATAAGTTTCTGTTTTTTTTTTAATTTATTCAGGAAATAAGTCATGTGCTTCACCAAGAAATATAGTATCATCTTTTTTTAAGGTCTTAATTTTGTTTATTTAAAGTTGAAGTTCTGTTTCAATAACATGATTTAGTCAGTGGGTGTGGTAGTCTAATACCACTGTTGTGTTTGACTTCAGAATCAACTATGTTCATTTTTAAAAATAGATGTAGTCCTTGAATAAATGAATAGTCTGATTTATTAAGAATGTGTGTCTTTTCCTCAAATGGAAATGTGCATCTCAGAAGTAATTATCTAGGAAATCTTCTCTCGACCCACATATCCGCTCACCCCTAAAATAAAATAAAATAAAATTTCTTCATGTGGTTCCAAAAGGAAGGAGACATCATCTCTATTCCTCGCCTCAATAATGCATCTTCTGCCAAAAGACAAATGTCAAATTAAATGGACAAGACAAAATAGAAATGTCTCTATTAGGAGCAGGGCTGCTTTGTCCTCCAGGGTGTGGACGTGTGTTTACAGTAGTGTCACTCACCGAGCAGTGACTAGGATCGATTCTTCATTGGGATTCGAGTTTCAGCCATCAATGAGAGACCACAATTAGGTCGAACTTTGATCAATCTTCCTGCCAACAGATCTGGAATCACATTTTAAGCCTGATCTGAGCTCATGTTCTTCTTTTATTCCAGCACAAAAGCTTGGAACCACAGCATCATTGAAGCATCCTTGAAATCATTTGTGTTTCACTGGTGATGTGAGATATGGCAATTCTTTCATTTCACAAACTAGATGGGCTTTTCCCCCCACTTTTATCTAAAGAGAATTACTTAACCTTTTATGGCCTCATTCTCTCATCAGCAGACCCAGGGTTTTAGATGATGATGAGTAGTTCCCAAACTTTATTGTGCTTAATAATAACCTAGGAGCTTGTTAAAAATGCATTTTCCTAGGCTCTGTCTGTCACCTGTGATTCTGGTTCAGTTGATCTGGGTGGAGCTCAGGCGTTTGCATTCTGCACAAGCTCCCAAGGTGACTGACCCACCATACAATGGTGAACACAGCTTTAAATGATCTCTGAGGTTCCTTCCAAAGTCTCACTTCTGCAATCAACTCATGAATCTTAGAGCCATCCGAAGATCAAATTGAGCTGGCATGTGGTGCACACCTGGAATCCCAGGCACTCGGGAGGCTGAGGCAGGACCTTCGGAGTTCAAGACTAGTCTGGGCAACTTAGCAAGACGTTATGTCAAAATAAAAAAAAAATAAAAAGGTATGAGGATGTAGCTCAGTAGAAGAGGGCTTGCCCAGCATGGGTGAGGCCCTGGGTTCAGTCCTCATGCATACACATGCACACACACACACACACACACAAACAAACATACACACAAACAAACATACACAGAAACACACACAAAAGAACAGAAAGAAAGGCTAGAGAGACAGTTTAGACATAAGGTTGAAAAAGTAAGGTAACCTAGGGTCTGGTGTGTGGAGGTTCATAGATGTTAGGGAATTGAGGCTTTCTAAAAAAAACTTTTCTACTTTTTTTCTTTATATAGTCAAACCATGGCAAAAAGGCCAGCTGTGTTTATAATGGACATTTCTTTTTTAAACTGATAATTCTACTCCTTGAAATTTAATGCATAAATAGAAATAAACATTAGAAGATAGGTACAAGACAGTTCACAGAATTATTTATGACACTAATATTTAAACTGATAATTCTACTCCTTGAAATTTAATGCATAAATAGAAATAAACATTAGAAGATAGGTACAAGACAGTTCACAGAATTATTTATGACACTAATATTTTGTAAACATAAATGTTCAACAATAGGACATTCTTGCAATAAATCTTTGCATATGCATATGATGGAATATCATTTAGCCATTAAAATGTTTTAGAAAATATTTACTTGCAGGAAATTATTCATGATATAATGTTAATGTTTTAAAGGCAGTTTACCAAGCAGTATACTTAGTAAATTCCAATTTTACAAAATATTCTTAAAGGTAGGTGGTTATATATCTCTATTGAAAAAGCAGAAAAATTAGCAGGATTCCCACAGCAAGTTACACAGTTGTCCATGATTTTCATTTTTGTCTTAGTTTCTTTGTGCTCCTATAACAAAATGTCACTGCCTGATTGGCTTATGGACAAGTCTAGGAGCTTTACTGAAGACTAGCTCCTAAAATCCAGTTATATTTTTGAAGCATATGACAATTGTGTGAATAGAATGAGGTTTTCTTGTAGACAGAATTTGAAATTGTAGAGGCGGGTGACTTTCATTCTAGTGACAGCACTCTGGATGTGCTCTCTAAAGATGCTGTGTTGTGTTAGTCATGTGTAAAGAAATAATAAAAATGACAGACTCATATAGTGTTTCCTATTTGTTCTACGTGCAACCTTGCCATATAATATTCACAGTGACCCGCCCCCCGTCATGGTGCTGGTAACATTATTCCCATTTTACCTGTGAAAAAACTGAGATGTGGAGGGGTTTAGAGATTTAACCAAGGTCATCACCATTACTTAGCATCACCATTACTTAGTGTCTAGAGCCCCACATCACCATGCTGAAGCACTGCACGAATATACACACAACAGACTTGAACTTCAAGCCTTACGGTAACCCTGAGAATTATCACTATGCCCATCACCAGATAAGGAAACAGAGTTTTAAGAGAACATAGAATATCTAAATAGAGGATTTCTAGGTAGGAAGAAGGGACATGCAAGTGGCTCCCGTTATCCTCTGTCCCTGAGTTTTCCTTTTCCCTAATGCTTCCACCCCTAAAGTCCCCCACAATATAATTGTTCTACTCCTCCAAGGTCAGGTCCAAATACAGAGTTAAATTTCATAAAGAAGGACTCTCCTAAATGTAAGTACAAAAGGCAAGTACAAATGTAAGTACTTGTACAGGCAAGTACAAAAGGGTGGGTCTCCAGAGTCAGAAAGAAACAATTGAATCCTGACACTTGATGGTGGTTTGACTTCAGGCAAGTTCAATTTTTTCAACTATAAAATAAAGATTACAGTAGTGCTCACATCATACAGTTATGATGAGGAGGAAATGACATCATTCTTATAAAGCATTTTACAAAGTGACTGGCATATTCCAAATGTTCAGTCAATAGCAACAGTAATAATAATAGGGAGGAAGTAAGTTTTAGAGGAGACTCATCATTAGGCCAGTATTGAACTATACTCCATAAATCAGTAGTTCCTTGAAATAACATTGGAGCTCTATAATAAGGAAGTGGAGGGTAGTGAAGCAAAATAAATGTTGAAAACTTCGGTTTAGACAACATTCAACAGGATTTTTCTTGTAGATCTCTTCCAAGCCTGTAATAGCCAGTACTATTGATGAAACTGTAGAAGTCAAGTTTCCCCAACCCATTTGAACATTTATATTTCTGAAGACCCATTAAGTCCTGAGAACTCTTTGGGAAACTCCACTGGATAAAATCCTAGGTAGATCCTAAATTATTCAGAGAAGTAGAAAATTCTTCTATTAGCAAACAATATGCTTCTGAATCTTTGTGGTAGAAGAGGAAATGGTATATTCTATCTTTCTCAGATTCTCCTAACAGCCCATGTGCCAGAAAAACCTAGAACTTTAGGAAGAGTGCAGTTGACTCTGGTAATACTTGATATTAACTAAAACAGACCCACAAACTAACAAAGCCACAAGCTTATTAGGTAACTTAAGGCATGGGTGCCGCCACACTGAGCCACTGCCCTCTCCTCAGCCTTCAGTGTCCTTCTCTATCTACCTTTTCATCCCTCCTCACCTTCTTAGCTTCTACATATCCTTCAGGCTCACCTTTCCGATACCACCTCTTCAGAAAGCCTGTTCTGCATCAGATGCCCCTTAAGACCCTATATTCACCCCATCACAGGACCACACCAAAATGTCAGTTCCTGGATGGCAGATATGATGTCCTATTCATCATTGAGTCCCCAAGGGTTGACATAGCATGGGGCCTGGAGTCAGTGCCAGATAGATGTTAGTAAAGTGAATCTCAGCACAGGATAAAGCTAGGCCAGGGAAGGACGGGGAGGGAGGAAGTCCTCCCTAGGAGAACAGGAGAGGAAAGGCTCTAGGTGGAGAAGCCTGATGAGCAGATACATGCAGGATGGGCTTCAGGATGGAAAGGACATCAGTAAAGGCTGTGAAGATCCTTGTAATCCTAGGAATCAACAGGGAGGAAAATCCTTAGGATGACAAAGAGAGGGTCCTGATTTTGCCAAGCATTGCTTTATTTACCCTCATCTGTTTATGCCCTTCAGTGTGTTCAGAATTTTTTTCCCCTAGGCAAGTACAGTTATTTGCAAGTCAGTAATAGAATTAACAAAAGTCAATACTGCTTTGCATGATTTGCAAGTTTCCTTAGAAAATATGGCTGACTGTCCCAAGAGGAGCTCCCAGGTAATTTTATGGGAGAAGTGTGACTAATCCATCTTTATGTGGAATTATATACTGTCATTATTAAAGTCTGGGCAGGTTTCTCAGGGTACCCTGAGGCCAGTTCCCAGCTTGAACCCTGAAGAGCAGTTAGCAATGAAGTCCACTGCCCATCTCCTAACTGGTCTCCTCACTTCTTTATCTTAGCTAACTTCAACATCATCCTCTTAGTTTTCTGAAATTGGAAATCTCCAACTATCCTTGATTCCCCAAGTAAGTCCAATGTGGTATTCTGTGGTGTTACTTATTAAATAAATGCGCCTTCATTGAAAAATTGATAGGCAGACATAAAAGGTAAAGGAATGGAGAAGCGTCACTTGTGATCCCACTGATAACATTTTCTAGTATTTTTTCCTGAAATGTCTATCAAGTTCTGAACATAACTTTGACTCCAGATTTTTGTTTGTTTTTTTCAAATCTGTCCTTGACTTTTTTGCCTGCCATCATTCACTACGACTTTTCTCGTCTGAAATAAAGTATGTCCTCCCCCGAGGACATGGGGTGATCAAAACACATATGAGCTATGCTATCATAGAGGATGCAAGCAATGTATATAAATCTTTTTCTCCCTTCTTTGGCTCAAGTAGTCTCAGTCAGCTCATACTCTTTCTTTCCTCTTAACATCATTTCTTGGGGAGCATTTTATCAGTTCTTTCTTCCTTTTTATGTTATATATTATCTCATTGTATCCTAATAACCAACTCCTACTGGTGACTAAATGGGGGCCCTTCCACTCTTTTACTATAGCAAACAATACAGTAAACAGTCTCATACATACGTCATGTCATACATGTTGGATCAAAGCCATAGAATAAATTCCCAAGAATAGGACATGGGTAGAAGTTGCCAAATCAACCTCCACAGACCGTTTACCAATAACATTCCATCAGTAACCTATCTCTGAGAGTGCTGATTTCCCTACTACCTTAAAGCTGTCTTTATTCTCTTCTTAAAACCACATGGTGGTCTAGGGAAATCCCCTAGCTGATTGAATTGAAGATGAAACAACGTGGAAGGATTCTTTCAACCTCTGGCCACCAAGAATCTTCATGGAGGTCTGCATTTATTTTTAAAGGTGTCTTTATTCCTGAAAGAAAAAGAAAGAAAAACCTACGATGCTATGATGTAGGTGCCACAAAGAGGAACAGATTTCTTACCCGTGTTTCCAGCTAAACAAACCACTTAAAAGGATACATGGCGCCATTAAGGGTTGTTGGAGACGTGCGGGAACTCATCGTTGATGTGCAATCAAATGGCCACTTGGGAGAGCAATCTGTGCACTTCCTCCCATAGAGCAGCCAGTTTCAACTGAAATATATGCAGGGCCCCTTTGCAACTTCTTTGTGTGGAGGTTCATTGCCGTCTTAGAGGCTGTGGCGGGTTAGGAGGGAGCACCCATGTTGTACAACAGTGTATCCAAGCTGCCCTTTCTGTCTACCTATTTCTTTCCCTGCTTTCACCCCTTTGTGTGTTTTTAATGGGGATAAGTGTGAGATGTGCTGGAGTGCAATCACATTGTGGTCTTAAAAGGATCTCTGATGATAGAAAATATGTCAATTTATTATTTCCCTCAGGACAGAGAAAAAAGTACAAAGGTTCAATGGATGATGAAGATAATACTTGTGCACTGTATAGCATTTTCCAACAAAGGATTTTAAGGTGATTTTCCTTTAAAAAAAAAATACTTTAGTCCCATTTTGTAGGTGGAGAGACAAGAAGATTTTGCAGTGACTAAAATGTCCTAGTGGTGAGACCCTGCATAGAGTCAGCATCTCTATGATCCTTTCTGGGCTTTTTCACTCCCTCTAGTGGAATCCGGTTCTTCACATGAGAGTTTTGTACGGTAATAGCAAGCACTGTCCTATTGTGCAATCTTTGGGGTCCCAGAGGCACAGTGCCATCACATCTTCAACCTGATGGCTATATCTCTGATCAGAGCCATCTCATGTACCCATAGTTCCAGTTGCCTTGCACAGCAATTAGCCCAGTAGATGCTGAGCGGCTCTTGCACACAGGAAGTATGCTGGGGAAGCCCAGCAAGGAGGTGGCCACTTGTTATTTGTCACTCGGGGTCATTCATAATGAATCAACAAAGCATTGACAATAGTTTTCTTGTAAACTGAACAAACCTTATAAATGGTGTGTGGTCTCCCCTCCCCCATGAATTAGTTCCTTTGTCCTGAAATGTGTGGTTAGCCTGGATACTCATTCTGCTTTGCTGGGAGAGAGAGAGAGTCTGGGGAGGCACCCGGACTGTGCAAGACAAGTCGGCATTTTGGTCTTCTGTATCAGAAGTGGAAAGATTTCGTTTATGCCTTGAAAAGTCAGAGATTAAAAAAAAAAAAAACATAGATGGAAAGCACAGAAAACTTTCTGGACTATCTGAGTGATCCGTTTTAGGGCATGAATATGATTGCTAGTTCCTGTCTTTCTATGTGCAACAGAGAAAGGAAATTAAGACTGTAGAAACAGTTTTTAAAACGCTTTGTATGGCTGCTTGAAATTCTTTGTATGATTGCCTGTTGTTTAAAATCCTAAATAAGGAGGGCGAAGGTCCTTAGGAGGAAACTAATTGCTTTAAGCTTTTCCTCCCCAGTGTATGCGGGTCTCTGCTGCTCCATGATCGTGGATTCTGAGCCACTGAATGAAGAAGCAATATCTTCCTTAAATAAATGGACAAATATCATCTACTGCTGGCATCTTCCTTGGCTCTGAGGTGGGAGGGGGGGCGAGATAGTTCATGGTGAAGTTCACCATAGCTTAGAGTTCATAAAATCAACCTTAGGATCAAAACATTGAAATGAAAACTCACAGAACAGAAAGCAGCAAATCTATGTAGAGGGAGGATTTTTGAATCTTGAGATGTTCAAGTATTGCTGCTTGTCTTTATGAAAAGGCAAATTATGATGGCATAATTTCTGACATGTTGTTCCCAGATAGAGTGCCTGTTGGGATGTATATTAGATCAGATTGATAGATTGTTACGTGAAAAGAGCTGCAACACTCCAACTCGAGTTTATGCACAAGATTATTTACAGAAATATACCATATTTGTGCTATTTCATCTCAGATATAATTTTATTTAATGGCAATTTTTTATTAAAGTATTTAAGTGAGTTTTTCTCTTTTAAGAAAATTGCCAAAAATCATTGCTAAGATACGAAAACAAGTCAATGATTAAGATCACATAAACCCATGTAATATGTATATTCAGCCCAGAATTGCTTTAGGGTCATCGTAGCCATAGAGTTTTCAAATAAATTATTTGAATATAAAAGTAGATTATGTATTTCCCCTGTGGCTGGCCAAATGTCTTTTCAACAAAGGGTAAAATAAGAAGGCTATTTTTTGTGTAAAAGAGTGATCTTTTTAGTCATGCTTGGCTGCCTGTTCAGGACTGTCTCCATCTATAATGAGATATTCTTGAACTCATTTGAACCAGAAAGTTTAGTAAATTTGTGGTACATTTTAACATAAAATAGCATGATTTGCTGAAAAGATCAGGGCTGGAGTGAAGGGAGGATAGCTTAATGATTGTTTTGATTTCTAGATTATAATTCTGAGCTGACATCTACATTGGACAATATCTAGAATATTGAAAATAAATTTACTTTGTTATTTAATACTTTTGGGGAGTTCTAATTTCAGCTCTCAGCTTTAAAGTATACTTGCTATTAAAATCTTAGTTGAATTTCAGCCTCAGCTGTCATAAAGACTTTGTGACAATAGTTCTTATAGTTGTATCTTTCATAGTTCTTGACGCTGGAAGGTGCTGATGGCCCTTCTGGAAAAATGTGGAAAAGAGTTTTTTATAAATTTTATGGCTCTGCTTTGAAGTAGATTTGACTTATATGCTAATTTGTAAATATTAACTTTCTCCTTTTCTTACTAATATAGTGAAAAAAATATCCTGAGTGTGGAAATGCACACAGAAACAAAAACATGCACATTGGTGTAAGGGAATCTTTTTGAAAAGTGAAAGTAAATTTTGACATGATTAACATAACATGTTTATTATATTATTCCCTCATGTTTTATATTGTCTACATAGACTCATTTTTCTAATATACCTGGTCATCTTTAAAAACTCCACAATTTTTTTTGCAATTACAAGCAGACATATTAGTTAATAAATCGTAACTGATAGAAAAAAAATCAACTCCATATTGTACTCGTTTCCAGGCTTCTTTCTCTAATTGAACCTGGACATGTCACTTGTTTTATATTTGGATTTCCCTCAGGCTCCCAATTTTTGTTTTAACTCCTCTAGAAACACTGATTTCTTCTATTCTTTCTCCTTTCTCTGATTTTTTACAGCAAATGATGTGTCATATCTCTCCTGAAATTGACCATTCTTTTCAGAAGATTTTTTTTTCTTTTTGCCTGTGGTGCTACACTGAAAAAGTCACTCAGCTAAAATGAGTTACTTCATTTCCAAATAAAAACAATAGTGTTTTCATGCCTGCACTTATTATTATTCTGAGAATGTACTAATTTGTTACATCCAAGATGACGGTTCGCTGGGTCCGTGAAAAGGGCAGTGTGCCAAGTGTAGCAGGGAAGTAAAGGGCTCCTTTCATGGGAAGTAGTGGGACAGAGAGGAGCTGGCAGTTCTTGCGGGTATCAGGAGGCACGCTGCCAGGGGAGTCATCCCAGTATCAGGGTCTTCTGTATCAGGGTTCTGAATCAAGCTAAAACTATGATTTTACTAAATGTCAGCCTGGGCGGCCAAATTTTGAAACCCGCTATTGCTAAGGAGCAACTGATAAATGTTTTATCCCTGTAGGCGCTGGCTGATGTGGCACAAGGATTTTGAATGTGTATAGTACCTTACTGCTTTTGGCATTAAGCTTAGATAATTGTCTACTTACCCTGAGCCGGTAATAGCAAAATACAAGTGAAGAAAGATATTTTTACAAAAATAAAAACTACAAAATAGATTTATCTATATTACTATGGATTTTTTTTATTGTTGTTCTTCTCCCCTATTAAATTTGAATGATAATGAAGTTTGATTCTGTACCTTTATTCTGCTCTAAACCAGGGTGGTCTCATAATTTTGTTTTACATGCATGACATTGCTTAAGGTCATTAGTTGTAAATCGTAGTATAAAAAGGCTGAAAATATATTCAGCACTTTGTAGTTTCCGAATACACATTTAAGAGCTGCTATGAAGTCGAGACCTACATGGCAGATTTTCTGGCACTGAATGGTCAATTTAGTGATGTAGATTAGTGAATCCAAACAGTAAGTGGAAAGAGACTATAATAATGCTTTGATATGTCCCTCTGTTGAAGCATATCCTGATTGATCCATTTTCTGTTATTGTAATATTTTTCTTTGCTCTGTGGCAAAATGCTCTCTACTTTGTTATTTTTTAAGAATATAACCCAGAAAAAAATGATCCGTTTTAAAATTTTTCATCTGCTTTCATACCACTTAATAAATGAAAAACAGATTTGGATTGATGAATTGAATTTTATTTTGTTGGAATAAAAACCTTCCCTTTGAGAACATTTGCTTTGTTCCATACGTATTTGTCAAGTTTTCTTTTAATCTAAAGTTTTAATTCATTGCTCTTTCTATTTTAAAGGGGTATACTTTAAACAACATTTAAATAGCAACCATTTAAAATAATAATAATAAATAAATAATAATAATATCATTATTTATCTAAATCTTAAAACGAGTCTTACTTAAAATATGACTGACCTAAATTTGGTGCTTTGAGTCATATTTAGTTTCTATAATTATTCATGTTCTTAGAGAATGAAAACCAGCTCTGCTTTTTGTGTTGTTCATGAGTTACAAGTTTAATTTTCTTGACAACTTACTTCAAAATTAAGGGCTGGGTAATTCCTTTCTAATTCCAAATGGAAAGAAACTGGCTGAATTCATGACGAAGATAACCTGAAGTTGGAATTGTTTAAAAATAAAAACGAAAATACACCATTGTAACAGATTTTAAATGAAGTAGGTTATCAAGTGGACTGCTAATTTTTGCCTTTCCAAAATGTTGGATATTTAACCCTCAGAATAATTAAATATTTGTAATAAAGCAGTTAATTCAAGCAGTTTATTGCTGTAATTTGCAAAAGTACATTGAGCTGCTTTCTTTTCAGCTCATTGATGGAGGAACAAACATTTCTTTAATAAGACTACAGCACATTCTAATTTTGTTGCAAAAGCTTAGATAAGGATCAGGCCCCCTCTGAATCACTGCATTGACCTATGACATTGAAAGTGCTGAAGCTCTTTGGCAAAAGAAGAGTTAGACATTCATTATTATGCACAGGACTTTCCAGTTCTAAAGGGGCTCTGTGCTTTCTCTCAGATAGACTTTGTTTGTTGGAAATGAGAACTGTATTTTGGCAGCAAAGGACCAGAACTGAAGCTACTCTGCAGGCAGACTCATTATGACATAATCCTTTATTAATCCTCATTCTCTATTAATAGATCATGCAGAAGTTTTGCTTTAGTTGATCATCTTCATCAAGAGCTATGAAAAAACATAACTGGTGAAATGCTCACCTCTGGTTTAAGGAAGCTGGTTTATATTCGTCTTTATTAGTTACAAACATTAATGGTGAAAATAATCTCTTGGACTTTGTTTCGTGTATAAAATGACATAGGAGCACCTAAAAATCTGATGTAACTAGATCTTGGTGTTTTGGAGGTAAAACTCATCTGGGAAGAAAATATACCACTTAATAAAAAGGAAAGCTTTATCAGGCTAAAATTTCTCTCTGGTGAGATAAAGTTGTTCTGGTTGTACAAGAGTGGGAATAGTAGCTAAACAGTCCAAGTTCCCATATTGCTTTAGAAAACAAGTTATCATACAAAATATGTTTGTTGTGAACTTTCACTGATGAGATTGGGTAAGTCTTGAGATACTAAACTTTTCAAGATGGGGGTGGGGTGGGGGTATCACCTTTAAAAGGACACATGTGCTCTTATTTTTGTTGAAATTATCTATGCAGATTAGAGATTGGAGTTGTAAAATTTTCATCATACCCATTTGGAGAATTTTGAGACTCATATGTGAATGTATCTAGAAAAATAAATAAATAAATGTGCTTTGCTGATTTTTTGTCCTTTGTTTGTCTAATTTGGTAATACCCTCGAGGTCATGGTAAGTCAAAAGTTGCCACAGTACATCTGGTTTATCGGTTCACCCTGATCACCTTCCTGAGCACCATGGACTGCTAACTTTCCCCAACTCTGTAACTATCCCCAACTCTGGGCACCAAGTCTCTGACTTGTCTTTCTTGGTAGATGCAAATTTTAATTTGAAGGTATAATTTAGAATTGTTAGAAGGAGATTTTTTTTAATTTTTTTTAGCTGTAGTTGGACACAATACCTTTATTTTATTTATTTAATTTTTATGTGGTGCTGGGGATCAAAACCAGCATTTCGAATGTGCTAGGTGAGCGCTATACCGCTGAGCCACAATAATACATTTTTTTTTTCATTTTCACTCAACAGACTTTGAATATTATGAAATAATATGCTACTCAGAGGAAGATTATTTGGCTAAACAGTGTGTATATTTTCCTAGAAGACTATATTAGACAACATTTTTCTGGTATTGACAGGTGATTGTTCTGATAGGAGTATGCTCATTAATGCAGATTGTTCCTCCATTGGAATTTACTGACAAGACCAGATTGATCTTTCATATCACTAATACTTGTAGTATTAAAAAAATATGCATACTACAAGAAATTGTAGGAACATATTTTTATGTTCTGTACATATTTTTTAATTGAGCAAAACTCCATGAAATTAAAGAAGCTGTCTGTGGACACACAAATAGTAGCTGAATTTGGCTCCTAATTCAAGCCTTTCTATTCTTAATCCTTTTACTTATCCTATAATAAAGAGAACTAAGATTTATTGAACAACTATTATAAACAGACCATCTCCCTAGGCATTTTAAGTAAGTGATCTAAATTAATTTTTAGACTAATAATCAAATTTAACAAAAGAAAATCACCAGGGAACACTAAGGCAAAAGTTGTATCTGTTACTTTTCAACTTTTGAAACGTTCCCTAAGCTAAATCAGAGAGGTCAGAAGACAATCCAATCAAGGCCTGTAAAATCAAAATATATCTGGTGCTTGTGATGGAATGCCTCTCCATTTGTTCATCACAAGTGGATGGTGAAGTAACATAGAATGTACCTGCAAAATATTCAGCCTTCAAAAGGGAATCTTCATAATAGTAAATGTTCATACTTTTAAAAATATACCAAGTAAGAATTTTGAAGTTACCCTGGCCAACCCAGGACCTGAAAATATGAAAAAGCAGTCAATCCCCCAGAGTGGGCAGCTTCTCAAAAATATTTGGCTAGATCATGATTTACTTGCTTTAATCCAAGGTTTTGGTTTGCCATGATAATGTGTGACAGTTTGTGTTTAAGAAGATTCTACACAACAAAAGTATTATTATAGTATATGAAAAAAATAAGGATTAGAAAATGTTTAAGAGAGGTTGAGGCTATAGCTCAGTGTTCGAGCATAGCATACCAAAGGGCCCTGGGTTCAAACCTTAACACCAGTAATTTTTTAAAGTTTAAGAAATTAATTTAGCTGGGCATGGTGGCGCATGCCTGTACTTTCAGCGGCTCAGGAGGCTAAGACAGGAGGATGGAGAGTTCAAAGCCAGCTTCAGCAAAAGTGAGGTGCTAAACAACTCAGTGAGACCCTATCTCTAAATAAAATACAAAATAAAGTAGGGATGTGACTCAGTGGTCGAGAGCTCCTGAGTTCAATCCCAGGTATCCCCCCGCAAAAAAGAAATTAATTTAAAATCTAATAAAAATGTAGATCACATTCACTTGAATCAAACTGTGAAATATGATATATTAAGAACTATGTAATGTTTTGAACGACCAACAATAAAAAAAAATGTAGATCACAGCAATTTGGTCTTGGCTTTTCTTGTCAAATTTTCTGATGTTTGAATATATAAGTGGCACAGAGTTTCCCATCAGACCATTTTAAGTTGCTGTTAGACAGAAGTCACCCTCCCCTATATTATTGTCACATTGCTTCTGTAATGAACTCCCACAAACATAGTGGCTTAAAACAAGGCACTTTATTATCTTTCACTTCTGGAAGTCAGATATCTGAAATATGTCCCCAGGGCTGCATTCCTTCTGGAGGCCCTTGGGGAGATCTGTTTCCTTAACCTTTTTAGCTTTTAGAAACTACACATATCTTTGGTTTATGGCCCTTTTTTTTGGTCTTCTAAGCCACCAAGCAGCATAGACTCCTCAAATTTCTTTCTTTCTATCCCTTGGCTTCTGTGGCCACCTGCTTCTCCTGCATCCCTCCCATAAAGACCCCTGTGATGACCTCAGGCCACCAGGGTAGTCCAGGATAAACTCCCCATCTTGAGATCCTTAACTCAATGGCTTCTGCAACGTCCCTTTGCCATTTAAGGCAACATTCACAAATTCTGAATAATAAGGTATGGACATCATTGGATCATTATTCAGCCTATCACACCTTGAGACTCTCAAGGAAGAACGGGGGACTATTTTCCATCTCCCCAGACATCAAACAGTGTTGAAATCACTGGTTCTCCACTTTTGCTGGGGAATTTTGTTTTGTTTTTGTTTTTAATTAATTCATTTATTTAAATTAGGTATATATGATAGCAAAATGCATTTTGATTCATTGTATACAATTGCAGCACAATTTAACATCTCTATGGTTGTACACAATGTAGCATCTCACCATATGTGCATTCATACATGTATCTAGGGTAATGATGTCCATCTTATTCCACCATCTTTTGTTTTTGTTTTTGTTTTAATCCTAATGTCCCAGGCTAATTACATCAAGTTTTCTGGGCTGAGTCACAAAGTATCAGTTGTTTTTTCAAAGCTCCTCAGATGATTCCAATGTGCAGTGGAGGCTGAGAACCACTCATTTTGATGTGTCCTTTTGACTTAAAGAGCCTACTGACATATGGCAATGATGAATGAAAATGCTTCCATTTCACCAACTGACTTTAAATTTTGTTGAGAAGCAGCTGCATTAAAAGAACACATATTTAAATGACAATATTTTTTAGTCTAGATTAACTTTTGGGGTACTATGATCAAAAGAACAGGACAAAGATAACCTGCTCTGTAAGTATCATAAAGTTCAAGTACAAATGATTTAAATTATTTGTCTGTAGATGAATCATGCATTTGTTGGATTTGTAAATTAAAAAACACTTTTTGTGTGAACTTCTCCCATAGTAGTATGACTTCAACTCAACATCTCATATACTGTTTGAGCTGTAAATCAATGAGACTGTAACCCCAAACTCTAAAACTAGCTGAAGAAATGTGGCAAATGGTGCATACATACTAAATATCTGGATTACATAGGACATTTTCATAGATGGGGATGGCAAAAAATGAATCATTTGAAATTAAAACTGTCCTCTACTCTAGAAGTAGCCTTTGGTTCTAAGTCATTTGTTAGATTCCTGGTAATGATTTAAATAATGGGAAACATTTGTTAATAAATAAATGCCAAGTGGTAAATTAAAAAAAATTGTGTAATAATACCTAATTGTTTAACTGCGTGTGTATCAGGACAAAGAAATGTATTCATTAGAATTTTGACAAACACTAAAATCACTTTTAAAAAATTTCCCATACAGAATGTGTTAAGTCAGTGCATATGTAATAACTAATAGCTACTACCTTGCACTTTAAATAAATTGCCTTATTTAATTCATCCTCACAGCAAGTGTTTGATAGGAAAAACGGCTCCATTTTACAGATGAGAAAACAGTACTAGAGAAATTTAGTAACCCTGTGAGAATCATACAGCTCATAATTGGCAGAACCAGGAAGAATATCTATCTTTAACAGCCCCAGTTCAATCGAGGGCATGTTTAAACTGTCTTTAAAATGCTCTCAATTCACAGGTGTAAGAATTATAATCCCAGACTACAGAAAAGAGCAAAAGCTTAGATCCAGGTTGGGTTGTAAGAAACATGAGATGAGAATAAGAATTTTTTCTACAAATGAGATATATTTCAGAGATTTGATTTTTCTTTTGAAATTATATCATGAGCTTGTTTAAACTGTTTTTAACAGATTCCTCTTTGTATGTGTCCCATCTTGAAAATCTTGATCACTTAGGAGTAAATTAATTTATTCCATTTCACTCAGCCTATAGACAAAATATCCAAATTTTATTTTTACCAATCAGCATTTCTCAAACTGATCCTTAAATGGCAATGATTTGAATTTCCTGCTTATTAAAAATAGACTTCCTGGATCCCATTTTATATTATCTGAATCATATTCGCAGGGGTCAAGGCCTGGGGAATGTCTCTCTTTTTTAGCAAACTCATCGGGTTCTTTGTGGTAGAAATGAATTCCATTTGCCCCAGATTTAGATTCTAAAGTCAACTCATTGTAAAGATTCCAAACAGAGAATACAAAGTTTCAGAGTATTAGGAAAACAGGAGCGATCTACTCCATTTCTATTCTTCTATCCTCCTGTTCAAGGACTTCCCCCCCCCCCGCCCCTTTCTTCACTCATCTAATGTTAGCTGAGGTTTCACAACACACAGTCACTGTGTGGGCCTGGGATATGTGACTGTTGTCAGATAGTTGTGGGACTCTACTTACTCCATGACCCTGCTCTTGCATGTTAGAGAAGTCCTGCTGCAAAGAAACTTGCTGGATATTGTTAAATCCAGCATTCTCGATATAATCTACAGAGTAAATATATATTTATAATAATATTGTGTAATAATATATAAATGTATCCATCTATATTCTATATAATAATTAACATTTATTTATATTTTTCATATGTAAATGGTGTGTGTGTGTGTGTGCACGCATGTGTGTATGTATGTATGTTCAAATATTGTCCTGGAGAATGCCTTTAGAAAAAGTGGATATGATAATGACATATTTGCTTTTTACATACAAAAAGACAATCAATAGTGGGTGAAATTTGCTGGTGATGCATTCATTACCTTTTTTGAAGCACCGGTGCTGAAAAGATAAAGGATAAAAGGCCACTGGCAGATTTTCCGTGCCCTTAACTCCAGCCCTTGGGAGACTTGACCTGTACTAGAGGCATTGGAGTTTCTGTGGAGTCAGACTTTTACTTAGTAAAAAAAGGATCCTAAATTAAAAGTTTCTACTCCTCTTTAGAAAGGCACAAATTCAGCCAATTCATCTATTCTATTATAAATATAATAACTCACTGTCATCATCTTGGTCTCTGTCTTGAACTTTTTTCCTGTTTGTCTTTTTTTTATATTTTTAATTGATGCATTATAGTTGTATATAATGGTGGGATTTGCTGTTATATATGCACACAGAATATAACAATATAATTTGGCCAATATCACTCTCTAGTATTTTTATTTTTGTAATTATTAAGCAAATGTGTACTCTAAAAACATGCAAGTCAACAAAAGCAAATCTAATATACAGTGAAAAGCAAAAGGGACTTTCTATTTCTATTATGTCAGTCCTATTTCCCAGAAGTGTTTCTGGATTTCTTTTCATATTTTTTTCATATGTTTTGTGTGTGCACATATAATGTATAGAGAAATAAATATGTATGTATAAGATGCAATAATATATATAATATAAATATATATTTTTACCAAGATGGCCTCATACCTAAATTCACTTTTCAAACAGTGAATACTTAAATATATTAAGTCAGATTTCCAAAATTCCCTGGGAATAACGTTCAAAGTTTCCTGATGCACCTTTCACATTTTTTTTTTTTTGCCATAAACTCTATAAACAATGACACCAGGGCCTGGTCTTAAAAATAATTCAAGTGAATGAACTGCTTTCTCAAACATCTGGGTACAGTTAGTTAGAAAGGTTTCTGCACATTATTAAATGAGAATGGATTCTCAGGCATTAGTCACAAGTGTGACACATGATTTTTCACAATTGGTTTCTATAGAAACACATTTTCACAAATCAAAAACTCTTTATATATTATAGGATATTACTATTTAAAGTAAAACTGGTGTAAATTATATTTTATATCTAAGAATACTATTGAAAAATAAATAATTCCTTCCTAATTCATGAATCTTAGTAATCCAATTTTTTTTTATAAATCAAACATGAGATTTGTAGAGATAATGACCCAAACACGGGGCTAACAGAATCTTACTCTTGCAAGGTTTATGTCCTCTTCATGATCAGTAAGAAAGGCAAAGCTAAATCTTTAAATAAAAGAGAATGCTCCTCGAACAGTTTCATTTCTCTCCCCTATTTTTCCTGAAAGACATGCAAATGGAAGATTTGTCTAGTTATACTGAATTGTTTTGGGGCAAAACTGGCATTTGAAACGAAGTATTCATATGACAGGATTCACCATCATTACATTTTAAAATTCTATTTACAGAGAGTAGAGGTGTGAGATGGGGAGATATTGGTCAAAGGGTAAAAATTTTCAGTTATAAGATGAACAAATTCTGGGGATCTAATGTACAGATGGGTGGTGATGATGGTATTCATTAATTTGATTGTAGTAATCATTAAATCATTTTTACAGCTTGAATATGATCCATATTAGTTTATCAGTTAGATATTGTAAAATAAAAAATATAAAATATGTTTATAGTCTATTATAAAGTGAGTCATGCATTTGATAAAATGCTCAGGCAGAAAAAAAATACTCAAGTAGTAAAAAAAAAAAGAAGAAAAAAAAAGAAACCAGAAATTAAATCTCCCTGTTCAAATACCACCCCCCCACACACACACACACACAAGCATAACTGTGGATAACAGTGTCTTGTTTTTATCCTTTGGGGAGTTTAGGGTCCATCATATAGCAGACCTATGTATCTTTTTTGTTAGTTCCCATATAGGATCATACCACACACCCTATTCTGAACTTTCTCATGTTTACTTAATGTTAGACCTCTTATCATACTGGCATAATAAGGTTTATTTTATTCTTTTTAACAAGCACATTACATTTCTTTTTATCATTTTGCCATAATTAAGTGAACCTAACTTGTGTGAGTGTTCTCAGGACACTTAGGCTGTTTCTGTTTTCTTGCCATTTTGAACAATGCTATAATAAACATCCTTATGCATTTGTCTTGGCATAGCTTTGCAAGAATATCAATAAGATATATTTATAGTAGTGGTGTTACTCACATAGATTAAGAGGATCTCTAATAGTCTAGGTCCAAAAGCATGTCATGAAGCAAGTCTTGATACTGGTAGTGGGGGTGAAAATTCGTACAAACTTCTGGAAAGGTAATTGGATTATGTCTTAACAAATTTTGGAATTGACATACAGTCTTATCTATAAATTCTGCTGTTATAAATTTACTATTAATATAGAGGATCATTTCTTAGGGATACAACCTCTACCTTATATATCATCTAAGATTAAGAATATTAAACCAGAAAAAGAATGTAGAAAATATCTACTCCAAACCCTGGGTCCCATGGAAGTTAAGTTACATAAATCTAACAGAGAAATTCTGCACTCGCTGTGAGATATTTTAAAAGAGTGGGATAATTAAACACATCCGTTTCCTCTGGGTTTCCATCTCATCTCATTCAGTCCCTATGTTGCTGTCTCTCTTTCTTGCTGTGTCTGTCCTTGTGTTGTTTTGTTAGAACTTTATCAAAGGTGTAGCTCTGTAGGTTTCATTTCCCAGGAATACTTTTCACCAGAGGATGGCTCCATTCAATATGATTGAGGGCCAGAGAGAATAAGAGAGTAACCAGGGTTAAACCTTAGGAAAGTGGATCGGTGGCCTGGCATCTATCCTTTTATGATGGTCAATGAAAAACTGTGTTTCTCTGCTCTCATGCAACACTTCTGACACCAAACGTGTGAGGTTTTCCTTTGCATGAAGCCATGTTCCATCTCTCCACACCAGCAGTGTCCTACAATTCAATTACGACACTAACAACTTGGATTTAGCACAGATCCCACACATTAAGGGCTCAGTCTTACAAGTCTGCATCCTGCCTCAGATGCCAATCCCAAGACTCAAGTTGACACCTGTACTTCTGATTCTCCAGGTATAAATTGTGTGGTTCCTACAGCTCCCTCCTCAGTTTTGATAATTTCCTCTAAGGGCTCACAGGGTAATATTTCTTTGTGTTTAATAGTTTATCATAAAAGTTATCATAAAGGATACAGATGAATGGCCATGTGAAGACCTACATAGGGTACTGAGCTTGGAGTCTTCTGTCCCCCGGGTGATGGAAGGTACCACTGTACTGTCATATAAGTGTGTTCACCAACTAGGAAGCTATAACCCTCATCTTTTAGGGATTTTAATAGGTATGGTCAATTATTAATTCATTCTCCAATTTCTCTTCCCTCCCTAAAGGATGACGAGTGAGGCTGAAAATTTTTTGCATCTAAACATGACTTGGTCTTTCTGATACCTAGTCCCCATTCTGAAGCTATCCAGCAGTCTATCAAGAGTCACTATCCATACAAAAGATGCTCCTATCATTCACTTAGGAAATTCCAAGAGCTTTAGGAGATCTGTGTCAGGAACAGAGATCAAGACCAAATATTAGAACAAAAGAGGCTTCTAGCACCCTACACTCAGGAAATCACATGTGTTTTAGAAACTTTGTGCCAGGAACTCAGAGCAGAGACCAAATATATGTTCTTATTTTCTCATAGAGAGGAATTAGAAAGGGTCAGAAATCAAGGGTGGGGTGCTTACTAAGCAAGACGGCTCTTGATTGGGAATAACTGTAATCTATCCAAAAAGTAAAAACATCCACCATTCATAGATTTGTAGAAAATATAATGTTTATGTTAATTAGAAACCAGAACATCAGGAGGTACCATTTTGCCATCCAACAAGTTAGCAGAGTGTATTTTTTCATAATACTTAATGCTATTGATTCATTTGAAATGGGTGCTCATGGTGGGGGTGGGGAGATGCTGTGAAAGCACAGTTTCAAAGACTTAAAAATTGAAACATTTTGGCCCAGTCATTCTACTTCTAGGAATTAAGCTTGAGAACATGTTCAGAAGATGGATGTTGCTAAACTCACTAAGATGTTCCCAACAACTTTATTTTTTAACTAGAAAAAAAAAATTGAAAGCAGCCTAAAACGAGTAATGTGAGTAAAATTGTGGCCAGATCAATTAGAGGATGATTATCCAAACTGTCATAACTTAGCAGATGGTATGACCTGCTTGTAAAAGAAAGATGTGAAAGCATAGTATACACTGTGATTGATAAACAATGTCTGCGTCTGAATAAGTTCTGGAAGGGAAGCACACACACACAACATAGGAGGTCCACTTTGTACCAGCAGAGGAACATGCAGGCTTTCCCCTTCATCTTCACAATATTTAAAATATTTTATTTGATAATAATAATAAAATTAAACCAATAAAAAGTTTTATAAATATTTTCAATTCTTATACTATTTTTTTTCTGTTTTTCCTTACCTAGAGTGTGGAAAAGGGATGTTGTGCTCAATATGTACAATTTTAGGTAGATGTTTCAGAATTTAAGCACAATTTCCACGAGCTCTCTTAAATCATTTTGGAATAAGAGGAGGCTAATGATGTGACAAAAGAATCAAATCAAGTAAAATTTTCAAAATGGTCGATTTTTTTTAAATGTAGGGAATGTTACAGTCGTCTGAGTTTCAACATGTCCAATGACAGGAAAGTCACCGGCTCACAAAGCAGTATACTCCATTTGTAAATCACCATCCATTTATTCCACATGTATTGAGCTGATTCTCTTTAAAGTGGACAGTTCCTGACAGCAGCAAGACTGCACATGAGGAAGCCAGTTAGGAAGCTTTCTGTTTAGGGCAGGTGAGAATAATGAGGGCTGAGCTATGTCAGCACCCAGAGAGGGGAACGGGGAGCAATTTTAAAATGTATTTAGAAAATGGGTCAACTAGACTTGGTGACTATCTCCAGCCTATAGCCAAGGAGAGATGACTGGATTCCATCTCTTAATAAGAGTAGAAAAGAAGAGAATCATGGCAGGGGGATGGTGGGGGTGAGTGATTAAAGAGGGAAAAAAAGTAAAAAAAAAAAAAAAAAGAATCATAGGCATCTTTCATCTGTCACACCCTCTCTCCATTTTCTATAATTTTGTTTTAAAATATGAACTCATCAGAGAGCCTAGACATATACTTCTCAGTTTAAATGCTGACTTCTCTCTTCCAAGGAAAGATAGCTTTTTTAGTTTTAAGGATTTTCCTTTCTTCCTTCCTTCCTTCCCCCCTCCCTCCCTCCTTCCTTCCTTCTTTCCTTTTTGGTTTGTTTTTTTAGAATCAATCTTCTCTATTAAGATCCGGGTCCATAGAACAATCTAGACTTTGTATCTTAACTTTTAAAACTCCATTTATCTCAGTGTTTCTCAAAGGTTAAGGTGTACACAGATCACCAAGTGGTCTTGTTAAAATGCATATTCTGATTCTGTAGGTCTGGGTGGGACCTGAGATTCTGAATCTCCAATAAGCTCCCAGGTCATGCAGTGTTGCTAGTCCTCATGGTACAGGTGTCATTGCAAAAGTCTAGAGTGTTCTATCCAAGTCCAACATTGCTTAGGTCATTTTGCTCCATGACACATTACATCAGTTCTTCATTTTGTGAGCAGAATAAAGTCCAGAATATTATACTCTAAGCTTTTTCAAGTGATATAATTAGAAATAAGTAAAATCCCTAATATATGTACAGAGAGATAAAGTTACCTATCAAATACACCTGTCACTATGCCTTATTTTATAAGATGTAAAATATTGCTAAAAAATGTATAGGGTCGCAGAGCAGCAACATTAAGCAGGTGCCATTATCTTCATTGCATAGATGAAGAAAGATAAGCCCAGAGAAGAGAAAAAGTGAGTCAACCCAGGTCAGACAGCTGTCTGATGAGCTTCATGTGACAAATATTGCTTATCCACTAGTTATGTGAACCAAAAAAAAAAAATCCCAAGAATGGAGCATTCCAAAAATATGAGAGAATAAAACTTAAGTCAGGTTGCTGTGCATTTAAAAAAAAAAAAAGTGTTCCATTTGGACATGAGAAAAATCATTCTTGATATATTTTCTGTCACTAACCATAGATAAAGAAATACTCTAACCACGCCCTAGGGTCCTCCAAATAGCTATAATGACATGAGCACTACAAGTCTCCCCCTTCCTACTCCAGTCCCCAAGAACAGGCTTAGGTGTAGGTTGGTGCTATCATGTTGAACTTTCATTGAGAGCTCTTCTTCTTTGTTGAACACCAAGAGTCAGGTCTGCGGGTGGGGGGAATCTGTAAGTACTATAATTAACTTCAATTTTAATTTCTGGGAGTCTTCTCCCTGATGCCGGGATGCTCCTTCACTCTCATCAGTTACAGCAGCATTCACAAAGCTTCACCGGATGCTCTTGGGCAATTTTTGTGAGGCTTGAGGGTTACCTGTTCAAGCTTTCTCAGAAACTTGGAGTTAAACTAAAATATGGTTGAATTGTGAAAAAAGGGTCACCAATTCAAAGAAACCAGTTTGTATTTCTCAGGATGGGGGAAACTTTCAGGGATTGGACTTTTCTTGGTTTTCAAGTTGTTCTGTTGTTTTAGTTTCTTTGTGGTTGGTTTATAATTTATTATTCTCTCATCTACTTTCAATATTTGTCTTTACATGTGTTCACACATAGTACTATATGTGTTCATTCTGTTATGAATGAGAGTGATAAGACCCAAAAAATGATCCTTCTAACCTAGCCCAGTGTTGTTTAAATTAAGATCTTTTAAAATCCACTTTATGTTGCCTAGAAGTTACATTTTGTATTACTCATTATAATGATGGTTTACCCATATAATAAGAGTAAACCTGATAGAACAAATGGAACAAAAATAGAATCTGAGGAGTTAGGCATAAGGAATTAAAAAAAAAAAAAGCCTACTGGGCTGGGAATATAGCTCAGTTGGTAGAGGGTTTGCTTTGCATGCACAACGCCCTGGGTTGTGTTCAATCCCCAGCACCACCAAAAAAAAAAAAAAAAAAAAAAAAAAAAAAAAAAAAAAGGCCTACTGTGTGGTTTGTTGTAGGGAGAACAGAAGGCAAGGGTCTTACTGACTGACTGGAGGCTAGAAGACATTCAGATCTACCTGAACACTTAATGAGGAGGAGGAGGTATGTGCATAGTGTACGGGGTGTTCCATCATTGTAATATATCTAAGACAAAAATTTCATCCTCAGGATGCTCACTGTCTAGACAAGGACACAGAGAAGAGCATGGAAAGCAAAAGGCTATGTTATGAGAATTCCATCAGGAAAAGATTGCTTGCAATGGACGTAGAGGAGGTTGGGAAACTTCATAGAAACAATTGCATTTGAATCAAAACTTAGAGGGTGAATTGGAATCTGATAAATGGGAATAAGTGGTACAAAACTTGGAGAGAAAATACTTTACCACCCACACAAGTGGGAAAATGAAAGGCACAAACAGGGAATGTGTAATTGAATTGAAAGATGTCAATGGAGACTATAGAACTGAAAACTAGAAAAGTAAACCACCTTTTTAGATTTTTTTTTTTTTGAGAGAGAGAGAGAGAGAGAGAGAGAGAGAGAGAGAGAATTTTAATATTTATTTTTTAGTTTTTTTTTTTTCGGCAGACACAACATCTTTGCTTTATATGTGGTGCTGAGGATGGAACCCGGGCCGCACGCATGCCAGGCGAGTGCGCTACCGCTTGAGCCACATCCCCAGCCCCTAAACCCCCTTTTTAAATGCATTTCTCAGCAGTATATGTCTAAGACCAATGTTTTTCGCTTTTTTTTTTTAAGTACTTCCTTTCTGTGGGGACCCTTGATTGAGAATCGCTGTACCAGGTCTTAGAATTTTGTACTTGTTAGGTTTTTTTGTTTTGTTTTGTTTTGTTTTGTTTTTCAAAGATAGAGTGAGAGAGGAGAGAGAGAAAGAGAGAGAGAGAGAATTTTTCAATATTTATTTTTTAGTTTTCAGCGGACACAACATCTTTGTTTGTATGTGGTGCTGAGGATCGAACCTGGGCCGCACGCATGCCAGGCCAGCGCGCTACCGCTTGAGCCACATCCCCAGCCCCTTGTTGTTAGGTTTAAGAAAGAAAATTTTATTTTCCTTCTTGGACTCCACAGCTCTGTCTCCAGGATAGGCCCTGTCACTTTTTTGGCATTGCTTTGATTTGCATATTCTCTTGAAATGTAGCTTTCTACTCTCTTAAAGATTAGTGGGTTTTTTTTTTTTTTTGTATTATAAATATGAGAAGGATAACACAATTCAGGGCTTACTAAAAGAATTATAGGAGCCATTAGTATGTCTTTTCTTTTTTCTTTTCCTTATTATCTTTACTTTTTATTTTGTTCCATCTTGTAATTCACATAGGAGGCATCCATTTTTATTATGAGAGCTGTTGAAAGACCCTGATTAAAAGGATTCTCTTTGAATTAATTTGACATGATCAGAGATGCCATATTCTGACTTTTCCCTGGACTCCAATGTAAATATCTATTTTTATTTTATAGACATTGTCAAGTTCAAATTCAAGATCATTAGTTTCTACTAATTCTAACTGACTTGTATCATCTTAACTAAGTTGTATCCATTATCCAGGCTTCAATCACTTCCATAGTAATTTGGACATCCCAGATTGTTCAGAATGCTATTCATTCTAAATTATATAAGCGCCTTAGTCTCTAAATTTGTTTCCATACAGTATATTAATTAATTAATTAATACATTGATGTTTTTGATGGAGGTATTGAATGGGACAGGAATTGAGGGACATGTCCTGGCATATGAAAGCTCCTCCTTTACGAGCTCACTTTAACCTCTAAAAGCAGAAAAATCTGGCTTTGCTGAGGATTTAAAAGGCTGCCTTAATTTCTAAAGCCCTCTTCAGGCTTACATTTATTTATTATCTTAAGATCCAGAGTTTTTATTTTTAGGAAAATGCATCATTATTACACTTGGGCTTATAAAACTATAATATTACTATAATATTTTACTCTGTGATCTTACCTATAGGTGGAATCTTTAAAAATTTTTTAAAAAAAGTGAATCTTATAGAAACAGAGTAGAAAGATAGTCACCAGAGGCTGGGGATGGGGAGAGGAAGAAATGGATAAAAGGAAAATGTTGATCAGAGGGTACAGAGTTTCAATCAGACTGCAGGAGTTTTAGTAATCTATTGCATTGCATGGTGACCATAGTTAATAATAATGTATATTTTTCAATTGCTAAAAGAATAGATTGCTAATGTTCTCCCCCACCAAAAAAATGATACATTGTTATATGATAGATATGCTAATTAGTTTGATTGACTCTTTCTAAAATGGATACATAGAGCAAATATCACATTGATCCCATAAATGCATACAATTATTATTTGCTAAATAATTTTTTTAAAGAAGCTATAGTATTCCAAATTGTACTGTGTAAGGTGATTATTCATGTGCAAATTGAACACATTATCGGTCACAGATAATTTTTCACCCAAATATTTACTGAGAAGGGTAGCGGAGTCCGTTCTCACCTTCCTACTCTTTTTTGAGATGCGAAGGCAATACATTTTACTTTTGCCTACATCTGCTCCCCTCACCCCCTCTTTTTTTGCTCACAGCATGGAAACTACAGTTACAGCTCAGCCTGTTTTGCTTATGGAACTGTGCCAGAAGCAGTTTTGAAGGTGTTTTAAAAATGAAGACATCTGGCAGCTGGCATACTTACAATTCATTTGCCAAAGACAAGTTGCACGCTGCTGGAATTTTCAGCTGAAGGTCACGCACCAGGTAAGAAGGCAGTCAGGTGGAGCCGGTGCACAGGAAGACACATGCTGAAAAATCGTTGGCTCTGTGAGGTTGGGATGGGCTAAATCAAGAAGCACGCTGTCTCCTTGTCCACCTACCCCCTGGGTCACTGTACCCCTTAGAAGGAGGGAAAAGGGGGAAAACATCAAAGCTAAGGAAATTGACAATGATTCACAAGGCTGAGACATGTCAATCAAAGTCCTGGCAAGTGGGCAAAAGGAAAGGATGCAGAGGGGACAACAAAGTTGAAAAACAGAATTTGACATAGTTTTGGATAAAAGTGCTCCTCTCAGTTGATGGTTCAGTGTTTCCAGCAAGAAATAGCCACAGGGGTTACAGGTTTACAGCTTACCCCATAAGTAAATTACTAATAGTGCCCCAATCAATGCTCCCTGACTAAAAATATACTTGATGTTTGATAGTGTCTGTATAGTATTTCATGTTTCCTGTTTTAAAATAGTTTCTTGTAACTAAGAATCATTAAACAGTACACCACTAAATGCTACTTTCCAAGCAATTGGTTTTTGTGTTTTTATACTTGTATTAAATAAGACTAGAGTTATCTTGTTTGGTTTGTTTGAAATTTTTTTTTTTCACAACAAGAAATTTAAGATGTAAATACGAGAGTTTCATAATGAGATTAACAACTGGGCTAACACGGCAGGGGAAGGAAGTCATCTCGCCATGTGTGATGATCCCTCTCTGACAAATCTGAGCACTTAAAAAATTATGTGGACCGTATTTAACATGTAAGCAAAGAAATTTATGTTCCTAAAGAAATCATCAGAGATACTTGTACTAGACCTAGATATATCTCTACCCAATAAGTCTAGGCATTTTTCCTTCTATTCTAACTAGAATTGTCTGTCTAAAGCCTATTCCTGTCTTCTCCTTAAAATATTACATGTGGAGGCATCAGTAAATGGAGAAAAAAGGAGGTGGTGTGCAGTTAAAACTTTGTTATTAGAGAAAACTGATCCTCATCAAATCTCAAATGAAGAGAGTTACTGGCCTAAAGAGATTGAGACCCAGGTGTAGGATCTGGTCCCAAATACACGTTTAGCAGGTTCATGATTGACCAGCAGAACATTTACATTTTTAAAAAGGGTTTAACAAGGGGCTGGGAATGTGGCTCAAGCGGTAGCGCGCTCGCCCTGGCATGCGTGCAGCCCGGGTTCAGTCCTCAGCACCACATACCAACAAAGATGTTGTGTCCGCCGAGAACTAAAAAATAAAAATATATATATATATTAAAAATTCTCTCTCTCTCTCTCTCTCTCTCTCTCTCTCTCTCTCTCTCTCTCCTCTCTCCTCTCTCACTCTCTCTTTTAAAAAAAAAAGGTTTAACAAGATAGTATAAATTTAAAAGAAAAAAAATTGAGCCGGTGCAGTGGCACATACCTATAATCCCAGCAGCTCCGGGAAACTGAGGTAGCCAGCCTCAGCAAACGCCAGGCACTAAGCAACTCATTGGGATCCTGTCTTTAATTAAAATACAAAATAGGGCTGAGGATGAGGCTCAGTGGTCAAGTGCCCTTGAGTTCAATCCCTGGTATTCCCCCCTAAAATTATGAATTTCCAATTTCTTTATTTAAATCGCAAGATCAAGCCTCAGGGTCCACAGTCCATCATAAGTCGTGGCCCTTACTCCCTCAAATGGTGCAAAGCAGTGTGGGGGTCTTTAGGGTCCTGCTGCATCCGTTCTCTCCCCAAGGCTGAGTGTGGGTTGTCACTTTATTGTGTTCTCACTATTGCTTTTTGGAAATGAAAAGTGAAACATTTCTTGTATCTTTGGCTACAAGTTAAAATAGACTAGAGGGTGGGCTTTGCTTATACCAACCAGGGTGGCTGCCTCTGTGAGACTCTCTCCAGCCCTTCCATTTTTTAATTCATTTCCTCTTTACATGAGGCACCTCCTCCGCCCATTTTAGGTGCTGAGTTGAGACTACAGAAGTTCAAGATGCTCCCTGGCCCAGCCTAGGGTTCTTTAAACCTATGCCCCCCCCACACACACACAAAAAAAAAAAAAAAAAAAGAAGAAGAAAAGAAAAGCAAACTTGAGTAATTTTAGCCAGTGGCCCACACGTGTAACCCAGCAACTTGGGAGGTTGAGGTAGGGCAGTTACAAGTTCAAGGCCAGCCTCAGTGTTTAGCAAGGCCCTAAGCAATATATCAAAATAAAAAAATAAAAAGGGCTGGGGATGTGGCTCATTGGTTCAACACCCAGGCACAAAACAAACAAACAAAACCAAACAAATAAAACCTATGTGTACGGCCCACACCAGAAGAGAAGTAGTTACAAATGAAGTCTTCTTAAAGATGCCCATCTATAAACCATTCCTGGCTTTCAAAGTTTGGAATGGGATGGTGAACTCTTTAATGTTTTATCACTTTAAAATGTCCTTTTTCTCTACAAAGTTATCCATTACTGGTAGTGCCTTTGTAGATTGGACTCTGCTTCTTTCATTGGAATTTAGCAATTACAAAATCTAAGGATAGTTTGTTTCCAAGAAGGGAAAGGGATAAACATTATGGAGAAAATGGTACCCACTGGAATGGAGATGTCTGCCTGGTGATTTTGGTGGTCAGATATGAAGTCAGTGAGGCTGTAACTACTCTTCTTGGGGTCATACAGTTAGCGTAAATGCTCCCTGAAAAGAATTTCATGATTCTTACAATTATAAGCTATGTGAAGTACCAGCAAACTGCACTTTAGGTAATTTAAACTGGAGTTTCAAAAGATGAATTATAAATATATTGAAATGGGCTATAGAAAGAATATTGATGATTTGTCAACTCTTCATATTTTCTTTTCTTTCTTCTTTTTTTTTTTAGTTGTTTATGGACACAGTATTTTTATTTTTATTTGTTGATTTTTATGTGGTGCTGAGGATTGAACCCAGGGCCTCATGTGTGCGAGGCAAGCACTCTACCACTGAGCTACAGCCCCAGCTCTCTTCGTATTTTCTTTTAAATTTGTTTGTTTTGTTTTGCCAGTCAAATCTATAGAAGTCAGTTTCAAGTCCCTGCAATGTTTTCCATCTGGAATATAAAGCTCTCCATTCAGATATTCTAATATACAAAGCCAAACCCTGAGGAGTGCTGGTTCATTACAGAGCATTGTGCCTTCTAAAATGGTCTGGCAAAATAATTTCCACAGCAACATTATCTCTCATTTTCCTTGTAGATGTTTTTAGGTCTTTTATTTATACAGAAGTTCATGACTAGCTTAAAGGAAGCGAAGTATAGCTTATAAACAGAAAATATAATCTCCAGTAAAAAGGAGTTGACAGAGTAGAAAATATAGATTTTTAGAAAGAGATACTTTTTTCAAGGAACAGTTATTAGCCTGTGTGTGTAGATGGGCAAGTGTATGTGTTGACAGTTGAACATCACAGAATTTATTCCTTTCAACATTCAATTAAAAAATAAAGTCAAGTTACTTTGGAAGTGAAATACAATTAAATTGAATAAATGTGAGGAAATCTGCATGTGATTGTATAAAAACCAACATAAATCTGGAAAACGGGCAAGTTACATGTTTTTCCATGATAAGAATATTCTCTAGCACTCTATCAATAAGTTTTATTTAGATACTTACTTATTGAACACATGCTATGTATAAAGTGCTCCAATTCAATTCTAAAAAGAAAATTACAATCAAATTTCTCAAAAACCCATTTTACTTTTTTATTTTATGAGAATACATTTTATATATTGTATATTTCTAAAAATGCATTTTATATTGATACTTATTGACAAAATATAGCTAATGTTTGACATTTGAATGATAGTTTGTAAGTTATATCGTAATTATTTTATGATTTTTTTCTTGATAATTGTGTTGTGTCTTAAGCAGCGAGGTGAGAATTTTTGCCACTGTTTTATATAATTCAGAAAGAGTAAGTAATATATTCAAGAATGAACAACAAAGAAATAAGTAGTAGAAATATTTTTCTGTGCTTTGTCCAGCACACTGTGCTGAGAGATGGTTATGTCCCCTCAATTATTACTTATTGGTATTAAAATAAATTATTAGTCAATTCAGATAGCATAAACTAGGGCTTTAGTTTAAATTCTGGGTCATTCATCCACTCAACCCATTCCAAACACATGCTATAAGCTAAATGCTATGGGAGATGCTGGGTCCTCAGTGGAGTTGAACATAAAATAGGTATGGTCATACAGTTTGCAGGCTGGTGGGAAGACAGACATTAAATAAACTGTCACATTTTTATATATTTCAGGAGCACAGCAGCCATGCTCCTGCCCTGGTGACATTCACACTTACAGATGTCTTTGCTTAGACTGCTCTTCCCCCATATACCTATATAGCTGCCTTCCTTGACTTGGAGGTCACCTCAGTTGAACCATGTATGATTCTAAATCCAACCAAATGAGCATGCAAATGGGAACATCAAATGAAAGCATTTTAGGAAATAGATTCAGAATGAAATGTTCAGCAAGTACTCAAAGAAAGCAAAAAAAAAAAATATTTCAGGAGAAAGAAAGACATTGAATACCAAAAGTAGGAGAGAGAGAGAGAGAGAGAGAGAGAGAGAGAGAGAGAGAGAGAGAGAGAGAGAGAGAGAGAGAGAGAGAGAGAGAGAGAGAGAGAGAGAGAGAGAGAGAGAGAGGCAGAAGAAAAAGGAGAAGGAGAAGCAGCCAGTAAAACTGATGACTAAGTATAAATGCTTAGAGTCATATAATTTTAAAAAAATATTAATGATCTGGAACTAAACTCCAAGTGAGTTCAACATATGATTTGAAGGTGAAACCAACAGAGGAAGAAAATGATAGGATTCGGGGGTTTGTTGACTTTTATTAGAGGAAAGTATTGAAAATTCAATGTTAAATGATACAGGAATAGGAACAACATATAATTCTTAAATCTTTGGGAAGGAAGGAAAAAGAGGAGAAAACTCAATCAACCACTCAAAAATATAGGTGAAAAATTAGAAGTTACTTTAAAAATATAAGTATTAAATATTTATAGTGGTAATAATTCCTATAAATATTAATATATTAATAATCACTACAAGTATAAATGTTAATTTTCCTATTAAAGGCAAAGATATTTTAAAAATGAAACTACTTAATTCTATTTCAGATACTCCTAAAACAAAATGACATAGGCACAGCATGATTTTAAAAATTAAGAGGTGGGGTTGGGGATATAGCTCAGTGGTGGAGCACTTGCCTAGCATATGTGTGGCCCTGGGTTTAATCCCCAGCACTGAAGAAAAAGTAGAGTAAAATAGAAAGATGGACAGGGATATTTCAGAAAGATGCTAATGAGCACAGAGAAAGGTCAGTTAAGGAAATAAATTAATATACCTCAAGTTAGGTTTAGGGGCCAAAATTGGTCAATGAGATGAAGATTTCACATTATAAACAGAACAATCCATCAAGATATAAAAATCACAAAAGTTGTATATTTAACCATGGAACTTTGACATATATTCAACAAAAAACTATTAGAAGTACTGGTAGATATTGCTAACTCCATAATCACTGGAATAATTTAGTGGACCTCTTTTAAAATCTGATGATTGAAGCAGCCAAAAATAATATGTATAGACAGAATTTTAATAATAAAACATTTATGTATATACACACATATCCAGTAGAGAGTACACACTTATCACACACAAATGAAGTAATTATCTTTTTACTTTATTACTATAATGTCTCAGAAAATAATCTCAGTAAATTTCAGAACAAAAAAGAAATTACACACATGCTCTACCTTCAATTTAAAAAAATCAGAAATTAATAAACTGATATGTAGAAAAATGTATCTACTTAGAAAAAGCTTTTAAAATCTTTTAAATATGAAAAAAGTAGTTAAATAATGCCCCTGTCATGGATAGAGTAATTCAATGTTTGAGGCACAGTTTGAATTGAACAGTCATGGAAGGCCTCCTGAAGATGGGCTTTTTGAGCATATTTTTGAAAGAGGGAAGAAGAAAGCCATGTTGTCATTTAAGAGGAAAAGATTCCAAGAGAAAGAAAAAATTGGTGCACACACATAATCCAAAGTATGCCCCAGAAGAGCAAGCAGTGCTGTGGATCAGAATGAACAGGAAGTAGAAGACAAGATCAAGGAGAGATAGTGGGCCAAATCATACTTATAGACCATTGTGAGAGTCTTGATATTTTGCTCTGAGTGAAATGAGAAGTTTCAGTGGGTGACATGGTCTTAGTTTCATTTAAGTAAGATTCTAGTTTCTGGATCAGCTCTACCGACAGGGGACGCGGACAGAAGTTGGGAGTTAAAAGTTAAGAGTTTAATAAAGTTTAATACACGAGGCCAGAGAGAATTGACAGTGGCTTAGCCTGAAATAGTGGCAATGGGGCTGGTGAAAAATAGTTGAATTCTGGAAAAAAAAAATTGAAGGTAGAGACAATAAGTTTTGCTAATGCACAAGATATGGGGTGTCAGAGAAAGAGGAATCAAGCAAGATTCCAAAGTTTTGAGCCGATGGGACTCTTTGAGAATGGAGTTGCCCTTAGATGAGAAGGGGGAGCTGGCTTGAGGTGGGGTTGGGGAGAGACTGGGGTTCAGTTCAGTTTCATTAAGTTCAAGATGCCCAGGTCTCAAAGTGGAGATGGCAAGTGGACATTTGAATGTTCAAGTTTGGATTCCATAGTGAGGTTGGTATGAAGATGAAAAACTGGGGCATTGTCAGAATCCACATGCTACTTGAAGCCGTGAGATTTGTGATGGGATCACCAAGAAAGTCATAGAAAAGAGAAGAGCTTAGGAGCAGGCAAGGAGACTGAAAAGGAGCAGCCAGGACAATAGGAAAAGCAGAGGGAAGTGTGATGCCTTAAAAAGCCCAGGATAGGAAGGAAAGGAAAAGAGCAAACTGAGTCCAGTGCTGCCCACAAATCAGCAGAACACAATAGCTGAGATAAAGTCTCTGAAGCTCTTCTGTCAGGTTCGAATCCAGCTCTGCCATTTATTTTCTGTGGCCTTGAAAAAGTCACCAAACTTCTCTTTTTCTATCACCATGGGTTATAATATGAAGATTAGAACAACTCCTATTGCTTGTGTTTGTTGTAAGACTTAAATGTCTGAATTTGCTTAACATGCTTAAAATAGTGCATAGAAGCCAGGCATAATGTTGCACACTGGTGATCCCAGCCACTTGGGAAGCTAAGTGGAAGAATGACCAGTGAGGGCAGTCTCAGCAGCATAGTGAGACCACATCTAAAAAAAAAAAAAAAAGCTCCTAGAGTATAGTGAGTATCTAATAAATGGCAGTTGTGGTTAGTGGTTAAAATAACTATTAATAAGAAGAGAAGGTGAAGGAGTGGGGATCGCTCTAAAAGGACTGACCTCCAGTTAGTTGCCTTATGTTAAATTTATTCATTTGTTATTACATCTCCCGTACTAGAATGTGAGCTCCACAGAGAGGGCCCTTGTTTTATTCCCTGCTGAGTGGGTAACTAATGTCTGTGAGACCCAGAGAAGTTAAATAAATTGCTTACCAAGTTCATGATGTCAGTGTTGGATCTAAAACCCGAGTCTCCTTGTTCCCAATACAAAGAATATTCCAGTCTGAAGATAATCTAGTTTTCAGCAATGGCATCCTGCTCTCAAAGCAATACTTTAAAAGTTACAGTTGTTTTCAAAGGTTGGAATGAGATAGAAAAGGATGGAACATGTCTCACTTCTTTCCAATTATTAACATCTTCCTAAATCACTGAAAACACTTCTTACTCTGATGAAAAGTTAATGAAAACCTTAAAGTCCAGAGAAGTCTGTAAATGATCTAAAAAACTAGTCATTTGTTGAACAATATAAATAAAAGAGAAATGTTTGAAAATGACCATACATCTTGACCTTCTTCTTGTAACACACACCCTGTCTGATTTTCCAAGGACTACTGACAATTGAAAACATGCAAATACTATTTCTTCAGGTAAAAAGTTAAATTATGTATAAATGTAGCAGATATTTACTTCCAGAAAGTTCACCAGTAATGGGACTTTTTATGCAATTAGAAATAACCTCGAATCTCTTATTCCTAGGTTTAATAGAAACTAGATACAGCTCAAGATTGAAAGGTTAAGAGAAGAGATGTATTTCTCTGTAGTATTTTCTCCTGGATTGTTAGTGGCATTATAAGTAGCAATGAATTACTCTGTCTGTACATAAAACTTCCACTCTAGCTTATTAATCTTTCACATCATCTAAAAAAATAGAAGCCTTTCTTCACATACATAAATAAGTGGGGAATTTTGCCAAAAAGAAGGAAATTGAAATCCACTTTTATTAACTCAAATTTTGTAACTTTTCTTTTAGTTCTGTAAAACTTCTTAACTAGCAGTGAGGATGTAGCTCAGTGATAGAGAATTTGCCTAGCATGATCAATCTCCAGTATTGCCAAAAAAATTAAATTTAATTAAATTTTAAAAACCACTTCATAACTAACTAGAATTATAGAAATCATTTTAGAATGTCCAGAGATTATAAAATAAAGTGAATTTCATAAGATTATATAATGTGTATTTAAACCAGAATTAATGGAGACTTATGTCTGTATAAGACAGTTAGAAATTTGGTCTTCAACCATAAAACCATAAAAGAGTTTTTTTTTGTCAAGTTTCTGAAAAGCACAACATTATGAAATAAAATAGTTTGCTAGAGACTTCTTTCCTTATTAAAAATTGCCTCATTATTTGACCTAGTCATCCCACTTCTGGAAGATTATTCTAGAGAAATAACCAAAAGGAATGAAAATTCTATATACTAGAAGATGTTCATTGTAGTATTATGTATATAATCATAGAACTGGAAAAAAACCTAGATGTTTAACAGTAGTGGTATATTTAAACTGGAGTCTAGCCACTTAATATAATTATATGTAATCATTAAATGCATAATATAAAATCCTCACTATATAGAAATATACATTTAAAATATGCATTTCATTAAACAATTCAATCTCAATCAATTCATCTGTTGTCACATATATTTATAAATATGCACACCTGTGTGTGTGTGGGTATGTGTGTGTGTGTGATGCTACCTGTCTGGGCTTAAGGGTGGGAAAAAACAGATAAGTTGCATCCTTTATAAAATCTTGTCTTCTGAATGCTTAATTTTGTCTGGTTGAACTATATGACACATGTATAAAGACTTTTAGGTTCTCAGGGTAATTATAGGTCATACCTAAGTAATCATCAGTTAGGCTTTCTCATTCATTTCAAAAAGCAGAGAAATTTACTTTATTGATTCTGAGTATTCTGCTAGTCTCTTCAAATCATTCTGGAATCCTTTTTCAGGCAATATGAAGTGCCTCTATATTTTAGTACACATCTTTGCTATAGAAATGTGATTTTCGGCTTTGCAGCCCAAGCATGCGTTCCATGTATGAATAGGAGGCTTTGTGCCATAGAAGTAAAGTCATCAGCTTCTATGCTATGAAGAAGAAATGTTCATCTTCTAATGTGCATATATGTAAGCCACCTCTTTACAATCAGCCCCCTTAAATGGCACTGAGTATGCTTCTGTGTATGACACATCAATGTCCATTAATTGCATGAAGAGAGAACCGAGATTCCAATGGCAAAATCTGTAAAAGTAGATATACAAAGAAAAGTGGAAGCATCTGTTTAATATATACGACATTAGAATTTCATTTTACCTCTGTGATGCTTTTGTGTGGCTGCAGTGTTACAGCAGAGCACATAAGCATAGCCGTGCAGTGTCAGCAGGTGCATGCCACCAAATTACTGCTTTTAATTTGCATATTCATCTGCTAAGAAGCATGTCATTATCATATCAAAGGGATACTAAGCAACATCTAGCTTGGAGAGATGTGGCATAGTTTCAATAGGAGCAATTAATGCAAGATGAGGACTCTCTTTCTGTCATGTCTCCCAGGGCTAGCTGTAATCGGGCTGATTATTGGATACCAATAAGACCGAGGGCCCAGTTGGCACTGAATAAGAGAAGAACTGGAAAGAGAGCCTGCTAGTCCTTTCCACTGTACACTTGATGACAACGTGACACACTCTGGTCACTCAAATGAATCCTGTTCATTTTATAGATGTTGTCTATATGAAACCATCTGTTTCAGTTGTTATTAAATGACCAAATGCTGCCCTAAAATACTTATGTATTTTTTACAAAAAGAATAGTCTAGTGGTTATGAAAAGAAAATGGGTAAGTGGCATTTAAATTTGGGTTTACAGATATGGATTTTAGTGATTAAGTAAATTTCATTTGAACAAACATTACTCTCTTCCTTCAAACATTGGAACACCTAAAAAGTCAGACAGTATCAGGCACTGAAGACGCAGATATAAACTAATCACAGTCCCTGACCTCAACAAACTTACAACTGATCAGAGGAGGCAGTTATAAAACACAAAACTTGAATAGCATTTACTTTTTTATTGTTCATGAACTTTAAAAAGTTCACAAACATGCAAAACTATCGTTTTGAAATGACAATAAGGCCACCTGGTCTCATTTTTTTCAGTCTTTAAGATCAGGATTTTTAATTTTAGTTTAGTTTTAGAAATGATCCTACTCTTTCTTTTTAAATGGTAATAGTTGCAAACAATGTGCAAACTTGAATATTTGAATGATAGAAGTATAAACAATTTTTTTAAATGGTGCTATTGTTTGATCTTTCACCGGGTGCACTGGTATAAGTAGTGCTTAAAAAAAAAAAAAAACACTATCTATTAATAGCTTGCATCCTAAAGTCTAGAATGGAATGTTACATACACACACTTTTATTAATTTATTAGATAATTAATTTTTGAACACTTATGTGCCAAAAACAGCTATAAGCACTGAGGGTATATCTGTGAACAAAAATGAGCCTTTGCCAGCCCATTGGGATGATATCCATATATATTCTTACCTGTGAATGCATGCACAAGCACATGTCTAATCAGAAGTTCAATGGCATTCACTCAACAAGAATCTCATGAGCACCGTATGGGTACTAAACCAGGCAAAAATGGATATAAAGATTACCTTTAAAACTACAAAGCTTCAGGGGATTCTAAAAAATAAATAAATGAAAAATAAAAATTCTTTAAGAAGCCTTCTAAATGGCCAGAACTGAATGGCTTACGTAAAGCAAAACAAACATATTTTATGAGTATTCAATCTTCCAAGTAGTTTCAGACTTCTACAAAACCAACCACACATAGCCCTAGTAAGTTCATCTACTCCTTTAACTTATCAATTGGCATGAAAATTTTAGTATGAAAAATTAGACCTTAGTAAGCATAGATGCAGAAACTTTGCATCTTTCATCTTATTTTTTTCTCAGAGGAGTCCTCTAAGACATATGCTAATATACCCAATTTTTAGATAAGGAAAGCAAGACTCGCAGAGTTTGTGTCCCAGGGTGACCCAGTTGATGTCTTAGTGGCATTATTTTTTCTCTTTTTTTGGAGCTGGGGATGGAACCCACAGTCTTCTGCATACTAGGCAAGTGCTCAACCACTGAGCTGCTCCCTAGTTCTCCCAAGGTGATCCAGTTGCGAAATAGCTGGGTAGAAATGGACCTCAGAGCTTCCAATGCCAAATATGTGTTCTATTCACAGCACGTTCATTATAATATGGCATTCAATATCCCAGTCTAATCTATTTTTTTGGCAATGCGCATGAATATCAGAACTAACTTAGATGGTTATAATTAATCATTTTGAGCCAGAACAAAATTTTTCCAGTGCCATTCTTTTACCTTATTATGGTGAAAGTTAAGAATTAAAATGATGTATACTGTATCAAAACTACTATTAGAAAATTTAAACAACTGAACAAAAAAGTATAATTTATTTACCTGCATGTTACCACTCAGGTTGGTTTTTCACCAAATGGAAAGGTTATTTTAATCTTAAACTTATTAATTAAAGTTTTAATTAAACATGCTAAGAACTATAGACTTATTGTTTTGTATTTTTTTTAAGTTAGTTGTTTGGTAGGTCTGAAAGAGCTGCTGACTAGGAGTAAGAAGATCTGGATTTAAATCCTGGTTATTGTGGAAGATGCATAGCTTAGCAAAGGCTTTATACTTCTCAAAATGAGGAATTTAATCTAGATACTGTCTTAGATTGCTTCCAGCTTTCTGTTATTTTTTGCAGAATATCTCATCGGGGCTTTACTTTAAATACAGTACATGAAATATTTGTATAGCCCAGACTTCCTGAACCGTTCTTTTCTGCAAAGAAATAAAGTTGTTATGTTTTTCAATAATGCCTTCGAGCAAAACTTCAGGAATGGTAATTACTGATTGTGACTCTCTCTCAGGAGTTGATTGCATTACTACACTGAATGTTTACTTATTTCTTTGTTACCAAGAATGAAGGGGAAAGGAGAAGAGAAAGCAATGAAGCAAAGAAGCTATACCTGTGTGCACATCCACAAGTAATCATATTGTTGAATTTTATAAATTCTAGGATTTTGTTTCAACTGTAGAAGAATAAGGAAAATGTTGCCCTCCGACAGGTGTGCCTTCCTTGTAAAATTATCACAAAGTGAAATGAGGAGTTCTACAAATGCAGGGGTTCCGCAGAAAAGTTGCCTTGAGTATTTCTAATGTTCTGCTAGTGGGAGTCCATTTTTTATAAATCCATCCTGAATCAACCTTTATTTATAACTACTGTATATCATCAACTCATATTTTATCACTCAATTATCATCTACAATAAGCATTTGGAAATTTTCTAAGTGAATTGGTTAAACCCACATTCATACAAGGAAGTCTTCAAGATCAATTTATTGTTTTAAGAGAGCTTAGTTAAGATCAAAACCTTAACTAGCCTTATAACTTTTGGGGGCATACTGCACGGAAGGCACCTTTCACAGATAAGTCCCATCAATTCATTTGGCACACTCTTGCCTCTCTTGGTACCACCCCCCAAACTTCTGTACGGTGATTGTATGCCTCAAATAAATGCTAAATTTTTAAAACTTGAAATAGTATTTTTTACCCATAATTCATAAAGGGAAGGGTTTTTTTCTATTTTCTTTGTGGCTTATTATGATGACAGATTCTCAACAAGTTCATTTGCAAACACATGACCTCAATTTTTAGCTTCTACAGTAGGAAATGAAAACCCTCAATGCTCTTGTTAGAAGAATTCAACATGCTTCACATCTACCTTGTGGAAACAAGGAGTATTGTTATATGATTTTTTAGGTTTCTAAGAAAAATGGAAAGGCTGCTTCATTTGTGTGTGTGTGTATTTGTGTATTTGCATATATATGTATGTATATGCTTGTATATATTCTCAATAATGAAGCTAGATGGCTAATTTATTGGATATAGTAGAATAAGAAAACATGATGTTTTTTAGAAGAAACCAGATTTCATTGGTACAATTCAAATGACCATAGACAACATTTATCATATCCAAAACATAAAAACAAAAACAAATATTAAGTGATGACTATAACAAGCACTGGGAATTGAAGCTAAAACAAGACTTCTAGGTACATGCATCAGATTTATTGTTAATAGGGGACGGGAGGTAGGAATAGAGGAAGATAAAATTGTGCCATTGATAACAGGGGAAAAAATGCATGATGAACACATTTTGTTTTAACTACATGAGATCTGAAAAGTAATAGATTCATTATAAACCTACATCAGAACAGATCCATTAATATCAGATCATAGCTGAAAATCCTTGATCCAGGAGCTGGGGTTGTGGCTCATTGGTAGAGCCCTTGCCTAGCACGTGCAAGGCGCTGGGTTCAATCTTCAGCACCATGTAAAAATAAATAAATAAATAAAATAAAGGTATTGTGTCCAACTAGTTGTTTGGCTATTTTAAAAAGTAAAATAATTTCATACTTAAAGTATCTAGATTTCTTAAAGAAATCAAAAGTTCTTTGAGAATTGACCTATATTTTTACATGACAGTTGCCAGGAACTAAGCAATTGATTCCCTTTTGGATTGAGTCTCTCCTGTTTTGCCACAGTCCCTTCCAGCCTCTCTTGTCTTATACCCAGGCTGAGTACCTACCTAATCACTTGTAGGCATTTGAGCATCCAATCCCTGATATCATAAGCATTATCCTGGGTCACTTCTTTTATTATGGTAATCCTTGAAAATATTCCAAGACACATATACCATTATTCACATTCCAGAGACAAGGAAGCCAAAACTCTGGGAAATAAGGTTATTTGCACAATTGTTCACATAACAATAGACTGTCTTGTTCTTTAGTACCTGGGTTTCCAAATAATACTTTAAGGATTAAAAAAGTTTAGATTAGTCATTCTCAAATATAGCTGCATGTTATAATCACCTGAAAAGCTTTAAAAATGAGGGAGCCCCATCCCTAGCCACATAAATCAGACATTCTTAAGGTGAATCCAGTCATGGTTTTTTGGGGTTTTTTTGTTGTTGTTGTTTATTTGTTTGTTTGTTTTAGTTTCTCATCTGATTTTAATTTTTAACCAGGTCTGTGAACTCCTACTTTATATTAAAAGACAAGATAATTTCCAGTTTGCACTTAATTCTTTTTTTACTATTTTAAAAATGTAGACATAGACATTTGGCATTTCAAAAACAATGCACTTCTTGAATGTTTTACATTTGAAAGTGTATACCGCCTTGCATTGAACAAGAAAAACATTAACAAACTTCCTACACAGAGTTTGAATTGACCCATTTCTACATGAAGTTTGTCTAGCCCTATTTGCTAAAGTACTGAAACAAAGCAAATATTTGAATCCTGGTGGCTATTTGCTATGGGTATCAAGTATCCTCACGTGGCTAAATTTCCCCTTTGCACAACACCTAAGGCCCAACCAGTCTTCTGACTACATTCAGCAATTAAGTATTACTACAGGTCTCATGGGTAAAGCTTGATTCTTTTCTGATGCCTTTGACCTATTTTAGGTGCTACATCCAAAGCCTAGTTTGGTCAATCAGTCAGAAAATAATGAAACTGGAATTGAGTCTTTTTTAAAAACAAACAAACAAACAAACCAAAAAAAATCATTCCTATTTAACAGGTCAAATTGTCATAGGCATCCTGGTTTACATGTGTAACTTGACTGTAATATCAGTTCATTATTATATTTAATTAAATTGTTGGGAAAATTCAATGTTATTTTCCTGTGGATTGATGCAAACATCACTGGATCTGAAGGAAAGGAGGATGAAAGTAGAGAATGTAATTATTTACTCATGGCAAATTGTGACATAATTTTTGCTTTAAAATAAGCTCCATGCATTATAGATGAGTATTTGTTTTTAGAGGCCTCATTCATTTAGAGAAAAAAAAAAACATGAAAATTACTTCCTTCTTTTAGAATATGTCTTTACCAGTAAGTGTACTAGAGATGAGTCTACATTAAAGTGGTTTTGATAGAAAAAACAGCACCATCTAAAATTAGAACACTTACTTCAGACATGAATTATTATGATGCATCATCAAATTATGAAGATCAACTATGAAGCAAGGCTTACGATTGCAATGGTCCCTATTTTTGTGAATAGAGCATTAGATAGTATATTTCATAATCTGTATATTCCTCCAAATTTAGAAGCTAAAGAAGCACTGGAGTTTGCTATAATTAAGGCTATGGGTATATAGAAGCCTCATATAGAGGTACATGTTAAATAATCACTCAGCATGAACAGGCTCTATCAAACTCCCCTAACACAGATAATTTAACTCCTTAATTCTCAAAGTATTTTCATAAGTAGGCATGCCAATAAAAATCTATTTTTCATAGAATACAGAGAAAGAAAATATGCTTTGCTGAAGGTGAGGTTAAAATTAAAATGAAATTTAGATCAGGATGTAGGACACAGTGTTTTAGCCTATATGAGATAAATAGATGATAGATAAATGGATACCCACATACTACACTATATACATATATATTATGTATATATACATCCATGCACATTCCAGATTTAGACATATAATACTTATAAATACAATAAAGATTTATATTAATGTCGTGATACCAAATTGTATATGATGACAAATTTTAGTTAGAACCAAATTAGTTTTGAAAAACCAAACCCAGTTCAGACCAACCTGAACAATTAATGAGATTTACTAATTAATGTAACCACGAAGTCTGGGGGTGGAGGACACCTGGCTTCATTCAGTGACAAATGATATCATCTGGGCTCTATTTTGGCTTCCTTTTCAGGTCATCTCTGCTTAGCAGCCTCTCATCACCACTACCAACACTTCCTTTGTCACAATTTAGCAACCCCTCTGAAAAGAATTGCTCTTTTTCATTAACCCTAGCAGAAAATCCCAGGGCAGGACCCTGATTAACCCGACTTTGGTCACTGTGGACCCATATCAACCATTGCATTCTGAGGGGTAGGGACCTCTGATGGCCCAGGCCTAGGTGATGTATCCACCCTATGTCTGGGTGCAGAGGTGAGAGGGGAAGAGTCATTCTGCCTCCCTCAACCACAGGAAAAGTGCTGTGTCCATGGAAAGAAAGGTGTGTTACCAGGAGAAGGTAGAGAAGGCTAGTAGCTACAAGAAAACAATTCATATTCCATTTCTACATATGAAGCCTTTTATATCTCTCCTCTGCCTATCAGTGTAGCCTAATCATCTCTCACTTCCCATGACCACCTTAAGCTTTAGCCAGACCCATTTCCTAGAGTTTCCTGAATGTGATATGTTGTTGACTAAATTAATGAGCAAGTATAGGTCCCTCCATGCTATAACTGAGATATGGAAAAACTTGGGCTTTTCTGAGTTAACTGAAAACTCCAGATGTCTTAGAGATAATAAAGTTGTTCCTAAGTGATCTTTATTACTCCATGAAGTGTTGAATGAATATGAAAGTGGGCTCTTTAATGGTGGCTTTATATAACATGAATACTTCTATTTATGTATCTAAGTATGTGTCTCCTCCTGAAGAATAAAGGCAGGAATCCAATCATTTTTACAGCCATCAAAGCATCTACTATAATGAAAGTTTCTGAACTAAAATGAACAGGTGACTACATTGCTTAGGCAGAGCACTTCCTGCTTTCCCTCGATGGCTACTTTCCCTTGAGCCATTTTACCAAATGCTAGAATTTTGGTGCACATATCTGATGAAGAGACTCTGCTCTAATAGGAATATTCTGCCTTCATAGTGGTTGTCCAAAGCAGCCTGCATACTAAAAATTGTGTTGCCTGGTTTCTAGATTGAAATCAAGCCCTAGAATATTTTAGAAATCAGAGTGCAAGGGTGATAAAACTCTTGGTTACAGATTTGCCTTTATTATTTGCAGGAAGATTGACTTAGCTATTTTTTAAAATTATATAGGAATTTTTTTAGACAGAAGTAAGATAATGCACCAACTAAAATTTTCCTATGAACTTCTTCTCTAAATATGGGACAAACCTGCCATATATGTTACTCTTCATAAATCACATTAGTATAGGAGTTTATGGCCTATAAATTGATTTCGAATTCATAAATTTAACAATATTTATGATTTATGTAGAAAAAAATAACACCTGGTGTTTTAGTTGACAAGTATAAAGTAAATTAGCAAGTGCTTAGTTGCCAAGAAACCCAATGCAAATTCAGACTACATTATCAGAACAAGATGTCTGGACAAAAAAAGTGGTAGCTCACTGCAGTGTGTACCAGTTAGAAAACACCAGGGATACTGTATTCAGCTCTGGGCTTCAAGTTTTAAGAGGAACATTGATTGACACAACTGGAGTTTGCCCAAAGGAGAACAACCCAAAGAGTATGATATCTGAGATGGTAGAACATGAGGAACATCAGAAAGAGCTAAAGATATTTATTCTTTTTTTTTATTATTGGTTGTTCAAAACATTACAAAGCTCATGACATATCATCTTCCATACATTTGATTCAAGTGGGTTATGAACTCCCATTTTTTACCCCAAATACAAGTTGCAGAATCACATTGGCTACACATCCACATTTTTACACAAAATTACATATAAGAGTTTGTGAGGGGAAAGGGGAAAAAAAACAAGGGAGAGAATTAAACAACAGCAGATGGGGTAGAGAGGGAAAATGAGAGGGAAGGAGAGGGGGGATAGTAGGGGATAGGAAAGGTAGCAAGATATTTATTCTTTAAAAAAATAAACTTGTGGGCTGGAGTTGTGGCTCAGTTGATAGAGTGCTTGCTTAGCATGTGTGAGGCACTGGATTTGATTCTCAGCACCACATAAAAATAAATAAACAAAATAAGGCTATTTAAAAAAATAAAAAATAAACTTGCTCTGTGTGGTGATACACACCTATAATCCCAGGGAATTGGGAGGCTAAGACAAGAAGATTGTAAGTTCAAAGCCAGCCTTATCATTTAGTAAGGGCTTAAGTAACTTAGTCTAAAAATAAACTACCAAAAGGACTGGGTATATGGCCGAGTGGTTAAAAGCCCCTGAGTTCAATCCCTGGTACCAAAAAGAAAAAAAAAAGAAAATGAAAATGAAACAAAAATAAACAAACTTAATTGAAAAATTAATAATGTGATTTTTAAATATTAATAGTTCTATCATAAAGAAGAATTAGACCTTGGGCTGGGGATGTGGCTCAAGCGGTAGCGTGCTCGCCTGGCATGCGTGCGGCCCGGGTTCGATCCTCAGCACCACATACCAACAAAGATGTTGTGTCCGACGAGAACTAAAAAATAAATATTAAAAAAATTCTCTCTCTCTCTCTCTCTCTCTCTCTCTCTCTCTCTCTCTCCTCTCACTCTCTAAAAAAAAAAAAAAAAAAGAATTAGACCTTTCCACCTGAGCTAAAAGCTACACATTTCCATTTAGTATTTTTAAATATCCAATAAAACTTTTGTTTTCAAATCACATAATGATTTACTTATCACTGCAAGTTATAATTCAAGGTTTTCATGATCATCTTTCAGAAATACCAGTTTCACCTTCTACTATGTGACTTTTGACAAGTTATAGTACCTTTTTTGAGCCTCGGTCTTCTAGTTTTCAAATAGGATTTGTAAGGCTGTTTATTGTAAGGATTACATGAGTTAATGCAAGTCAAGCCATGAGCACTGTATCTGCTCACAGTATTTTCTCAATAAAAAGCAGCATTGTTACCAGAGTTGCTGGAGAGAGCCCTCTCTAAATCATGCAAAAATAACAGAAGAGGATAATAATGTCGGTCAGTAGCTCCTTATACCTTCTACACAGTCAAAAAGTGACAGAGATTAGAGTGGATACCTGTGTCTGCAATAGTATTGGACAATGATTGATTTTAATTGAATGAGTCTCTTGTCTTCGATTTTATTCAAAGTCTTAGTTAAGGAAATTACCATTTGTTAACAACAAAAAAGTTTATTAAATACCTCTCTGTCTTTATGGAATATCATGGAGAATTATTTACAAACACATGGGAAGCAGAGTTACTCAAGAGGAAGTGGCAGAAATGGAGAAGAGTACAACTGTTAATGTTAATAGGCAGCCCCAAGGCAGCAAAGAATTGATAGGAACTGATTCTACTTAGATCACAAATATTTATTAAGTCCAGACTTTGAAGAAATAGCTCTAGGATGTGATCTGTGCCATGAAGATTTTATTTAGAAATTAGATGTAGAAATATGTAGAACTCATCATCAATTTGGAGGAACACTTTAAATCACGTGCAGAGGACAAGTGGGGCAGGAAGCAGTGGTGCAGGTTAGGGGGCTGGGAGAATGTCACAGGATGACAGAGGCCATATTGGTCTTACCCTTCTCTAAGTGGTGCAGGGAGGCCAAGCGTTCTAGGAGTGATAGTGGTCAAGGTAATGAGACATGAAGGAGTGTCCATCTCCCAGGGATGGCAGCTGTCTGGCATGGTTTAGGTATAGGAGATCCACCCAGAAACGGAAGGGGTGTCAGATGTTAAGAAGGGGGAAATAAGATGAAGGAATAGACTCAGGAAAGGGTTGCCGGGGAAGTTCCATGAGAACATATTCACTAGTCCATGTCATCTCACAGGGAATTACTGATGGCTTGTGTGGGCCAAAGGGTAACCAAATACCCCAGAAACGTTGCTGGAGTTGGTTGAGACAGTAAGTAGAGGTCTCAGACTAAGGAGATGAGAGAAGATATCATTCAAAGAACCGTTAAAAGGCCTCAAATGAGAAGTAGAATAATGAAATTTGTGTTTGAAGAAAGTTAAGCAGTTGAAAATATCAGGGGGGATAAAACGAGATGCAGGGAATGGAGCTATGAGCTGATGGGAAGGAGGTGGGCCTGGGTGCTCTGACCAGGAAATGGAGAGGAAGTAGCAGTTTGGGAGACAACACGGAGGATACGCAGAAGGATTGCTTAAGAAACATGTGCATGTTAAGGAGGTGTGTGTGTGTGTGTGTGTGTGTGTGTGTGTGTGTGTGAGATGTCCAAATTTGGGATGTATAATTATATATACCCAAGGGATTCTACAGCTAAGGTTGGCCTTTTTGTTTCTTTTGGGTTCCTATAGTCAACCACTGTCAGAACAAAAAAAGGAAGGAGAGAGAGGGAAGGAGAGAGAGAGAGAGAGAAAAAGGGGTGGTGGGGGAAACGAACTTGTTGACAGTCTTATTCCAATCCTTATTAATTTTTGTTCTATAAATCAAAACTTTTTTTTAATGTGGTTCGTTGTTGTTTTGTTACTTGGTATTGAACCTAGGGCTTTGTGCATGCTAAGCACATGCTCTCCAATCAATCATAACTTCTGAACCAAGAATGTAGTTCCTGCACTAAGGAAAAGAATTTCTGTACAATGAAATATTTTTAAAAGGTGCCTAGTGATTATCAGTTTCCACACTTATATTTGTGAGGACCAAAGCAACAAAAAATAGGCTTTTATTTTCTGGAGCTTTTGTGATCAAATTTACAACAGAATTCTTGTTATTTACAAACTAGAGGATTCTAAAGATAACTGTAGAACAATCTTTGTTGTATGTATGCGTGATGACTCTGGGCCAGTTCTGAATTAAGAATGCAACCCATTCTCTTTTAATTGTCTTAAATGGAAAGCGTCAAATGTTCTCCATATGCTTTGAATCGGTTATCCAACAATTTATCTTTTTTTTCATGGATATAGTCAAAGATTTTGTTGATGGACATTTTGTCTCCAATCACAAAAAAGGCCATCTATCTGACCCACTATAAGAAATAAATTTATGTAATTCTGATATAACTACATAATATACAATAAATGTATACTCTACAGCTTGATAAAAACGTTATATCAATATTCAATGCTTATAACATAGTGTTAAGAGAAAAAAAGTACGTCCAAAATAATCTATACTGCAGAATCTTACTTTTATAAAAATAAAGGTATATTCAGGAATGTTTGCTTACACATAGAAAAAAGAATGGAAGAATATTAATAAAAATATAACAGTTATATTGATGACTTTCATATTCTTGTTTAGGTCTTTTGTATTTTGTACATAAGCATCTAGAAAATGATGCTTTTTAAATAAAGGAGAAATACTTAATATTTATCCTTTTAATGGCATTTCACTAGACTTTTATTTTGAAGTTTAAAACATCAATATATTTATCAAACCTAATTGGAGGCTAAAGAACTTTTTTTAAACAATATAATTCTTTACTTATGTGAAATTCACTCCCAACAGCAAAAAACAAAACAAGTCAAAAAACCAACGGTATCATTTACGCTCCACAAGAAAACAAGATGAACAGTTTAATTGTAGTTGAGAAATTATTCTATTTTCCTGCAGCTCTGTAATCAGAATAAATCTTTAGGTCTTTTGGTTCTGTCTGATAGTCTCAGTGCTACATTTGTCAGGTGTATTTGTGGAACGCACATGGAGTAAATTTGAAAGATGCCTGTGGTCTAAGAGTGATAAAAGGGGATTTTCTGCTTGTGCGGTGCTCTTTGAACGCTGGTACAACCATGTCAAGAAGAGAAATAGCTTCTAAAGAAATAACCAAGAAGTTACTTGGGAGAGAAAAAGAAAGGGGGAGCTTTGCTATTAGAAAGTTGTATAATAGCATGTTTTCATGCTACAAATGAAAAAACGACACCTGAAGAGCTGAACCAAGGTTCTGAAATGCCTGGGGTGTGAATCCCAGAGTCTCCTGAGCAGTGTGAAGTGCAGGTGAAGTGTGGCCAGTGTGTGCAGAGAGGCCAGCAGAACCTGGACTGGTCCTGTTTCCCAGGGCCCTGTGAGCCTGTCCTGGGTGTGGAGAGGGGTAGGCTGGGGGGGCGGGGGGTAGAAGGTAAATGAAGCCAAACCTTGAGAAGTGTGTGGAAAACCTAGACACATGAAGTTTGATGTGCTATGCTGATCAAGCTGTTCCCCTTAATGAAAAGAGTTCTGGTTTCTCATTGGTCAACTCAGTGCAAGATGAAATAGCACAGATGAGAGGTTAGAAAACAATAGCAGCCACAATGACCATGGGAGCTACCTTTAGAAAGCGATACTGGAACCAGAGAAAATGGGATCCTTTTGCAAACCATACCAGATTAAATGTCCCAGTGCACAGCTGTGATCTTTACCTCCCAGTGCCAACTTTTACACCCTGTCCTCCAAACAGGCAGGATTACACACTGGACACACTCAGTTTCCCCACCCTCCCTCCTCACACACACTCCTCTTTCCCTGCAAGCCTCTTCTTTCTCATTGTTGGATGTCTACACACAACTTTCCTTCAAAGTCCATCTCAAATGCCAGTTAGTCTGAAAAGTCTGGGTTGATCCTTTCCTGTCTGGCAAACTTCCTGTTCTCAGCTGCTTCATTTGTCCTCCTGTTAATTCTCTTTCAATTTGATATGACCAGTATTGGTTTATCATGCACAATGTATGGTACACTCTAGTAATATAAACACACACACACACACACACACACACAATCTTCAAGAAGCAAACAACATAAATGAGAAATAAGAAAGCAAATAATAATCCACTGTGAGTCAAAGTGAAAAATTCAAGAAGAGAAGCATGTACTCAATACACCAGTATCTCAAAGGAGTGATCAGTTCCCATTGCAGCAATGGTCCTACCAATCACCAGGTTGGTCGCTTTGGAGTCCTGTCAGTGCTTTAGCCCCTTCATCCAGTTTATCGGCAAGCCCGTACACTGAACCTCCAAAATATACCCTGAATCCCTCCTCTTTTCTCCATTTTCACCCTCACTACCATCTCCTATCAGTCTCCCTGTGAGTCCCTGCTTCCACTCATGTGTCCCTGCAACCACTGTAGCTACACAGAGAAGTCAAGGAAACCTTTCTAGAACACTGACAAAAGCACCTCTTTCTACGGCTTACAACTTAACTCCAGGGGTTTCTAGCTTTTTATAAAATCTAAACTTCTTCCCATGGCCTACCAGGTCGTCCATGATCTAGTCTCCTCCCTCCTCCAAGCTCACCCTGTCTGCTCCTTTCTAGCTGTACTGTTCCCATTTCTGTTCTCAGATACATCACACTGGTTCTGATCTTGCCATCTTTGTACTATCTGCTCCTCCCGTCAGAACAGTCTTCCCCCAGATCTTCTCATGGCTCTTCCTCATTATTAGCAATGTATATTATGCCCCCGCTTTGATTGTTCAAATTTCTTTTCCCTGATCATCCTACTTGAAGTATACAATACCCACTCCCTACTCTAGAAATGTTAAAATCTGAAATTAGCTAGTTCAGTTATTCCACCTCTTATCTATCTCCCCCTCTAAAAAGCCAGGAAACCCTGCATTTCACTTCTACCTATTAACAAAGTTTAGCACAGTCCTAGGTATCTTGTGAGTATTTAGTAAATATTTCTGAATAATATTAACCACAGTTTTTACCTGTAATAAACCAATTGCGTACCAGGCACCACTCTAGTACTTACACATTAATCATTACAGCTTTGCAACAATCCTCCAAGGTGGGTTACTATTATTATCATGATTCCTTTGCAGATAAGGAAATAAGGTACTGAGAAGCTCAGCAAACTGTCTAAAGTGAAAGAATTATTAAATGGCAAAACTAGCGTGCAAACCCAGAGTCTTACTCTAGAGCCCTCGCTTTTATTCCCTACACAATACTATTTCTGCAAATGACTCAGTGTAGAACTTTTTTTATATGGAAAGAATGGATGATTGCTCAGAAGGAAAAAACAAAAGGCTACCATGGAATTTTAAAGGAAAACCAAGAGTTGCTAGGGAATAAAAGGCTGAAAGGTATTTTAAACTAAGGGAAGAATATATTCATAAGCATGTGTTTATTCTTTTCTTTTGTAATGCTCATTTGTGGAAATTTTCCTTTCTGCATTTGCATATACCTTAAATTTAAATAACATTTATTATGTTATTACACATGCCCTGAGTTGTACACATAGATTATTTTTAACATCTTTTCCTAGAATTGGTTGTGAGATCTATTATCCATCTATCTATATAAAATTATATATCTATATCTCTATATAGACTGATGTCTACATATATATTTTAACCCTCATTCAAGAATTTTGAATCTCTATGAATTTTTCAATGCTCACTGGACTTCACAGGTAGAACAGGAATGATATCCTCTATCTCAGGTTGCTGGGGGTACTCCAGGAAATCATGGATATGAAAGACAAATGCAGACCATAAAGCACTAAAGAAATACTCATGTTCTTTTCCTCATATGTCCTCAGTTAGATTAATAATTACAATATTTCCCCCTACTTTCAAATCCAGATCTTTCAATTTTTTATTTCTTTTCTTGATTCAACTGACTTAAGTGGGGCTAGTTGGTTCATTTGGGTTATTCAACTTCACTTTATTTTGATAAGACCAAATTCTTTACTAATCCTAATATCTTCCCCAATACATTGCTGATCCTTGAATTGGGATTGCATTAATCTACAGATCAATTTGGAGACAAATGACATCTGAATATTGTCTGTCCAATTAAGTATGATAATTCTCTTTGTAGAGATCCTATGCATTTTTTCCTAAGCATGTAATGATTTTTTATGCTACTGCATATAGTATCATTTTTTTAAGAGAGAGAGAGAATTTTTTTTTAGTTTTCAGTAACATAACATCTTTATATTTTTTATTTTTATGTGGTGCTGAGGATCAAACCCAGCGCCCTGCACATGCCAGACGAGCACGCTACCGCTTGAGCCACATCCCCGGCCCTAGTATCATTTTTAAAAGTCATTTTCTAGTTGCTTTTTGCTGGTATTTAGAAATAAAATTTATATCCAGCATTTTTTAAATGAAGTCATTATGAAGTCAAACAATAACAAGTGCTGGCAAGGATGTGGGGAAAAGGGTACACTTGTACATTGCTGGTGGGACTGTAAATTGGTGCAGCCAATTTGGAAAGCAGTATGGAGATACCTCGGAAAGCTGGAAATGGAACCACCATTTGACCCAGCTATCCCCCTTCTTGGTCTATTCCCTAAAGACCTTAAAAGAGTGTATTATAGGGATACAGCTACATTGATGTTCATAGCAGCACAATACACAATAGCTAGACTGTGGAACCAATCTAGATGCCCTTCAATAGATGAATGGATAAAAAAAATGTTGCATTTATACACAATGGAGTATTACTCTGCACTAAAAAATGACAAAATCATGCCATTTTCAGGGAAATGGATGGCATTAGAGCAGATTATGCTAAGTGAAGCCAGCCAATCCCCAAAAAACAAATGCCAAATGTCTTCTCTGATATAAGTAAGGCAACTAAGAACAGAACCGGGAGGAAGAGCATGATAAGAAGATCACCATTAAACAGGGACAAAGGGAGAGAGAAGGGAAATTGCATGGAAATGGAAGGAGACCCTCATTGTTATACAAAATAACATATAAGAGGAAGTGAGGGGAAAGGGAAAAAACATGAGAGGGAAATGAATTACAGTAGATGGGGTAGAGAGAGAAGATGGGAGGGGAGGGGAGGGGGGATAGTAGAGGATAGGAAGGGCAGCAGAATACAACAGACACTAGTATATGGCAGTATGTAAAAAAGTGGATGTGTAACCGATGTGATTCTGCAATCTGTATATGGGGTAAAAATGGGAGTTCATAATCCACTTGAATCAAATGTATGAAATATGATATGTCAAGAGCTTTGTAATGTTTTGAACAACTAATAATTTTAAAAAATTTACTATTTCTAAGAATTTATCTGTAGATTATTTTTTATTTTCTACATACACAATTTTGTCATCTGAAAATAATAATTTTATTTTTTTATTTCTAAACATTATTACTATTTTTTTACTTATTGCATTGTTTAAGAGCCCAAATACAGAGCTATAGTAGTAATAAAAGGCATGCATATCTTATTCCATATTTCCAAAGGAAAATCTTTCAAAATTTCAAAATTAATTCTTACACTTGCTATGGGATTTTTGTAGATGTTTAAGGAAGTTTATTAGTGTTTAAGGAAGTTTCCTCCTGTCTTAGTCCTCTTAGTCTCCAAAAAAAAAAAAAAATATATATATATATATATATATATATATATATATATATATTACCATAGGCTAGGTGGCTTAAATAACACATATTTATTTCTCACAGTTTTGGAAACTGGAAATTCAAAATTTGGGTGCCAGCACAGTCAGGTTCTGGTGAGAGCCCTCTTCCTGGCATGCAGATAGCCATGTTCTCATTGTTTCCTTATAAGGCCTTCCCATGGTGCCCACACATGGAGAAAGAGGGCAAGGTCTGTGGTATCTCTTCATATAAAGGCACTAATCCCATCAGGAAGGTCTCATCTCTGTGACCTCATCTAACCTTTACCACCTTGAACCCCATCACATTGAGGATTAGGATTTCAACATATGAATTTGGGCTGGAGAGCAAGACATAAGCATTTGATCCATAACACCTCCTTATATTTTGTTTGCTAAGAATTTTTAACATGGATGGGTGCTGAATTTTATCAACTGCTATTTGTAGACCTGATGACCTAAATGATTTTCAAATGCTAAACCAACCTTGCATTATTAGAGTAAACTCAACTTGGTCATGGTACACTGTCCTTTTCAAACATTGCTGGGTTTGATCTGCTAATATTTTGTTTATCATTTTTATATCTATATTCCTAAAAAAATGGGAAGGAGAGATTACTCTGTAATTTTATTTTTAAATAATATTCATACTGTACTAAGTTTTGATGTCCAAGCTATGCAGGATTCATGAAATGAATTAGAAGGGTTTTTCTCTTTTTCTTTTCTTCAGAGGGGTCTGTGTAATTTTGGATTTATTCCTTCTTAAAAGTCTGATAGTATTCTTCAATTAAGCCATCTGAACCTAAAGTTTAAAATCACAGAACCAGTTTCATTAATAAGTATGATAGTGTTCAAATTTTTTATTTCTTCTTGGACAGTTATATTTTTCTGGGACTCTGTACACTTCATCTAAATTTGTTTATATATTATCATAATATTGTTTATCATATCTTTTAATTATCATTTTTGTATTTGTAAAATCTCTAGTATTCTCTTAAATTTTATTATTTTTTTCCTTGAACAATCTTACTTTTTATAGGTTTAATTTTCTTTGCCTTTTCTAGCTTCTTGAGGTATATGATTAAGTACTTTAATCTTTATTCTTCTCTTATTCATATATCCTGGCTCTAAATTTCCCTCAAAACAGCTTTAGCTGCGTTCTATGACTTTTGGCATACACAATTTCCATTATCATTCAACTAAAATACATTGTCATTTCCAGAGTGATTTTTCTTTGACCCCTTGCATATTTAGAAATTTATTGTTTAACTCTTAACCTTTGTGATTTTTTAAGCACTGATTTTATTAATATCCAGTGTATTTCCACTATTGTCATAGAAAAATGCTCTGAATTATTTTAATCTTTTGTAATTTCTTATGTCTTGCCTTATAGCTTAATATATATCAATTTGGACAATTTTCCATGTGCATTTAAAAATAAAGTAATATGTTCATACAGTTTTTCATCTACTTGTTCTATCAGTTATTGAAACACATATTTTAAAAACCTTCTACCATGACTCTAAATTTCTCTATACCTTCCTCTTCTCTTCCTCCTCCGTGTGTGTGTGTGTGTGTGTGTGTGTGTGTGTGTGTATTTGGTGATATGGATTGAATCAAGGTCTCGTGCATACCAAGTAAGTGCTCTACCCTGTACTCTATCCCCAAACCCTCAACATAAGAGACTTGCTTGTATTTGGTTTCTATACACAAAATGATATATTAAGCTTCAGTCTGTTAACGTTTCAAAGTTTAATAAGTAGCTGTACTGTTTCTGACGATAATGTCTTGATCCATATTCTTGACACCATGTATCATATTTATGCCTATATCTTATTTTAATTCTGTCAGTTTTGCTTTATATATTTGAGTTGTGTCATTAAGTGCATACAGTTAGAAACATTTATCATTATGTAATGCATATGTCTGACGTCTTAGTTTCTAGTTTTGTTTGTCTGAGAATGGCTCCATCACTAAAATATATTCTGAGTATAGAATTCTATGTTAACATTTATGTTTTTATTTTTTACCTTGAAAACATAATTACTTTGTGCCCTGGCTTTCATCATTTCTTTTGAGAAAAGAGCTGTCTTGTTTTTGCTTCTTTGAAGGTACTGTTTCCTTTTTTTCTTTCTGTCTTTTAAGGTTTTCTCCTTGACTTTGGTTTTCAGTTTTTCCATTATTAGGTTCTTGGGATGGTTGTGTAGGGTTTATCATCCCTCTCTAGAATGCAGCTTCTTTTAGAAAATTCTCAGCCATTATCTCTTCAAATGCTGCCTTGTTTTCTATTCCCTTTCCACTCCCTCTTCTACAAAGAAATTCAGCATGTCTTTTATGCCCTTTTCTACAATTTCCCTTCTTTTACCTCCCCATGGTTGTTTTTCTTGAACTGTCTTCTACTTCATAAACTCTTAAACAACATCCAATCTACTATTATACCCATGTATTATATTTTTTATTTCCAGAATTGTTATTGGATTCTTTATTATAATTTTCAATTCTGTGTCAAAATTCTGCCTCTGCCTTTTAATTCCTTGCATTTATAAAACATAGTCATTTTTAAACTTATATCTGATAACTTCATTATCCATATATATTGTATATTTGCTTTTAGTGTTTACTTATTATTTTTTTGTTATATAATGTCTTTTCATTTCCTTCATTATTGTTAAGCTGTTTTGCAGCTTTGTGTCATATTATCTTTCTCTAGAGATGATTTACTTTTGTTTTGGAGAAAAAGCAAGACTAGGATCCTTTCCAATCTCAGATTATCTTAGTCCAACTAGGAAATGAATTTGTTTCAAACTGAGCCTTAATCTCTGAAAAGATGGTCTGTTCTAGGTCAACCTCACTCCCATAACATTGACCTGCATTGTGAACCAAAGACGTAGGTGCTTTCCAAGACCTCACCTCCTGGGCGGTCTCAGAGCTCTGAAAGCTTTACCCAGCTTCTCCCCTTCTTTGCACTGTTTCTGGAATTGACAAATACCTTGAGATGGAAGCTACAAGAATGCTCAATTCTCTAGTTTCTTCTTTCTCTAGCTATTAAGCCCACAAATCTTCACATTTTTGAGTGCTTTTTAACTTTTTTTTTTTTTTTTGGCTAGGTTCTAAAAATACATGTTGTCCTACTTAACCAGTTGTTCTCAGCAGGAAAATTGGTCCTGAACAGCTGAGATGGCCACTATAAAAAGTGTAAATTCCCAAGATCACTTGCCAGTTTTAATTGCAATAGCCTCTGAGCACTTCTTCCTGCTTCCAACCCTGACCCACTTTTATTTGTAACATAACAGTTGGAGTGACCCTTTAAAACATCTGTCGCATCATGCCATTCTTTTGCTCAAAATCTTTTAACGTCTTCTATGTCACACACACATACTCTTTAGGACATGCAAGGCCTGACATGAGCAGGCACCTCTAAGGAAATAGATCATTGGAAGAAAACAGGTAAGACAATATAGAATTTTAACTAAAAGGCATAATAGTGACTTCACATGTGATAGTAAACAGCCTTTCAAAAAAAATATAGCAGTCATGAACCTGTATGCACCTAATATCATAGCTTCACAATATTTGAAGCAAAAGCTGACAAATTACAAGGAAAAAGTTGACAAATCCAAGTCCTTAGAATGATATTTTGACAAGTGTCAGAAATTTATGAACAAAGCAGATAAAACATTAACAACAGTAGAAAAGATTTGAATGTAAAAAATAATAAATTTGACCTAACAGATCCATAGAAGACACAGCAATCAGTAAATAAAATAATGTTAAGGAGCACTGAACATTTATAAAAGCTGTCTATGTACTAGGTCACAAAACAAATACCCCCCAAAATAATAAATTAGATACTTCACATGTCTCTGACCACATGTAATGAAGCTAGAAAGCAAGGAAAAAATACTTCAAAAAATATTTTGGAAAACTTCAAAATATGCCTAATATTTTAAAGGCATGAATCACCTTTAAATATCAAAATATTTTGAAACTAGTACTTTTAAAATTATGAGTTAAAAGATCAAGAAGCTAGAGAAAACACCACAGAGTAAATCTAATGAAGTTACAACAAAAGAAATATCAGTAAGTGTTAATAAGATAGACATGTCAAATCATTATGTGTACACCTTAAATGTATATGATTTTTATTTATCAATTATAATCTAATAAAACTGGGGAAAAGAAATATTAGTATTAAGAATTCAAATCAACAAATAATAAAAACAACATTAATAAGAATTGATAAAACCCAAAAGCTGGCTCATAGCAAGACATATGAGAGAGAGAGATGGATCGATCACATGGACACACGTTGTAAAGGGAGTCACAAATACAGATGTGGTACAATTTTACTTAAATGATAATTACTATAAACAACTTTTGACAAATTTTATTGAAAATTTATATAAAGTGGAAAAGTTTTATAGAAAAATATAAATTACTAAATTGACTCATGAAGCAATAGAAAATCTTAGTAAATTAATAATCATTAAGGAAATGTATGAAAATTCTCTATTTCTATCTCAAGCAAGGGGAACAAAGGAGGGAGGAGAGAGAAATAAAGGAAAGAGACAGGAAGAGGAAAAGGGAGAAGGAAATGGGAAGGTGGGGTTATATTGGCTAATTTTGGCAAATTTTTAATAAATAATCTCTGTTCTATATAAACTGTCTTAGAGAACAGAAAAAGAGAGAAAACTGCCTGTATCAATTGAAGCCCCCTCAGGAAGCAGAAATGATGCAATAGGAAGGTGTAAGTAAAGATTCTTAAATTATGGGAATTAGTTATTAGAGAGAATGAAAAAGAACTCTAAAGAATGCCCTAGGGCAAAAATAGTGGTTTAGTCAGCTTTTTTGCTGCTGTAACCAGAAGAGCTGACAAAAACAAGTTTAAGGAGAAAAAATTTACTTTGGAGCTCATAGTTTCAGAAGTCTTAGTCCACAGATGGCTGGCTCCAGGTGAGGCAGAATATCATGGCGGAAAAGTGTGGCAGAGGAAAGCAGCTCAGGACATCACCACCAAGAAGTAGAGAGAGTGCTCTACTGAACAAGGACAAATATAAACCCCGAAGGCATGCCCCCAATGACCCACCTCCACCAGGCACACCCCACCTGCCCTCAGTTAACACTCAGTTAACCTCTATCAGGGATTAATTCACTGATTGGGTCAATCCTCTCATAATCCAATCATTTCATCTCCAAACCTTCTTGTATTATCTCACATATAAGCTTTTGGGGGACACCACATATCTAAACCATAACAGAGAGAGTACCCAAAGAAAGAACATGCTTGAAAGTAAGATCAGGGGATTTCTCAACAAGTGGAATCCACTCCCCATTGGAGAAGTGTCATTGAACTGGATGGAGGACAAAATTGCTGGGTTGATCTGAGCTGGTTCATGGATGGCAAGCCAAGGCTGTCCATGATCGTGTAGAGCAGGACACTCATGGACCTTACTGAGATGCCTCCTATAGTGTGTGCTAACAAATTATCTTGGAAGTTGGTTGGGTTCCTGTGGACCTCATCAGGAATCTACTCACTAGGGCAGCTGCTACATTTGCTGGAAGCCACCATTTTAGCAGAAGGTATCTGGGGAGGGTAGGGCATCTAGAATTCACTAGGGCTGAGCTGCACTAGGTATACACAATTACCTCTACTGGGCAGCACAAGAACAAGAAAGAAGAAAAGTGTCCCTGAACCAAGAAGAGAGGTTTGAAAATGGTCATTGCCAAAATTCACTGTTACCTCAGAATTGAAAACAAACTTTAAACAATAGTGCAATAGATAAATTGATATATGCATATAACTTAAATGTAGTTAAGATGCACTCATCTTACATTTATCAACATAAATCAAAATATAATTTTCAGTGAAAATTACAAATGTAAAATATAATATACAATTTGTGGTAACTTTTAAAATATGCAAAACTATACAAATTGTCATAGCACATGTGGGAATGTATCAAATTCAAAATGTTAAAAACAGTGAGGGAATAGGATTGAAAAGGGGGACATACAGGGAAATATAATTAGATATAAGATTACTTCTTTAAAGATTGCATAAAATGGGCATGTTGACTGAAGAGAGTTAAGTACTGTGCATTGAAATGTTTGTACTCTGTTTATAATTTGACAGATCATGATATATATCAGCACATTCTCAAGGACAACAGAAATAAGTATGAAATCAATTCAATCCAAAATCTCCTAAATTTTTCTCACACACAATTTTTTTTCAACAGAGTACTCATTGATAGCTTATAGAAATCCATTCCATGTAGCACAGATTAGTGAAGTGCTGATTTTCTCAAACGAAACTGCTTATGAAATACATAATTCAATCAGTAAATTTATGACAAGCGAAAATTATGCTATTAAAGAAATCATCCTTTGTTTAAGCTGCATTTGATTTCTCAAATGATAAACATATTTCTCCCAGTGTTTGATTTTCAAGTCATACCTTATCAACCCATTTGTTATACCTTAGTCGAAGGCTTGATTTTCAACTAAAGAATCATTTGCAGGAGAAAATATTACAAAAGAAAAGTGGTGTGACCTATATGTCCATTCCAATCCCACCAATTTTCCTGATTCTACACAAGCTCAATCAGTTCTAACACCCTTTAATTATCCACTAAAATAGTCATTTTCCAGTTCAAAGCATTCAAAACCTACAAGAGCTTATGTTTGGGGCAGTGATTGACAATAGTCCTTTGGAGGTGGGGACCAGAGAAATGCAGCTAATTCTTCAGTAACTATTTCTTCTTATGGATGTCTTTGTAATTGAAAAACATGAATTCAGACTTTGTAAATAGCATTCATCTAGTTGCATTTGTAAGTTTGATGCTCAAGTGAGTCAAAAAATTCATGAAAACAATGTCATGTATATCTAACAAGAACAATTTTTTTAAAAAAAAAAGCAATGTAAATGAAAATATACCATCAGATCACTGGCTGGTACCATTTGGTATAATTTGCTGACCTCAATATTTGTTAATTTTTCTACAAACATAAACTCCAGTGAAATCCTTATTTGTGAAATTGTAAGAAAACCTTGTTAGGGTGATTTATTACAGAGTTGAAAACTGGCACTGCCCTGAAGCATTGAGAAAGGACTGTCCACTTTCCTATCAAGTTCTGTCTATCATCTATGGGATTGACTCTTTTTTTGTGGTGTCACAAAAATGTTCATTTATTCACTCATTTCACAAAGATATTTTTTAATGGGCCAGGTACAAAATAGCTTTAAGGCAATATTGGCCAACTGAACTCTGCTCAGTGAATATTTATTGAACACCTACTATATTCAAGATGTGTCCTCCTCATTGATGATCATAACAGGGGTAGACAAGAAAAAGCCTTCAACCAGTCCAGTGATTAAGAGAATCATGAAATAAGTAATTATGAAGGATGAAGAGTCCAACTCTAAGGGAAATACAGGCTGATCTTTCAGAAGCTATCTGGTTTTTTGTTTAACAAGTATTTTTGGTACTTAATATATGTTAGGCATTGTTATTTTTCCAGAGGCCAGAGATACAGGGAAAAGAAAACAGCACCAAAACCCCAAAAATATCAAGTGCCTGTTATTAAAAAACTTCTTTCCTATCAAGGTCAAACCTGTATCACTAAAATTTATCAGCTCCATGCAAAATCAGTATTTTCCAAAGGTTGATATTTTTACCACTTATGGGACATGAAATTATGTAGGTAAAAAGACTAATACAGTAATAGTTATACATTTGTATTTACTATCTTTTTATTCATAGCTTGTGATACAAACTTCCCATTTGCGGCAAAATAAAATAGTATAATGATAGCTTTGTAACTGCATTTATTTAATTTTAAATAACTGAGTTCAATCAAAGAAAAAGTTTAGTTAAAAAAAAGTACGGGTTGTATGTAGACTGAGCAAAATAGGTATTATGTGATGCACATATCACAAAAGTGGGGGCACAGTTTTCACCCAAAATAATATACTACCCAGATATCAAAGTATCATTTTATTGCCCCAATTCTCAGAATGAAGTTTTCATTATTTTGAGGTTTTCACAGTTATATGACAATGAGGGTGGGGTGTTAGTGAGTAGGGAATAGATTTAAAATATTCTTTACTCCTCTCTTCTGTTAACTGCTTCAAAGTAGGGAAGTCTTATTCATAGTTCTCAACATATCTGCACTTAGTAGATGTTAAATAAATGCTGCATAAAGGAATGAAAGAAGCAATTCATGAAGTGGAAATGCTCTCCTGCACCATTCAAGCTACAGTGAATGCCCTGGCCCCACCAAATGTTATTAGCCAAAGGGCAGGAAGGAAACAGCCACTGTGAGCCAGTCCCTCTATAAGAATAATCTAGGACTCAGCCCTGAAGATTCAGATCTGCTTTTCTAATAAAGGGAACGTAAAAGGGATTAACCTTTTGCTATGTAACCACAGACCAATAGGTATATCTTACTGCCATCAAAGAACAGAGATAATTAAAAATGCTCACCAAGTTTATGTATTTTTTAGAAGACTGATTAAATTAAGATCCCATTCAATAACATTTTACCGCCATTGGGGTTTCAGTATTATGGGAACAATTCAAAGAAAATCCACAGAAACCGCAAATTATAAACGGTATTCTCTTTGAACATAAATCTTCAAAATAAAAAACAGTGAGGGGGGCACGTTTTGAAAAATGGCATATGAATAATTTTGTGTAGGTGCAAAAAATTCTAACATGTTAAAAATATGGTTGCCTTCCCTATTTACTGCAGCTTTAGAATGAAATTTTGCTTCTTATAAAATGTTAATCCCTTCCGTCTTCAACTACGGAGGAAATCATTTTATATTTTGAGAAGCTGAAGGATTAAAAGATGATTAAATTTTTACTCATCAAAAATCTTAAGAAATAGTTTTAATTTCAAAGATCTAAGGTGTCACTTATGATAAAATAGTCAATGTTTTAATAGTCAGTATCTCACAAGCATATCAGTTTAAGAGGAAGTTATTTCCTTCTTCTTTCCAAACTGTGATTGTCTCACAGTTATGAATGCCCAGATGAAGTTAATACCCTGGTCCTCCTGATACCATTCTCAGGTTTCTTGTCAAGAGTCATGGGACACTTTTGCATTAGGCAGGTTGGTAGACACCCAAGTCCTCTTGCCTCATTGGGCCAATTCCATGAGTCTTCCTTAATTATATGATAGAAATGGGACCCAGACAGCCATGTCTCATTTTAAATTCTCCCAGTTGTTATACCTCGCACAGTAATCATCTCTGCTTTCTCTTACTGGACTATGGTTGCAAGTCGAGCAGGATAGGATGAAAATGGCCTGCTCAGTTTTATCATGTATATGGTTCCCTCAATTTGAATAATTGCTGAAAACAGGATTCAGTCTCTGATCTGCCCTAAGTTCACTGCAAAGAGCTTGACAAGAGGGAAAAATGGCTTTCTTCCTCTTGCTAATACATCTTTGATATGTGCTATATCTATATCCACTTACAAGTAGTTGTTCTGTTAGTTCTTTGACCTAGGGAATCAGTCACTGAGTGTCTACCATCTCCTCTGCCAAAAATCAAATGATGTCTTAGTGCTGATGGATACTTCCATGACACACATTTTGTAAAGTCAAACTGTGGCAAAGCACAGAGAGTATGCTTTCCCATGACCAGAGAAGCAAGGAATATCTATTCGTTTATTTATTTGCATACTTACACACACATTCTTGTTTGGGGGCATGTCAGGTAAGAGATTAGAAAGCAATTTTCACACAGAACCTCGGGAGAAATATGATGTTCCTCTGTGGAAGTTACTTGATTGTTCTCCATAGTCTTTCCCTTTCAATTGGCATTTAGAGAACTAGCCACACAAGCTGCCCCACCTTCCGGCATGATACCATTTCTTCCTGTTCTCCTTATCTATAGCTGCGATGATGCACAGTTTTCTCTCTCTCTTTTTTTTCTTTCTTGTGGGTTTGTGCAGTTTCTTGATGTTTGTGACAGGCCACGATAGGGGAAGCTTTTATCACCGTGGGGTTTGGAGGCCTCAGTAAATTGAAAATTGCAAATGAAATCCACTGGGCTTGAATTCATCAGCTATTATGTCAGATGACCTTTGGCAGCTGCTGATAAAAATGAGAGAATGTTAGCTCTGATCCAATTTTCAGCACTAACCATTCCTTTTCAAATCCATTCACAGTCAGGCAGCAGACACATGGGAAGTGAAAATGATAGGGTTTCAAGAGAACGGCATTGTGTTGCAGATTGAGATTTTCTCCCCCTATTTCTAGAGGTCGGCCCCCAGGCCCCTGTCTGGTATCTACCTATTGTCCAATCAGTTTCAATATCTGCTTCAGAGGACATGTTAGCCATCCTTACAGATAAGTGCTTACAGGAGAGAGTGTTGGACTTAATAGTTTTGCTTAGGAGGCATCAAGGGTCGCAGTGTAGCAATATTGACTGGCACATGTTAGTTTAATCTGACATTCTAAAGAATGTGACACTAGATTCTTTCAGAGTTGTTGATCTCTAGGTGATTTTTGTTACCAGCCCTGGTTTTATAAAATTTATTTTCACACAACTATTTATATTCATGAGTCAGAGATATTCTAAAATGTCCATCATGGCCAAGCTGAAGGCAGCCTAAACTTGTCTAATGTATGGGTGGCAAAATTATGAAACGGGAGGGTGGGGGAATGACTTGTGTTTAGTCTGTTCTTGCAATCAAAGATTTATGTCATCAATACTGTTTCAGGGGGCTGAATGAGTGCCTAGAGACTGGTAGTTTCCCCCAATAAATATGTAGATTTGTGTCATGCAGGGAAACAGAATTAGACTCGTTGCTTTCTGCTGAAGTAGCATGAACCAGCAAAAAATACTGTGGATGGTTGAGTCATCAGTATGATTCCCCATCTACGAAAAACAGGAGCTATCTGAGAACAAAGAATACTAAAATTAACTTTTTCCCTCTTTTGACTGTGTTGGGGGAAAAAAAAATCTCTCCTTTGGTCTTTTGAAAATGCTGAGTTCATTGAGGGAACAGTCCCGAACAAATCAAGAAACATCAAATAATTAAAAGTCATGCATATCATTATAAGCATTCTCAAAACAGTTAATAAACTGAAAAATATGTAATCTACATTCCTCTAAGTTTTCCTGGAGTTGAGGATATTTTTTTCTCATTTTTGCCCTTGACATTTTATTGATAAACATTACATAAAGATAGTTGTTGGTGTGTTACTAGGGTTGCTAAGATACTTCTCCTGCCATAGCAGTTCCTTTTTGATATACTAGTCCACAGCATTATGAAATCATAAGATGTTTAGATGCTTGGATGGAGGCTGGGAATGAAGCTCAGTGGTAGAGAGCTTGCCTAGCATATATAAGACCCTGGGTTCCATCCCCAGTGAGAGACACACACTTGCTTAGATGTCTTCTAAATGCCAATCTTTGGAATGGAAAAATACATTTTTAAGCTTCCTTCATAGGAAAAATAAACCTGTGTGTGTGTGTGTGTGTGTATAATGAAAATTATCTGCATAGTACACCTTTTAAAAAATTAAAGCTAGTATCTCATTGTTGACTTCACTAGCTTTTCCTGGTATTCTTAAGTTCTTTTAAGAGAAGACAATTATCTGTTGTACAATGAGAAAGCATAATAAAATGCTTAATAATGGTGTCAAAAAAAACCTAAATGTTCATTTAAAGTAAATTATTATTAAATAGTATTTTTAGAGACTCAAAGTCTAATTGTGAGCATTGATTGGGTCTAAAGTTAACAGAGGGACCCTCCACCCAACCAAAAGGCAGAGATTCCATATGTCCCAGCTTGGCTGTAATTTTCCAGATGATCTGATTTTCTAGATGTTTATTAACCAACGAAGGCATGAATTTTCCAGTCTCATTAATTCTGACAGCCTTGTAACAGTTTCCTGACCCTGCACACCTCTCTCTGTTTGGACCCCAAGGGAAGTAAAGCCTTCGCCTGGCTGGCTCTGTGAAACACCAATGCAACAGATCTGTGTGGTTGAACCAAACCATTCTGACAAAGCAGAAAGCATGTCTTATCCCAGTGATGAAGTCTGCACTCTACAAGTTTATCAATGATGGCGTCACACGTGGCTCCATTCATCCATATTCATATAATCGGACTTTTTTCTCTGAGTTAGAGATTCCTCAAATATTTAACCACCTTTTAGATTTTGCTGTGGATGATGCCACTATTTCTAAAGAAATTTAATGACTTAATGATGAGCATGCTCTTTGGGGTCTGCAACAGTGACAGCTCTAAGTCATTCAGCTTGGACCCTGTCAGCTAACATCCCTGCCAGAAGAAAGAGCAGAACCCACACTTGACTGTGCCCTAGGGCCTGGCTTTCAGCCACTGTGATCTACATGCTCAGATAGATGGAGCAATTAGATAGGCCTGTTAAGTCTTATGTCTTCATTATTGATTTATAGTATGAACTCAGCATGATTATTGAACCAGACCAGCAAGTGAAACAATTGAGTCATTGATCCTTACGTAGGCATGCATTTCCAATTTAGATTTGGGAGGGAATACATGGATATATTATTATTTCTGGTATTTTGTCCAAGGGCTCAAATAGAGATTTGGGTAATTCATTGTTCCCACCTCCTGACCTCTTTCTTCATCCCCACTCCTGCTATACCAACATTGTCCAATAGAACTTTCTGTTATGATGAAAATGTTCTATTCTGTCTAATATCATAGCCACATATGGCTGTAAAGCATTTGGAATGTGACTAGGGTGGCTGAGAAACTGAGTTTTTTATTTTATTCAGTTTTAATTAGTTTAAGCTTAAATTTACATAGACACAGGATAGAGTGGCCTCTCTCTAGCATACCAAAGTTTTCTCCTACCTGCTGTTGAAGACTCTCTTTAAAAAAAACACCTCTTTTGACTTGGGAGGCTGAGGCAGGAGGACTGCAAGTTTGAGACCAGCCTCAGCAACTTATGGGTCCCTAAACAACTCAGCAAGATCCTGACTCACAATAAAAAAGAAAAAGGAACTAGGGAGGTAGTTCAGTGATTAAGTGTCCCTGGGTTCAATCCCCATAACCAAAAAAAATTAAAAAATTAAAACCACCTCTTTTGTAAAGGTTTTACTCATCCCCCCACTCAACATTATGTCTTTCTGAATGCACATCATCGTCATTGAATGCTTTCCATCACCTCTGCCCTGTGATACTCACCTGCTTAGCTATACTGCAAACTAGGGGGCGGGGACTGTGTTCACCCAGTGATAGACTCTGCCCAAGACAATATTTGAAGACTTAAACTGAGCTGTACATTTTGTAGGGGAGAGCATATTGTTTTGTTGCTGTTCATTTGTTTATTCATGCTAATTTGAGAAACCCCAACAGGAGTGGCAGAACACTTACCTTGCAAGTGGGAGGTCATGGGTTCAATTCCCAGTATTTAAAAAAGAAAGAAAGAAAGAAGAAATAAAGAGAAGGAGAAGGAGAAGGAGAAAGGAAGGAAAGAAAGAAGGAAGGAAATAAAGAAACAGAACACTGTCATAATTTTTTCCACATCCTCTTTTTAAAATGAATTTAGGAGTGTGGAAGGTAGCCCAGTGGCCGAGTGCTTGCTAGAATGTACAAGCAAAAGAAAGAAAAAAAGTGAATATAGGAAAAGTCCTATTGTTTTCCTCTCCTGGCTTATCTGTTAGCACGAAGGGAGGGGAAATATAAAGGGAAATGATTCTATTTTCTCTTTTTGAAGGTAGAAAACTTGGGAAAACATCTTCCTTACCTTCATAGAGAATCCTGCTGTACATATAGGAAGAACTTAGTAAATACTTCAGTGAATAAATCAAGAAAGTGATAATTATTGCCCAAATTTTAGTGTATGTTTTATGTCCCTGAAAAAAAATGCTTATATTGGCTTCTGTTATAAAAATTCCTTACAGAACATTCACATAAAATTCTATTCAGAAGAACTCTTCAAAACTCATATAGCTATGCATTTAAGATGACAATTTTGCTTTGAATCTTTAAGGGGGATAAAAATGCTACATACTTTAGTGTGTGCTTAAGAGACATTAAGTATCTGTTCAGCATTTTAGCACTAAATTAATGATGTTGATTTTATATATATGTATAGTAACTTTGTTCTGTAGTGCCATATGACAACCAATTGACCTTGGGGAGTAGTGAGGTGATCAGAGAGCTGTGCTAAGATTAAAGAGCATTAGCATTAGAAGACCTTGTTTTAAAACCAAATTCTTCCAATTACTGAGTAAAAGTAATAATTATTGTTATCACATTATATTATAATAGCTAATACTTATTAAATACATGTGAAGTCCCATGCATAATTCTCAGGACTCTATGTAAATTACCTCATTGAATCCTCTAAATCCCTATAGAGTGAATATTATTATCCCCACTTCATATATGAGAAAACTGAAGCACAGAAAGATTAAATAACTTACCCAAGATCACACAGCAATTAAAGTGGCATATAGCCATAAGAGGTTCTCCATACTTTTTGGTAAGTCTAAATGTTAGCACGGTGTCAACTCAGTTTAAGCAACACATACAGGCTTTTGTCATAAAACCATCTCTGAGCTTCTATTCTCTTCAAGAAAAGGAAAATAATGGTATTTTCCTTCCATCTCATAGAAATGTCTACGGTGAGGTCATGTGAGATATGCAATTACTCACTTACTAGTTGAGTTTAGTAATTGTGCTTGGTGTTTTACATTAAGACTGATACACCATGTTTTGTGAACAGGAAAATCAGTGGTTCCAAACATTCCTCTTTTTCTGGCAAGAGGTCTTCCTCACTTCCATTTTCAAAGCTCATAGGTCACCACCACACTCAAATAAATCCTGGGAGAGAGAACAATAAAAACTTGAGCCTCCCAATACCTTATTATACAGCAAATTTTCTCAGGGGCATTTTAGCCTTTGTGAGAAATCCTGGAAAAGAGGAAAAGGAAAAATAGATGGAAGAGAAAAACTAGGGTTGAAAGAAAAGATCTCACTGTGAAGAAACACAATTGCTTCAACCAAGAAGATTCATTCCAGCACTTTCCTTTGCCCCTTCCATTCACCTCAGCAGGGTACTGTCAGATTCCCCAAACACAGGCTGCCAAAGGGATCCTTATAAAAGATTTGTATTTAAAAAAAATAGAATACTTTATAAAAGAATACTTTGAAATTATTTCTCATTCCCAGAAATATACACATGGAATATGTGGGGTTTTTTTAATGAGGTTAAATTGCTCTACCTAATACTACTTTAGGTACCTTATACCTATTCATTTGTCTGCAAATAAATTATAATACTTCAGTAGGATCACATGTCCATGCACTTAAATTCATTAGTCTATAAATACCCCAAATTATGTCCAAACATGTTTTTTATTATAGATCAAACTTTACTAATCAGTACCTTCTGCCAACTTATTGTACTAGTTTCTTTTTAATAAAAGCAGTAATTCAGTGAATAAGAACTATGGCTTTAAGGAGTACAGGCTAGATGGAGACCTTAAAGAAATGAAACTTACTGTAATAAAAAAAAAAACATAAAATACTTACTGTAATTCTTCACACCTCTTGTGAATAAAGTGGGACAAGAAGGAAAAATTTTAGCGTCAAAAGGGAATTGTTTCACTCTATCTGGCTAATGAATATTAATTATGATTCAAGTCTAAAGCTGACATCGGCCCTCCCTTTTTGATAGTGGACGATGATGGTGATGATGATGATGATGATGATGGTGATAAAAGTAGTTTCTATTCCTTAAGTGTGTACCAGATGCAAAATGCATTGTGGGGTAAATGACTGACAGCTAGTGAGTAAACTCCAGAAGCTCAGTACAAATATCAGATAGATGTCAGTAGAATCTAACATGGATCAAGGGGCTTTTCTTTGTGATTTTCCTCTAAGTAATGATTCAAGGAAACATCCTCCTTCTATCCTATATCTTTTTGCTCTCAGAGTTGTTCACTTCTAGCAATACATATGATGGAATAAAGAAATCTTTTACCTGATCCAGCCTATAAGGGACCTAGCACTTCTGTTTACACTACATTGGTGAGATTAAGTCAAATGACCTTGCATATGTCCTTGAAGCAAGAGGAAATGTAGTTTGGTTCCATGCCAAGAATAATTAAATGAATGGTGAACACACACTGTCATATCTGTCACATTTGGACACTGTGTTGTACATATATTAATGCATTTAATGTCCACAAGAACCCTGTAAGGTAGATGCTATGAATCTTTTTTCATAGATGAGAACCAGAGATGCAAAAAGTTTAAATAAGTTTAACTGTCCGAGGTGCTAGGTTAGTGAATCTGAGACCAAAATTGCAACACAACCTGTCATTAGTGGATAAGGAAAACAAAATCTCATAAAGAAACATGCAAAAAGAGATCTAAAGGCGGGCAAAAGGCATGAAACAAAGGAAAAAGTAGTGTCAGTAAGTTATTTATAAGAAATGTTCAGGCTTCATAACAATTAAAGAACTTCAATGAAACTTAAGGGAAAAGGTTTTACCTTGAAATTAAATGGTTTACCTAATGCTAGCAAGGACATGGTAGAAAAAAAAAAAAACAGCATTGTAAGGAAAGTGAGCAAAACATCTTTTATTGTGGTGGATTTATGGCCAATAATTTTCACTGATTCATCTTTAAAAAGTTTTCCATTTTACAAACACATACAGTGTGCATACACACAAACACAGCCTATAACAGCCTTACAGAAAATTCAAGATTTGGCTATGGCAGGGCAAACAATCTACTGTTAGTTCTCAGGTCAAACAAGGACCGTGCCCATGCAGGTCAACATAATAATTGAAATAAAGATGGAGGCATTCATGGTCCAAAAGCTTTTACCATCTGAAACTTGAAAAAGCACTTGATCTATAGCAGTAAAATAAGAGATACTGGAATATTTCCATTGACATATTCGGTCAGTTGTCATTTTATGGTCATTCATGGAACTTGTGTCTCTTAAATTCATTTTTATCAAGAAACATTTTAAAATTTATAAAGTTGACAGAAAAACAGCAGATTGAGAATATTATCACATAATTTTGAGAAGAAACTTTCATGTGTTGTCTAATAATAATATCACTCATGTAGAAAGCAATATAAAGATAGTAAATAAAGAATAAGTGGTTTAAATGGATCAGAACCTAAGGAAATGAGTAGAGGAGATTAGCAGGCGAGGGATTAGAGCAGAGGATGGAATATTTCGCAGGTCTTGTGTTTCTGATCATTCGGGGAAATTCTTTTTCAATTCAGCAACTAATTCAGAACTTTTTGTTTTCACAAAAAACCAAAGAGTCTGACCACCACTTCCACGCTCCATCACTGCAGCCTGTCAGAGAACACACACATTGACAGAAAAGTCAATTCTTGTATTTTCTGCATTCCAGAAAAAAACGTTTTTCTCATGAAAACGTTGACGAAGATGTGTTCCTTTAAGTGAATTTTGAAAGATTACATTAGCGAAGTCCAAGAATAATCTATAAATAGTAAAATGCCCTACAACCAAAAAGTGGACAAAACTGATATTTATTAGCATAAGACCAGAAGAATATAATAGAAGCAAAATAAAATCAAAGAAGATAGAAAAAAGAGATCTCTAAATGTGGAAAGAGAGAGAGAGAGCGCGAGCGAGAGAGAGAGAGAGAGAATTCTAGTCTGGTTAATTTTTAACCAGCCTAGCTCAGAGTGATCATCAGATAACTTGATATACTATTTAAAGCACCTAGAACATTTCCTAACACATGGTAAGTTCTCAATATTAATGCTTTTGGCTACTAAAGCAAATAAACAAGTATATCCAATAAACATCCTTCTGTACTCAAAAAATTCCAAATCTGTTTGGCCTAAATGACACAGGATATCTTTATTTTATGTGTATTTTTTTCCTCTGACCACAAGTGATAAATTTATTTTCTGAAAACCTAAAATTTGCAATAAAACCAGGGGTATTTTCATTCCTCCTCCTGGCTTAAAAATACACCATTTGAACATTTATTTTGCTTCCTAGGACCTCAGTTTTTACCATGTTAATGTAATATGGTGATTAAAGAGGTTGTTTTCATCTTTTTTTTTTTTTTTGCCAGCAGGGTTTTTAAGATGACCAGACCCTTTCACTGAGTACTATCCCTTAAATTCCTCAGGCATGATCAACCAGAGCACTGAGGTTTTATTAGTGCCTTATCACTGATTTATTATGTTTTCACAAACCTAAGAAAACTTGCACTTCTTCTTCTACTTTTTTTTTTTTTAGCACAGGCTGTGTCTCCTTGTCCTCACCTGTAGGTTCAATCGTATTTATCTTCAACCCTAAACAGGAAGCTTTCATTACTTATTACTGGTTTTACTTTGACCTGTTTCTTTCCTTCAGAAGGACATCAGACAGAACAACAGACATTGAGGGAGAATCAAAATCTTGCCTACAAAGCTGGCACCCTGCCCAGAGCCCACTACCTGGGTTCTGCCCACTTGTCCCCAAAGAACCTCAGCCTCTGGTTCCCAGATAACCAGACTTCCTATGTCACAATCTATTTTAAGGAAGGCTTGATCAAACTCTGTAAACTTTTAGGGGAAAAAAATAAAGAAGACAACAAAGGGTGGTTAATATTCTCAAGGAAATCAGACCAAGTATCATGTTTTCTTTTTGTTCAGAAAGAAAATATTTGCATTATTGAATTCATGGTCAGTATAATGCTTATAGATTCCTTGCAGGAAATATTTATTCAAAAGTTTTCCAGATTTCTGTTTACTGTTGTAACCAAAGGACTAAGTAGAACCTGTTCATTAAATCCCACTAATGAAGTAATAATAACTCCCACTAATGCTATACTGTCAATCAAAAATGGCCAGAGTGCCTCCTTTGCCTTTGAAGACCAGAGGATTTAGAATCTAGAGCATGTAGATATGTTTACTTATGAAATGGAAAAAAGCAGGGATCTGAAAATAATGTGGCAATATCTGAATATATGGAAGTGTTTGGTTGGTTTTTGACTGAGTGGTTTAATCAGATTTTCGCTTTGTTTGTTTTTTGCTACCAGGGATTGAACCCAGAGGTGCCAAACTACTGAACCACATCCCCAACATTATATATATATATATTTTTTTTATTTTTGATATAAGGTCTTGCTAAGTTGCTTAGAGAGTCCCTAAATTGCTGAAGCTGGCTTTGAACTTGCAATCCTCCTACCTCAGCCTCCCAAGCTACTGGGATTATAGGTGTGCACTATCACACCTAGCCAGATTTCCCATCTTACACATTACAAGACTCTAAAACACAGATTAAATTTTCTAATACTTATTAACTCCTTCACTTTCCCTAAATAATATTGGCCAATTCGTGTGTATATTTTTATTGTGGTAAAATATATGTAATGTTAATTTTTCATTTTTTTACCATTTTTAATTGTACAACTCATTAGCACCAATTATATTTGCAATATTATATATCCATTCTCACTGTCTGCTCCCCCAATTTTCTCATTTCTCAAAGCAGAAACCCTGCTCATTAAGCAATAACTAGCTCCTCATTCCCTTTCTCCTCAGCCTCTGGTAGCCTCTTTGCTACTTTTTGTCCCTATATTTGCCTAGTCTAGATATTTCATAAAAATGAAAGCATGCAAAGTTGCTCCTCTGTGTTTTTTTTTATTTCACTTAGCTTGTTTTCAAGCTTCATACATATGGTAGCATGTATGAGAAATTTATTCCTTGTTATGGCTGTGTGTGTGTGAGTGTGTGCATGCGCATGTGCACACACTCCATTTTGCTTTTCCATTCAACTATTGATGGATACTTGCATTCTATACCTTTTGGCTATTGTGTTTATTCCACACATTTTGTCTACAAGTATCTGTTTTAGTTCCTGTTTTCAGTTCTTTGGTGGTATATACCTAGGGACTATGAGTGAAATCATTGGTTCAAATGGTAGTTCGGTGTTAAGCTCTTTGAGGAAACTCCAGATGGTAACTTGTGGTTTTTACTTGAACTTTCCTAATGGCTAATGATGTTGGGCATCTTTTTGTGTTTATTGGACATTTGTACATATTCTTGGGAAAAATGTTTATTTATGTCTTCTTTGTCCATTTTTAAATTAGGTTGTCTTTTTGTTGTTGAGTTGTGTCCTTTTTATATTCTGCATATTAAACTATCATCAGACTCATGATGAGGTATATGATCAGATATCTCACACTCCATAGGGTTTTTTTTTCCACTTTATTGATAAAATTCTTTCAGTTATAAAAGTATTTAAGTTTGAAGTCCAATTTATTTTCTCTTTTGTTGTTCATGTGTTTTGTGTCATATCTAAAAATCCATTGTGAATCTGAGGTCATGAAGATTTATTCTTATGTTTTAATTCTAAAGTTTTACAATTTTAGTTCTGGTATTTAAATTTTTGATCCATTTTTAGTCAATTTTTTTTTGTATATGCTTTGAGATAAGGGTGCAGCTTCACTTTTATGCATGAAGAAATCCAGGTGTCCAGCCCCATCTGACTTGATACCATCTTCAAGAGTTAATTGGCCATAGATGCTTGAGTTTATTTCTAGATTCTCAGTTTTATCCCATGAGTGTATATGTTTGTCTTTATGCCAGTCTCACTATTTTGACTGCCATAGTTTTAAATCAGAAATTTTAATTTTAAATTAAGTCTTTAAATTAGAAGATGAAAATATTTCAACTTTGTTCTTCTTTTGTGAAATTGTTTTGTCTCTTCAGGGCCCCAAGCAATTCCATATGAATTTCAAGATTTATTTTCCCATTTCTGATATTAAAAAGGATATTAAAATGCTGTAAGGAATTGCATTGAATCTACAAATACCATTGAGCAGTATTAAAATTTTAATTATCTAAATTTTCTATGAACATGGTATATCTTTCCATTTATTTAGGTCTTTCCAAATTTCTTTCAATTTTCACTTCCTTGGTTAAATGAATTCCTTAGTTTTTTATTCCTTTAGATATTATAATGTCTTGAGTAGAGAATAATTCTTTGCTTGGTTTATAAGTCTCTTACATTACTGAAATTTCAGTGTCATTGCTCAGCTAACAGAAACAAAAATCAAGTCTGGCTAGAGGATTAAATTACTACTGATTCTAAAGTTAGTAGATAATCTTTACTAGACAGTTTTGCTTCCTTAGACTGGAATTACTGAACTTTTGCCTTTGGATACAGACTACACACCTTCACTTGGGACAGAATCTTTTGACTGATCAAATGTCAAGAGCATTGTAATGTTTTGAGCAACCAATAAAAAATAAATATATAAATAAATGCGGGGGGGGGGGCAATCTAGTCTCTAGACAGGTGTGCTGGTACACGTCTGTAATCCCAGCAACAACTCAGGAGGCTGAGGCAGGAGGATTGCAAATTGAAGGACAGCCTCAGCAATTTAGCAAGGCCCTAAGCAACTCAGTCAGGCCCTGTCTCAAAGTAAAAATAATTAATTTTTAAAATTGGGGGACTGGGGATATGGCTTGGTGGTTAAGTGCCCCTGGGTTCAATACCTGGTATATAAAAAAATTGTTTAGTCTCTCATCTCAATTCTTCCAATTAGATTAATAATTTCTGCAGAGCCCCAGTTTCTACATTAAGTGACTCCTTCTCACCACCACAATCTGTAGCCCATTGAGCAATCCTTCATGACCTACCAAGCCCTAACTTAGCCTTTTGTTCTCTCTTATCAAGCTCCCCATCCCTCTCTACCCCAAGTTTTGTGAGCATTCCTGGTGACTTGGTTGCTATGGTTACTCTGGCTTTGACAGCTTACCCTACAGAATTCTCAATGTCATTTGTGCATCACTATTTCACACTCTGTCTTCTGGACTGATCGAAGTATAGACCCCAGCCCTCTCTAAATTTTACCAAAAACCCCCATTCTGTCATCTGTTTCAATTTGAAGGTTTGGGGAGGTGATTTGTATTCATAACCAGTAACAGCACAGAATATCAGACATCACTGTCTTAAAAAACTGCCCTCACTCATTTGCACCAGTTGAGAGTCCGATCTCCTGCCATGCTGCTTATTGCCCCTCTCTTCCACTTCACTGTTCACTTCACTATCCATAGAAGCTCAGCTCTTCTAAATCTCTTCTAAAGTAGGTTCTGGTGTCCTGTTGCAACAGATTCACTCTGGTGCTGTGTCTTACCCTTCTTTCTTCCCTGCTTCTCTGGGTGTAGAAAATAATAATATAGAAGGTTTGTCCCCCTCATATAAATGTGGCTACTTTTCTTCTTTGAAGAGAGAAAAGGCTACAGTCAACCTGAGATTTTTTTTTTTTTTACTAGTAAGACACAATATTTTATCAACCTGAGATTTTAAACAACAATTTCTCTACACAATTTAAATACTTAAATATTGTTTGATAAAAGATGAAATATCACATGTAATAACTAATCCCATAGTTCTCAAACTATGTGCAGAGGTGCCCCAGGGCACCATAGTGAACTCTCTGAGGTGCCATGGAATATTTTTATATTTTAGGAAAACAGACACTGGAATTACTAACTCTAGGAGTTTTCATAGTTTTAACGTTAGATCATAGTACATTCTTTCTGATGATTTCATATCTTTGCAAAACTGACTTTTCTGTGGTTGCTTTGAATAAAAAAATACTTAAAATCAAGTGCAACAGCAAATAAGAATAGTAGGAACCAATCTAATTTCAAGGATTTCAAAGTTTTGGTTGGCTAGGGATGTGACTCAGTGGTAGAACGCTTGTATCACCTTGCATCACCTAGGTTCAATCCCCAGCTCTGTGGAAAAATAAAAAAAAAAAGTTTTACAGTGGACAACAGTTGCATACATATTGTTAGTAATTTTAATTATTTAGGAATAAAATTAAAATACTTTTCTTCCAATGTATGTATATATTTTATTATATATATATGTAATTATACAATGATATTTTTTCAAAGGCTACTAATTTGTTAAGATATAAATACTTATTAACTTCTTTGGATCTTACTACTTAATAATTGAAACTACTAAGTATTTTCTTTGGTCTAGGGGTAATATAAAAAAAATGCTAAGAAAATTTGGAGAACTCTCTATTTTTTTTTCTTTATATTTGTTAGGGGGAAAAATCTACCATTATGAAAAGATAACTAGAGTAAGAAATATTAACATCCAGTAAAATCATTATGAACAGCATTAATGAGAACAGTATCATAAATAATGTTACCTCCTTCTCAACATATGTACTAAAAGCCTTTAAAGGATGTTGTCTTACTCCATTTGTACTGTTATATCAAGATACATAAGACTGGGTAATTTATAAACAAGATAAATTTATTTCTCACAGTTCAGGAGGTTGGGGGGTCACAGATCAAAGCAGCAGCCTCAGACCTCCTCAGTCTGGTGAGGGCTTGGTCTCTGTTTCCAAGATGGCACCTTGTTGATGCATCTTCCAGAGGGAAGAAACACTGTGTCCTCAGATGGTGGAAGAAGAAATGGCAAAAGAGGGCAAACAGCTGCCTCACCTCTTTTATAAGAGTGCTAATTCTCATTGATGATGTCTCTGCTCTCATGACTCAATTACTTCTGAAAGGCCTTATCTCTTAACACTATCGTATTGGCAATTAAATTTCAAACTATGAATTTTGTAGGATACACAAACATTTAGCCATACCAGATAAAAATCAGGAAAGTCTTAGGAGAAAGTCAAACACCGACTAATAAAATGATTTAAACAAACAAGACACTCTGGTTAGTTAAATATTTTTCATTGACTGAGTATGAATGAAAAAAAAAAGTCTTAGTCCTTTTTCTGAAAACTTAAAAAATATGTTGGCTATTTGTTGGTCTTGGTAGGTACAATACCTAAATAAATTTAATTTTCTCTTGGTGACTAAGTAACAATATAAAAAGAAGTTTAATATTTTGCTCAGGGCTCAAACCATGGTGAGTGGCAAAACCAGCATTTGGCATCCAGGGCCACACACTTGAATACTGAGTCTTTCTCATTAGCATCAGGCTCTTTGGTCTAATCAGCAGTTATTTCAGAACCACAGGAGTTGAAGGCATTAAACATTGGCTTGACTATCACCTGATTAAAGGACATCCCCTGGAAATCAGTATTTTTTAGAGTACTGGTGAGATTGTGGAAAAAATAATTAGAAGTCAGAGCTTTAGGTCTGAGTCCCAGATCTACCACTTCCTGCCTTTTAAGCCTTTCTAATTTCTTTACCTTTTCTATAAAATGGGTTGTTGTTAGAGTCAAATAAGAGAATTATTAGTTTTCTATATACTGCAAATACAAAGCATTAATATCAAATTTCTTTTTATCATTTGACTCTTTCTCTGAGACGTGGAGTCTAAAAAGTTTCAAAAATGTAAAATGATAATAAACTGGAGATTCAAATTATATGACCCTATCCACCCTATGTCATGGTTATTCACACATTTCTGCTGCAGTATTTTCTGAGTCATGGTAGCTTTCACCCTGGAAGCCATCATTAATCTATCTCATTTGCTAAAGAATAGTGACTCATTCAGAATTTCAAAAGCAACCAGTAAAAAGTATAATTGGGTTGAATCAGAAATTCTGCTTCTAAAAATACACACCAAGGCTGTAGCTCCCACAGCGTTATTTAGGGAACATTGGTTACATGAGAGATCAATGAGGATCAATAAGTTTGGGAAATCCCACCTTAAAGAGTCGGTAGTCACAAACATGTTAAAGATTCTGAGAAACCCTGTCTCCACCACAAAAAGTTTGTCCAGTCTGGTTTAACTCTGCATCTCCAAATCCACAGACTCCCAAATCCATTTCTCCTGACAGTTGTGCTGTTTGTACTGTCTCAGAGTGTGGCCTCTAGTTTCAGACTGTCAGTTTCAAATTCTGCTCAGTTCAGCTGCTTAGCCATGTCCCTTACCTTCTCCAATCTTCATTTCCCTTATCCATAAAATGAAAACAACCCCGATCAAACTTCAAAGACTTGTAAACATTGATTTTAAAACAAAACAACAAAACAACAACAACAAAACTGCATGTAAGGCACATACTAAGCACTCAACAAATTTAGCTAAAATTGTTAACATTCCTCAAAATTAGTATTTATAGGATAAATGTGAACATTCCATAAGTAATCAGATGAATGCATAAAAATGCACACATATGTAATTGCTGGAGGCCTAGAGATCTTCCTCATGAAGTGCCATCAGAAACACAAGATTGGTTGTAAGCCTTTCAGGTAGCATGTCTAAGAGGAAGGAGATGATTTAGTCTTGAAGTTTGGAACTTTCATTTCCTTAGGAAGGACCAGGCAGCTGTGTGGCCATTGCTGGAATCTGTGGATGTCCCGATGTTTGCGTGCACACAGATGGGCCACAGAAGGATATGGGGCTTACAGACAGATAGATGAAGGATGTGCAGAGGGAGAAGAGAATGCCGGCTGGGGCTTCTCCTCTTACTCCAGTCAGGGGAAAAAGGAATTCTTTCTTTTCATTGATCCCCTTTCTTCAGCTCACCGGGAAAAAAGATGTTCTCCTTAAAAGATACTGTTTGATCCCAAAGAAAGAGAAATCAGGTTCTCATACTTTAAAAGAGAAAGTAGAAAATTATGTGGGAAATACACCAGTTGGTTTTCTTCTAAAATGTGGGGTTAGGTAAAATTGCATAAGATCATACATACAGTGTAAATACTATAGGGCTTCATTTTGATTGGTGAATTAGGAAATTCCTAAGGAGATATTAGACAACTAATATTGTCGTTGTCCATTTATTTGTATAGCTATTGCTTTTTTAGACAGCAAAAATTTTATATGTTACTGAGGAACTTTAATCATGGAAACATCACTTTCATGTCATCACTAACAATTTTATCACATTTACACAATGGAAAAATGGAAGATTTTGTCAATACTAATAGTTGGAAAACAAATGGTTACATTTGACTCTAATGACCCCATAGATTTTTTTTTGTCTAAAAAGAAATGAAGCATTACATGTTCTACAGTGTACCTTGGCCACATACTTGGCTGTGATTAAGCTGTCTCTCTGATGTGCTAGTCACACAATTTATACCTTGATAGGATTATATGGTTCATCAAGAAATCTTCATGCCACAGAGTTGAATAAATAGGCTGCCTGATGTATTATTCCTTGATGTAAAAAGAAAAAAAAAAGTTTGTCTTTCCTGAGTATGATGATGAGTATTTGATTCATTTGTTCCTCTCATTCTGAGGATGATTTATCAATGTCAATGATACTTAGATATCTGAGAGCAAATAATGTTGCTTCAAGTTACATTAATATGGCAACACACTAAATTTTTTTTCTAAGGGAAAAAAATTACTTCTTGTATGGTAACATCACTTACTTTGTGACTGAATCTCTAACAAGTCAACCTCAAAAATTCATGGTAATTTTGTGTACAAATTTGAGAAAAAGTTTGGAATACACAGAAATCTTTATTCCAGTTCACATGTTACAGTTGTGCAAAATTAGCTCAAGGAACCTAGAAAAGCAATGTAAGCCTGACTGCTTTGCTTTTTCATTTCTCTTTCAATTAATAGCAGTTTAAGGTCTTATGCTGATATTATAGAATTTAAATCCAAAATCACTACTGATTAAGCAAATTGAAGTATGTCAGTTTAACTGTAGCATTTCATAAATTCATCAAAATCATCAGAGATCATGCCATCCTCTGATAATTCTTCCTTTCATCAGATGAATCTCAAAACTTTGCTCTTGCAAAGTAGCAGCAGAAATGAAGTCAGATCCATCAGCGGGCTCTGTCTGGCTGCTTGGATATTAGTGATGTGAGGGGAGGAAGGGATGGACAGACAGAAGGCTCTCCTGTGGGAGGGGCTCGAGAGTAGGAAATGGCACAATGTCACAGAGGTGAGAGGTGAGAGGCACAACGTCCCAGAGGTGGAAACTGGATTTGATGAGAAGACAGTGCTCCTTTTGACTTTTTTCCCTGGGAAGTTAGTGCAGATTGCAAACTCTCATAGATGTATATCAATACCTAATTGTCACTGAAAACATGTTCTTATTGCAATCTTCTGATTAGTAACAGGATTTTTCATCATGCACCTTTGCTAGTGCTCAAGAGATAGGAACCATATCTTTCACTCCCCCAAAAAAGATTGGTATATTTTATTTCTTGGTCTTTTCCTTTTCTTATCTGTTCTATTCTTCTCTTTTCTTTCTTCTTATTTATTCATTTATTCGATTTGTGTTTTCAATTACTTGTTCTTAAAAAAAAAAAAACAGGATGTTTCTGGGTTGAGGAAAGTTGACTCCATGTAGAAATCAAAATATACCACTCCCAATTTTCAAAGCAATTGCATTTATCTGTGGACAAATACATAGAAGTCAGAGTTCTTGGACACTTCAAAAAAATAAAGGGATAAAAACATTCAAATAGCACAAAGGACTCCTGGGGCACTGTTTTCTGCATTGTTGCAGCATATTCATACAGAACTCTTCCGAGTCTTAATTTACTTGAGCAGCCCCTGTAAAAATTCATGCCAGAAAGTAGGAGAGAAGGTTGGCAGCCAGAGAACCACATGCCAAATGGTTCCTCACTGGCGGTGGCATCTGGATGAGAGGTTGGCCTGCCTCCGGGACTCTTGGCCAACAGTACTGTTGTCTGTACAGACGGCTGTGTATCTGTTCAGGAGTCCAACAACTGTGTGTGTGTGTTTTAGTAAGCTATTATTTCTGGGCCAAAGATTTCCATGGCATTGCTGCATCTGTTGGCGCCAATTCTACATTTGGCTCCCCCCCCCCATTCCTACCCGCTGTTACTTTTCAGTTCTCTGATCAAAAACATTGCACATACATGGAAATGTATCAAAGGAAGAAAATACATGTCTAAAGATTTTCCTTAAAACCAACAAAGCATACATAGGTGTGATATTGACATTATTCTAGATGGACCATCTTCCTTTCCACAAACTATAAATAATATGGAAATTTCAATCTCAATGCAAAAAAAAATTCTTAAGCGTTTAGGGAGAAACTAATTTTAGAACTATTAGAAATAAAATGATCATCACATTCCACCATCATTTATAACCCCATGCCCCCTCCTTTCCCTCTGACCCCTCTGGAATGTGATGATCATTATTATCCAGAGTATAATGAAGACACAAATTGGTGTGAATATACTTTGTATACAACCAGAGAAAATTGTGATCTATATGTGTAATAAGAATTGTAATGCATTCTGCTGTCATGTATAAATAAAAAAAATTTTAAAACTTGATCAAATTAAACTTTGGAACCTCATTTTTTAAAAAAAGAAGAAGAAGAAATAAAATGAGACATTTAAAAAATTGGGCTGGGGTTGTGGCTCAATGGAAGAGTACTTGCTAGCATGAGTGAGACACTGGGTTCAATTCTCAGCACCACATAAAATAAATGAGATAAAGGGCCACTGACAACTAAAAAAATATTGAAAAAAAAGTTTAAAGTTGAGTTGCTCTTTCAAGGACTTCAGAGGAAAAAAACTTATTTTATAACTTTATAGAATGTAGTTACTACACTATGAAACAAGAGAAATTGCCACACATTTAGGCAACTAGTTTTTCAAAGCCCAACCTTATTGAGCAAGTGACATCCTCTTAACCTTTTAAGGTCCGGCTATTTAGAAGTTACTTGTTTGAGGGTACTCTGATACCCCTTCAACTTTCAGTCAACATCTGTGGGATGATACATTTACATAAAATGCTCAGAGATGCCAAATTGAATTAGATATCTGCCTCAAAGAGTTTTCTTTTTCTTTTCATTTTTTTTTTCTTTTTTGATGAAGGAAATTAAGAATTGAGTTCTAAACAGTAAAAAGAACACCAGGAATAGGAATTAAAAGTCATATAGAGGGGCTGGGGTTGTGGCTCAGTGGTAGAGCGCTTGTCTGGCATGTGTGAGGCACTGGGTTCGATTCTCAGCACCACATACAAATAAATAAAAGGTCCATCGACAACTAAAAAAAAAAAAAAAGTCAAATGGAAGACCAAAGTATCATGTGGCATGTGCCATATGAAATGAGAAATGTGCCAATAAAGAAATGAAGCCAATTTTTATGTGTATGTTACAGAAACCTTTCAATTGAGCTCAGTGTTGTTTATTAAAGTGGAAGAGGCCATGAATTTTAACTGATAAGAAAACTGATTTTGTTCTTGGTCACACAGTAACTAGGACTAGAACACCAGTTCTCCCTTGACCTTATTTCTCATGAGTTTAGACTTATGACAAAAAAAAAGACTTATAACAAAAAAAAGAAAAAGAAATAAAAGAATTAACACATCTAGCACAGCATGGTGATATGTGCCTGTAGTCCCAGGTATTTGAGAGGCTGGGAAATGGAGGTGGTCACTTGAGCCCATCAGATCAGCTTGGGCAACACACAGAGACTCTGTCTCAAAAAAAAAAGTGGGGGGGTAGCCCGGATTTTTTTTTAATATATTTTAGTTGTTGATGGACCTTTATTTATTCATTTATTTATATGTGGTGCTGAGAATCAAACCCAGTGCCTCACACCTGCGAGGCAAGCGCTTTACTACTGAGCCACAACCCCAGCCCATGGGTGGCCCTGCTTCTCATTTTATGTTTGGATAGCCCGAGAGACCTTCCCCTCCAAAGCCAGTTCCTAGAGATAGCAAACAATTCACCTGTGAAAGTTTGTATACCAATTCAAACTCCATGCCCCCAAATACCTTCTTCTTTATCTAGTTCTTACCTTCCAGGCCCTTTCTCCACCTCCCCTAACTACCTCAGAGGACAGGTTCCTGACAACTAGAGATGTCCCCTAAACCCCAGAGCCCACTAAAGTTATTCAAACTGGTTTTTCCCTCCCACTCCCCTTTCTTCCTGTGAAAACCACAACCAAGGGTCTGGCCAGTGTTTCTGCTTTGCTCTTTTGGCCTCCCAACCAACCCTGGGGCTCTCCCATGCCTCCTGTTTCTAGGGATCTGTAAATTAAAAAAAAAAAAAAAAAAACTTTTTGTTTCATGCTGTTCGTTTCTGTGTTTGCATATCTTACCACACCTGATGGAACTCAATCTTGGTACACATTTGTAACAATCTTTTTAAATTTGTTTTTAATGGACATGTAACAATTGTCCGTGTGATAATTCAATATGTATATACAATGAGTAATGATTGAATGGGATAATTAGCATTTCTGTCTTCAAATTTTATCATTTCTCTGTGTTAGAAAGTTTTGAATTGCTCTCTTCCAGTTGTTTGTAAAATAAATAATCAATTGCTGTAACTTATTGTCACCTGGGTATGTTTCAAAACATCACCATTCTCATCCCCATAGCAGCAAGCTCGCACATTTCTATAGGCCTGAAGTCTTTCAACAATCTAAACATACAAAAATCTCCTCGTTTCCTTTCATTCTTATAAAATAAGCTGCTCTAATACCACATCCCAGTTGCTGTGTCTAAAGCAACAGAATGTTCTGAATCAATGTTATTACATTATTATTGACTGATTAATAAATTAGACTTCTAGGTTTCTACATGAATATTATGAGCTTAGCTAATGTGAATCCATTCCTGAAAGGTTTGCTTTTGCTCGGGCTGACATCAGACTTCTGAATCTTTATAGCGAGAGTCATTATCTAGATCCCTGCTTCTCAAAGTGTGGTCCTCAGGCCACCCACCTCAGCATCACCAGGTAACCTGTTAGAAACGAGCACAGACCTAACTGAGTCAGAATTTAATCTTGACAGGATCCTAGGAGATTTGCATAAACATCCCAAGAGTTTCTAAACTTTGAGAAACATTCCTCATCAGTAGCGACAAACAAACTTTTTCTGGAAAGGACCAAATAGTAAATATCGTAGGTTTTGTGAGACATATGTTCTTTATTGTAACTATTCAACTCTACCATGTTAGCACAAAAGCAACCACAGAGGATGTGGAAACAAGTTAGTATGACTATGTCCCAATACAACTTTATGTATGGACACTGAAATCCAAATTCATACTATTTTCGCATGTCACAAAATATCGTTTTAAAATTTTTTTCAACCACATAAAAATGTGAAAACTATTGTTAACTTGTAAGGTCTTTAAAAAATGAGTAGCTGTCCATATTATCCCATTGGTCACAGTTTGCACCCCTTTGCTCTAGACCATGGAAACTCAGGGAGGGTCAAGTCATCCTATGAAGCCAGTCATTGTTTGTTGACTTGCCTCAAAATTCCATATGCCAAGTGAAACTTTTACTTTTCAAATTTCCAGAGATAGCCAGGCACAGTGATGTACCCCTGTAATCTCACCAGCTCAGGAGGCTGAGGCAGGAGGATTGCAAGTTCAAATCCAGCCTCAGCAGAAGTGAAGCATTAAGCAACTCAGTGAGACCCTGTCTCTGAATAAAATACAAAATAGGGCTGGGGATGTGGCTCAGTAGTCAAGTGCCCCTGAGTTCAATCCCATGTACCCTGCTCCCCACCAAAAAAAAAAAATCCTTCAGTTTTGAGCAAGCATGATGAAATATAATTATTTTTATAATATTAAAAAATTAAACTAAGATGCTACAGGACTATAAAAATTCTAGAACATAGATAGAGAAGCTGACAGAGTGAACTGGCTTCCTGATAAGAGTATAACATAATTTAGAACATCAGTGTTCTAGTTAAACAGGAAATTTCCAAAATTTCCAGTTTATTTTATGAGTTGCATCATTGTCTGACCATGAGCAGAAAAAAGGAAGCAATGGACCAATGAACCCTACTATGATCTGACACTCATATGCACCAAGGATGATGAAGGCTCACTTAAAATGCAGAAAGAAGCAGGCATGGAGTACCTATTACCTGATTTTTAACCCATGTTTATATGCCAAATGGCAGATATGTTCTGGTCTCTTGACTTCCAGTTACTATTTGTGCAGCAAAATAGCTGCTTGCAAGCTAGTCACAATCCCTGATCAGCACTGCCACCATCTAGTCCCCCACCAGCACAGGAGCATTCTGGCTACCAACACTGGGTTTATTTTCCTCAGTGAGATAAGGCAATTGACCCTGTAATTCTAAACAGTGATATGAAGTGAATCAAATGTAGAATATCGTTCTAAACTGTTTGAATCATCACCTCCTCGTTCCTCTCGGTGGATTAACTAATCCCCCAAACAGGTATTTCAATCATGATACTTTAACAACTTCACATGAGAGTAAAGTTTCCACATGTGATCTAATTAGAAATTTCTATATGCAACCATTTCCTAATCAGAGTTCTATAATCTGGAAGAATTTTTCCTTTTTTCATCGTAATTAGATAAAGTTCTAATTTTATGTATTGAGCCCTAGTTCTGAAGCTTGGAGAGAGTCCTAGATTCCTACATCTGTATCTCAGAATCACCAGAGACCTTTCTAAATATGTCAATGTGCAAGTGGCTCCCTAAAACCAATAGAATCAGACAATTGGTGTTAGGTCCTAATAGCTCTACTTAAAAAATAAATTTAAAAAGAACTAATAAAATTAATTAATTTAAAAGTTCCCCCAAGCTATTCCAATGTGTAGCGGTTGAGAACCACTCCTTTGGCGATTACCAAAGATGCCATATTTTATTATTAAACATCGTTATATTTTCCTGAAAGTTTCATAAGACACAGCGTTTTTAAATTTTTAAGTGAATTAGAAATACTATTGAGAGAACAATTTTAAAACCATTGTGATTCTTCATAAAAACTACTTCCAGACTATTCTTGGAATCAATACAGATAAAATTGAAGCGTTCTAAAGCAGTCTCCTCTATTTTTACTTTCATTTTATCTGAATACATTGGTTTTAAAAATTGACCTCTCTTGAATTAAATATGATCCAACAGACACATATTCCCTAATGTCCAGGAAACATGGTGGTTGTACTCTGTTTAACAGTGTTTTGAAAGTTGTGAGGCACTGCCCTGCTTCTCTCAGTACATCACCAGAATGAACATAGAATAAATTGCCAAAATGAACTTGCTTTGCTGCAACAGCAGCAATAAAATAGCAATTTTTGGTTTTGTTGTTGGTTATTAACTCTCTAGAGCATCACCCCAAAGTCCTTCTTACGGTGATTTGGGAGAAAGGACAGGAGGTGCTCTTCTAGCCTCTGTCCTTCTCCACCATTTCCAACTTTTGTGCCTCTTTAAAGTATCTGAGGAACTCAGAGTAGCACCTGGAGATATCTGCGCCCTGGGATATCACTCCTTTTAAGTGAGCATAAAGTTGTTTTGATCTATTTTTAAATTTTTGTCATTATTTTGTAGTCTGATGAGGAAAAATTACAATTGCCATTAAAGTAGTTTGCCATGGGAAATAGGAACCAAAGGTAATTTGATTGTTGTGTAAATAATAATTAAATTGAGATAAATGGATATATATTACACACACACACACACACACACACACACACACACACAGTGGAGTTCTACTTAGCCATCAAAAAGAATGAAATTAAGGATAGAAATGGAGAATATCATGCTAAGTGAAATTAGCCAAATGCAGAAACTCAAAGGTTGGATGTTTTCTCTCATAAGCAAAAGCTAGAGTACAATAAAGGAAAGGTGGAGGAAAGGATAAGATTACATAAAGAAACAAACAAATACAAATTAATAGATGATCCAAAGGAAGTCTAGTAGAGGAAAAAGGGGAGATCAGGCATCGATTTCTATGCATGTATGAGTTTATTGGGATGAACTCAACTACTATGTTTAATCATAAAGCTCTAATAAACTATTATTATCATTATTATTATTAAATTGTTGATTATTGAGTGCTGCTATGCCAGGCACTGTCTGTGATAGTGATATAACGTCATTTAATCTTCACTGTAACCCTATAATGTAAGTTGGAAATGCCCCCATTTACACTTAAGAAACCAAAAAATCAGGCAAATGAAGTAACTCACCCAAACTCACAAGTACTTAGTAGGATCAGTATTTGAAATCAGGTCTTTGGAACTCCAGCACCTGTAATCTTAAACTTTCTATACACAATCCAAAAATTCAAAACTACCACAGTAAGGGCTAAAAAATAAAATAAGACCAAATGGCTTCCTTCCATCACACACCCTGCCTCCCTGAATATGACTCTTGGTTAACAGCCAGTCAGCTCAAACAGGTTAATCACCTCCTGACCAATTTGTTTGTAAATGGTCAATTCAGTAGCAGCAATCAAGCCGGCAGCAGTGTTGAAAATGGGAAAATGGTCCCTTCAATCCTGGATTGAGACATGAGGATGGAAGAACTCAAAACGGTCAATATTTGCCGGAAAAATATCCATCTCAGAGGAAAAAAAATCAATTAAAAATTCAAAACAAATTGAGCATCATAGACATTCTAAGTTTGTGTCTGTTTTTTAGCATGAAAAGTCCTTGATAGTTATTGTACATACATGTGAATGGACATGATGAATATAAGCCTGTATGTGTATATGTGTATGGATATATACACACACAGAGATTACTAGCAGGTGAGCATAAATTAAACCAAGTGTGAATCCTGTTATTTTGTAGTCTTTTCTTCCACACCTGGTGGATTTAAACCCCTACAGGTCATCTTGTCAAAATACAATTTTAGTTTTGAAATAAAATAACAGAACAGAAACAAACACAGTCCATTAAAACTCACTGCCAATGTTGCCAGATAACTACAAAAAAGAAAAAAAAATGGAGTGTCTCAGACAGAAATATCAATAACTTTAATGCGTGCGATTTGTTAACAGGGAAGAAAACAAGCAAACTTGCTCTCCGCTGACTGTCACTAATATTTATTCGTCCAGTGACTGTTAATCAAACCAAGTTTACAGTCCCGTACAGCACCTGTCACAGGTGCTGATCATTAATCAGCTATTACAGCAGTTTATTCTGCTGCTGACAACTCGCAATTTTCCACTGATTCAGCTAGTTTGTCAGGTGGGAATTATGGCATAGCGCATGTGACAAAACACATCACCCTTTTTTTTTCTTTTTTTCTTTTTTTTTTTTTTTTTGCATTTTCAGGCTTCTCTCTCCTGCTTTCTCCCCCTTTTTAGACAAACAATATCTGGGAACTCAGAAGTAATAAGGCGGAATGCATAATTAATTACCCAGCTTGCTCTAATTAGGGATGAATAAGTTGCGTCCCTCTCATCATCACAAATGTGGTGATGGGTAATACCAGTTTATGCTGTATTAACTGCAAATATGCAATCCTTCTGAGAGCACTTTTGTTGATGAATTTGATGAATGTGACAATAATTAGCAGAGACAGATGAGAGCTAAATTACTACTGACAATGTAATGCTATCCTGCTCGAGGGCCTGGGAACGTGGCAGGATAACATGGCAGGGACCTGGGCCTCGTTTCTAATTAATAGTCTTTTTTTTTTTCTCCCTTCCCTTTTTTTTTTTTTTTTTGCCAGTGGGGGGAAAAAAGGAGTAACGGTAATTGTTTTCCTCAAAGGCTGCAGGGAGTTATCAGGGTAATAAAGTTAATTAGCAGAACAAACATCCTTTCACTGCCTTACCAGTCTGAGGAAAAGAGGGTAATTCAAACTGCAGAAAGATATGACTAGATGGGATGATAAGAAGAGAAATTTTACACAGGAGACCAACAGAGAAGAATAATTTCCTCCCTCCATTTCTTTTTTTTTTATTGTTGGTCGTTCAAAACATTACATATTTCTTAATATATCATATTTCACAGTTTGATTCAAGTGGGTTATGAACTCCCATTTTTACCCCGTATACAGATTGCTGTATCACATCAGTTACACTTCCATTGATTTACATATTGCCATTCTAGTGTCTGATGTATTCTGCTGTCTATCCTATTCTCTACTATCCCCCCTCCCCTCCCCTCCCCTCCCCTCCCCTCCCCATTTCTCTCTCTACCCCCTCTACTGTAAATCATTTCTTCCACTTGTATTATTCTTCTCTTACCCCTCATTTCCACGTATATGTAATTTTGTAAAACCCTGAGGATCACCTTCCATTTCCATGTGATTTCCCTTCTCACTCCCTTTCCCTCCCACCTCTCATCCCTGTTTAATGTTAATCTTCTTCTCAAGCTCTTCGTCCCTACCCTGTCCTTGGTTACTCCCCTTATATCAAAGCAGTCATTTGGCATTTGTTTTTTAGGGATTGGCTAGCTTCACTTAGCATAATCTGCTCTAATGCCATCCATTTCCCTCCAAATTCTATGATTTTGTCATTTTTTAATGCAGAGTAATACTCCATTGTGTATAAATGCCACATTTTTTTATCCATTCATCTATTGAAGGGCATCTAGGTTGGTTCCACAATCTTGCGGATGAAATTAAAACCTCCATTTCTTTGGCTGGATGCAAGGAAAGAAATTAGCCTCTTGCAGTTCACAAAGTTGTTCGTGTGAAGAACTTTATTGTTAGGGTTTTTGAGTTTGAGAAACAAAGTTAGCTTAGCTCAGATCCCACTGTTTACTTCTTTGTTGTAAGTAGTGATGGGTGTGTTCAACTTGTCTCTCTATTCAAGTGACATTTTCTTAGACTGCAGGCATAGAAACAGAGTTCTAGTATTTGCAAAGGAGAACTCTTGGCTGCATTTTTGTCCCACAGAAATCTATTCCATTCTCTGGATCTTTTGAAAAAAGTTAGAAAGTGCTAAGTAATTTCTACCAAGTAGTATTTTTTGTTCTCCTGTGTAAAATAAGAAAATAAAATGGGATTATTTTAAAAGTTTATTATTTTATTGTTTTTAATAATCTTAGAGGTCATTTTCGTGAAAATGTATCAGTATCATTTTTAATTTCTGTTGCAGCATTTTAGATCTAAAAGGTGAATTGTTCAATGAATCGCAGTTTTACATTATATTAGTGTTCAGTTTGATCACAGTGTTTGACATAAGTAGATACTACATAAATGGAAGCCATACACCAGTGGTTCTGAAGATTTTACAAGTTCATATTGCCCCCCTCCCCCCCAGCAAAGGTCATAAATAGTTGACATCTAAGCATCAAACACTTGAAACACTGTTTAATATTAAGTAAATGACACCTGGATGAAAGTTTGAAGTCTTGTAAAATAATACCCATAAGAAAGTGTCTACAGATTTCTATTCCTTTTAGTTACATTTCAAAAACTTCATTTCATGTGTTACAAATCCTTAGGTATCTCAAAAATTCTACTTACCTATCATGAATATAAGTGTGCCCATATTCATTTGTTGTCAGACTTAAATGAAACAACCTTTCATAATGACTCTGTGTTTGCTTCTAAGTTAAAATTTTAAGGAGTAGGTGATGACTCCTTTCTTCCATATTTGACAAGAATAATAGTAATTATTTATTTATTTGTTTGTTGTTTATTAAATCAAAAATTGCATACTAGGTACAACATAATATTTTGATATATGCATGTGCTGGGGAATTTTTGACTCTTATTTGCCATCATTTTTCATAAAACTTTGATGTCACTGCTATTGTTTTATAATCATACAAGCATGTAGGAAATTGCAATCTACACAAAGATCATCCTTTAAGCATGTTGTACAAATAAAATGGTCTTATTTCCTCAAACTTTATTCTCAAAAGCTACTGAAATTGTAGGAATAACGGTAATTGTTTTCACAAATGGACTGTTCAGCATAAAATCCTATATGAATAGACTTCCACAAAATGGATCAAACTTCTAAAAAACAGACTTAATTCCTAATATTTATACTAGTAAAGTACCATCCTAGTCCCAAAAGACAGAGCCATGTGAGCATGGAGGACATAACACTAAACAGAATACAAGACCCAAGTTCTTCAGTGACACTAACATCTATATGGTTGTATTTCACTGTTTTGTCTCTGAAATTTGATTTGCTCTTCTATAAAATTGGGTATCTTACCCTGCCAATCTCATAGGATTATTGGTGACACAAAAGAAATAGTTCTTCTGCTTTGGAAATCATGAAATATTCTATAAATATACTGTTGATATTATTATAGAATAGAAAAATCATGAGAAACAATCTTGAGAACATCCAACTCCTTTAATAATCTTCTAAGTATGACTAGTAAGAAGCCAGAACTAAAAGACTGGAAGTTTCTGTATGAGGAGCTGAAATCTACACTTACTTTGTAATTTTACTGGTCTATTTATCAGAAAAAAATACTATTACAAAGATTACCCCAGAGCTGGGTGCAGTGGTATATGCCTGTGATTCCAGCCACTCTGGAGACTGAGGCAGGAGGATCCCAAGTTAGAGACCAGCCTTGGCCACCTAGGGACCCCATCTCAAAATAAAAAAGAGCAGAGGATGTAGCTCAGTGATAGAGTGCCCCTGGCTTTGATCCCCAGTACCATGAAAAGAGGAAGAAAAGAAAAATGAAAGAAGGAGGAGGAGGAGGAAGAGGTGGAGGAAGGGGAAGAGGAGGAGGAGAAGAAAGGTGAGGGGGAGGGACAAGAAAATTAATCATTAGTCAATATCACAAGACCTATTAGGCTTGTTGAGTCAAGTTTCTCACAGACAAGAACTCTCTCTCTCTCTCTCTCTCTCTCTCTCTCTCTCTCTCTCTGTCTCTCTCTCTCTCTCTGTCTGTCTCTCTCTCTCTGTCTCTCTCTGTCTCTCTCTCTCTCTCACACACACACACACACACACACACACACAATATTATATTGCATTGCCATTCTTCACTTTATATCTTTAGCAACACTTCTAAGTTTGTACCATATATTCAGACTTTACATAGACAACACTCGAAGTACAAGAAGCATTGGATGCCACTGTCAAATGGTTGTGATAAGTTCTTATTTTGCTGCTACGTGAGTTCATGAATTTTGAAATTAATTCACTTACCAAGAAAGATAGACCATAAAAGAGTAACACAAAAATCCAAAAATCCAAATATGAAATTGTTTTTTTTCTATAAATGGGCTGAAATTTTTGTTGTGAGTGAAAGGAACACATGTGTTTGTGTCCTCTAGCATCTGTGCTGAATTAATTGGACATTTTGCCCTCTAGCCACTACCTCTTTCATTGGACCACAAGGTGTCTCTTTTTGGAAAAGTGATGGAGACCAGTTTAACGTCATTGATCTCCAAGAATTTGTGGAGCTCTGACATGCTAGAAGCCACTAGAAAAAGAAAAAAATGACATTCAGAACCTCAAGAGGTTCTCTTCATTTCTGAAACTAAAATGATACTTTCAAGTAAATAATAATTCCCATCATCAGTTTATAGGGCAAATAAAAATACCATAGTGAATAAATTTGTTAGGAGTTAAGGGTTCACCAATCAAATACTCTAAGTACTGGCTTCAGAATTTTAATTCTTTTTTTTCCTTCAAATTCCTGAGTTATTGTTTTAGAAAGTAGTTTGACAAAATCCCCAGTTTGCAAGGGCTCTGGGGCATTTTTGTGTCTTATGTGAGAGCAGAGGAGAGTTAACTAATTATAAAGGACTCAAAATAAACCATGGTTTATTTTTTCAGATTCTGAATTACAAAATTATTTAAATGTTGTCTGTAATCGAAGTGCTACATTACCACGTAATGAAATTACAATACTGCTTAATGACATTAGGAAACTGCATGCAAAAAAATATTTGTACACAAGGTGGTGATGTTAGCAACTAACTCTAGTACTTTTATTTCACTAAAAACCACAATAAACAACAACAGATTATTTTCCCTGAGTGATCTCCAAAGGGCACATTGAGTTGTTTGTATAACGATAACAATTAGAAACACAGTTTTAAAAATACCTGTCAGCACATCTCATTAGAGTACTAGGAAAAAAGAGAAAAAAGGACAAATCACACACACACAAAAAGAGAGAGTAGCCCCTCAAGAGAAAGATGAATAAGAATTACATTTACATGTAGTATAATTTTAAGAATTTGACCTTTAAAACCCCAGTTTGACTCCTATTTCAATATGCAAATCCAAAGAGTTAAATCCTAAATGTAATGTTGTTTCTGCAGCTCTACTAAAATATACCCACTTTCCAGACAGATTTCCTTCAGAAAGCTTGTGCCTCACAACTCTCCCTGAATTCCTATCCCAATCCTGACTACAGCCTGGGTCCATTGAGGACAATGTCTTTCCCCAATTTGTGTTCCTTGGGTGGAAATTCAAGTTTTTAAATTTAAATGTAATTTAGCGCAATTCAGAAATGAGGCTCTGAATATAGAAGTTATGAATATAGGAAGCTATGGACTCCCTAACCTTACCATCAATACTAAAGTATAAACCAATTTGTGCCAACAGTAATACCAGTTCATATTTCTTCTTCATTGGTACATTAACAACTACCTATCAGATATAAGTAATCAATTGTATTATATGAAACCATCAAAATTCATTTATTTGCTACAGTGAGAAGTATTTATTCTCAGACACTTTTCTTTTAAAAAGTCAGCGAGGGCATCAGTGGGAAACAGAACTTGTTGTCCACAAGGAAGAAAGCCTGTGTGCCATGAATCCAAGAGGTATGCAGATGGATTTTCAATTTTAAGATTCTTTCCCCTAGATGAAAAGAGCAGCAATTGTTATTTGCAAGCTAGAAAGCAAAATATCTGTTCCTGAATTATCTAAGGATGAGTCAGAAACTTAAACCCAAAGAAAAGTAATAAATAATGACAACAGATGTTTGTAAACCTGTGCTCCCCTGTTCAGTGTTCCTACGGTTGTTTTGCCTTGATGTGCTGTCAGCCGCCTCTCACCTGGGAGTAGTGATATCTTATCAAAGCCGGAACAGTTCCCTTTCACAACAGACAGATAATAGTGCCTTTCAATTTATCATACTGAAGTCTAAAAGAACCATGGGAACGATTGGTCAGGTGACAGCTTGATGGACAGTTTGACAGCCCTTAAAGCATCATGGGAAATGGTTGTCACCTGATTTTCAGAGCGACCAGAGAGATAACCTTCAGAATGATGAGAAAAACAAAAATCTGAATATTTGTATACCATCCAGTGGCAGCATCAATATTCACTTAAATGATAATAGGTATGAATTTAGATGACTTAAAATGGTGTTATCGAACCTGAGAGGTTTTCCAAGTCCAGAAATGCCCTTCAACTCTTTAGATGTCTTTTACATTTTTTATTCAAATGCCATTTGAAAAATATATACATAATACAGGGCTTGTGATTTTACAGAGACACAATCAGACTCATTAAGTATTTAACCACATGCTAAATATATTAGCTGGCCACTAATATTCTCCAGATTTCAAATCTGCTTTCCTTTTGACAAACTCCTTGAGCACCATTTCCTAAGTGTAGTTTGCACACTGAAGTTCTAATGAAAAGGCCTATCACAAAGAATCATATAGATCAAATGTTACACTCCAGGCTAACTTAGACTCATGAAGAAGGAAAGTGTCACCTTAGTGTGAGAAACAAAGTAAGAGAAATGGATTGGAAGATCTTTGGCATAAAACATTTGAATCCATAGTTATTCATTCATTCACAACACAGAGCCAACAAACATGAATTGAGTACTTATTACACACAGGGGTCTCTGCTGAACATACAAAGATGAGAAAGATAAAAGCTTAGATTTCAACTTGCTCTCAGTTTGAGAGTGAGGCTGGGCAGAATTTTAAAGGAGGGTTGATGACAAGGAGATCAGTCCAAATCCACTGCCTTCTAGTGGATAAGGCTTGCACAGAGTCACTTTCAAAGTCACATGTTTTCTCTTGTAAATTGTATATGCAGTTAACTGTACATTTATGGTCTAACCTGAAGAAAGACTACCTGGAAATTGGGATTTCAGAGGGAAAAAATTAAGGGTTTAATGTTTTTAGATTTATCACGTCTCTTCTTGCAAGTTTAAAAAAATGACTCCAGAAATAGTAAGGAAGTCAAAAAAGAGAATTGAGGTATAGCTCCATGATTGAGTAGAACCCTAGATATTATAAACCGTCAATTCATTAGATGTATGAACTACTTTTTTCCCCAAAGCAAAACTCAAAAACTTATATTAAAATGATATCTAACAAACAGAAAATTCAATACAAAGAACTCCTTTATACATTTCACCCTAAACTTACCAATTGTTAACATTTTGACACATTTGTTTTTCTCATTCCTATTCTCTCTCCTCCCCATTTATATGTGTGTGTGTCTAAATGCATATAATATATATATATATATATATATATATATATATATATATATATATAATTTTCAATAATTTTAATAGGGAAAATGAGGTTAGATTTTATGAAGGGCTGAATGGATGATGAATAATATTTAACTAAACCTAGCATTTGTTCTTTTAGATTTGTGTTTATACATAAATATAAATTGTACTGTCACCAGGCATGGTGGTACATGCCTGTAGTCCCAGCAGCTCAGGAGGCTGAAGTAGGAGGATCATGAGTTCAAAGCCAGCCTCAGCAACTTAGCTAGGGCCTAAGGAACTCAGTGAGACCCTGTTTGTAAATAAAATACAAAAAGGGCTGGGGATGTGACTCAGTGGTCAAGCACCCCTGGGTTCAATCCCTGGTACCAAAACAAAATAAAACAAACATAAATTGTACTGTCATCTCTACATATGTAATAATTTATAAAATTTTAAACTTCCCAAAACTATATCTTATCTATAAGTAATCTAATAAGATGAATAATAAAATAAAGAAATTGCAGCTGAAATGTCAAGTGAAATAAAAGATAAAAGCTTTGGATGCTGCAGACTCTTTGTCTTGCTCTGGGACAAACACGTCTACCATAGATGCTGGACAAAAAAGCAGGGATTTAAAACTGAAACTGTATTCTGCAAAAATACTCTCTAGGATCATTACTGAAATTGGTACCATTTGGCCATTTGACACTTTTGGGATAACACTCTGCTTTCATAAATTTTGATGTTTTGGATTCACATTCCAACATGATTTTCCAAATCTACTTGTGCCAAAGCCAGACAAGCCAGACAAATTGTAGAACACCCTTAGTGTTTTCCAGGGAACTGGAAAAAAAATCAGTAAATGATTTAAATAACTATTAACAGCAAAGTATTGTACATGTAATTCTTCACAAGAAGACACATTATTTGGAAAAAATATGAATGTAAAGTTTGCAAATGCAAAGCAAAATGCATTTGAGTAGCACATGCAAATTTAAATGCTTGGAGAGCAATAAAAACACATTGTACTTATTTCAAAATGGGAGGGCAAGATGTGGGAGGAAGATTTATAATAATTGATACATGGACAAGGTCCAAGATGCTACAGAACAACTGAATTCAAAATTCATTTCTGAATCAGAGCTGTGGTTAAAAATTGCTTTTCTTTTCCTTGTTGAAATAAACTCATGCGGCTTCAAGTCGTAAGAGATCCCAGATGTAGTTCCGGGGCCACCTGATATGAATTAAGTTTCATTGTTAACAACTAATGTAGCCACTAAGCCAACTAAATAGGCTAAATATAAAGCTTGTACCAAAAGTCTTATAACGTATTTTATAGTAGCATCAACATTTGTGGTCTAGAAACAGAATAAATACTAGTATTGAATTTCAGTGAGTCTCAAATTTTTCATAGAAATAAAATTTCAGGCTAAAATTTCCACAAAAAGCAACAAACAACAAAAAGAGTATAAATTAAGTGTAAGAACATATATCTTAGAAAATAACATGAACTTTCTCTTTACAAATTTAAGTATATAACATCAGCAGGACTATGAAGCAGCATTTTGAAGAATACCAAAGTCATATTATTGACTAATGTAGATGACATAAATCATGAATTATTGAAGAAACATGCTTACATAGAGAATATAAAATTGATCTTTGACTCAAGTTATGGAAGAAGTTCCACTTTTTGGATTTTTCCATTATGAGACATCAGGGAACTCTCTTGTGAGACACAGAGAATGTGTGCCCTTGTGACCTAAATTTTAGTGTTAGAATTATTTGTGTTAGTTCTTTATTCTGTTGAGGCATGAACAGTGCTATGCTTCAAATGTGGGAAATTCTATATTCATTTTATTCATTTTCCCTTGTTCTTCTGACTATGTCTCTCCAAATTTTCCAGGTCTTGGTACCTCCAAACACCCCCCAAAAATTTCTTTATAAATTCCTTACACATTTAAAATTTTTATAATTTTTTTTCATTTATTTTTTTTCTATGCTGCTCTTTTTATTTTCAGGGAAAAAACAAACAAACAAACAAAAAAAAAAAAAAAAAAAAACAAAGAATTTCTAGCCAAAAGCAGACTTTATGCCCTAACAAAGATTATACTGGGGATACTGGGCTGAACAAAATAAAAATGAAGTACCATTAAAAATCTCTCTTTCTGTGCCCCTATCTCTAAATTCTTTTTTTTTAATTATTTTTTATTTATATATGACAATGGAATGCATTACAATTCTAATTACACATATAGAGCACAATTTTTCTTACCTCTGGTTGTATACAAAGTATGTTCACATCAATTCATGTCTTCATACATGTACTTTGGATAAGAATGTCCATCACATTCCACCATCATTTCTAACCCCATGCCCCATCCCTTTCCTTCCCACCCGTCTGCCCTATCTAGAGTTCGTCTCTTCCTCCCATGCTCCCTCTCCATATCCCACTATGAATCAGCCTCCTTATATCAAAGAAAACATTTGGCATTTGGGTTTTTTTTGGAATTGGCTAACTTCACTTAGCATTATCTTCTCTAACTCCATCCATTTACCTGCAAATGCCATGATTTTGTTCTCTTTTATTGCTGAGTAATATTCCATTGTGTATATATGCCACATTTTTTATCCATTCATTTATTGAAGGGCATCTAGGTTGGTTCCACAGTTTAGCTATTGTGAATTGTGCTGCTATAAACGTTGATGTGGCTGTGTCCTTTTTTCATTTAATTATTGTTAATAATTAAAAAACAGGTAGCTTGCATAGTTAGAAAATGGGTTTAAGATTTCCAAATCCTCTGAACTCATCATATTTATTCAGCACCTTTCTAGCAAACTGGAAGTTTTTCAGGTCAATAATATATATACTAATTTATGTTTAAAGTGTATTTAGAAAACCTATCTAATTTTCTTAATGTTAGAACATAACCACATCAGAGAATTGTACCAAAGCTTACCCAGTTGTTATGACTTTTACAAATGTTTTTCCATATAAAAAGATTTGATTTGGGCTTTTCATTAATAAAACTTTTTATTGGAGAAAAATAAGAGACTATGGCAACATAGCTCATTATCTTAAACATTTGCTATTAAATTATTTAAATTTCATGCTTAAATTTTATGACCATGTCTTAAATATAGAAACTGGATTCTTGCTTTTTATCCAACTTCTCAGAGTTCTGATTTATAATTATTCAAAGACTAATGATACAGTTTCTGAACTTCACAAATGTTGAATAATCAGAATTATCAAAAATAATATCTTGCATGTTTCAACATTCACTTCATCTAATTCATTCCAGAAATCATTCTTTTCAAGAATATAAAAGGCAAATAAATGATGTTAGATTTAAACTAATTTTTGGAATTCAACCTATACTAGTAGGTTTTTTCCTAGGCTGTAACTGTGGAAAAAAGAAAACCCAAATTGGGCTGCACACAGTGGCACATGCATATAATTCTAGCTACTGGGGATGATGAGGCAGGAGGATGTTGATTTTGAGGCCAGCCTCAGCTATTTGTCAAGATCTGTCTTAATGTAAACTAAAAAAGGGCTGGGGATGTAGCTCAGTGGTGGAGCACTTGCTTGTCATGCATGACACCCTGGTTTCACTCCCCATACCACACACACACACACACACACACACACACACACACACACACAGGAAAACCCAATTGAAAGGTAAAATTATTGCTGAACCCAGTGGTTATTTTGTCTATACTATATCAACTGAATAAATAGTTTGACTTTTCCCACTGAATTTACTTTACTGGCCATTGTTTTGGAATGTTATAGGCTCAGCCACAGTGTTTTAACATTCAAGCAAATAACACTTTAAACTTACTATTTTTCTTCTAGCCTTATTGTTAACAGAGGAAAAATATTTGTCTTATGTTATCTAACATGTTTATACAGACATATCAGTGTCAGGTGCTTACATACTAGGTGTGGATTATCTCATTTAATCCTCACAACCCTATTGAGGTAGGTGGTATTATTATTATTATTATTATTATTATTATTATTATTATTATTATTATATTCTCACTTGTAGAGGAGAAACTTAGTCAAAGATAAGGTAAGCAGCCTGGCCAAGGTTTCGTTCTCAGTGACTTTTGGAACTGTAATTCTAAATGATCTGCAGAAAGCCAATTACACTTATTTTGACAATAGGCTTTTGATTTATTTATTTGTTTGTTTGTTTTAATTAGTTACACATGACAGTACAATGATCTTGACATATCATACATTTGAATCAGATAGGGTATAATTTCTCATTTTTCTGAGTGTACAGGTTGCAGAATCATATTGGTCATACAGTCACGTATATATATACAGCAATAGTAATGTTTATTTTATTCTGCTGTCCTTCCCTCCCCCCCTTCCCCTCCCCTCTTGATAATAAGCTTTTTTAAAAATACTTTTTTTCTTAAAGAAAAATAGACCTGAAAAAGAATGATACATAAAATTTCAATTAGATAGGAGGAATAAGTTCAGAGCATCTGGTTGAACAACTTGGTGACTAGTTTGTCACAATGTATTATATACTTGAGAAATTCAGAGAACAACATTTTAAGTGTTATTTCTCACCACAAAAAAAGATATATGAGGTAATCCATTTCTTCATCAGCCGCATTTAGCCATTTCGCATTGTATGCATATATCAAAACATCATGTTATATGCCATATACATATAAAATTCTATTAATTAAAAATTTAAATATAATTTTAAATATTTAAAGCATTTATTTAGACAAGTGGTTCTCAATTTTCTTGGCCTCAGAACACTTTATGTTCTTTAAAATGATTGAAAATCTCAAAGAGCTTTTGTCTATATTAGAAATTAAAACTGAGAAACATTTAGAAATTTATTTTAAAATGATAATGAGACCCCATTCCATGTTAACTAATATATTTTGAAAAATAATTACTTATGAGAGCATTAATTAATATTAATATAATTTCCAGTAATAATAACATATTATATGAGAAAGTGGCATTACTTTGCATTTTTAAAAATCTCTATTATGTATGTGTTAACAGAAGTCAGCCAAATGCTCAGATCTGCTACTATAATCTATCTGTAGTGATATGTTATTTTGAAGTACACCAATTTGCATTTTTCACGTGAAGAATTCTGAGTTCATTTTTCAAATTGCCTTTCTGGATTATTAGGGCCACATGTCTATGCCTACAAGTTATTACATGGTTTTGAAAGTTATTTTGAGAATATATTAGGAAAAAGAGAATAAACGATAAGATTTTTCTAAGAAAATCTGACCTCTCACAAATGTATAGAAAAGGAAGGAAATTTTAATAGCCTTCTCAGATAGTTAGGGGTATTATTCTTTGACACTACACCCAAATTTGACAAATATACTTTTTTAAAAAGTCAATTGTAATACGGAATTTGGAACAATAGCAATGAACTTTTCATATGCTGTTACATTAAACTCCATCGATTTATTTGGTTCTTTGAGTAGATCTTTTTACACATTAATGATTTTGAAGTATCACATGTTTGTCATTTAGAAAAAATATTAGTTCGCTTCAGCTGTTCCAAATAGTGATACATTTCATTATGCAATATTTGAAAATCAAACCGCCTTGATGAACACAACCACCAGCCTCATGGCAAAGCCAGCTGCCACTCAACTGCACCAGCCTCTGCTAAGGGCGGCCATCGTACTTCCACCCACAGAAGTGCTCCTGGAAATTCCCCACATTTTACACAGAATGTTTAAGAAGACATGTCCTTCAAGGGTCATGAGTTAATAAATTTAAGGACATTTATTGTTTTGTCATACATATTCTTAAATGAAACTGGCTATTCAGTGTGTGTGGAAGGGAAGCGTACAATGACGACTGGTAGAGTTTGTTCAGTGTCCCTGTCCTTCTAGTCACCACTGCTTGCTTGTGCACAATCAGTGCAAAGTGAAAACATGGTTATAACACAGTCACTTCTTAGGGTTTTCATAAAGATGTATTTGACTTCATAGACATCCCCCCACCATGGGTGTCAGGAGATCTGCAGAGGACACTTCCAGAACTATTGATTTAAAGTTACACTCATCTTCTGCCAATAAAATGTTCCCTAGGAAATTCTAGAAAAGGAGTTAAAATGTTATAGAAGATTTGCATGTTAAAAAAAAAAAGTTTTGGCTCCTTTGATTCCTGATTCTCCTTGGTATCCTATAAAAGTTAAGCAAAATTGCATTTTTCACATGAAAAACTCTGAGTTCATTTTTTAAATTGCCTTTCTGGATTATTAGGGTCACATGTCTATGCCTACAAGTTATTACGTGGTTTTGAAAGTTTTTTTTGAGACTATATTAGGAAAAAGAGAGAATAAATGATAAGATTTCCCACAGTTTGTAAATTAGTTACTGTATGTAAACTGCTCAGCAGGTGAAGCCATTCGGGTCAATAGGGTATCTTCCACTAATCAACCTCTACATTAATTGACTAATTTCTCTGTGCCTCCCAAAGTAAGAACTCTATTCAGATGCAGCTTGTATTTCCTAATTTGAGTAGATTATGAATATATTAGGATGCAATTAAATATACATAGACTATGCCTATTACATCTTTTCCTGAACTAATTCAAGGATGAAATAATATATGTTGTTTTGAAGTCAGTTGTCATGAATAAATGACAGAATCTGGCTCTAATTGAACCTGAGGTGAATTATTTTTAGTATGGGCCATTGTAAATTATTTAATTCTGAAAATATCTCCTCAAAATAAAATTTAAAAGTTATCCTAACTAATCCTTAATGAATAAAAGTTAAGGACTTAATCCTATGATTTTATAAATCTGTCTAACAAATTGCATACCTAACAGTGTCTAACAAATTGCATATTTGTTTTACTCTACTATAAAAATCAGTTCATAAAACGTTCTTGAACGAGAAGAGTTGGTGTTGAAATATAAGACACCTTGTGATCCGTGAACCCTTTATTTTAGAGTCATTTTAGACTTTTATTATGTCACTCATTTATCATTTTCCTCTTTTTTTTCTGTTGTAACCTACTGGTAAGAGACAATTGAGGAGTTTTACTTAATTTGCTTCCTTTGTAAAATTTTGAATAATCTTTTTTTGAAGGAAAAATGAAATGAAATATTCCTCATAGGAGTGGGATGATGGGGAATATGCTCTCATTGAGAGTTTAGCTAAGCAGTATCTACCAAGGACTTTCAGATCTCCCTCTTCTCCAACATCACAAAACTCCTCAACACTGCATCTGCCTCCTCGATAGCTCATTAAAGTCCGGCCACTTCCAGTTCCATACTCCTCACCAATTTATGGCCTAATGGCATTTCTTGTTCAGCATTTTCTCTGGCTCTGTACCATGGAGTTTGGTTGTTAATGGGTACTCAAGGAAAATTGTCATGATCAAAAATAAATTGTTAGGAAACAAACAAATGAAAGTTCATTAGAATGATGATTTTTCACAACCAACTTCCGACATTGTGATTTTGGGGAAATCAACAGAACATTAGAGATGGAAACAGTGAAAACTTTAGAAAAAACTGTTTCCCTGTGGAATAGCAATTGTTTTACATTCTAAGTGCTGAATACTTTTGAGTAATAGATATTTATTATTTGTTTATAAAAGAAAGAGTAAAATAGTAACTATAAGATAGGTATGAGAAAGAGAAAGTAGAGAGGAAAAAAAGAAAAAAAATGTCATCCACTTGGCTTTCTCAAAAGACCCTCTATTTAGAGGAATAAAGCAAGTCTAATGGGAGACAGAAAAATTCCAACTCAGCTCAGTCCAGTTCTCCATGCTTGAGATGGAAAAGGGAATTTGTACTCACGTGATGACAAGGATTAAGAGAATCTATTTCTGTTGACATGTGGAACTCTGATGGCTTCCCTAACTGTTAGCCCTTCATCAACTGCGTGATGAGAGTTTAAACAGAAATAAGAATTATACATATTGAAAGGAGACACAGTTTCCATTTTATAGATGATGTGACTAGAAACTTAGAAAGGCCAGAAAAATAAAAATTTAAATGTACTTTAGATACAGAATATGAAAGTCATGCCTGTATTCCAGGGACAACTGACTAGTTGGAAAGAGGAATTATAAAGAAGTCCCAATTGCAAAAGGAACAAAAAATGGACTTTTAAATTTCTAAGTATTTCTATGAAAACCTTAACCAGAAAAGTGAATAACTTATATGAAGAAAACTAAAGTATTATTAAAAGATATATTTGAAAACTCTAAAAGTCTGACATATTCAAGATTAGGGAAATGGATATTATAAAGACATTAATTTTGGACAAGTAATTTGTATATGTGATGTTATTACAATGAATATCTTAAATGAAGGGGTGGGGCCCTAAAGCGCATTGGAAAACTAAGTAAGGAAAAATATAAAAATACTTTTAAAAAAGAAATGTATTGTGTCAAGCACAGTGGCATATGTCTGTAATTTGGGAGGCTAAGACAGAAGGATGGCAAGTTTGAGGCCAGCCTCAGGAACTTAGTGAGACCACAGGACTTTAACAAGAAACTGTCTCAAAATAAAAAGGACTGGGGATGTACCTTAGTGGTAGAGCTTCCATGGGTTCAACAGAAGGAAGGAAAGAGGGAAGGAAGGAAGGAAGGAAGGAAGGAAGGAAGGAAGGAAGGAAGGAAGGAAGGAAGGAAGGAAGGAAGGAAGGAAGGAAGGAAGGAAATTAAAATAGAGTAATCAAGGCCAGTGGTAGCTCAGTGATAGAGCACATGCCTATCATAAGAGCCTGTGATTGATCGCTAATACCATAAAAAGAAAGAAGGAGGAGGGGTTCATGGAGGGAACAACCATAGCAATTTTTAAAACATGCTTAAACTAAAATAATTAAAAAGTTAGTGTCGGGATAATAATTAATAAATAGGATAGGATAACATAAATATGTATATATGTATGTATATATTATATGTAACAATTTAATATATAATAAATAATGTAAGACATAATTAATCAGTGAGAAAGGGAAGGATTATTTAACAAAAAGGAGTGAAAATAAAGATTTAGAAAATAATTAAGATGGTCACTATGTACATAAAGTGTGTATATTGTAAGAAAAAAAACTAAAAGGAAAAATTAACTATAGAAACTCTAAAATTTTGCAAAAGAAAGATTCTAAATATTATTCATTCATTCACCATAGTCCATTAGATTCTAATTCCCAATGGTTTTTGCAAGATATGCATCTTCGTTTCTGCCATAACTGACACTGTTTTCACACTGTAAGTGTGCAACACAATTTTCTGATAGCTAGTTGGTTGACAAATATGTTCATTCACTTATTCATTCATTCAACTATTCACTGTCAAAAAAAAAATAGTTGACCACATTTACTTTTTAAAAGATATGGGTTTTTTTCCCTCTAAAAACCATATATTTTGACCCATCCTTTTAACCTGTAACATGTAAAGTATTTCTTGAGCCATGTTTTCCTTTAAAAAAAGATAAGAACAATTTAAAGCTGAACCCAGGTTTGTTCCTTTAGCTGTAGGATCATATTGTGATTTCTATGAATGGAGCAGCTGGATAAAACAAGACTTAAAAATAATACAAACCTGAGGAACAGAGATTTTCAATAATTTTCTGCATGCCATAATTTAAACATGCTAGTTTGAACGTCATTTTCCCAGTATAATGATTTTGGTCATGGATAATTTGTATCTGAGGACTCCATACTGGAATAGGTCTCCTTTCAAGATGAGAGTAGATTTATATAAGAACAGCAAAATGATGGTGAAAATACTCTTTCAGAAGTCAGGAGATAACCTTATTTCAAGCGAAAAATACTGTCCAGTGGCCACGTGTTCTAAAATAAAGCTCTTTCTCCCGATCTCACTTTTCTATCATGGATCCTATAAAAATATGATAAAATAGAAGCTATTACTTGAGTTCATGGAAAATTGATGGTATTTTATTTAAATGTTGCTCTTTTTCTCAGTCTGCTATTTGTTGTTGTTTTTTAACATGATCTAATTTATGGTATTTTCATAAAATTTTGTACCTTCAGGAAATCTTAATATAATTTTTATTATTGATCTGAAAGTTCAGAGGCAACATTAGCAAATACTAAGCAATATCTGTGTGACATTTTACTATTTATGACACAGGTCTCCCTATCATTTCTGGGCAGGTTATTCAATTGGGCTTCAAGTGCTTTCTCTAGTGCTCTATAGATTGTGTTTATTTTTTCACGTCTGTTTCCTATTATATTAGAAACATTAAATCTTCTATATAATCATATTTTTCCCATTTAAGTAAAGATTCCATTCCTGAGTGATTGCACAAGGTCCCTTCCAGTTTCATGAACCTGTGACTGTTCAGTAAATCTGAATCTGACATAATTCCCTGCAGATACTCACATATTACTTTGACTTTACAAGAGCATTTATGGAAAAAGAACTAACAGTATGCACCAGCAAGTCTTGTAGGGGGCACTTGTTTTTTTATAACCTATTTTACTGAATACTTTAGGGCCTAGAATGCTCTATTAAAAGCTGATAATATTTTGACAGATTGTCAGTTGACAGACATGGATGGATGGATGGATGGATGGATGAATGAATGGATGGATGGATGGAAAGATGGTCTTGGAGGTGCCCATATATATGTATACATAGTTTAGTCTTTTCTTGATGAGACAAAAGCCTTTCATTATTATCTGTGGAGGTCTTTTCTAATAGACATTATCTGTCTTGTTAAGTATTTCCAACAGAAGTCTGTGTGATACTGTACTTTCACGAATGTCCTGCAAGGACCTCAGGAATCATGCCAGAGCTTCAGCCAACTTAGATTACCACTCATGAAGAGTCTTCTAGGTTTTGGTTATTTGCATGGTTGCTGATTCTGACATTTCTTCCTCCCCAAAGGCCATGCTAGACAGATCAAATAAAATGATTTAAGTATTTGTAGTTTTTTGTTATAATGAGATAAGTTTGTGTTTATACATTGTATTTTGAAAATGAAGCAAGGAATAAGTAAATATTTTTAACCTTTAATTTTAGCTGATAATAAAAACATAACTTATACATATTAATAGGGTACCATGTATACATTGGATAATGTAAAATCATGTTAAATATATATATATATATATATATATATATATATTATATATATATATATATATATATATATATAAATGGGGATATATATATCCCCATTTATCATTTCTTTACAGTGAAAACTTTCAAAATCCTTTCTTCTGACTTTTTTAAATGTACAGTACATTATTGTTCCCTGGAGTCATACTATCATGCAGTAGCATACTGGAACTTCTTCCTCCTAACTGTACATTAGCACCCATAGATCAACCTCTCTGCATTCCTGCCTCACCCACTCTCCTTGTCCTCTGGTAGCCATGATCCAACTCTCAACTTCTATGAAATCAGCCTTTTGAAACTCTACATTTGAGTGGGAGCACGTGGTCCCTGTCTTTCTAAGCCTTGCTTGTTTTACTTGATGGTCTACAGCTCCATCATATTGCTGTACATGACAGGATTTCATTATCTTGGTGGTTAAATAGTATTCTGTAGTGTAAATGTACCACATTTTCTTTAACCCATTCATCACTTGGATTGCTACCATTTCTTGGCTATTGTCAATAGTGCTGTAATTAGCATGAGAGTTCAAATGTCTCTTCAATGTACTGATGATGTTTTCTTTGGACAGCTACCCAGTGGGATTACTTGATCACACAGTAGTTGTTTTTCTAATTTTTTGAGGCAACTTTATACTGCTTTTTCATAATGGACACGCTATTTTGTATTCCCACTAGCAGTGTGCAAAGGTTTCATTTTCTTCACATCCATGCCAGCAGTTGCTATCTTTTTTTAACATAGTCATCCTTACTGGGGTTAGGTGATACCTCATTATGGTTTTGATTTGCATTTCCATAATGATAGAAGTTATGTGGAGCATTTTTAATGCACCTTTTGGACATGTGTATTTTTCTTTTCAAGATGTATCAATTTAGATCTATTGCCTATGTTTTAATCAGGTTATCATTTTGTTTGGGTTTTGGTTTTGCTATTGAAGTTTTGGAGTTCCTTATACACTCTGGGTATGAGCCCTTGTCAGATGTTAGTATGCAAATATTTTCTTCCAGTCAGTAGGTTGTCTCTACACTCTCTAGATTATTTCCTCTGCTGTGCAGAAAGCTTTTAGCTTAATGTAATCCCATTTGTCTATTTTTACTTTCTTTTTTCCTTCTGTGTTTTGGGGTCTTTTCCAAAATAACCTTGCCCATTCCAAAGTCTTGAAGCATTTTATTTATGCTTTGTTCTAGTAGTTTCATAGTTTTAGGTGTTGTTTTTAATTCACTTTGAGTTGATTTTGTAAAGGGTAAGAGATAGTATGTAGTTTCATTCTTCTACAGATGGATATCCATGTTTCCCTGAACTCTGTATTGAAAAGACTGTCCTTTTTCCAATGCATGTTCTTTGCATCTTCATCAAAAATCAGTTGGCTAAAATCAGTTGCAATGGTGCATGCTTGTAATCCCAGTGACTCAGGAGGTTGAGGCAGGAGGATTTTGAGTTCAAACCCAGCGTCAACAACTTAATGAGGCCCTAAGCAACTCAGCAGAGACCCTGTCTCTAATAAAATATTTAAAAAAAAGGGCTAGCAATGTGGGTCAGCTGTTAAGCGCCCCTGGGTGCAATCCTTAGTACCAAAAAAAAAAAAAAAAAAAATCAGTTAGCTGTAGATGTGTGGAACTACTTCTGTGTCCTCTATGTTCCATTGGCCTGTGTGCTTGTTTTTATGTCAGTGGCATGCTGTTTTGCTTACTATAACTTAGTGGTATGTTTTAAAGTCAGGTTATGTAATGCCTCCTGCTTTATTATTTTTGCTCAATACATCATTGGATATATGAGCCTTTTGTGGTTCCACATAAATTCCAGGGTTGCTTTTCTAATTCTGTGAAGAATGTCATTGATATTTTGATAGAGATTTTACTCAATCTGTAAAGTTCTTTTGTAGTACAAACATTTATACATTATTGATCCTTCCAATCTATGAATACAGGATATCTTTCCACTGTCTTATATCCTCTTTGATTTCTTTCATTAGTATTTTATAATTTTCATTGTAGAACTCTTTTGCCTCTTTAGTTAAATTTATTTCTAGGTGTTGTGTGTGTGGCTTATTTTTTTGTTTATTGGTAGCTGTTGTAAATGGGATTGTTTTCTTGATTGCTATTTCAGTTAACTTTCCTTTAGCATTCTGTATTATTACTGATTTTGTATCCTAAAATTTTGCTGAATTATTTTATTTTAATAATTTTTGGTGGAGTTTGGGAATTTCTATATATAAGACCATGTCACTGATGACAGTAACAATTTGACTTCTTTCCCAATTTGAATGCTCCTTACTTTCTCTTGCTTGGTTGCTCTGGCTAGGATTTCCAGAACCATGTTGTATAATTTATTTTTAAAGTCATTTAATTTGTATAATCCAAGAAAATTGAATACAGAAATAGTTTACAGAAATTGATTTATTCTTGTGCCAAAAATTCATAAGCACTTAATTCTTCTTTGTAAAAGAAAATCTAGAATGAAATAGCAGCACTCCGAATGGCTAATATTCCTCTGATACACATATCCCTACTAGGTTAGAACAAGCATTTTACCTCTACTTTATCTCTGAAAAATGGGCACACACCTAGATACTTGGTATTAAGTTTTCTCAAAATTGTCCTTAATGACCATTTTAAAGAACTGTCAGCATCACTCGGTATACACACATTAATAGATTCATTGACATACATGAGTTATGGTTTCTTTCTCTAAGACATGGAACATCAAGTAATCTTGGATCGAGGATATGTAGAATGGCATTAGACACATTATACGTGTGACAATAAAGATAGGGCCATTTTCACAGGAAGAGAAAGTCTGTGTCTAAAAACAGTCTCCAAATCCTACCCATCCCTATTAGGATTATCTCTAATTAAAAGTCACCATGAGGTGAATTTTTGAACATAAGACACATGCAAAGTACATTTATTCAATGACTGTATTTTCATTCAAGGACTGTACAATGATAAAAGAAAGAATGAGGATAGTTTGGCCATTAAGAGATTGAGAGACCCAAACCTATCTCATCGCAAGCTCATTCATAACCCCTATGCCATGCAATGAGCACTTTTCCTGAGAATACTGTGGAAGCAACAAGTTAGAAAGTTATGTTGATATTAATTGTATCCACCAGAAATAGCAGGATGCCATCATAGTAACAACTGGTCACCTCAAAAGTGTGGTGGGGATGTTGGAAACGGACCATCTATTCCTATTTCACAGATGAAAAACTGAATCTAGAGAGATTGTCTTAAGCTGATATGGCTAGAATGTGCAGAGGATTTGTTCTTTTGATTACATTTTTTTTGTGCTTGGTATTATGTACTCTAAGAGCTGTAAAGGAATACAGAGATAGATAGAAATTATTTTATCAAATAATTTCCAAGTTAGTGAGGCATATATAAATATCTATACAAATGTAGCAAAACCATGGCAAAAAAAAAAAAGAAATGAGAAACACAAAACTCAACTACTCTTTTATAAGGTGAGAGGGGAATATGGCAATGAAGCACACTTCTATGTCCCAAGTAGAATGGTTTCTTGTTTTAGTATTCTTTACATTATAAGTGTGCATAAAAATGCATACATTAGTCATATAAAATATGTATTTTTGTTTTTACATACATTTTATGTATAAAATAAGACAGTTCATGTTAAAAATATTATTACAAACAGGCAACCTGCATATGATTTATAGGTACTGTGCTTACTAGTAGAAAAGCCCCAAATATATTTTATGTATCAATCAAATGCAAGGCAATTTGAAAGAAAATAATTTTCATGTTCATATATAACTGATGGGATCAATGTCAGAACAAGCCATTTGACAACTGGTTAAATTAGTCAATGCTTAGAGATGAGTAAACACTTTATCCCCAGGCTCTTTTAGGTTATTACCTATGTGAGAACTGTTAGTACCTAAAGATAAAAATACTGTAATATAATAATATCCTTCTTTCTAATTCAAGATATTTGACAGCCACACTTTAAATTGACAAGTTCCCTTAGCACATATCACAGGCCCTTAAACATAATAGACCCAATAATAAAGGTTTAATTTTTAAAAATTACCTATTTTAAAATAATTAGCTATTTAACATGGTCTTGATCATTTCCATACATTAATTTTTATCCTCACATCCACTTTAAAAGGTAGGTGAATTTTTCCTACTTTCGAGTGCAGAAACAGGTTCAGAGCAATTCAAGATTTATCCTGAGTTCACAGGAATTTTGAGTTCAAGTCTGTTCCATTCCAAAGCATGTTTTTCTTTCAACTGTGCAACCAACTAATGGTAGACAACACCCGTCTTCACGGTGGCCTTGTGGGGTTGATTCTATTGTCATCCTAAATTTACAGACAAGGAAACTGAGACTTGCCATTTGTCTACAGTCACACACTTGGCTTGTGCTGTAAGAGATGGAGTGAAAGGGATATTGGATGAAATCTTGCTTCCTTTGACTTGAGTTGATAGCAGACACTAGAGTAGAAGAAAGGACACCAGCCCATACACAAACTTTCCCAAGGCAAACTAGTTAAGGAGACTCACAAAGGGCAGACTTATTCTCTAGACTGAGTGGCCCCCGACCAATAATAATGCTTCTTATCATTTAGTCCCTTAAGATCCTATTAAGAGTGAGAACAATTTCCCCATGTGGCCCAGAAGACCAAAATCCACAGCCACATACCTAACACCTACGGAGTTCAATGCCCCGTTGCAGTGTGATAAGCCAAAAAACCCTCCAAAAGCTCTCTCAATTCCTCCTTCCTCTTAAAACAGCCTTCTGACATCAAAGTTTATTGTTAAAAGCATCCTTAATAGAAATATTACTGTATATATTTTCACCAGAAGGAAGAATGTCAGGGAAATCTGTCATGATAGGTGTTTACCGTGAGTTTGACATGTACTATTGTCAGATCATTCTTCTCTCCCTCCATAATTTTTCTATGCAATTTATTTATGTGCATATTTAAATGGTGTGCCACTTAATTGAAATTACAGTGTGTTCAAGCCAGATTTGACACTGACTGGCAGTTACTGTTAGGGAACACTTGGAACCTGTGAATGGGTCATTTTCCAAATAGTACAGATGTAGCTATATTCATCTAGCAGAGTATTTCAGGAAATCAACTAGCTGATCGTGCCAGTAGAGGCACCTTATTCATTCCAGGAAGGATTATGTCCTGTTCACCTTTATAGATCACAACCTCAGAACCCCATATGCTATAGATGGTGGTAACATGAGCTTCTCATACAAAGACTCTGCCTACAAATATAGGGGTCTTGGAAATAACTTTTAGAAAATGATTCAATCCTCCGAATTTTTGAAGTGTAAGTATTTGTATTGTGTATAAAATAACCCAATATTCAATTGTTTTCTGTATTTTTCATCCAGATGCTTATTCTAGAAAAGTACAGCCTGTAGAAACAGCAGGCAAATCCAGACTATTACAGACAGAAGATTCTTGATAGAGCAACAGCCTGGGCAACTTCAAGAAAGCAACAAAATACCAAAAATAGTTTCAGGTTTTAGTTTTGAGTTTAGAAAGGCTAAAATTTTATAAGGAGCAGCAAATACCTTATCTTCCTTTCCCCTCCCTTTCAGTATTTTACTTGACAGATCTCCTCTGGATTTCACATCAATTAACTTCTCCTGCCTCGGTTTTCTCATCCCTCAAACAGACTAATAATAATAATGCTTTTCTGTTATGGCTGCTGGGTACATTCAATGAGGTACACATCATATCCCTGGAATGTGAGAAGGGTTATACTTTAGGTAGCACTATCTTTTCATTATTATTTGACAGTGCCTTATAATATTTTCAACAATACATTAATATAACATTTTGGATACCTCCATGAAATATGAAATATAATAAACATAATGAAATTAGAAGTCGCATATACCTATTGAAATATCTTAGCTTTTCTTCGATTAGATGACATGCCATCCTAAGTGTGTTCTGCAAAGAAACTCCAGCACTAGATCAAGTATACCTACAATGCAAAGTACTTTGTGCAAAGAAATACCTAAACACTTTGTTTTCTTTATATTTTCCCCACTAGCTTTTGTTTGTCAATTACTTTTTTACTTGATTTACTTACAATCAACCTATTGCAATTATTTGGGATACAAAAAAATAAAACAAAGAAAAACAACTAATATTCATTGAATATTTTCTAAACACCAGAGAACTAGCAAGGTGCTTTAGTTGAAGTCATTATTCCACATAATCTTTAACTGCCTGCCTGAGATTCAATCCTTGAGGAAATTGTTTCTCAGAGGGTTCTTTATTTGATAGGATTTATTGGCTAAGGAGTGGATCAGAATCTAGAACCTGAGATAATGTGTCTGTCAAGCCTATTCTCCAAATTTTGTGTTTATTTTGAGAAACAACTTTGGACTAACTTCTGTTATATAGAACCTACTCACATAATTCCCCAAATTATCTGAGAATTGTCTTTAAAATATGACAACACAACTTAATGGTAAATGCTAAATACGTTTTCTTACCCAATAATTAATTAGAAGGACATTTCTGTGTAATTTGGGGGAATCCTGGCAACATTTTTACAGAGGAGGGGTTCTTAGCAGCTGTAGAAAATCTCCATAAACATTTCATTTGATATTCTCATGTTTTGCATTAATGCAAGTGTTTTGCACACCCCAGGGATGTGAAATGTGCTATAAGAAAGGCAGTGAGCTGTCAATCAAAGCCCTGCAGGGGGATTTATGAAATGGAGTCCTACAAATGTTATTTGTTTCTTTTCAGCCCAAACTGCATGAATTATTTCAACTGAATGAGGAGGGATAGAAAAAAAGGTTACAGGAAGGTAATTCAGAACTCCACAACCCCACTGATGCTGCATAAGCAATTCTGAATGACAGCTACTAACGTTTTGCCAAAGTCTATGACATTTTTGTTTTGAAATATTAATTCTATGTGACTCTTACAGTTTTTTTTGTATAGTTATCCCAATCCTCATTATCAGATTTTTTGTGATTGTTGTTGTTGTTGTTTGTTTTCTGTTTTGAGATGGAAGTCTTACTACATTGCCTCAGCCACCTGAGTGTTGGGACTACCAGGGTACCATCATGCTCCCTTCCTTCTTAAGTGAAAGCCAGACTGGATGGTTCAACTCTTCTCCCTGTGGCCAGGAAGATAGACCACTTGTGAAGGGGCAGGTGTTTTCTTCTGCTTGGCTTCCCTTCCAGGGCAGAAGAGAAAGGACAGCCTCAGGAGGCAGAGGGAGCTGGACTGATGGGGAAACATGAGTTCACAGGAAGAGCTTGTTCTTTCTAGGGCCTGCATTTTGATTGCAGCTCTTTGTCTCTCTACTTGAGTGACTTGGGTAAAATTATTTTACCTGTCAGACACTCCATTTGTTTATCTCTTATATGGAAGAAATAATACCATGGGGAGTAAATGAGATGATATTTCTAAAACACCTGGTCCATCGCAAGCATAACATTTACTAAACTTAGCTATTATTGTTTCAATCTTAATGATGCAAAATGCTAAAACAGCATTGTGTCCTGAATACACACTTTATAATGTCTGAGAGATTTTGCATCCTTATTTGCCACTAAAATGAAGACCATCTTCTTCCACTCTATATACCAAGACTAACCCAATAGCATTTCTTTCTCATATAGTGGCTACCCACATCATTGAACGAGAATCTACATACTTCTGTGTTTCTTCCGCTGCTGTGTTATTCTCTGAGACTCTATGTGGTACACAGCCACACGTTGTCTCACTAATTACTGAGATCCTGTTCTTTGAAGATGGAGTTGTAAAATCATCTACTTCTAGATATTAAGGGTAATATACAGGGCTGAGGTTGTGGCTCAGAGGTAGAGCGCTTACCTAGCACATCTGAGGCACTGGGTTCAATCCTCAGCACCACATAAAAATAAATAAATAAATAAAGGTATTGTATCCATCTACAACTAAAAATATTTTTTAAAAAAGTAATATACAGTGTAAATATATAGTCAAAAGAACTTATCTTTAGAGACATTCTGTTCTCTAAGTCTAGGGATCTGGCTGGACCCAAGTAGGATTACTATTGTTCTCTTTCTTTTTTTCTTTTTTTTACTGGGGATTGAACCCAGGGGTGCTTTATCAATGAGCCATTTTTATTTATTTATTTTAATTTTGGAACAGGGTGTTGCTAAGTAAGTTGCTTAGGACCTTGCTAATTGTTGAGGCTGGCCTTGAATTTATAATCCTCCTGCCTCAGCCTCCCTGGGATTACAGGCATGTGCCACCATGCCTAGCCTATCATTGTTCTCAAAAGAACTGTGCTACCTGGAATTGCTATTGTAGCTGCCCATTTTTTAAGATTAGGTAAAATGGAACACTTTATAATTCCTCTTCTGTCATTCTATTTTGTTATTTTTGATATGATGGCAGGTGTTTTAATTTGCAAAGAAGAAAACTAATCTTGAATGTGTATCTTTAAAATTTAGAGAAGTTTCTATCCATAGAGGCAAAATGAGCTTTTCTATTTTCTATTTACTTTTGTTTTCAAAAAAAGAGCATATGGTGGGGTAGCATTTACCAAACCAATTAAAATTCAGATTTTGTTGTCATGCCTTAAAATATTAAATGATATAATAGAAGTTGATAAATAAAATATTAAATACAACCTATGAGGTAATTGCACAGAAAAAAGAAAAGAAGCATCACCAACCTTCAAGTATGTAAACTCAGAATTTCTGTCAGTCATCCCAACTTTTTTGTTCCATAGATTTAGCTCTAACTAGATCACTGTTTTCCACAGTGGTAAATGAGATTATATTAGTGGTATACAGGTGAATTATTTCAATACTTACCTTAGTATTCCTTCAGAAAACTTAGTTGTAATGTTAAATTGTGATGCAAGGTTTCCTTTTAAATTTATTTATATATTGGGAATAATTAACATATTAAGAGAATGATAGTATAGGAGTAAATGTGAAGAAAGAAAAAATTATTAAATTATATTCCAATGATTCAAATTCAGTAAATCCTGATCTAGATGATTAATTTAAAATGTTTTGCCAAATGTTTACCTTTTTGACATAAGAGTGATTTTGTTGGATGATTTCACAACATTTTGAGTGCTGAGTACCTGATGTTTTAAAGAAAACAGGTTGCCTTGTTCTGCAGTTATAGAGTCATGTCTCACTAAAACTGTCAGAGGAATGTGGAATGCCACTTCCCACTATCATCCCATACTCTAAAATAAACCTCAGAGGTAACGAAGATGTAATGAGAAAAAAAAAATATTTGTAGAAACTACTTGAGAAAGATTTTTATTAGTTTGTTTTATAATCTTTTTATTAGTTTGTTTATAATCTTTTAGTAAGTTGGGAAGGCCTTTGAAAGGATGACATAAATTTCAAGATCATCAAAAACCTAAATAAATAAATAGATAGATAAATCTTTAAAAAACAAACAAACAAACATCAATTTGGCCAGAAAAAAAATTAATTACTGCATAATAAAAGTAAGTAAATAATACACCAATAGCATTAAAAGACAAACCTGAAGTTATTTGCAGCACATATAACAGGCAAAAGCCAATTTCTTCCATAACACAGAAAATCCCTACAAACACCAAAAACAAAAAAGCAAATTTAACTAAAGAACAGAAGAAAAATAAAAATTATGAACACAGTTCACAGACGAGGAAACAAATGCCTTTTAAACATACAAAAATATGCTTAAACTCTCATAATGAAAGAAGCTGAAATTAAAACCATGAAAATATAAAACCACTAATATAATCTCATGTACCACTGAGGAAAACAGTAACCTAGTTAGAGCTAAATATATGGAACAAAAAGTTGGGATGACTGGGCTGGGGATGTGGCTCAAGCGGTAGCGCGCTCGCCTGGCATGTGTGCGACCCGGGTTCGATCCTCAGCACCACATACCAACAAAGATGTTGTGTCCGCCGAGAACTAAAAATAAATAAATAAATATTAAAAATTCTCTCTCTCTCTCTCTCTCTCTCTCTCCCCCCTCTCTCACTCTCTCTTTAAAAAAAAAAAAAGTTGGGATGACTGACAGAAATTCTGAGTTTACATACTTGAAAGGTTGGTGATGCTTCTTTTCTTTTTTCTGTGCAATTACCTCATAGGCTGTACTGAATATTTCATTTATCAACTTCTGTTACATCATGAAGATATAACTTTTTGACCTGCTTGGCAAAAGATCAGAATGTTTGATAAATATACTGAAGAATGTATAGTGTGCTGGTGATTCCAAGACCAATAGTAGATGTGTGAAGTATGATATGCAAAGAGGGAGAAAAAGAAAATAAATTATATGTTGCACTTTGCAAAATCATAGCCTTTCTAAATTCAAAACTAAAATCTGAAGTTATTCAGTATTTTTGTTGGTTCCTTGAAGTTAGTTAGACTGTTTCCCTATCAAGAATCTTCTGGGCCGGGAGCAGTGGCTCACACCTATAATCCCAGTGGCTCTGGAGGCTGAGGCAGGAGGATGGCTAGTTCAAAGCCAGCCTCAGCAAATTAGTGAGTTCCTAAGCAACTTAGTAATACCCTGTCTCTAAATAAAATACAAAATAAGGCTGGGGATTTGGCTCAGTGGTAGAGTACCCATGGGTTCAATTCCCAGTAACCCCAATCAAAAAAAAAAAAAAGATTCTTCTGGGATGGGTATGGAGGCATATACCTGTAATCCCAGTGACTTGGAAGCTGAGGCAGGAGGATTGAAAGTTCAAAGCCAGCCTAAGCAAATTAACAAGGCCCTAATCAACTCAGTGAGACCCTGTCTCAAAATAAAATATTGAAAAAGGGCTAGGTCAATTCCCAATAGCTAAGCTATGAAAGCAACCTAGATGGCCTTCAACAGATAAGTGGATTAAGAAAATGTGGTACATATACACAATGGAATATTACTCAGCAATAAAGAAGAGTGAAATCATTGCATTTGCCCATAAATGGATGGAACTGGAGACTACCATGCTGAGTGAAATAAGCCAATCCCCAAAAACTGAGTGTTCTTCTTATATGTTGATGATGACACATAATAAGGGATGAGGGGAGGGAAGAATAGAAATTCAATGGCTTGGACAAGGGAAATGAGGGAAAAGGAGGGGTGATCAGAATATGAGAGACAGTAGAATGAACTGGACATAACTTTCCTATGTTTGTATGTAAATACATGACCAGTGAAACTCCACAGCATGTACAACCACAAGAATGGGAGCCTAATTAGAAAAAGTTATACTCCATGCATGTATAATATGTCAAAGTACACTGCACTATCATGTTTATCCAAAACAACAAATTTTTTAAAAAGGCTGGGAATGTGGCTCAGTGGCTAAGCACCTCAGGGTTCAATCCTGAGTAAACCCCCCCACACACAAAAAAAGAAAAAAATCTTCTGGTACAGTATGAATGTGCACCATGTTGCCATAGGTGATACTTATCTAATAATAATCTGGATAAAAAGTACAAAATACAAAAAAAAAATGCTAGAGTATTTTATGTATGTAATGCAATTGCCTACTTTTACAAAGGATTCTGAGAATTTAATAATCTTCTAAAGTTATTTCCAAGAACTTTGAATTTATAGGCAGAGCCTTTGGATGAGAAGACGAGGAGGAGCATCAATACTACTGTTTGTTTGTGCAGGTCTGATTGGGACTTTAATCCCAGTGTGCACACCAATCAATGCAAGTACGACTGAAGTAAGGGATTAAGGGATAGCGATAGAAAAAGAGCTCTGAGATGTAACCAGAAGCCAGATCTTTTAGGCCTTACAGTTTAGATAAAATAGCTTAGACTTCAGACGTACTTTATATATATACATTTGTTTGTTTGTTTGTTTTTGGTATTGGGGATTGAATATAGGGGTGCTCAACCACTGGTTCACATCCCTACCCTTTAATTTTTTATTTTAAGACACTGTCTCACTAAGTTGCTGAAAGAGTCACTAAGCTGCCAAAGCTGGCCTCAGACTTGTGATCCTCCTACCTTGGCCTCCAAAGTGGCTGGGATTACAGGCGTGCACCACCACCACACCCAGCGAGGCTTTTATTTTTGAGCATATAATCTTGACATTGACCTAACTTCTTAGTTCATTCAGGCTACTTTGACAAAATATCATAAATTGGTTGGCTTATAAATTTCAGAAACTTGATTCTCACAGTTCTGGAGGTTGGAATTTCAAGATCAAAGTATCAGCAGATTCAATGTCTGGTGAGACCCCATTTCTTGCTTCATAGACAGCACCATTTGTGTTGTGGATGGTGGCAAAGAACAGAGCTGCCTCTGGGGTCATTTTATATAAGGGCACTAATCCTAGTCATGATGGCAGAGCCCCAGTCACCACCAAAAAGCCTTGCCTCCCAAGAATGTAGGGAAAAAGGTGCATTCAAACATCGTTGGTGGGACTGCAAATTAGTGCAATCACTCTGGAAAGCAGTATAGAGATTCCTCAGAAAACTAGGAATGGAACCATTTGGCCCAGCTATCCCATTCCTTGGTATTTATCCCAAGAATGAAAATCAGCAGACTGTGGAAATACAGCCACATCAATGTTTATAGCAGCATTATAGAACCAGCCCAGGTGCTTGTCAATAGATGAATGGATTAAAACAAAGTGGCATTTATACACAATGGAGTTTGACTCAACCATAAAAAAGAAGAATGGGATTATGGTATTTGCTGGTAAATGGATAGAACTGAAGAACATCGTGCTAAGTGAAATAAGCCAGACTCAGAAAATCAAGGGTCCAATGTTTCCTCTCATATGCAAAAGCTAGAGCAAAGTAAGGAGGAAACGGTGGATACCATAGTGATAAAGGGAAATCAGTAGAATAGAAGGAATCAAAGTGGAGGTGGAGGGACCAGAAAGAGGAGGAAATGAAAAATGAATTTGATGAGATTATGCTATGTGCATGAATAAATGTACCACAGTAATTGCACTTTATGTATATCTATAAAGTACCAATTAAAAATTAATAAGAACAAATTTTAAAAATGAAAATAAAATGAATAAATAGAAGGAAGACCAGTGCGGGGGAGGCGCTGGGGATGACAGGAAGGGGAAAAAGAGGCATCATGGACTGAAATGGAACAAACTTAACTTATGCATGTAGGATTATTTCAAAATGAAACCAACTCTTATGTATAATTCTATGCATTGATAAAAGCATTTAAAGTGTTGGGGGGGGGGCTGCCTCCAATACCATTACCTTTGGGGTTATGTCTCAGTGTGAATTTGGGATAGATACAAACATTCAGACTGTAACATCTGACACACATTTTTAAGTTAGAGATGTCTACTATAGCAATTTTCTAACTACCCATAGTGTTTCCTATTCTTTATAGTAAAAGGTATTTTATTTTTCATGTTCACTTATTGTTTTCATGTTCAATTAGGCTTTTCTTACTGAAGAAAAATATTAACAAGAAAATAAATACACCTATACATCTAACCCAGAAGTTGGCAAATTACAGCCCACAGGTCAATCACCTGGTTTTTTTTAAGAAAAATGTTCTGCCACACAGCCACACCCATGACTCCTCCACAAGGGCAGAGTTGAGTGATTGTAACAGAGACCATATGGTCTATGGAGCCTAAAGTGTTTGCTGCCTGACCCTTTACAAAGAAAGTTGGCTAGCCCTTTTTCTAACCCTCTGAAATAATCTCTTGATTTATTTATACACTTTTTAAAAGGTATGTTCTAGTCAAGACCATACTCTAAATAATTATATATTTGCCAACTTCATTTACCACTGTTCTTGGTAAACATTTTGCATATAATTAACATTCATTATGAAACATAGCCAGAGGCTAATACTTTTAACATCTTATAGAAATACTATCATCTGGGCAGGGGACATAGCTCAGTAGAGGAGCACTTGTCTAGCATGTGTGAGGCCCTAAGTTCCATCCCCAATCTCTCTCTCTCTCTCTCTCTCTCTCTCTCTCTCTCACACACACACACACACACACACACACACACATCTATCTTCTATTTAAATAACTTCCTATTTATTCCTCTGGCATTTACATATTCTACATTTTTCACAAATAATATCATAGTGAATATCTTGTATATAATTATTTGCATTTTTTAGCTTTTTCTTAGGCTAAATTCCTTAAAGTTTCCAGAATGAAAGCATATCAACATTGTTAAGCCTCTGATAAAGGTAGAGGTTTTAACAAACTGTTCCCCAAACTCTTGGCTTCCAGGGTTGCATAACATCATTTGGGTAAACAGTGGAGATTGCTTGGGGCTGTCTCAAGGAAATCAGTAAAAAATTTTTTCATATTTTAAATGCAAATGAGGATACATATAAAAATAACTAACCTTTATTTTGCTCGAAGTGATTTACATATATTAACTGAATCCTCACAACAGTCCTTTGGGATAGGTCCTGTTATCCCAATTTTAGCAGCGAATAAGGATTAAAACTAGTCAGTGTGACTCCTGAGTTCAGGCATTTCACCCAGCGCATAACTGCCGCTATTCCTATGTGGTGTTCCTTTTTCTTTTCATATTCACCCTGTGATTTGACTGCTCTTAAGGATTATGTCTTCTGTTAAATTTCTAAGAAGTAAGTTTGGACTTTAAATGTTCTGTGACTTTGGAATTTGGAAATCCTTATATTTCAATGGCTGCATCCTGTTGGCACTGGAGTAGCTAAAATCTTCTGGATATTTCTCCTACCACTGTCTTGAGCTTTCTCAATGTTTGGTTCCCCCGTTTGCTCATCTCTTATCATTTTGTCTTGTCAAGATTATGTCCAAAGTTTAAAGTGTAACTCTCACAGTGTTAGGGACAAAACTCTTCTAGTGCTCTTCCTAAGGAGGGGACACAGAGGCAGGCAGAAGCAGCTTCCAGAAGCTCAAAGAAATTTTTGTCTCCCATTTTTACAAAGGATAAATGCCAACACAACTTTAGTTTGATGTTACGATTTCTTCTTTCCTACTCCTAGCTATTTTTAAAACAAATTTACACCATTTCATGCTCATGTGAAACCTCCAGGACACTGTTCACAAGAGCTACTCCAATTATTATTCCAATGAGTAAGCACTACTTCTTAATTTTTTTAATTAGCAAACCTAAGCAAATTAATTAAAATTAGAATCATACTTCCAAAATTACATAGCAATGACTAGCGAACATAAAATCTTAATCAAAATATTGACGAAGCTGAAATCCAACTTGTTTTAATTGCTTGAGGGGAGAAATAATGAAAATGATAAAGTAAAAAGAAGGTGTCTTTTTTAAGGAGTTACAGGATGTTTATAATGGACATTCAGGGCTGGGGGTGTAACTTAGGGATACAGCATTTGCCTAGCCTGCTTCAGGCCCTGAGTTCCAGCTAGCGTGGAAGAAAAAAAAATTAAATAGGTGCTTCGATAGAAGATAATGATGGTAGTGCCAGTTTCTTTTCCATTGTACTGAGAAAGAGTCTTTAGTGAAAGTGTCCACCCTAATGAGGGGAAAGCAACTCAGGGACAGTTTGTTCCTGGCAGCTTTGCACGGAGACTGTACAGGGGCATAGTCAAAGGAAGGGACCTCAACCAGCATTCAAGCAAAAAAAAAAAAAAAAAAAAAAAAAAGGAAGGAATAGAGAAGGTGGTTTGGCTGATAGCTGGAGAAGAAACTGGCGTTCCTACTAGGTGCCAGGTCTAGGTTATTAGCCCACATGTACGCTACCTTATCCTTTTTGGAAAATAACCATGTAAATATGCTCTGAACCTCACTGTATCAATGATGAAATCAGATTTAAAGTGATCAACTAAATGACCCAAAGCCATACAAGAACGCCTCTTCTCCATCCTTCTCTCTCTCTTTAGTGAACATTCTACCATATGCAATCTGAGTCATGTATCCCACAGGAGTCAAATCCAAATTCCACACTGCTCTGATCAGTTCAAAGAGGAAGGTGATTATCTGAGCTGAATCTTAAAGTAAAAATAGCTAAGACCAATAACTAATTGAACCTTACAGTCTATTGGATGATGGACTGTTTCAGATTCTCAGTTTTACCCCTAACAACCAAGTGAAGCAGCTACTATTATTATTCTCTTTCATGCATGTTAAAACTAAATCATCCAGAGTTTAACTTGGGAGTTATACATTTAGTAAGTGGCAGAATTTTCATTCAAACCCTGTCCTAATTCCAAAATTCAGACTTTTAATCATGAGTTAGAAAACACATACATTCAGGCAGATGTGCACCCTTGCACAGCATGAGCGAGCATGGTCATAGGGTATATAAGCATGTAGAAGTATACAGCTTCTTAAAGTAAAAGAAAGGGCTAGAAGACAGGATGAGGAAAGGGAAATGTCATCAGAGATATTAGGACTAATGTGGTCTAACAGGGCCAGATAGTTAACTATTCAGATTCTCGTCTATTTTGTTTTATGCACCGAGTCTCAGCATTGTTCTGTTTCCTCTCTAGCATTTCATCTGTCATTGTAAATATTAGCAAACTGGGCTTTTTCAGCTGATGAAAATTCATCAAAAAGATATGGAAGCTGGCACAGTTAATGTCCAGTTGCAAAGGTTGACAGTAACTGTGGATTCTTGCTCATTTGGAATATTCGTATCAACACCTTTGTTGGGAGAGGGCCAGCAAATTTCAGTTCCAAAAAAAGTCAATTATGGAATTATATTATTCAGTACACATAGGAGGCAGTTGATAAATGTCTAAAAATAAATGTGTGAAAAGTAACCAACCATCTTTTATTTATATAATAAACAATTAATACAATTGTTGACCTGCATAGATTAAACAAAAAGTGTCTTGGGGAAAAAAAAATAATATTTTCTTAAGGGTCAATTCGTATCTGTACAAATCAGGTGATTCCTCAAACGTTTTCAGAAATAACTTTTATAAAAATCACGACTCCTGCCAGGCAATGTCACAAGCCTGTAACTCCAGCTACTTGGGAGGTTGAGGCAGGAGGATGGAATGTTCCACACCAACCTAGTGAGACCCTGTCTTAAAACTAAAAATGAAAATGAAAGGGTTGAAGACATAGCTCAGTGATAGAGTGCTTGTCTGGTACACATAAGGCCCTGGTTTCAATCCAAAGTTACAGGAAGGAAGGAAGGAAGGAAGGAAGGAAGGAAGGAAGGAAGGAAGGAAGGAAGGAAGGAAGGAAGGAAGGAAGGAAGGAAGGAAGGAAGGAAAATCACCCACTCCTATTGTTTTCCCTATCATTGTTTTAAGCCAGCAATATTTCCACATGAATCCAAAAGCTGTTCTAGGCACTTTCGCATATTATGTATGTCATATATTTTATTTGTAATACATCTCTTGTTGCATGCAAAATTAAGGAATTGACAAGATTTTACTGTTGGCTTAAAAAGTTTTCATTCAGCATCAAACCCTCATGCTTATTTTCCCAGCATCATGGATGCATATTTTTGGATTGTTCTCTGGATGTTTTGTGAGACAGTGGCAGTATCTTTATCTTTATCTAGTGACTTAGTACACTTCCCTCTACTGGTGGGTGCATTACTCTCATGTGTAATGCACTAATGGATTTTGACCAGCATTGTAAGTGCATTTTCATGATCAGTCTTATAATTTAATTTAAAGTACCCAAACACCTCTAGATGATGTAGTGTAAACAAACTTACTACATTGTCTGTTGCATAAAAATATGGCAATTACAATTATGTACAGTACATAATACTTGATTATAAATGACTTACTCTTTTAAAATAAAACAACTGTGGAAGGCAGAGTGGAGTGATGAGTTAGGGGAGGTAATGCAGAATGAGTTTTTTAAAAATCATGTTATTGTATATTTGTAAATATAAAGGAATTTCACCTTTATACATAAGTAAATAGAATCAATCAAATGTAAATAAATAGATGAGTGAAAGGAAGTCTAGAAGAGCAGAGGAAGAAGAATGGAGGAGGGAAGGGAGGACAGGAGGGAGAAGGGGGGATCATGAGCTGAAATCAAATTCTGTGCGTGTGTGAGTTTGTCGGCATCAACCCAACTACTATGCATAATTACAAATCTCTAATTTAAAAATAAATAAATAAAAATAAAAGGAGAGATTAAAAAAAAACTCTAGAGTACCCTGGGTTCCTCAGAACACTGAATGAGAACCATAACTGCAGGACACGAGTATTCGTGAGAAGTGAGAAACATAATCACACCTACATTTTAGAATGACATCTCCTGTCATGAAATGGAGAATAGATTAAAGAACTGGAAAATTAGAAAGGAATAGATTTGCGAGGAGGTTATTATAAGAGATGATGGAGGAGGATTGAACTTCAGCATATGAATCAGAAAAGAGAAATGCAATATTTGAAAAGCAAAACTGATTTTAAAAACTAGATAATTGTTAGTCATCAGGGTTGATAAATGAGAGATCATGATGATGTCTTGCTTTTGAGATGAAAGTATTAATGGTGAAGCTGTTGAGGCTGGGGAAGCATGCTGAAGACCCAGGAGCATGTTTAGGCTGGTTTATGGTGAAATGATAGAGAGTTTGACTTGACATTTAGTGAAGCCAAGTCACCCAATGTTCGATGGACACTTAGACACAGATCTAGAACTCAAGAGAAAGATCACGGCTGGCTTTGAATTATAACCAAAGTGATAAAGCCCCAGGAATGGTGGCCAGGAAGAAAGCAGAGACTTAAAATAACAAAAAAAAATAAATAAATAAATAAAATAAAAAAAAAAAAAGCTAGGCCAGGGGCAAGCCCTAGAGGCCATAACTGCTATGGAGCATGTAGGAAAAGAGTCACTTTAGAAGTCAGGGAAGCAAAGTCAAGGAGCAAAGTTAACATTACCAGTCGGTGCAGAAGGGAAACTTGGAAGAAGGGTAGCCAGTGCCAGGCTACCCTTTTAGTTCTTTCCTCTTATGAAACTCTCTGCACCTCTACTTCTGCCATTGCTATCCAAAACAAATTTTAAACCTTATTAAATGATTTTACTCTCACTGCACAAAGAAGTTTAATGCTATAAATGCCATCATTTACAATGCCTTCAAGATGCTGTCCTTGAGTCCTTCCAGCTCTCTCTCTTCGTTTTCCACACCTAAAGAAACCCTTGAGTCCTTTCTCTTCTCTAGTCCTTAGTTCTCATGATAGCTCCTATTCCTTCTTCTTTTACAAATAGTCTCCTGAAGGCTTCTTCCCGTAGTCCTTAAAATATGTATCTCCCCTCCTTACACTGGCTTCCTTGAGCCTGAGGCTCCCAATCACTGTCCTTTCTCCCGCTTTCCCACCCCAATCCTTGCAAAACCTTGTTTATACCTCAAAATCCCATCCCTCTTCTCCCATTCTCTTCTCAATCTCTGCAGTCTGGCTTTACCCCAGCCCTTCTATTAAATCTCTGCATCAAAGGTTATCAATCAATGACTTCTCTCTAGCCCTTTTCCATTTTTAAGGTAAAGCCAGTGAATTTCATGCCTCATTTTCGATTGCAGGTCGAGTAGCCTATTTTCAGGTCCCTGGGCCACTGCACCATCCGGGTTCTTTTCCTCTCTCTCTGCCAGCCGTCTCTTTCCCTTTTGCTGGTGTGTCTTCCTCACATGACTTCAACTATATGTGTTCCTTGAGCTGTTGTCCTCAGGCATTTTTTTTTTCTCACTGTATGTGCTTTCAGTGAGAAAATTTAGTTTTTTCAAGGTCTGAATTTTTTATCCTTAAAGATTCACTCAGGTTAATAAGTATTTGTATTTTTTTCCCAAAATATAAATACAAAAGAAGAATCAAGAATTGTTAGCAAGAATCACTTCAACTAGGTTAGCTTTATACGCCCATGTATCCTAAATTTTCAGGCAATCCAACTGCTCTGCTGCCTTAAACTTCCCTTCCTATTACAGTGTCTCTCAAGTCTGTATCTCCTTTCCTTACAGAATGATTGATTACCTCTCTAGTTCCATCCCTCTCAAGCCATCTTGGAATTAAAACAACTGATCATTCATGGGTGACTACAATCAGCCTTTAGAACCAATCAGAACTCATGACCATCAGAATTCAGACCAATCAGAACTCATGACCATCAGAATTCAGACCAATCAGAACTCATGACCATTGAGTTGTTGTCCAAAGTTTAAGGGTTTCACAACAGCTTACAATAACAGTTCTCATGTGTTAGCAACAGAATTTACCCCCAGGGCTAGTTGAAACACAAGATGCTTGATTCCACCCCAGAGTTCTAATTTGGTAATTCCACGTGGGTCCAGGAATTTGTATTTCTATCAGGTTTCTGAGTAATGCTAAAGTTGCTGGTTCAAGGACAATACTAGGAGAACTACTGACATGGAAAATGCTTCTTAAACTTAAATGTACATCAGAATTACTTCGACACCTTTTTTTTTTCTTTCTTTCTTTTTTCTGTACTAGGGATTGAATCAGGGTTCTGTATCACTCAGTAACATTCCCAGCCCTTTTTATTTTTACTTTTTTATTTTTCAGACAGAGTCTCACTAAGTTTCGCAGGCTAACCTAAAACTTGCCATCCTCCTGCCTCAGCCTCCCAAGTCACTGAGATTACAGGCATATGCTGCTATGCCTGGCTAGGACATCTTTTTCAAAACTACTGCTACTTGGGACCCACTACAGACCTATTAAATCAGAATATTTGTTGGTGGACTTCCCAGTTAGTTCTAATATGCAAGCATAGTTAAGATCATACGTTTAAAAGTGGGGGAAGGAAATATCCCTCCTGTGTTATCAGTTTCTCATAGCTGTGACCAATACCTGACAATAAAGATTTAGAGGAGGAAAACTTTACTTTGGTTTGCAGTTTCAGAGGTTCAGTCCATGAATGGCCCACTCCATAGCTCTGGGACTGAGGTAATGGTGGAAAGACAGAGAAAACCTGCCTTTCCCATGGGGGCCAGGAAGCAGAAAGAGGGGTAGAGGGAGTCAGAACAGATAGAATCACCAAGACCAAGCCTCCAGTGACTTCTGTCCTCCAATCAAGCCTAGCTGCTTACAATTACCACTCAGAAGTCCATTCAAATTATTAACCCATCAAATAAATTAATTTGCTGACAAGAGCTCTCATAATACACTCACTGTCTAAAAGCCTCACCTCTGAACCTTGCTTCCTTGGGAATCATGCTTTTAACACATAGGAAGACATTCTACTTTATTTATTTATGTGGTGCTGGGAATTGAACCCAGGGCCTATGTGCATGCTAGGCAAGCACTCTACCAACTGAGCTATATCCCTAGCCCTGGGAAGACATTCTAGAATCAAACCACAGCACCTCCCTCCAAACAAGCAGGAGCTTTCAGGGGATTTATCTGCCAATGATTTCCTGAAAGGTCCATGAATTCCATGAAATAATATACAGAAAAGTTGTGTGTAATTGGTGGAAACCCATAGCTATTAACCTACTCCCCAAAGAATCCATGACTACTCCGGAATTAAAAATCACTAACACTGCTGATTCTCAGGCAGACCTGGCCCGTCCACACAATTTCTTGCCTCTCACACATATCACCATTCTCTGTGTTTCAAAATTCCCTCTGTTCACACATTGAGGCATCTGTGGAAATATTTGTTTTACCTTACATAGCTTCAAGCCCTGACATTTTTATCCTTGAAGATTCACTCAGCATTTTTTTTTCAAAATGTAAATGCAAAAAGGAGAATCAAGACTTGTTAGCAAGAATTACTTCAACTAGGTGAGCTTTACACTCCGAGCTATCCTAAAGTAATGGCTATGTTGAATGGGCAGGGAGATGAGTACAAAGAACTTTGGTCTAGATAGAGGACCACATAGAAATTTTTAAAAATTGTTCACTGGGAACCTGAAAGATAAGGGAAGCCATCTTAGTCAGCAGGATATGTGTGAAGAAAGAGAAATCAGAACATTCAAAATAATTTTTAAGTCTAGTACAGTAATGAAGTATGGTCTGCAATATAATAAAGAAAGAGAAAGCTCTCTTCCCACTTTCCCTCCTCAACATTTATCATATACAAACTCCCCAAAATCATCAATTGAGAACTAATATGATCTCTACCTGTGAGATCATATATAAGCATAGGAGTCTTAGAGTCAGACATAACTGGGTTCCAAAATAGCTTTGCCATTTGCTGACCAGGTGACCTTGAACAACTCAGTTAATCTCTGTAAGTCCAAGTTTCCTATATCTAAAATGGCAATAATATCTACCTCATAAGGTTACCTTGAGAACTAAATGAAATAATTTATGTAAAGTAATTATTACAATGCTTCAAACTTTCCCAAGATTCAATAAACAGCTATGTTACCCACAGCTTGACTCTTACAAATCAAACAAGTATTTTTTTTAACTAGCCTAAAGATGCAGCTATGTTTGTTTCCAGGAGAAATTTCCATGTTCAAAAGTGATTGGCTTTGAGATAGTCTTCATTATGCAAACATTTAAATACTTTCTTTAAAAATCCAATTTACTTTTTTAAAAAATTTTTTAAAATTTGTTTATTTATTTATTTTACAGTAGAATGCATTTTTGACATATAGTATACAAATGGAGTACAACTTCTCATTCCTCTATCTGTATATGGTTCAGAGTTATTCTAGTAGTATAATCATACATGTATATAGGGTAATAATGTCTGTTTCTGTCTACCATTCTTCCCATCCCCACAACCCCATCCCTTTCCTCATTCCCCCCTATACAAACCAATGAAGGAGCTGTGGTAAATTGCTTTTTAAAAGAAAGTATGTGGGATCAGCAGAATCAGCCTGGTTCATAGAATTATCCCCTTAACCTCATGTTCCTACAGTTCACATCTATTTATTTTCTATCAGTGGTGATGCTTACAAATCTGGAACAGTTAAATTCAAGTCTCAAGAGCTTGCAGCAACATTGTTGGGTGAGTGACTGAGGACTGTTTCTTTTTTGTTGTTGTTGGTTGTTCAAAACATTACACAGTTCTTGACATATCATAGTTCACATTTTGATTCAAGTGAGTTATGAACTCCCATTTTTACCCCGTATACAGATTGCAGAATCACATCAGTTACACTTCCATTGATTTACATATTGCCATACTAGTGTCTGTTGTATTCTGCTGCCTTTCCTATCCTCTACTATCCCCCCTCCCCTTCCCTCCCCTCCTCTCTCCTCCCCTCTTCTCTCTCTACCCCCTCTACTGTAATTCATTTTCCCCCTTGTATTATTTTTCCCTTTCCCCTCACTTCCTCTTGTATGTAATTTTGTATAACCATGAGGGTCTCCTTCCATTTCCATGCAATTTCCCTTCCCTCTCGCTTTCCCTCCCACCTCTTATCCCTGTTAAAATGTTAATCTTCTTCTCATACTCTTCGTCCCTACTCTGTTCTTAGTTACTCTCCTTATATCAAAGAAGACATTTGGCATTTGTTTTTTAGGGATTGGCTGGCTTCACTTAGCATAATCTGCTCTAATGCCATCCATTTCCCTCCAAATTCTATGATTTTGTCATTTTTTAATACAGAGTAATACTCCATTGTGTATAGATGCCACATTTTTTTTATCCATTCATCTATTGAAGGGCATCTAGGTTGGTTCCACAGTCTTGCTATTGTGAATTGTGCTGCTATGAACATCGATGTAGCAGTGTCCCTGTAGCATGCTCTTTTTAGGTCTTTAGGGAATAGACCGAGAAGGGGAATAGCTGGGTCAAATGGTGGTTCCATTCCCAGCTTTCCAAGAAATCTCCATACTGCTTTCCAAATTGGCTGCACCAGTTTAAAGTCCCACCAACAATGAGCAAGTGTACCCTTTTCCCCACATCCTCGCCAGCACTTGTTGTTGTTTGACTTCCTAATGGCTGCCAATCTTACTGGAGTGAGATGGTATCTTAGGGTGGTTTTGATTTGCATTTCTCTGACTGCTAGCGATACTGAGCATTTTTTCATGTGCTTGTTGATTGATAGTATGTCCTCCTCTGAGAATTGTCTGTTCAGGTCCTTGGCCCATCTGTTGATTGGGTTATTTGTTATCTTATTGTCTAATTTTTTGAGTTCTTTGTATACTCTGGATATTAGGGCTCTATCTGAAGTGTGAGGAGTAAAGATTTGTTCCCAGGACGTAGGCTCCCTATTTACCTCTCTTATTGTTTCTTTTGCTGAGAAAAAACTTTTTAGTTTGAGTAAGTCCCATTTGTTGATTCTAGTTATTAACTCTTGTGCTATGGGTGTCCTATTGAGGAATTTGGGGCCCGACCCCACAGTATGTAGATCGTAGCCAACTTTTTCTTCTATCAGACGCTGTGTCTCTGATTTGATATCAAGCTCCTTGATCCATTTTGAGTTAACTTTTGTGCATGGCGAGAGAAAGGGATTCAGTTTCATTTTGATGCATATGGATTTCCAGTTTTCCCAGCACCATTTGTTGAAGATGCTATCCTTCCTCCATTGCATGCTTTTAGCCCCTTTATCAAATATAAGATAGTTGTAGTTTTGTGGATTGGTTTCTGTGTCCTCTATTCTGTACCATTGGTCCACCCGCCTGTTTTGGTACCAGTACCATGCTGTTTTTGTTACTATTGCTCTGTAGTATAGTTTGAAGTCTGGTATTGCTATACCGCCTGATTCACACTTCCTGCTTACCATTGTTTTTGATATTCTGGGTCTTTTGTTTTTCCATATGAATTTCATGATTGCTTTACCTATTTCTACAAGAAATGCCGTTGGGATTTTGATTGGCATTGCATTAAACCTATAGAGAACTTTTGGTAATGTCGCCATTTTGATGATGTTAGTTCTGCCTATCCATAAACAGGGTATATTTTTCCATCTTCTAAGATCTTCTTCTACTTCTCTCTTTAGGGTCCTGTAGTTTTCATTGTATAAGTCTTTCACCTCTTTTGTTAGGTTGATTCCCAAGTATTTTTTTTTTTTTGAGGATATTGTGAATGGAGTGTTTTTCCTCATTTCCATTTCAGAGGATTTGTCGCTGATATACAGGAATGCCTTTGATTTATGCGTGTTGATTTTATATCCTGCCACTTTGCTAAATTCATTTATTAGCTCTAATAGTTTCTTCATAGACCCTTTTGGGTCTGCTAAGTATAGAATTATGTCATCTGCAAACAGTGATAATTTGAGTTCTTCTTTTCCTATTTTTATGCCTTTAATTTCTTTTGTCTGTCTAATTGCTCTGGCCAGTGTTTCGAGAACTATGTTGAACAGAAGTGGGGAGAGAGGGCATCCCTGTCTTGTTCCAGATTTTAGAGGGAATGACTTCAATTTTTCTCCATTCAGAATGATGCTAGCCTGAGGCTTAGCATAGATTGCTTTTACAATGTTGAGGTATGTTCCTGTTATCCCTAGTTTTTCTAGAGTTTTGAACATAAAGGGATGCTGTACTTTGTCGAATGCTTTTTCTGCATCTATCGAGATGATCATATGGTTCTTAAATTTAAGTCTATTGATGTGGTGAATAACATTTATTGATTTCCGTATATTGAACCAGCCTTGCATCCCAGGGATGAATCCTACTTGATCATGATGCACAATTTTTTTGATATGTTTTTGAATCCGATTCGCCAGAATTTTATTGAGGATTTTTGCATCTAGGTTCATTAGAGATATTGGTCTGTAGTTTTCTTTCTTTGAAGTGTCTTTGTCTGGTTTAGGAATCAGGGTGATGTTGGCCTCGTAGAATGAATTTGGAAGTTCTCCCTCTTTTTCTATTTCCTGAAATAGCTTGAAAAGTATTGGTATTAGTTCCTCTTTAAAGGTTTTGTAAAACTCTGCTGTATACCCATCCAGTCCTGGGCTTTTCTTAGTTGGTAGTCTTTTGATGGTTTCTTCTATTTCTTCAATTGATATTGGTCTGTTTAGGTTGTCTATATCCTCCTGACTCAATCTGGGTAGATCATATGACTTAAGAAATTTATCGATGCCTTCACTATCTTCTATTTTATTGGAGTATAAGGATTCAAAATAATTTCTGATTACCTTCTGTATTTCTGAAGTGTCTGTTGTGATGTTGCCTTTTTCATCCCGTATGCTAGTAATTTGAGTTCTCTCTCTTCTCTTTGTTAGCATGGCTAAGAGTCTGTCGATTTTATTTATTTTTTCAAAGAACCAACTTTTAGTTTTGTCAATTTTTTCAATTGTTTCTTTTGTTTCGATTTCATTAATTTCAGCTCTGATTTTAATTATTTCTTGCCTTCTACTTCTTTTGCTGTTGTTTTGCTCTTCTTTTTCTAGGATTTTGAGATGAAGTATGAGATCATTTATTTGTTGGTTTTTTCTTTTTTTAAGGAATGAACTCCAAGCAATGAATTTTCCTCTTAGAACTGCTTTCAATGTGTCCCATAGATTCCGATATGTTGTGTCTGTGTTTTCGTTTAAGAAGTTTTTAATTTCCTCCTTGATGTCTTCTAAAACCCATTGATCATTCAGTAACCTATTGTTCATTCTCCAAGTGATGCATGATTTTTCCTTCCTTCTTTTATCGTTCATTTTCAGTTTCATTCCATTATGATCAGATAGATGCATGGTATTATCTCTACTCCTTTATATTGTCTAAGAATTGCCCTGTGACATAATATATGATCTATTTTTGAGAAGGATCCATGTGCTGCTGAGAAAAAAGTGTAACTGCTTGATGTTGGGTGGTATATTCTATATATGTCAATTAAGTCTAGGTTATTAATTGTGTTATTGAGTTCTATAGTTTCCTTATTCAACTTTTGTTTGGAAGATCTGTCCAGTGGTGAGAGAGGTGTGTTGAAGTCTCCCATGATTATTGTATGGTGGTCTATCAGACTCTTGAACTTGAGACGAGTTTGCTTGATGAACATAGCTGCACCGTTGTTTGGGGCATATATATTTATGATTGTTATGTCTTGTTGGTGTATGGTTCCCTTGAGCAGTATGTAGTGTCTCTCTTTATCCCTTTTGATTAACTTTGGCTTGAATCTATTTTATTTGATATGAGTATGGACACTCCTGCTTGTTTCCGAAGTCCATATGAGTGATATGATTTTTCCCAACCTTTCACCTTCAGTCTATGTATATCTTTTCCTATCAAATGCGTCTCCTGTAGGCAGCATATTGTTGGGTCTTGTTTTGTGATCCATTCTACTAGCCTGTGTCTCTTAATTGGTGAGTTTAAGCCATTAACATTTAGGGTTTTTATTGAGATATGGTTTGTTCTTCCAGCCATATTTGTTTATTTATGTTACTAAACATGGTTTGTTTTCCTCTTTGATTATTTTCCCCCCTTTACTGTCCTACCCCCCACTGTTGGTTTTCATTGTTATTTTCCATTTCCTCTTCCTGTAATGTTTTGCCAAGGATGTTTTGAAGAGATGGTTTTCTAGCTGCAAATTCTTTTAACTTTTGTTTATCGTGGAAAGTTTTAATTTCATCTTCCATCCTGAAGCTTAATTTCGCTGGATACACGATTCTTGGTTGGAACCCATTTTCTTTCAGTGTTTGAAATATGTTATTCCAGGATCTTCTAGCTTTCAGAGTCTGTGTTGAAAGATCAGCTGTTATCCTGATTGGTTTACCCTTAAATGTAATCTGCTTCCTTTCTCTTGTAGCTTTTAAAATTCTCTCCTTATTCTGTATGCTGGGCATCTTCATTATAATGTGTCTAGGTGTGGATCTCTTATGATTATGCACATTTGGCGTCCTGTAGGCTTCTAGGATTTGGGATTCTGTCTCATTCTTCAAGTCTGGGAAGTTTTCTCGTATTATTTCATTGAATAGATTGCTCATTCCTTTGGGTTGGACCTCTATACCTTGCTGTATCCCCGTGACTCTTAAGTTTGGTCTCTTTATGTTGTCCCATATTTCTTGAATGTTCTGCTCATGGTTCCTTAACAGTCTTGCTGAGCTGTCTATGTTCTTTTCAAGTTGAAATACTTTGTCTTCATTGTCTGATGTTCTATCTTCTAAGTGTTCTACTCTGCTGGTAGTATTCTCAATTGAGTTTTTAAGTTGGTTTATTGCTTCCTGCATTTCTAGGATTTCTGTTTGTTTGTTTTTTATTACCTCTATCTCCCTGTATAGTTGATCTTTTGCTTCTTGGATTTGTTTATGTAATTCATTGTCGAAGTGATTTTCATTGACTGATTTTGCTGTCTAATGTCTTCCTTGAGACTCCAGATCATCTGAAGCATGTATATCCTGAATTCTTTATCTGACATTCCATCTGCTGCAGCTATTACCTCTTCTAAAGTTGAGTTGACCTGCATTGCTTGTGGTCCTTTCTTTCCTTGTCTTTTCATACTGCTCGCGTTTCTTTCTGCTTGGTGAAACTGTTGTGTTTTTGAAATTTTCCCCCTATATATTTATATTGCTCTTGTATAGTTGAAAAGTCTCCCTTGCAGGGTGGGCAGCGGCTGTGCTCCTCCTCCAGTTGGTGTGACGTGTCTACCACGCCTGCGGACCCCTGGGGCTGTTCTGCCGGTCGGTCGCAGGTCTGCCTACCTTGCAGGCACGGGCGGCAGTTCTGCTCTGCCCTTACACCAATTGGGGTGACGTGTCTACCACGCCGGGGGGTCGCTGGGCCTGTTCTGGGCGCAGGAGGCGGCTCTGCTCTACCCCTACTCCAATTGGTGTGACGTAACTACCATGCCGGCGGGCCACTGGGCCTGTTCAGGGTGCGGGCAGCAGCTCTGCTCTGCCCCTACTCCATTTGGGGTGACGTGACTACCACGCCGGCGGGCCTCTGGGCCTGTCCCGGGCGTGGGCGGCGGCTCTCCTCTGCCCCTCCTCCAATTGGTGTGACGTGTCTACCATGCCGGCAGGCTGCTGGGCCTGTCCCGCCGGTCGGTCGCAGGTCTGCCTACCTTGCGGGCTCGGGTGGCGGCTCTGCTCTGCCCCTTCTCCAATTGGGGTGACGTGACTACCACGCCTGCAGGTCGTTGGGTCTGTTTCGGATGCGGGCGGCGGCTCTGCTCTGCCCCTACTCCAATTGGTATGACGTGTCTACCACGCCGGCAGGCCGCTGGGCCTGTCCCGCCGGTCAGTCGCAGGTCTGCCTACCTTGCGGGCTCGGCGGCAGCTCTGCTTGGCCCCTACTGCAGTTGGGGTGAAGTGATACCATGCCAGCAGGTCACTAGGCCTGTTCTGGGCGCCGGCGGCGGCTCTGCTCTGCCCCTACTCCAATTGGTGGGACGTGTCTAGCACGCCGGCAGGCCGCTGGGCCTGTCCCGCTGGTCAGTTGCAGGTCTGCCTACCTTGCGGGCTCAGGCGGCGGCTCTGCTTGGCCCCTACTGCAGTTGGGGTGAAGTGATACCACACCGGCGGGTCGCTATTGGTGTGACGTGTCTACCACGCCAGCAGGCCGCTGGGCCTGTCCCGCTGGTCGGTCGCAGGTCTGCCTACCTTGCGGGCTCGGGTGGCAGCTCTGCTCGGCCCCCACTGCAGTTGGGGTGAAGGAATACCACGCCGGCGGGTCACTAGGCCCACTCCGGGCACGGGCAGTGGCCCTGCTCTGCCCCTACTCCCATTGGTGTGACGTGTCTACCACGCTGCCAGACCGCTGGGCCCGTTCCGCTGATCAGCCGGTGGTCTGCCTACCTTGCGGGCTCAGGCGGCAGCTCTGCTCAGCCCCCACCGCAGTTGGGGTGAAGTGATACCATGCCGGCGGGTCGCTGGGGCTGTTCCGGATGCGGGCTGCAGCTCTGCTCTTCCCCTCTGGCCCCCACAGCACTCAGCAGGATCCGGACCGAGAAGCAGTCTCCACGGGTTCCTCAGCCCTGGGTCAGAGCAGCTCCGGGAGTCAGAACTCGGCCGCTCTGGGCTCCTGTGCATGCTCTTATAGGAGCAGGCTCCAAGAAGCAGCCTCCGCGGGCTCCTTAGCCCTGGGCCAGAGCAGTTCCGGGAGCCAGAATTCGGCCACCCTGGGCTCCGTGTATGTACTGATAGGAGCAGGCCCCAAGAAGCAGTTTCAGCGGGTTCTTTAGCACTGCGCCTGAGTAATTTGTCTGCGAGACGCAGGCAAATGGCAGCCTGAAATTACCTGTTCTATGGTTGAATGAGCTGCGATCAGTTGAAAACAGGGATGATGACAACTCTCCAAGATGGTGGCCGCTGGCTTCTTCTGTGGTCTGACCAGTGGAGAACCAAACTGGACCGCTTCCTTCCTCCGTCTCAAACCCAGAATTAAGCACTGTGTGCAGTGATTGCACATCTGGGAGGAGCCCACAGAATCCGCAGGGCTGTATCTTTGCGTTGCTATCTCTTGCTTCCCAGCGAGTGCCGCAGATTCTAGCCACGGGGCGATTTGCTGAATAAGCGGCGTGACCCTCTGTGCGGACAAATCGCTCGTGTTTGAGCCCCTGTAGCTGATCCTCGTGCGATGAAAATCCTTCCACTAAGTTTTGGAGCACCCCAGTTTTGCTAGAAATTCCTAACAAGATAGTTTTTAGCTGTTCTAACTCATCATTCTTCCGAACAGTGACGCGGTACATGGGAGTGATGCACTCCCTTTACCGCCATCTTCCCCCTCTCCAACTTACTTTTTTTTTTTTTTTAAAGAGAGAGTGAGAGAGGAGAGAGAGTGAGAGAGAGAATTTTTAATATTTATTTTTTAGTTCTCGGCGGACACAACATCTTTGTTGGTATGTGGTGCTGAGGATCGAACCCGGGCCGCACGCATGCGAGGCGAGCGCGCTACCGCTTGAGCCACATCCCCAGCCCTCCAACTTACTTTTTAAAGGAAGTGCTGATCTTTCCATCTGCCAACTTTTTTATTTAGCTCTTCAGCTGCCACCTTAATCACTCAACTAATATAAACTCCTCCCATAAATGAGGACTCCTTAGGACTAAGTGAGAATTCCTTTCCATAAACAATACATGTAATACAGTTTCTCTCCTCATGAGGCTTAACTTCTATCTGGAGAAAATGATATGCAAATTCAATCCAAGATAATGTCTATGATAATAAAGATGTGCCAGGAATTATGGAGTGTAGTGGGAGATTCATTTTATCTTAGATGATAAGAAAATCTTGGTAAAGGGGGTGACATTTTAACTGAACCAAATGTGCATCACATCAAAGTTAATAGTAAATGAGAATAATGTCAATCAGGTATCTACATGAACTGCAAGGAAAGATTCAAAAGTGGACTATAGTTTATATGGACCTTGAATGCAAAAGTTGAGAATAAAAGGTGAAATGCCATGGTATTCACCTAGGCATGGATAATGTATATAATAGTAAGAAATAGTAAGCTTACAGGAAAATATGGCAATTAAAGTTGGATAGGTGCTACTGTGGAATTATACTTTGCAGAATCCTGGGAAGTAAATTGGAAGTCTAGACTCATGCAATAACAACAAAAAGGTTTGGGGAAGGGGCATTATAAAGGGTGTGCATTATAGATTCTAGAACCAAGGTCTATGTAAGCCGCTGAAAGCAAAGTGCAGGAAATACTCCAGTAGGGAGGCCCTGGGTAAAGGTGGCAGACAGGTGTGACTAGGTCTAGACTAGAATATCTTTAGAGGACAACTCTAAAGATACAAATATGACATTTTGTGAATGTCATCTGGAATATTTTAAATTATACATATCTGAATATATTCCACAGTGCCAAGTTATTCTAAACAATAAAACTGTATGGTTTAGCTTATCTTTTGATATGCAGTAAAACAAATTTTATGGACCTAAAACATCAAAGGATATAGTAAGAAATGTTTCCTGTCTACTTAAGTGTGTGTGGGGAGGGGGGGGGTTAATTTTTTTTTTCTTTTTACATTAAAAGTGTGATCTTAAAGTAGGGATTGGGAAGATAAGTATATAAATCAGTCCAATATTTCATCCCAGCATATTTACTTCACCCAGGAAAAAAATGACTTTTTAATTGCACAGGGATAAAAAAAAATGTTTGAATACCCTTCCTTGACAAGATCTAGGGCTTTCGTGTGAGAACAAAATACACATTTACAGTAAGTTTAGGTTTTGTGGGTAGAATTTAAAGCTCTGGTCCATCAACATATCATAATGGATGAATGTGACACTTACATAATAGCATTTGTTTGAGCACATTTAGAAAGAGCAGGGGAGTCTTTGCAGTGCTAAAAGAAGTTTAAAATTTTAAGGTTGTTTTCTTTTCAGTGAGAAACAACACCTACTCAAAATAAGTTAGAAACTCCACATTCAGAATCTATATTGCTCCGCTAAGATTCAGGAATGGTTAAGGAAGGAAAGAGGATCCCAAGGTCATGGAGAATAGTCTTTAGAGTATTCTTGCAGGGCTTATCTGTGCTCACATGCCTAATTTTTTTTTTTCCAAGTGCAAAGAATGGCCACTTGCTTGAGACAGGCCCAGTGCCATCCTTTATTCAAGTTCCTTTATACTCCTTTTTTTAAAGAAGCTGTCAAGTTCTTTTTTCGCAGCTGACAGGAAAGGCCAAATCTGTGGTACAGGAAAGGAGGCGCAAAAAGAAACTTTTTTGTGTTGATGTTTTACTAAGTGAGCTAAGGAGAATTTTAGAATCATGTAATTTACTCTGGAGGCATTTACTGTACATAGCTATAGTGATGGTAATTTCTTTCATTGTTGAAGTGAAAAGATAACCATCAATCAGTTGTCAATTGGTCAATTGCAGAAGTGATGAAAAGAAACTGGTAGGAACAATCACTTCTGTGGCTACCTAGACCATTTGAAGGCTTAGAAAAAGTATGGGAACTGGATTACATTTTAAAAGGGGATTGGACCAGATTGTCAAAAAGGTTAACAACCATAACTTTCTTGAAAAGAATGGTTTTTCAATTATGTATAATCAGGAATGAATTTTACAAATGAAAAAAATTTAAAGACATGGGCTTAAAAAGTGAAAAATATTTATTAAGCTAATACCAGGTACATAAGCCCCCCACCAACCCTGAATTTCAATGTGATCTTAATGGAGGAATAAATATAGCTTACTAATAACCTAACACGTGTCTCTTAGAACAAATTAATGAAAATTACTTGTACTCAAGCCTTAGTTCCAATCTTGGGCACTTTGAAACTAAAAAAAAAACTTTCCAAGAATTTATCACAAAGAATAGAAAGTCTAATTTTGAACATTATTTTAAACAAACATCTACAAATGATTTAATTTTTAAAAGTCTAGAAAAGCTCACATAAAAGTTCAGATAAGAATAAGTTTAAAAATCATTAACTTGCATAAAAGGCAAATGGCACTTTGGGACTTAGTGCTGTAAGCAAGATTTCATTTTAATTTATCCTATTTTCCTAAGAATGGCAATGTTATGGATTTATTCCGAGAGAGAGAGTTCCCCCCACACACAGTGATTTTTTTTTTTTTTACTGTGGTAGGTAATAAAAAGGATTACAGGCCCCCAGAAGGATGAGATATCATCAGTTTGTAATCCAGCCCATGGTTTCCTAGATACCGTATTGTCTATTCTGTTCCGCTATGTGAAAAATGTTGAATATCAACAATGGGTTTCAGTGCTGTATTGTTGAGTTTTGTATGAACTAATCTAGCTTCACTTAAAAAAAAAGAAAGAAAGAAGAAAAAAAGAAAGAGAGAGAGAAAAAGAAAAGAAAAGAAAGAAAGAAAAAAAGAAAAAAAAGAACCCAGCTTTGGACAAAAGTCTGTAGCCAGTACATTTGAAACTCCCCTTGCACAAGGGCTGACTGTAGCTAGGAGAAGGCATTTTACTCATTTGCTCTCTCCCTTCCTACCGTCAGCTGGTCCCTCTTCTCAGGTGTAGATCACCTATTATCATTTCACCTATTTTGATACTCTACTGAGGAGAGTCCCAGGATGCATCAGCTGGGACAGGCCCACTTACGAGACAGCCCTGTTCAGTATTTGGAAGGTAAGCTCTCTGCACAAAACTTCTCTGCTTTAGTATGCTGGCCTAGCTCTAAAACTTTGCAGCATATCACTTATTTTTAACTTTCACTTTCTCTCTCTCTCTCTCTCTCTCTCTCTCTCTCTTTTCTTCTTTTGGAGAAAGAAAGTCTGACAGGTTTCTCCGGAAAAGTGACCATCCATGCAATGAATGAAATGTTCTCTTTCTATTCCAGTAAGTAATTGACTTGTAACTAAAAATTGAACTGGCTGCTGTGTCAACTGCAATGTGAGCTGCTGCTGGCACAGGTGTTGCTTACTCTTTAGCCTGGAAAGAAAAAGGGGCTTAACCTGTGATTAAATTTCAAGTCAATTGACCTCAACATGATAGTACATAATTCTCACTTGCCTACCGAATGGCCCCGAGTTCTCGATTTGACCCTGATTCTGGCACCTGTGTTTTTTAATGTTTGGCGTTGCTAAAGCCAGCGTTGCTCTTTTGGTTTAGAAATAAAGTGGGTGGAGAACAGTTCAAAGTAAATAACAAACGGTGGTCAGCCGACTGAGTCTTTGATACGGTCTCAATGGGTTCTTTTTTTAATGCGTTAGCTGGATGGTCATGTACATTATTATCCATGTACAGTTTTTAAAGTATGGATTTATGGACAGTTTTATTAACTGCTGGGGATACAAAGTAAGTCCAAACCAGTGAGTTATAAACAAGTAAAGGATGTGAGAATTTGGCTGTCAAGTGCTTTCAAATGCTTAACTTTGATTAGGCAACATCTCCTAGATTAAGTACGCCTTGCCCTTTAATGATTTTGAGCTCTGGAATGAAATGGCAGCATTTTTTTTTCTAATTTCTTTCTGCAAACAGAACAAAGGTCTATTTAACTTTAATAAGATGCCCCTTTTGGGTTTGGAGACAAACCTGTGTTTACTTTCCAAAAGCAAACTAAAAATGAATGACATTCAGAGTCATCATTTATACTTGAAGCTATTTTTCCATTCATTTCATGTAAAGCGATTGCCTACTATGAATTGGTCTATAAGATGAGAGCATCTAAGGATTGTTGTTTTTCTCTTCCTAACTTTTTTTTTTTAAACCTGGGAATTAGAAGAACATGCTGATGAGGCTTGCTTAACCCTGCTTTGAGTGCCAGGCTGTGACTAGCTCTCTGTGAAACCATTTCTGACCCTCTGCTTGCAGTGGTGAGCTTGAATTTTTCCCCTTCCTTGCCCATCACTGTCAGTCAATTATAGGATTGAACTGAACCAGAAAATCTGGTACAGTCTGGTAATTAGTACAAAGGGTTTCCAGTCTAGTGTAAAGACAGAGATGCAAGAGCCCCAGCAGTCACAGAAATCGTTTTGATTGGCCATGGACATTGCCTTTTAGTGCTGCTTGGTGACTTCCTAAAGATATTGCCTCCTACCCTACAGGTCTTCTCCTTCAAGTACATTATGGGCCTTTTTTAAAAGTGGCACGTGTGTGTGTGTGTGTGTGTGTGTGTGTGTGTGCGTGCGCGAATGTATGAGTGTGTGTGTGTGTGTGTGTGTTTCTTTTTTTAGATCCAACTTCTCCCATTTTTAGTCTGTCATTTTTGCCTATCAAACAGACACATTTTGACTTGCCCAACAAAGAACCAAGTTATCAACACTCACAGAAACTGACATTTTTAATTCAGGCTTCATTATGTCTTTGAGTTATGACAGTGAAGTACAAAGACATTTAAAAGGTTTTTTATTATTTTTTTTTAAATCCAGCATTCCGATGTTTATTTTTCTTTAGTATTCATATTTCCCTTTCTACTTTTATTCTCAGTAATATATAATTAGCATTATCACAACCATCAGCTATTATCCTTTCTGACTTTTGACCTTTATTTTTTTAGTATCTCTCAAGCTGGCAGTCTCTAAAATAAGAAAAAAAAAAGTCCCCATAAGAGATTTTAATGAAATATCTTAGGGTTGTGAAAACAATGAAATATTTTCAAATGTGAATTCCCTTTTAAGCATTCATAGGTAAACATGAATAGGTAAACAATAGGTCCTATAATTAAAAAAAAGCAACAAAATTAATTTCATAAAATTATTTTATAAATCAAACTTACATTTGCTGCTAAATTCATTTTTAAAGTGTACATTTCATCATACATTTTTAACCACTCCCTTGGAGTTTATTATCCATACTATTTTTTGGATAAATTATTATTTTTTGGTTTTTTGCATGAGTAAACATCCCCTTTGATTATAGATTACAATGGCCCGGTCACATACCAGATACGGTGAAAGGGTTTGGCAACTTATCAGTGTAACAAATGCTTACCCCCCGAAAAAGCTAGATATAGGTGTCTAAGGGCAAATTTAATGTCTAATACTGTACAGAATTACAAAAGGAACAATGTTCAAATCAAGAGAAGCAATAGAAAGCACAAGATTTTTAATTTCCAAGAGTGAATTCTGTCTTTAGGACAATCTCCATCATGATCTATTTGGGAGGCATGTGTGTTGTGAGTCTTGTAAAGGCCTCTTTATTTGCCCATTTCTTAAGGTAGCTTTAAATATCTGCTTTATCTTATGCACAATATTAGCAAAACTATTTATGTTGCCATGTCTGGCAAAATACTGATTTTCACACATCTGACTTTGCTATTAAGTTTAAAGAAGTTTTGATATTCCTTTTATAACCCTGTCATGAGTCATGCATCTTCCAGTAAGCATGTCATAATTTTAAAGGCTGTTCAAGAAGCAGGATTTCTGTTGAAATAAGTTCTGTATTGTTGAAATTCATTTCTGTATTGTTTATTAACCATAATATAATATGATGCTTTGAAAAGAGTACGCATATTTATGTAATTAACACCTTTTGTTTTTAGCAAAACCTGGCCCATTAAAAGCTAAGAGGGTCTTAGAAGACTATATAAATAGGCAACTTTTCAGGGATAATATTTGCGTTCAATTTAAACTTGCCATCAAGTTTACATGTTGAAATGTATCCATAAAGTGACAGAGGGAAGAGCACATTCTGGTAATATTTTCCTCATTTTATTTTTTAACCTAAAATATATGTTGAAATTCAAAAGGTCGCCACATGTAGTATGGTAGTGTTTTATATTCTTTAAGAGTTAACGCCTTTGTGGGTCTGTATAAAATTACAGGGGTTCACAGGCTTTAATACACTCTTTTCTATTTCAGTCTTATTCCTAGAAGCAGGAGAAAAACTTGGGAAGGACCTTAAAGATTGTCAAGCCTCATGGTTTTCAAACTAAGATTCCTTGGAGACACCCAGGGATGAGGGGAAAGGGAGGTCGCTGGCTTTCTACCTGTCTTGAGACCACAGGATCTCTGCTGTACTCTGCTATTTTATTAGGGTTCTATGTAAGATTTACTTATGAGAATCCCATGCTGGAGGGGGAAAGGTGAAGAATCACTGAGGCTATCTTATAGATAAGGAAAGCACAACTTACCTAACATAGCACTCTGAGCCAGTGGCAATATTAATTCTGTTTCTTAGTCCCAGGCTCAATCTTCTAAGCAATAGATTTGCCCTACACAGCCATGTGTCATCACATGCAGGCCTCCTGAACCCTATCGCTACAAGTATACACTAGGAGATCCATGGTCTTATGTTCAAAATTAGGACATTCACTGATGATCTAGTATCTAGGTGGATCTAGTATCTAGTGTTGCAGTTGAACAACACTGAATACCAAAATCAAGCCACTTATTTTGGGAGTGCCATTAATTCTGGGTGTGTTATTGCGGTCATTAAAGTAAAATGTTGATTAATCTTATTTCTTAGTCGAGAAAGAGGTAGTTTTAAATTTTCAATTGTGGTTTCTAAGAAATCCACATAACATTAAACTTACCAGCTTACCTACTTTTAAGCATACAGCTCCTTAGAGTTAACTTGTTTTTTTTTTTTTTCCACAATGGAAAATTTTAATTAGGACTTAAATCCCAAAATAAGAAAACCAAAAGAAATAAAGCTGAATTAAGGAGCTAATTTTCCCAACACTCATTTTATGGAATACTATTCCCATAAGTTGTGCCAGATAAAAGAATAACATGGTCAAATAATTTTGAAAAATGAGACTACTGTGTCCTTCTCAAGGAAGTTCAAAATGAGAATATGTACTTGAAAAACACTAGGAAACTGTAGAGATCTCTTTGAATAATACAGAGTACCCCAAACTATTTCCTACACTCAAGTGAACTGTAAGCCCCTCCACCTTTTTAGCCACACACAAAAAAAAAAACACCAAAAAACTTTTTGTTATTTATGTCAGCTGTGTGGCTCTGTGTTTACCCTCCTTTATCTTCATCTTGTGGGTAGAAAAATGCCATTAATTCAATAAATCAACAAATATTTGGGCCCAGTGCTGGAAATGTAGTTCTGAATAAATCAATCAGAACCCTTGACGTTGCAGAACTTACAGCCCAGGAAGATGTCACTGAATATGTTTTAGGAGAGAAAGAGAGGAGGAAGAGGAGAAGACAGAAGAGGAGACAGAGATAAGAGAAGGAAGGAGGAAATGAGGGAGAGAAAGAAGGAAGGAAGGAAGGAAGGAAGGAAGGAAGGAAGGAAGGAAGGAAGGAAGGAAGGCAGGCATGAACACAATGTTTGCTTCATTTGGTTGTTTGTTTGTATTTTCCTATTTCTAAAATGAGAGGAGACAGAAAGGAAAAAAAGAAAACCAGGTGACCAGTAGTCCAGAAGTTTACAATCAGGTCTTTGAATAAGAGGTACTCTGTCATTTTTTCCTGAGATCTTTTTATGCACCACTAATTAGGTCTGTAATAGTTCTCTAGCAATCCAAAGATGGACTTGTATTGTTTGGGAGGAAAAGGGGAAGGAAAAGAGAAAATAAAACACATGACTTGGTCTCTTTTTCTATTGTGACTCCTTTCTTAACTGTTGGTATTATCTTTTGGATAAGAAAATTCCTTTCCAGTGTTGGTGGAAGATCTCATTTGGTGAAGAGTCTGCACATGGTCCCCTGTCTTTCTCCCAACTCAAAGACATCACCCAGTCAGATCTGACTGCTGGTGGTAACCATGGGTCCTAGCTTTGTGATGTTTTCTCTCACTAGCTGTCCACCTTCTTTCTCGGGCTCTGGCCTTCATGTTGGGGAAATCTGTGGCTTCGCAGGAGTGCCCTATGCCTCCCAAGCAAAGGGAAATCAGGCCCATGGGCAAAGCTAGTACCAGGTTTTTGAGCAATCTGCTCATCCCTAGAACACCTGCATGAAAATATAAGTCACAGTCCTGTTAAAGGAAGCTCGGGAATGTGGCGAAGAGCCTTGTCTTCGTATTGGACAAATCTCTGGGGCCCACTCCCTTGAGTTGCAATGAGAGTCTGGATGCTCACTCCTGTGTATGTACCTCTTGACTATAACTACTGTATGTGATGACTAGTCTTTGGCCAGAGCTTTGAGAAGTAGGAAAGCTAGCAAAATTGAAAAGGAGGGGGAAAGAGGCTTGTAACTAAGAGAGAAGGAAGGAGGACCTCTAGGCCAGCTGTGGTTTCTCAACTGTGTCTGCCATCATGGATTGTCATAGGGTTTTGTAATTCAGTCCCAGCTCCTCCGGGATATTGCAACTTGGCTTTGCTCTGTCCCTCTTGCTCCTCCCAGCATATTCTGGCAATGGGAGCAGGATGCAAAAAAGAGCATTGTCATTATACTGTGAAAAAAGAAGAATTAGAAACAATGTGGGATCCTGGAGTTCAAATGAAGAGCTGTTTCCTCCTGCTAGTTAGCTGGGAATCTGTTTTCTAACTCCTTCCTCCTCTCTGTCATCTGCCTACTGATATATGCCAGGCCATGCCATGCTTGTCTGTTTTTATTCCTTTTAATTAACTTTTAAAAATCAATTATGATCATTTGTATGGATTCCTATTCTCTTTTTCTCATCAGATTCGTTTGGCTTATTTTTTTATTTACACACCACTACCCACTGCTGTGAATTAACAATAACAAAAAAATCTGCACTCTTCCCTTCTTCCTCTTGAACTGGAGAAACTATTAGCTAATAAGAGGCTAAATGAGCCTTAGAGTATAGGGAAGCTGGAATCCTTAAATTATTTAAATTGAAAAATGGCTGGTTTTACAATCAGAAAAACTCAAGTGGACCGTAAGCCCCTACTTGATTGTTCCCCCTTATCTGGATGATCTTGTAATGACAGCTGGAGTCATCTGCCATCGGCATCACTGTCCACAAAAGCTTCTACTCTGTCTGCTCAACTCCAGCAGCCCTGGGGAGCTGGAGCTGTTTCAGGAGAGAGGGCCCTGGAGGATTGAAACTTTATTAAAATGTAAAGCTGCCTCTGGTGACATAAAAAGCTCAGTAAAAAAGTAATGGATCTAAAATTACAGTGCCAGAAATTATCTACAGGGTGAAAAACTGAGATTTCATGTACTATAGGCTACAGTGTAAAATAAAATGCAAGGTAAAATAAGAAGCAGTGTAGAACAAGGAGCCAGAGGGAGGGATAGGAGAAATATTAGGCGTAAATCACGTAACAGATTCCATCTGTGTCAGACCAGCCCTTTTGGAATTGTATCTCAGGAAGTGACCCAGTGGGAGGTATTGTGGGAAGTCAAGATAGTTGTCTGCCTTGAATGGTTGGGAAGTACCCCCAAAACATTCCTGACTTTCTTTTAATAAGCAATTTATTCCTGGACTCTCACCCATGAATTTTCTGAGACTCATTGTTACTAATACTGTTAGTAGTATAGATAGTAATAGGAATCAATTGCACTTGAAGTCTGAATGTGGCCTTTCATTTCACTAGCCGTATGACAATGAGAAATTGAATCAACAAAATACACATTTTGAGTATATATGCTCAACTCAACCCATTGTATTGTAAAATACAAAATGAGATCTTATTTAACTCAAAGGACTCCGTGTCTGTTACTTACCAATAAGTCGAAGTATTGAAATTAATATTAGGTCACTAAAGTATAGAATAATTAGTTTGTTTTAAACAAAGAAAATTGGTAGCAGAATTAAGAAGAGTCCAGGTGATTCCAATGGCATATACTAAGTTCTTCATCACTTTCTCCTCCTTTATTTTACACTCAAAATATCTTTAAAGGAAAAAGGACTTTAAGTAGAAAACATCATTAATTATATTCAAGATAGTTCAGTATTCCTCAAAAGCAAAGTAGTATATTACCCCCTGCACATCCCTTCTTTGAAACTATTTCTCAGTGAATTTTATCAATATCATCATCACCACCTACCAGACAACTACCTACTAATAACCATTCATTAAGGGCTCCCCGGCCCTATGCCCTTCTTCAAATCTCAAATTCAAGCCTCATTTTTCCTTCTGCTCAGGAATTCCAACAGAAGGGAAAAAAAACTGATGTCGAACAAAACAACCTAATTACAAATTTCTTTCTTCATGCAACTAGCAAATTCAGTTAGCAAACGAAGAAGCTAAATGAAGTACCTATTTCTTTATTTTCATTGGAAGATATCAAAATTACTGGTTAGATCACCAGGACCCCAAGTATAAGGAGAAACCCCATTATCTAACTATTATCTATCAGACTTTGGCCCTATTTTTCCTTAAAAATTTGGTAAGTACAGTTTGGTAGGTTTATGAACTGATTTTTAGTAATGTAAAAAGATTGATGGAGTTATTTAAGACTTTTTTTTAAATTTTGAATTCAGGGATAGCTTAAGGTGTGACTTTGTAAACAAGAGTCTTTCTCTAGTGTAAGAAAACAAGATCTTTTCTGTCCCCCCCCCCTCCAAAAGAAACTGAATGCCAGAACACAGAGAGGCCCTTTTGTCGGGCTCTGTTTCTAACCCCATTAGTATGCACTGCTGCAAACTTGAGGCTCAGTGAGGAACTTCTTTGACTTGGGAGGTTGGTTTTTGCAAAAGCCCAAGCTTTGTTCCTTGGGGGCCACTCATGTCAAACGGCAGTCCCCGAGAGTTACTGTAACTCAACCATGTTCTCCTATTCAAAGCAGTACATGGGAGGAGGTGGGGAGCAAGTAAAAGCAATACTATTACAAGGATGACCTGGAATTTCTTGTAATTAATTATTAAATGTGTTGCCTGAACACCTAGAAATTAAATATTATTTCACATTTCTTTAATATACCTCAGTCACTGTGGACCATGGCATTACCCATCTTATGAAGTTGCAGTTGAAAAATACAAACTTGGCAAAATGGCTGAGCTATGGAATCGTAAGAGTTCCTTAGATCTCTGGAGTGAATCTGAGACCTGAGAGGACCCACTGAGCAACCTCTGGCTCTTAGGAATATTTCCACAAATGATAGGGACACATCCCACTGCTCTTCCCCATCCTGTCTGACGACTCCAGGGAGCCTCGTGCTTATAGGCCAGGGCAGGATACAAGATGCTTGCATTAAACTAGGAGTTAAGTAATAACAATATACCAAAATATTATTAGTGATGTGAAATTAATTGCATGTGCCATGAAAAGGTTTCTTTTTACTAATTGAATTGTTTGCATTCGTTAACTTGAACTTTATGTTGAAAACAAAATTAATTAATTTTGAAAGTCTTATGTTCCAAATATCATGATTCTCTCGGGAGCTTTTAAAAAAGTCCAATACTGAGAATACACCACAGATAAGTTAAATCAGAATTTCTCAGGATGGAACGGAAATATCAGTATGTTTTAATGCTCTACAGGGACTTCAAAATGCAGCCAAGGTTGGAAACCACAGGTCTAAGGAAAAGAAAAGAGTGAGAGCCGAGGGGTGGGGGGAGCCAATTTGCAGAGAAATTAGGAAATTGTAGCATACTATTGTAGTTGGTGCTATTTTGACTTGTCAACTTGACATTCCAAGAGCTTCTAACTATGGCTAGAACTGAGCCTAAGACATTTCCAGACAGCTATCTCTTTATACTTCTGTGCTTCTGTCTTTGGAGACTTGACCCCCATGAACCAAAAAGTTGCATAGCTGTACAATTCTTAGCTCTCTTAAAAAGTGAGGGCAAACTCAGATCCAGCGATCATGGGGATGCAACAAACTGATTCAGGAAAACCACTTTCTGCCCCTCTCTCTGTAGAAGCAGGCAGAAGTAGCATTCTAGGCCGATCACAAATGGATTCAGACAAGAGTTTTGAAATATTACAGTGTCTTTTGTGAACAAGTTGGTTTTCTTAACTTAATCCTTACCTCAGTACCTTGAGGCAAGTATTCTAGATGCCCCCATTTTACAGGTGAAGACTTTGAGAAACCAATGACTGAACAAACCATCCAAGGTTACAGAGCTAAAGTGTGCCTAAGTCTGGACGTTTTACTCAAAGACAGATGGAAAACTGACCACAGGTCACTCTGGCTATTCATGGACAGCTGTCTGTGTCAAAAGAATCTTCCATTCTTTAGATAGAGAATCAAATTAGTATGCTAATTGTGTTCTTTGCTAGTATGTGTAAGCAAGCATTATACTCTCAGACATAGCAAAGGACTTCAGTATTCAGACATCATGGTGGTATTTGTCCTCTATTGAAACATCACCACTGGTTCTCATGACCAATTGGAGTCTATTGGAGTTTTTTCGATTAAAAAAAAAAAAGTCAGAGTAGCTCAGAGAACCTAACATATGCATCTAATCTCAAGTGGAACCTTTGAAAACAGGATATGAACCCTTCTCGTAACATTTCTCCAAATGAAAATCTGCTTGAGTTAGTTATAATAGAAAAAAGAAAAAATTTAAATACATTCTCTCTCTACCATCCTAGAGTGTGATAGTGCAGTTGGGATTCGGCACTGACCCCAAACACTGAAGCCATCTGTTTCATGTTTTGTAAACTTTTTCTCAACCAGCAATTGCTAGTTACTAAGGAAGCAGCTGGTGGAGTAACTCTCCACCACTTGGAAGACAGCAGTTGATCTCGTGTTCACTCACTCAGCACCGCCTGCTCCAGGCACCGTTCTAGCTCTCTCGGTTTCACTCCTTTACAAACTGCTGGGCCCTCCTTGTCCCAGGTCCTGTCATGCTCCCAACAGCTTTATTCCCTACCCCTCTCCTCTAGATTAAAACCTGCTCTCAGATATTTCATTCCTATGAAGGTAAAACTGGTTAATAACAACTGAAAAAAAAAAAAATAGTGATGATTCCCAGGGTGCCATGCATTATAACAGGGACCAAATCCTTTAAGCTGAAAAAGTGATGCTCTTGTGGTGTAATTAGAGGCAGTGGTTCCTGGAGGTGGATGAAGCTTCTCTGGTCTCGCTGCCCAGGTGGCAGGCTGCCGCTCTCCTGTGGTCATGTCCATGCCTTTTCAAGTGTTTACCCCAAGTGTTTGGCACAGTGACGAGCACAGTGCGAACTCAGTAATGAAGAAAGCTCTGGCCTGAGGAAAACAAGCTGCAGTGTTCAAGATGCCCCGACACAGATGAATGGGAAGATGTTGGATTTGTTTAGAGGCAAGCTGGCCTGCGGAGAGCAGGTAAAAGCATTGAGAGGAATCATTTGAATTCTTCTAGAAGCGGGTATCAGTTGTGAGAGACTTCTGGCAGTTCTAGATCTGGTTTTGCTTCGTAGCTCTGGTCCATTTCAATTTATTACATGTGAGTTGCAGTAATGGGGATAACAGGTCAATGAATCATTCAAGAAGCATTTATTGAGGACCTACTATGTACCAGGAGGGTTGCTAGGCATTGTGCATCTAGCACTTTCAAACCCAGTTCCTACCCTCATGAAACTAACATTCTACTTAAAAGAACTGATGGGAAAACATTAATGATAAAATTCAGCATTTAGTTGGAATCATATTAAATTCTATAAAGGAAAAATACAGGGTACTAAGGAAGCATATAAGACAGAGACATGATCTAAGATAGAATAACAGTCAAAGCCTCTGAGGGAGACAAACAACAACAACAAAAATTTGAGCAAACACCAGAGAATGGGAGGGAGTCAGCGAGGCAGAGAATTTACAAAAGGAAAGGATATTTTTAATAAGCACCTTTAACATTGTGATGCAGTAGAGCTAATCCACAGATCGATCTTTTTGCTCAGAATGATCTTGGTTTTCTTTCTTGACATTGTTAATGTAAGAAACATTTTGAGATCTTTGTGACAAGCTGCCTACTCAACACTGTAAATTCAAATAAAAGAAAACATTGGCATAGAAGAAGAGATTATTTCCATAAATGTCAACATCTCCATGAGATACACACACACACACACACACACACAAGTATATGATGATCTCATCTGTTACCGTTCCACGCTCTCACCTAGGTTGGTATCATGATGCCCACTTGGCATGAATACCCACCGGACCCACCCCATAAGCACACTCTGAGCCAAACAGTTTCAAATTTGGAAATGCCCAAGTCTAGACTTTCTGTTTGGCTCTTTCCAAAAACCTTGAGTGAAAGAATGGTGTTAGGAAAAAGGAAATGAGTTCAAGGAAGTGCAAATACCAGAGACAGCCTGCTCTGAACAAAGCCTACTTTGACCACCCCCACCCAGCTCCATTTTGGTATTGAGCCAGCACTTTGTAAGTTCACAGAAAGATGCTTCCCGGCTCATCTGGCTTTTCTATGCATTGCGGTCCCTTGGCCTTTTTCTTCAGCTAATTAAATTCTTGTTCCTAAAAACTCAGTTCTGGTATCTCTTACCCCCTTTCCCAATCTAATTTAGACACACCTCCTCTGTGTTCTCATAGCTTGTTACCCTTCTGTATCTTATCACAACTATATAATAATAATTGATTTACTTATCTGACTTGTCTACTTCTTGAGGGAGAAAGTTCCTTAAGGGCAAGGCTCATGTTTTAATCATTTTGTATCCCTCACCCCTAACACAGTACTTAAGAAAGAATCCATTGATGAATTAATGTTCATGCAGGATAGTTATTTTTCTTTTCTTAGCCTCTGGGGGGACATGGAAACTTGGGTTTTGTATATCCAGCAAATAAGGCTGGTTTTTTATGTAGGAAATTTTTGACCCATGCCAGTTTGAAATTCTTCTCCATTTATAGATAAGCCTGTTGTAGTTACCTTAACTAGGCTTTTGTTCTGTAGTCTTCCTTTGAAAACCTTTTATGAACCAACTAGACCAGTCCCCAAGGTCTCACTGACCAATACATGAGTCATAACAAAATTGCTCATGTCTGATCTTTTAGTCAGCGTGTTTAAAATAATTTCAATGTTTTATGTTAAAAATGGCATAATTTGCAAGCCAGAAGCAAAGGAGGAATAAACTGTGTCTGCTAGAATATTTTTCAATTAGTAAGTTCTTAGATATATTTATGTAATGAAGAAAAGGAAAGAATACATTGATGAAAGAATATTTTTGTCCATGAATACATGGATAAAAATAGTACAATTCACAAAACCCACCAAGTCATAAGTTCAAACAGGGACTTCTTATTGGCAAAAAATGACAAAGCTATCAAACATAAAAAGTAAAAGTTATAGTCAGGTGTGGTGGCACAAGTCTGTATTCCCAGGGGATTGGGAGGCTGAGGCAGGAGGATCGCAAGTTCAAAGCCAGCCTCAGCAACTTAGTGAGGCCCTAAATGACTTAATAAGACTCTGTCTCTAAATAAAATATAAAAAGGGCTAAAGATGTGGCTCCGTGGTTCAGCATCCTGGGTTCAAGCCTCAGTACCAAAAAAAAAAAAAAAAAAAAAAAGAGTAAAAGTTACCAAAGAATTTATTTTCTAACCACACAGAATTCAGACATAAAATAGTCGATTAAAAATAGAAAAATTGTGTTTCCAAAACATATTTATTGTGTTTTTTAAAAGTATTTAATGTATTTAAAAGTAATTAGTAATTAAGTATTAAGGAGGAAGACATTTATGAGAAGCGATATGAAAAGAATGTACTAGAAATTCCAGAGAAACCCTCTTCTTACTCAGTTCCTACTCTTGCAACCCTCCTCCCCCTACACACACGGTCACTAGTAGGATATACAAAGTCTTGGTTGTCTTGTGGCCAGCTTTTCCTGAAAACAAAACAAAACAAGACTCTGATTTGAAAAAGTGTAAGAGAGGTGGCAGAGTGAGAGAAAATTCCCTCCAATTGAATTCCCCCTCACCTTCCATCTCTGCCTTTCATTCTTCAAGACACATGCTACCTCCTGTCTGAAAGTCATCTTTGGTCCATTAGGAGCCCCCAACTAATTGCCCTCTCTCTCTGCAGCCCTGCTATGGCCTACCTCTTTACCTATTTTGCACTTATATTGCTCTCTTTTATTACACTCAGTTTGCTGCATCTGACCTTCCTCTAGAATAGGAACCTTGGAGGAGGTTCTGTGTCTCCATTAGCTTTAGATTCTACTCTCCCTCTCTTCTTTCTCCACTCCTAAACTAGTGCCTGGCAAAAAAAAAAAAAAAAAAAAAAAAAGTAGGAATTCAGAAAATATTTGTTGGGTGGAAGAAAAGAAAAAAGAAAAGGGGTGGGGGTTTTAATTTTGTGGTGGGAGTAAGAGCCCCGTGAAGTGGCATACACCTGTAATTCGGGAGGCTGAGGCAGGAGGATCACAAGTTGGAGGCTAGTCTCAGCAATTTAGTGTGACTGTCTCAAAATAGAAAATAAGAAGGGCTGGGGATGTTTCTCAGTGGTACAGCACCTAGTACCAGAAAGAAAAAAAGGAAAAAAATAGACCATTTATCTTCTTTCTTCCAAATAGTTTCTCTTTCTAAAACCAGGGGAAACCTTTTATTTCCCCCCTGGGTGTCAGGGTGCGTGCCCTTGAACACCTTACCTTGGCAAAGAGCCCACACTCCATCTCCAACCAGCTGAGTCATTCGCAGCTTCTTTGAGGTTCATTCATGCTTTTCCCCTTATTGACACATTAACATTTCATGGTGAGTGGGTCCTGTTCAGCTGGCAGCCCTCTCAGCCCCCTCACCTCTAAGCTGTCCTCACTCCACTAGTTCCCAATGGCCTGCCTCCCAGGGAGCCACACTGTCATCATCATCAGCAAGAAGCAACAGCTTCTTGCTGTTGCTATACCTGAGCTGGGATGAGCAGCAACGTGAAGCAAACTCAGAGAAGAGAGACCTCCAAAGTGTGTTCACTTCAAAAGCACCCAGTGTGTTTCTAAGAAAAAGGGAAATACACACAATGAACGAGCCAGGCAGGTCTAAAATCGACTCCTTTGAGTGTCTTGTTACAATCCTTCATTTAACATGTTTTCCCGAACACCTGTACACCTTTTACCTGCAATAGTGACTCCGGATGCTTTCCAGTTCCATCTTGTTTTGAAGCTCATCAGATGGCATCTTCCCCTCCCAAATAGTAATCATCCATGAGCAAAGGTAGTCATTAAAAATCTAGCCTCACTAATGCATGGTGTACAGGAGTGGCTGGTGATTGGCTTCCAAAAGGAAATCACACGTACAAAAATGATGTGTTACGAGGTTAGCATTTCAGGATTTCCCTTTGCGCCTGAAGCCCTTAGTAGGTGCTCCAGGGTGCCCTGCTGATAGCCTGATTAGTTTTAGTAGCTCCCTGTTATTTCCAGAAAGACAGCATTTTCCAGACTTTTCTGATCCACAATGAAATGTAGGTTTTCTTAAAGCTGTGGAAATAGAATAATTCATATTGCGAGGTTATTTATTACCAGCCAGACCCTCATCTTGCTCTACGGGGCTCTGATAATCACCTATTTCAGAGGCCATTAGCCTTCTGTGTGCTGTAAAGCACTCTTGGCTACAGCGCGTCCTGCCTTTGTATTCCGAGGGGAGGAATGGTGTGTACTGAAGTAACAGACCTCTGTTGACCAAGTAAGAAAGTCTTTGATGCACAAATAGTATATTAAACTGCTTTTATTTGATAGTGTTGAAATTAAACAGCGTGTGGAATCCCTGCCCAGGTATGGGAACATATAAAACCTCTGAGAAATATGTACATGAATTCAAATACTTAATATTATCGAAACACAGATGTAGAAGAAAAAAATACACATTGGAAGAATGTAATAATCAAGGCTTAGGCATTTACAGGAGGACAGCAGGAGCTGGATTTAACTTATTGATTTTAGAGCCACTGTTTAAAAAAAAAAGAGGCAAAATATTGCTTTTGCTGTTTTCAGATAATAATGACTGTTGTTGCAAATTATAAAATTTAATTAGCTATATAAATGCCAGAGGAACAAATAGTGTGCTATTGTCTTGATATCTTTCCAGAAATTAGTCTTTTAAAATAAATTTGCCATATTAATCATCTAAAAATATTTTTGATCACTGAATTAATAGTTTGCAGCCTGTTTTCAGGTACTCATTGCCATAGGTGATTGCTTCTTAATTACTACATGGGCTCTTTCTATTCACTCATATTAATTCATGTTTTCTGGCACAGTCCCAAAAGGCAGCCTTGCCCTATATCTTCTAATTACTTCTATAATTGAATTTGCCCACTTTTTCTAACCTATTTTTTAAACTGACTGTGTTTGTTCATGGTTTATTGTGTCTTTTTTGTGTCAGTTCTCCGCAAGCAGAATGTACATTGATTCTTTCCTCGTTTCTCATTAATTTTCAAGAGCTTTGCTGCATGTCTATTTCTTCAGTCTGTCAGACCTATTGCTAGACCAAAAAAAAAAAAAAAACCCTTATTATTAAAGGTTAGGTAAAATAGACTGAAGTTAATTAATTCATTAGTAACTCTGAGCCAATTACTGAAGGCTTCTCTTATTTATATACTTGTTAACAAGACAGAAATGAGAAAGGCCAATTACAGGCACATGTCCTTCAGAAGTTCAGGAAACCCAGAGCTTATGCATTTATTGACACCTCTCCAGAAAACCCAGTTTATGTATCAGAGATGTGAAATTGCTTTTAAAACAATTGGTAGCTGACATTCCTTCCCATCCTGTCTTTAATAAATTTTAAAGAGTTTTCCCCATCTAGATATCTTTCATATATCTCATATTATTAATTTCCCTAAAGTCCTCCCAAGGAATATTGGTTAGCCTTAGAACAATTGCAAAAAAATAAAAGAAATTTGATGTATTTTCTGATTTTCATTATTCTCTTCTTGCACAAGCTATTAAATTTTTATTTCTTGAAATGGGATAATTGATTGGCAAATCTCATACACTCTCACCCTTTGAAATACATTTCACTCGATTTTTATTGAATATACCAGAGCTTTACAACCTGTGGAAAAGCAGTATTTTCCTGATTTTTTTTCAAGATACCCATAACATTTTTTAACTGTTTCAACCATACAAACTAACTGCACAACACATAGTACATCAATTTCCTCCTCTTCCCTGCCTTAGCAGTATTTTGTTAATTTCACAGGGGTTAGCAGAGAAGGGGATGAATGATTGATCATTTTCTGTACATCTGTATTCTCTTCATATTTTTATGTCAGCATGATGCCAACAAATCAGCAAAGAGATGATTGACACTAATGTCTCAATAAATCCACTAGTTGTTGGAACGAAAACCAATTTGAGTTCTGGGAGTTTTCTTTCTTTCCTTTCACTTTTTGAATATTATCTAGACATGGGTTGTCATAAGTGTTTAAGTGACACCAAAATAATATGGTTACTTCTGCCTAACTTTTTAGTTTCTCATCAGTTCCAAGTATATTAAAATTTAATCAATTATTTTATAGCATAATAATGACAATCAAAGGATTATAGAGTAAGAAACAAATCTCAGCAGATGACCCAGTCCTTGATTTTTGGAATTTCAAAGAAAAAAAATTTAATAAGATGATGTAGTCTACTTAATCCAGGAATCTTCTTTTGATACCACTTGCATCTGCAGTAAACATTTTCTTGCTGCCAAATTTCTATACTTTTGTATTTATAACTATTTTATGTGACTTTTCACCTTCTACCCTGCATTATAGGAACTTATGCCTTCTTCTCTTCTGAATTATTAACTAAGCCAGGACGGTAACTATGTTTAATGCACAGTGTGGCCCCAGAACTTTAGCACAATGTCTGGCAAATAGTAATTTCTCAATAAATATGTGTCAAGAGAATTAGGGATGAGGAACTGTGGGGTCCTGATCTCTCCTTCATTTCTTCAATGTCTACCCTCCCTCCCTGGCAGCTGGCTGAAGAATCACTTGCTTGAAATCAGTTCATGTATCTTAATTTGCTGTGGTAAGTGCAATAAATTGGTAACAACTGTTCCATTATTATTTCGATTTGTAGCCTTCTCGGCTCCAGGATTAAAAATCTCTACTAATTTTTCATCAAATGAACTGGTTTTCATTAAATGACTATATGACCATTTAAAATTTTTATGGTTTTACCAACCTTGATTTGTTGGTTTGGGTCAAGATCACACAGGCCCTTGCTACACTTCCCACTTCTGTGTGTGGTGCAGTGTCTGTATTTTCAGAAACACCTATGTGAATCCGAAATTAGCTTCCCAGAAATCCTTTACTCCCTGGGACTTTTATTCATTAGTTCTTTATGCCCCTGCTTCAGTGAGGCCGATTTTCCTTCAGCCAACCTGTGTATATTGTCCCTGTCTATCTTTGTTCTTAGATTTTTCCCTCTCTCCCTTTCTTCTCCTTTTCCTTCCTTCCTTTCTCTCTCTTTTTTCCCTGAATAGCAGTGCTTTTTTTCTTAATAGCAGTGCTTTAATATGTTATGAACTCTTTTATACAGGCTCTTTTGTCACAGACACCATCTTATTTCATTCTGAAAAGCAAAATATCATGCAGTTGAGGAAACTAAAATTCAGAAAGATTATATGACTTGCCCAAATCCACACAATTAGCTTACAATTTCAGTTTTTAATTTTTTAACTTGTTTGCCTCCCTGTGAGAACGAAATCCAAAAGGGCTCCTTTTCCAAGTTAACTATCACCTTTGATGGAAGGAAGCTACCTAATTGTATTGTCTAAATAGCTGGATTGGCAGCTACTGAAGGATTTTTCCAGGGATTATATAGGTCATTAAAAGAAAGAGCACATGGCCTAGAACAATGCTTCTCAAACTCTTATGTTTATCTAGGATGCTGTGAGAATGTGTCCCATTCAGCAGGTGCACAGTTCTCATGAGTTCCCAGGTGACCTGGATGGTCATGGTTGCTCATTCATTAACTCCACTTGGAGTAGTTAGGTCCAGTGCAGAGTGGAGCATTAGAGCTGGAGATATCTGATTCAAAGACCTTGATCTTCTGCTTACTGACTGTGACCTTGGGCAAGCTACATAGCCCCTCTGAGCCTTAGCTTCTTCATCCTTCACATGAGCATATGATATGCATCCTACTGAAAGCCTAACTGGCCTGTAGAGAATTGACTTCTGTCGAATCAGCCTGCTTCCACTGCACCTGGTTACTCCACTGCACCTGGTTACCTGGTTACTCTTCCTAAGCCTCCTCCACTCAGAACTTTCCATGGAGCCTCACCCAGGCAAATAGACTCCTCCCCTTGAGCCCCAGACCTTCAATGTAATAGCCACAAGTCACCTTTCTAGCTTGATGTCTCCCTGCTTTCTTCTTATATAGTGCATATAACTCCCATGCTAGGGTTCCTCTTCTGTTCCTCTTCCTGATTCTCCTTTGTCCCACCCAACCCTCTATCATATTTATAGAAATCCTATCCTTTCTTTGAAGCCCCTTTGCCACCCAGGCCCTGATTGGAAGAAAGCATTTTTCCTGCTATCCATCCATTTTCACACCCAACAACCTCTCCTGTGTATTTAGGTAGTCTCTCTGTCTTTGAACACTGAATAGTTTCTTTAATATTCCTGTGTTCTAGTTATTTCTATAACTGTGTCAGTTTCATCTACAGTCTGTGTTTCATGAGGATGGGGGTCCAGGTATTGTTCTAATAGCACAGTGGTTAAGAGCACAGCTTTGGGCCCACAGAGCTGAGCATGCTTAGCTCTACCATATGTCAGCATGGTTGCCTCGGATGAATCTAACCCATCTGAACAGTCTTCTCCTTTTTGAAGTGGGTGCCCATAATACCTAACTTAAAGATACTGGGAAGAAATTTTATGTAAAAAAAAAATACCTCATATAGTATCCAGCACATAGGAAGGGCTCGTGTCAGTGAAATTGAATGGATTAGAACTGACTGTCTAATCCCAACACAACTCAGACATTCATTCTAGTTTTGTTAACAACTGGACCCAAGCCCAGACTTTCAATTTGTGTGATTATTTTAACATTTTTTTCTGGTTATGTGTATGTCCCTGTTAAGTCAGAATATTCCATATTCATTCCTTTTGAAATCAAAGCACATTTGTTCACCTAGCTTCAATTAGTATAAAATGATAGTGAAAAAACAAAAATGTTATGTTAAAAAAAAGCATAAGTTTATAGTTAAACCTGGATTTGAATCCAAATTGCCAGTCTATAGTAGTTTCCTTAATATTTCCAACTATAATAATCTCAGAGGTTGGATTTTTTTTCTTTCTTTTTTGGATTTTTAAAAGTAATTAGAGAAAAACATAAAGTACAGACATATTTATAGAAATAAATGACATATTATTTCTGTAGCCCAAAATCATTGACAATGTTATATCATCATGGGTAAGAAAAGTAACTATAAGTGTCCCAAATATCCCTACTTTTATTAGTCAAATTTATATACATTTAAATGTTAAGAACTTAAGTGTTTTATTTCAACAATTGCTAAAGAGCTATACATTTTTCAAAAATCTTATGAACTAGTTTTAAAGGTAACTCTAGGTCTGGAGTGTAGCTCAGGTCCAGGCCATTAGTTATAATCCCAGGCACACACACATATACTATATTTAGTAAATTATATCACTATTTACTTTTACCTATGGGGTTAATTTTTTAAAAAACTAGAAATTAAATGTTTCCAAAGTCACTAAAGTTAACTCTTTGCCAGGACACAGTAGAAGAGATGGACCCAAGTTGCATCTAAACTCTGGATACTCAGAGGCAAAATCACAACATAGTATATTGTTTCCCTGATGTGGGTAAAAAGGGTTTTTAAAAGAAAAATAGAAAATGGGGCAAACCTTGTTTTAATCATGGAGTATATGGAAAGAAAATTAAGTGCCTATATTAAAACCTATTCTTTCAGACTACCAATAACATTTTTCCTTAGCCTCAAGGGACCATCATATAACAATGGCTCATAGTGCTTTTAGAACAGGCATGAAGTTGTGTACTGAGCATGTATAGTCTCGCGCAAGAGGAAGGCAATGTTTAAAGCTGCTTCTCCTCCTGGAAAAAAAAAAAACTGGAATTCTGAGTTGAGTATGTATGCATTTTCTGTTTTTCTGTCTTGTGGGTCTTTATTGCTGAAAATATTTTTAAGAAATTGTTCTGTGCTTCTTTAAGCTTCGTGTGGTCTTGTTTGCTCATTCTCAAATCTCAAACCATGACATAGTTATGGAACATCTTGAGTTATTAAAAGTAGAAGAAATTGTATTTTGTTCATGAACTGAATAGCACGCCAAGTAATGTCTTCAGAAACAAAGATCTCATTTTATAAGGGGAAAAAATGCTCTTTCTCATTATAAGCTGGGAGGAGGAATGATTTCAGGACAAAGAGAAACAGTCACTTGAAAGCTATAATGTTGAAGCTGTCCACAGAGCTAAAAATGAAGTTAAGATTGATTTCCTTTTCTTGGCCTATTTGGCCAATATAAACCATCTGATTGAATGTTCAGATCTTAAAAGAGGTACCTTGGGATTTAAGTTACCAGTCTATAAAAGAGAGATATTTAATTTTGCTTTATGTAATGTAAACAAACGCTGAGACTCAAACTTCTGAAGTGGTTAAAGTATTGGTTTTAAGTTAGACCCACCTGGATGTGAGCTTTGGTCTGTCACTCACCATCCAAGTGATCTTGGGCAGTTTAACTTCATGAAATCTATTTCCTCCTCTGTAATAGAGGATTACAGGGAGCTCATCAGAATTAAGATGTATTCTTTCTTCATTTTAACATCTCTGGATTCTAGAATACATTTTGCAACTCTCTTAGTTTAATTGGCAACACTTTTTACTTTCTTATTGGTACTTCAGTTAATTGTACAAGTTATAACCTATGGCATTGGAAATTCAAATAAATAAGTGATATATATTTCATAGAGTTGTTTTGCAATATAAAGAAAATCTTTTCCCCTGAACTTAGACCCCAGAAGACCCTCAGGAAGAAGACTCATTAATGTTGTACAGTATGTTTTTTTGCCATTTGCCTGTCTTGCTGCTAGTCATAATTTCTGTTTTGCCAACAAACTATAAGTTAATTTGTTTGCAAAATCCTTGTGTTGGAATAGTCTGCCCCCTGAGATGTTCATCAGATTTCCTCTAATGTCTTTGGCAGCAAGATGTTAACCCTAAGGACCTAAATATAATATGTGATCAAAATAATGGTTTTGAGAAAGTCCACACTGATTTGTCACTTGAGTTGTATATAGATAACTTGAAGAATAAGGCCTGTTGTAGGAACGGGAGGTGGGATGGGGGTGGGGAGTTGGGGAGGGAGTTGCTGTTGAGGGCCTCAGGAGACCCAGTTGGTTGAAGGACATGGATTCTGGAACCAAACTGGCTGAGTTCCGATCTTGGCTTTTCCCCTCAAAAGGTGTATAATCTTAGACGAATCACTTAACCTCTCTGTGGCCTCCATTTATTTCCTCATAGGGCTCTTTTAAGAATTAAATGAGTTGATACACTTAATGCACTTGTACGTAAAAGCTACTTTATAAGTTTGCCATTATTAGAGGAAATACACCCTTATTGTGTTTAAGTTCCTTTGAATGGTCTGAGTTTTCTGATACTGGAAAATTCTCTTCTGATAAAGGGAATATTTCAATAAATGTTCTTCTCAAGCAGATTACAATAATTCTGATGGTAAGAGACTTATGCCATATATAACATGTAACATATGAATAGTACTTTTGAGAGACTTGTGATAATGTGATATAGCTGATAAAACTAGTCTAGCAGTAAACATGTGCCTGAAAACAAAATATTAGATTAATTCTGAGGTTGCTTCCAGCCACTGCTGTTGTGTCTGTATAATATTATCTTGTTATGCCTTAAAATTCAGTACAATATAAGTGCACACAAGATAGAGTCATTAGGACTAGGAATTTGGGAAGGGCCTTCTTCTAACATTTGTTCACTTCTGACCTATATTGTTCTAATTTTTAAAGGTTGTAAACTTAAGTATTGTGCTAGAATAATCATGGCCATCAAGCCTGTATTGCTAAGTACTGGAGTTGGGTGTGCCTTTTAACTTACTAATCACACTTTTTACTCATCAAGTCAGCTCCAAAATGATATCAAGTTTACCAATAGTCAATCATTATTTTGCAGGGGTTGGGTGATGGATACCGAGCTTGAACCCAGGAGCACTCGGCCACTGAACCACATCCCCAGCCTGAACCCAGGGGCACTTGGCCACTGAATCACATCCTCAGCCCTATTTTGTATTTTATTTAGAGAAAGGGTCACGCTGAGTTGCATGGTGCCTCGCCTTTGCTGAATCTGGCTTTGAACTCACGATCCTCCTGGGAACCAATGAGATCACAGGTGTGGCCATTGTGCCTGGCTCATTGTTTTTGAAACAGTAATTGTGTGATAATTCACTTGAACAGCTATAATCAATATTATTTTTCAAAACCAAAGCACAGTTTTAGCTTTTTCTCTCTTTGCATTTTATTCACTTTCCTATATCTATCATCAATATCATCATAGACTATGCACCAAGTGTTGAATCAGTGACATCTAAAGAACTTGGCTCCAAACCCAGTTGTCATTCAGCTAACCCCCAAATATTCTTTTTTTAATTGGGTCATATGTGCTTCCTTTATCCTGTAGCTCTGCCATCTAATGTGTGTCTTCCAAGATTATTTGGTAGGCAAAGCAAGACCTGAAGGGGCCCTCTTTGGAACCAGTCCTGGAAGGGGGCTTCTGAAATTTCCCTCTGGTTCTATTGGCTAACACCCAATCCTAAAGCCCCAACCAAATTACAAAGGAGGCTGGAAAATGTCATCTTCCTAAGTGCCCAAGAAGTGAAAAACAATCTGGTGAATAACATTTTTCTCTACCACAACCACTTCCCTGAGCTTCAGTTTTCTCATTTGCAAGATAAAAATATCAATTCCCATCTTGCAGAGCTTCTGTGAAGATTAAATGAGGAAAGGAATGGAAAGCACTTAGTGTACAGTGTACTGTAAGAACTTCATGAACTTCTTATGTCTTACTAACAATCAAATACTTTCTCCCTAAAATACCCAAGTACATGGGATCTTAGTCATTAGCAACTGAGTTCTCTGGTCCCCACCAGCCCACCCTTTCCTGACCCTGTAGCTCATGCCCAGCCTTGGCAAGGTGTAGGACTTTAGGCATGCAAGATTCATGGACATGAGACCTGACCACAGTGTAATTCTACAGGAGCTGGGCTAAGGGAAACCAAGACTGTGATAGATGCTGATAATGGCTTCCAGGTCCTCCAAGAGTCATGGAGGGATATGCATTAAAGTAGTAGAGGACAGAGGGGAGAATCTCCAGTTGTGTGAAATTGTACTTAAAAGAGACCCCAAATTCCAAGAGAGCAGCTTGCAAATAAAAGGGGGGAAGAAAGACATCTTAAGATTTTGAATATAACAGACATCATGCTGTGGCTTTCACTAAAGTGACCCCATTTAGTGCTCATAATGATCTTCAGGTAAGAATCATTACCCCAATTAACTCACTCAAGCTTACAGAGCTAACAAGCAACAGTTAGGATTGGGTCTAGGGCCGTGTTCTTTCTTCTATGTAAGCATGTCACATCTTTCTTAGAGATTTTGATTTGTAGTAAGGACCAGTAACTGTCAGGGAATAGGCAGGAAGTTTCTCTTCCTCAGGAAAATGAGAAGTAAATCCATGTAGCTCCTTAAGAAATCCTCACCACCACACACACACACTTCCTATGTGACCAAAAGTTTAATTCAGGGTAAGCCTAGGGTAAAATGTATTTTTAGTAAACCTCTCCCAAACACACAGAACTATACCACTATGTGTTTGTTAATGTTTCAAATTCATTGTACCAAGAGACATTATAAGCATGTGGATGGATTTCCATCAACACATGAAGAACATACATCTCATTTTGGACCTGTGGCAGATGGAATGATTTTAATTATTAAGGCAAAAATTTGAATTGAGAAAGCTGATCTAACCAAGGCCACAGCTCCCTGACTTCACGACCTGACAGCTGCCTTCCCCTGTGTACCAAAAAATGGCCCAGATGACGTCTCAAGTCCTCTGTAGACATGCAGGCTTGGAATATGGTGGGAACTGGTCCCATGGAACCATCCCATGAAATGAGTTCTGAGTACCAGGCTATAAAGTGCCCTCAGGGTGTCCAAGTATATCCAAACAAACCAAGGGATTTGGAGCTTAGCATTTTACAGGAACAGTATTAAAACAGAACTATGTCTGCAGCAGCAGAACTGACATGGATATAAGATGAGATTTTTCCAATCTGTCAAAATACATTTATTTGGAATTGTGAGCAGCTTAAACTCCAGTTTAAGTTCCAGTCTCTGCCTCTATTTCTAACTAATGATCTGGGTAGGTATAAGATGTAGCTCGTAACTGAGTATGTCTCTCTTGCTTTCAAGATATTTGACATATTTGGAACTACTGTGTTAGGTCCATGAAATGATGTCTTCCTTATCATTAATTTTTCTAAGTTTACTTAGAATACGGTTTTTATAATCAGCATGAGAATGAAAGACAGTTGGATGGAGATGTGATTGGCTAAGAGCATGGGCTTTGAATACGAGCTTTGTCATGTACAAGCTGCCTACCTAACTCAGAACAAGTTATTCCTTATCTGTTCACATGGGGAGGCTAATGGTGCTACCTCATAAACTTATTTCAAGGAATAGAGCATTTAATATATGCAAAGCACTTGAGTGACTGATACATGGTCAGAGCTCCACTCTCCAGGAAAGATCTCAAGAATCAGGGAAAGAAGAAGAGGGAGAGAAGAGCCAATCTTACAGCCAGTCACCATGCAGAGAGATGGACAAGAACTAGCAGGGAGTGGCTGAAATTTTTCTCACTAATCCACGTCTCAACAATTGGCCAGTGCTCAAACACAGACCAGTGTGCCTCGAACTTTAATGTTTTTATGAATCACCTAAGACCTTGTTAAAATGTGGATTTTAATCCATTCGTTCCAAGGTGTAGCTGGAGATTCTGGATTTCTAACAAACTGTCCTGTGATGCTGCTAGCCCCAACGCCACTTTGAGGAGTCAGGGTTTAGAGAACACCTAGCTCCCGAGTGCCACCTGGACTCTTTTTCAATGTGGAGAAATCTCTCCAGAAGTCTTTCCATTTACCCAGCCTCTTTTATCATTTTGATCATGGGTCATAGGTCAAGAAAATGTTTAAAAATAAATATCACACCTGGCCCAGTGGCACACACCTATATTCCAGCAACTCAGGAGGCTGAGGTGGATTACAAGTTCCAGGCCGGCCTCAGCAACTTAACAAGACACTGTCTCGAAATTAAAAGGTCTGGGGATGTAGGTCAGTGGCACAGCGCCCCCTGGTTCAATCCCCTGTATTGCAATCAATCAATCAGTAATATATATGTCTTTAGAGGAAAAATACATAGATATTCTATCTTTAATTGCATGAAATACTTTTAATCCTTAAGCATTTGGCAATTATTCTCCATAGAATTCAAAATTGGCTTCTCCTTTCTGACATTACCTACAAAATAAAGGATTGAGATGTTTCTTGAGGAAAGCAAAATTCTCCATCTGCTGGGTAATAGAATCAGCAAAACTAGGCATCCTTTTGCCAAACAATGACCTTCCCCAAACAACCTATCCTTTAATTATAACCTCATTCACATTTCAAGAGAAATGTAAACCAGATGTTTGTGTTCCACTGACACATTAATCATTGAAATTTCCCATAAAAAGATTTTTAGTTGTTAAGGAGCTTCAAATTTGCAGGGAGTGTTTTGCTATGACCAAAGATGGGTCCTACGGATCAGCTAAGTTTAATGGCATTCAGATATGGAAGGTCTAAATTCAGTCAATGACAGTTTGATCTTGTGATTTCACAGATTCAGGCTAAATTAATTTTTAATTTGTTACTCAATTTCCTCAGTATCTTTCACAGATACTTCTTCCTAGGAAGTCAGAATATGCAGATATTTGAACTCTGTGTGTGTGTGTGTGTGTGTGTGTGTGTGTGTGTTTAGAATGTGCACATTAGCAAAATCAGCAATAAAATCAGGATCATGTCTATTCTTTTTTTATTATTTTGTAATATTTATTTATTTGTTTGTTTGTTTATTTACTTTTGTATCATACCTCAAGTTTCTTGTGACAATGCTCACAAACCTAAGTCTTACACTAGGAGTTGGCAAACTTTGTCTCTAAGTGACTGGTAGTAAATATAAGCTTTGCAGGTCTTATGGCCTATGAGTTTGCCAGGATAGCCATAATGAAGTATGACTGGGTGGTTTAAACAACAGAAATTCATCATTTCTGGGTTCTGGAGGCTGTATATTTGAGATCTAGGTGTTCACAAGCTTGGTTCCGTCTAAGTTGGCACAAACCAATTCCAGGACTCTCTCCTGGTTTCTGGTGGTTTGCGGATCATTTCCGGCTTTCCTGGGCTGCATCACCCCAAACTCTGCCTTCCCAAGACCTGCTCCCTAGGTGCATATCTGTTTCCAAATTCCCCCTTTTTGGAAGGTTACCAGTCATACCAGATTAGAGGCTCACCTGCTCTACTATGACCTCCTCCTACCTGAACTAATCTCATCATCAATGACGTAGTTCAAAATACGGTCACAATCTGCAGTACCTGGGGTTAGGACTTCAACACGAATTTGGAGGTTGGGAGAGAACGTGGTTCATCCTGTGTCATTTAGTATGTGTCCCAGCTACTCAAGGTGCCCTTGAGGTGTGAAAGAAGCCATGAGAAATACACAAACCCACGGGCATGGCTGTGTTACAGTGAAGCTTTACTGACAGAAATGGGCAGCACCTACAGGCCTCTGCCTTTGAGTACTACATCCCTGATCCATTGTGAACAGGAAAGAAAACATGAGGAGGTTTAGCACTGAGCATGGAAGAAGAGAAAAAACTATGCCAGTCTTAGGAATTCCTATTTCCTATTTTGTATTCCAGCTATGATATTTTTACCTTTCTTACCTTTATATATAGATGGAACTGAGTTAGGGAACACAGTTTCAATTAAGCAAACTTTTGTGGGGGGCGGGTGGAAGTTACCAGGGATTGAACTCAGGGACACTCAACCACTGAGCCACATCCCCAGCCCTATTTTGTATTTTTTTTAGAACAGGGTCTCACTGAGTTGCTTAGTGCCTCACTATTGCTGAGGCTGGATTTGAACTTGCAATCCTCCTGCTTCAGCCTCCCCAGCCACTGGGATTACAGGCATGTGCCACTGAACCCAGCTGAGCAAACTTTATAATAATTAACTTTATATAAACTTTATAAGTTTATAATATAATATAAACTTTATAATAATGACTCCAGTAATCATCATACACTTATCTTTGGGCTGTTACTGAGTTCTAGAGAAAAAGAAAAGTAGACATTTTTGTTTCACATTATACCAGCATGCTTTAATATTTAGAATAAATGTGTTCAAAACATTCATGTTTTGATTTTTTATTTCTTTAGAAATGTATGTATATTTTTTCTTATGAACACACACATACACACACACACACACACACACACACACACTTTTCCATGTAATTAATATTTAGGAGTGCCTAAAGGCACTGTGTTAGGTTGCATATAATGAGTCTTGGTCAAGACACAAACATTATCTTCAGAATGTCCTCTCTCCCAAAGGATATACGTGTAACACATATTCAGGCAGTATCCAAAGATCTACATTTACATCTGCCATGTGGGGGAACTGTGTCATTCTCATTGAGCCCAGATGCATGTGTGTATTTCAATCCTGTTTTTCATTCCTGTGACCTTAAGTGGAACCACATGGGAGGGTTCTATACAGGGTCGTAGATGTAAAAGCACTTCAAAAAGCTTTCATGGAAAGCCAAAGATTGACGATGCTATGAAGAAAAGATCTCAATCCAGCACACACTGGATGTTTTGCAGTAGTAGCAGAGGTCATGCTCCCATTGATACTAAAACATCGATCCACTTCCTAATGTCCTTTAATATTAAAACAGTAGGTCTCTGGAAACCTGGAACTTTTCTTCCATGCGATGATAAAGGTAGCCAGAGTCAGCAGCCAGTATCTGCTTTTAATTTTAAGGGAACATGTACAAGTAGTAGTGAATAGTTTCATCAAGGATGAAGCGAACCCACTCGCAGGTATCAGAACTGGATGTTGCAGGCTCCGTCCGCTTCAGCAGAGGTGCTCCACAAGATCACTTACTTGGAATGTCCCGAGACTGGCCTTGTACTTAGAATCTGAAAGAAAATATCCACTGGATTTTACCAATTATAAAATAGGTCAAATTCAGGGCCAAAAAAGTAAATCATGTGCCTTTAATCAGGCTTGTTACCTTACAGGTTTTTAGTTGAGACGGAGATTTTTCAGAGCAAGTACCAGCTTCACTGAAATATATGAAATGCTATCTGACCTGAAATGTCAAATGTATGTGGCTTTAATAATTTTAACCCATTTTAGGTCCAAAGAATTATAATTAAAATGTGATTGTTCTCTTTGTAATTATAGAAACATACTGTATTTCCTGATTAATATACCAATGACCTTCAACAAGAGATGCCCAAATCTACCTTTTGATTCCATAATTTACCTTTAGTTGACTTTACATTGCCTGAAGTAAGATTTAAGTGCAGGCAATAAAACTAGAATTTAAACCACAAATAAAACAATAAACCACCCTCACACTATTTTGATTCTGGAAACTCTTTTAATCTCTTGGACTCCCTAGTCTGACATGTAGGGCCACTGTCCTATCCTAAGAATTGCCTACACTCTTATTTGAAGACACAGCAATCTATCTCATTTCTTTCTATGTTTACTTAAATAAAGGGAAGAACTTCTGTCTTCCCTCCGAACTAAAAAGCAGGATGGCATTAAATTACTTCTTTCTTCCCAACACTTTGCAAACTTCAAGTAGGAAATGAAGCACTACAGTGTGTCAATAAAGAATAATGGTAATATTAATAATGGTGGTGATGATGACAATAACGACGAATTAGACAGCATAATTCCCTCCTTATTCTAAGTATGAAAACTGAAGCAAAATGATGAAGTGCCTTTCCCAAGATCAGTGGCTCCACAATTAGAACTTGGGCTTTTCCTCTCTTTCCGGCTCCTCTTCAGAGAAGAACAAATATCACTAATGTCCATCCTCCCCAGGAGAAAGCCATGCTAGCCCATTCAATGGTCAATTAGAATAAATTGTAAATTAGAACAAATATGATAGGTAATACAAAAATCAAAAGCTCTCTGAAGAAAAGGAACAAAAAACCTGAATAAATAAGCTTAACGGTCCATTGTTTGTGGGGAAAATGATGAAATTATCATCAAAATATTCTATGAATTGAGAATGCAGATAAATTTTTATGGAGAGTTTACCAAAAAAAAAAAAGTAAACCTAGTAAAGTACGAAAGACTCTTCTAAGACTGGTATTAGTTTTCATAAAAGGGATATCAGCATCTTTCTGACAAGAAGTCAAAATATGCTTTGTGTGAATCTTAGTCAACTAGTCAATCACGATTCTTCATACTAACCCATATTTAACATAATGTTTGTGCCAAGGATCTAGACATTAAAACCATGTCGACATAAGGGATTGTTTTAATTATCTCAGAATTGACCCTACAGAATTTGAATCACTCAGGTGAAACAATTCTTTTTTCTTTAAGAACAAATTTAGGAACACAGGTTAACAGTAGGCACGACACCATGTATTTTGGCCTGCCAAAAAAATAAAAAATAAAATAAAATAAAATAAAATAAACCTGGTCTAAATACCAATCTGTAGATTTCTAAACCTGTGTTTAAATAATGTGTCCATCTGCTTCCACCTTCAAAAGTCTCGGTGAGGTTTTGTTTCCACATTCAGGGACATTAGTCCAGCAAGGCAAGGGGAAAAAAATTCTTCATTTGGACAGTGCATCTTTCAGACATTCCCTTCTTTTATTGATTTGTTTTCTCCTGTCCCTTTTCTCCTTCTTTTGTTTCCTTATCATAGCTTCAGGTTATTACGTGCAAAGTATTGATGGGAATGGATGGTTTTGGTCGATGGAGGGCTAATGCATCCCTAATCCCACTATTGTTACAGAGTTATGCTTTACTCTGGTCTCTGATGGGGGAAAAGGTGCAAAGCTGTTGATCCTAGTTTTATTTGTCACAAACCCATCCATCAATCAAGCGCAAGCATGTCTGAATGCTGAATGACATGTGGGTCTCAGCTGAAAAAATTCGATAACACTGTATTGTCAGGTCTCTCACTGTTTTTTTTTTTTTTTGATAAGAAATACATTTGACTGAAATAGATAAGCATGCAACTACTAAAGACCTGAAGAGAGAAAGTGACATATTGGCACCAAAGGTTATATATCTTTGGTATTAATGATACTTATGAGTAAATAAAATAGGAGGGGGCAGCCACAGCTAGAGCCATACCGCATCTCTAAGGCTGGCTTGGTTATGTGTAAGGATTGTCACTCTACTATTATTTGGATTTTCAAATATTAATCTGACCATATTTCACAGTCGGCTACCCTGGTTAAAATGCAAACCGGTCTGCAGTTGGTGAAGCTGATGTGATGTAGAAATCAAATGTCACTTGTTTACACTGCCCTGCACAATATAGACAGATCCTTTTTTTGTCCCAGATGGTAGGCAAATCCTGTGCAATATTTTTGTGTATGTATGAACTCGTAAGTTCACAACTGTCTCATCTTGTGAGTGAAAGCATTTAGTAGGGGGAAAAGCTTTAATTATTTTAAACTGGAAATATATATGCATGTCATTTTAATAGTGACTTAACTTATAATTACAGTCTCAAACATAGTTTCTGTGTGTCCCTTTTATTTTAGTTACTAAATTAGGTATTTTAATATGCTATAAAAGCCTGTCTTTTCTGTTATATACAATTTTCTATTCATAGCTATTTCAAGATAATTGCATTTGGAAATAGTTAAAACATTAAGAAACAACACTAGTATAATATAATTTTAGGGGCAAAATTGATCAACAAATCAGAACATTTTAAAAACCTTTTTATTTTCCTGTCATAACATTTTAGAGAAGACAAGCATTTTTTAAATGACCTAAAAAGCCCATCCAGAAAGACAGTTCCAAATTAACACCAAGATGAACATTTTGTACCCTTAAGTGTCCCGTGCTTTGAGAGTAAGCCATTTTTTTTTCTCTGTTCAGTGACTGGGGGCTAGAAAACTGCAAAAATCAATGTGGAAGTGCTGTAGGTTTGTTGGGTAAATTACATGTGCTTGGCCGCTCCTTTGTGTCTGCCCTATATTCTACACAAGATACTTTAGATGGAACTGTCACATAATACATATACTTCATATTGATTTTTATAGTTTTAACAGAACTTGAATGGAACTCCACAATAAAGCAAGAAGAGCGAGTTATCTCCCTCAAATTCCTAATACCTGAACTATTCTTGAAATTAACTAAGTGGTAGATCCCAGTTTTGAATTATGGTGGAAGCAAAAAGAAAAAAAATCAAGTTTGCTTCCTAATGGTTCCTCGCTTTCAATTTTTTGTTTGTCTTTTTTTTTTCCTTTATATTTTAGTTTAACTTCTCCATCTCTTTGCAAAGATGTTAATTCTAAAAGACTTCCCCGAGGACCCTCTAACCAGCCAATGAGAGCAAACTGAACCTGCAGAGTCACTGGAAGTTCCTGTGGCCTTCCGGTTGATCATTCTTTTGGCTTTCCAGTTGGCTCCAGTTTGAGCTCATTTGCCATGATTTTTAAGCTGCTGTGAATTCTGATACATTTAAATAAAGTATCTGAAGCCACCATAAGGGTCTGTCCTTGATTATCCCAAGGACAGCTACTCCCAGCACACCACTATGAGCCTCCAAACAGCCCTAGTGTCTGGAGAAGCTATTTAACCTCCACTCAAAAAAGAGGCTATGAGGTTGTTTCAGCTAAGTCTGTATGCAGGGATTGGGCTCTGATATTCCTTAAGGATAAGAATTTATTGATTCTGCAATAGCAGTTTCAGACTGGGTCCCCAAGGATAGTATGGACTTTTGTAATTTTGCCCGGGATGGTGAAAAAGAACAGCCACTTCTAGTGTATAAGGAACCATCTTGACATTTGGTTCCACTGGGAACTCGTCTCATCCAGAAATGCCTTGGGGAGAAGGATGAAGACCAAGAGATTCATGTTCCAGTGGCATTTTGAAACTATTTTTTGGAAAAGTTTTTAAAATACAGAATACTATAAATAAAATGAAATCATTCCTAATGCCATCACCCACAAGTCACATTTGTTGCTTTTTTACAATGTAAACTATGTGCTGTGATGTAATATTGAGAGGTACATTAATCAATTGGTTTCATGGGAATATTTTTAATGAGCTAGTTCCACATTAATAATTTTATTTCAGGGGACTAGGGATGTAGCTCAGTGGCAGAGCACTTGCCTGGTATGAGCAAGGCCCTGGCTTTGATCCCCAGCACTGAAAGCATGCCAAACTTCCTCTGATTTAAGCAGAATCATCGAGAGGGTCTGTTATTTAGGAGTGACTTCAAACCAAAATGTTTTTCATATAAATTAACTCCAAGATGTTAAATAATATCTATTCCTTGGGGACAGAAAATGTTGAGGTCTACTTTCCAAATGTTGGAAAGATCCACAAACAACTTTGTCCTAAAGACTGTAAGATGAAGTAATCACTTCTGCTAGCACTTTTAGCACAACCGTGTGTGTGTAAATCTATTTGACTTTGGGAACACTTATTATAGTAAATAAATATTTTTAATCAAACCTTTTTTTAAGAGGGCAGAGAATAAAACTAAGAAAGTAGGAAGATGGGCGGGGTTGTGGCTCAGCCTTAGAGCGCTCACCTAGCACAGGAGAGGCCCTGGGTTTGATCCCCAGCACCACATAAAAGTAAATAAATAAAGATGTTGTGTTCAACTACAACTAAAAAAAAAATAAATATTAAAAAAATGTAGGAAGATGAATGAAGTCAACTCTAGAACTCTACTAAAGAACAAAAAAGATTTGAGAAATTGGAGGCCCACTCTTTTCTCTGATCAAAATGATGCAATAAAATAAAAATTAATTCTTCCCAAGTAAGTGTATAGATGTAATACAAACAAAATAAAAATCCTAATACTATTATTTGTAGACAAAGTCCAAAGTTTATTTAGAGGAAAAAAGAATGTGTGTTCATGATCCCCCCAAAAAAGATTTAAAAAGAAGATAAATGAGAAAGGATCTTTTTTTCTACCAGGTACCAAAGTAAGTTTTAAAGCTTCAGTATATAAACAGTTTCTGTTCCAGGAATTTGAGCTCCAGGCTCCCCATTCTGGTGGTGCTCACTCTTTAATTGTAGTGTCCTATAGCCTAGGCACTTTCCAAACCTCAAGGGGAAGAAAATAGGCAAAGCAATAGCATTAGTGATGAGAGCCAACTTTTATTCCTGCTCAGATTTTCTCCAGCAAAAGACCAAAGAGGAAATGACAGCCACCATGGGACACAGAAAGAACCAAGACAGCTTCTTAATATCCTCTCTATTGTCCCATCTTAGAGGACTGCTAGGATTCATTTCAAAAGCACAGGTAGAGAATTTTTTTATTCTTACTCCTGTCTGTACCGCATTAGTCAGTGACAGTAATTGTGCCTTTTAATAGAGTTCAAAATTTCCCCCCAACTAGTAGGAATTCTAGCCCTTTTGTAGAAGAAAAAGTGGGTAAAGAGCACATTATATGAAATTCACTCGAGCATTTCTGAAACACACTGTAGAGGAAGAATTGTCTTATATGAGATGAAAAGTTGAAATTATCACATGACATTTAGGCCTAGTTCATGTGTAACTCAAATCCTACCAAAACAGAGAACTGATAGTAAAATAGATAAAGCAGTAAAAACAAATAGTCTGGAAATAGACTCTGGGAATTTGATTAAAGTGAGACTTTAAGTAAGTTGGGTTGCTCTTTTATACGGCTGGGGTAAAAGTAAAATTGAACCGGAATGAGAATTTCTGGCACACATTGCACTGTGGGGTAACTCTAGAAAATACTACACTACACATTTTAAAAAGCTAGAAGAAAAGATTTCGGAAGTTTTTACCATAAAGAAATGATTAGTGTTTGAGGAGCTAGAAATGATTAACCTGAATTGTTAATGTTAAATTGTTAATGTTAACTGATAAACAATGTATACATGTTTCAAGACATCATCTCTTACCCCATTAATATAGATAATCTTTACGTTTTTAATATATTAATTGAAATAAATTTAATTTAGAAATAAAGAAAATAAAACTCGTGAGCCAATTTAGAAGCCAATTTTGGAGTATTTGTTAAAAAAAAAAAAAAAAAGATGTGCACAGCCCATGGACCCAATGATTCTACTTAAAAAAAAAAAGATGTGCAGGACCCAATGATTCTACTTCTCCATAGCTACCTGGGACACATACGCACAAGTCCACAGCAAGGAAGGCAGGAGGGTACAGCAGTGGTTGGCATAGTGAAAAACTGAAAACCCAAAATGACTGTCAACAGAGTAAATAAACTACACAAGAGGAACAGGTGAAATAGACTGCTTCATTCAGGTACAAAAAGATCTCCAAAAATAAAAATACTAATAAAACTTTTTTAAAAATCTCCAAAAATATTGCCAAGTGGAAAAAAAAATCAAACTTCAGAATATTCCTACACAAGGAATTGCATGCTAACATACATGATCTCACACACACGTGCATAAAACCACACTGACACCATGAAAGAAAGATCAAGTAAGTTTTCATCAACTCTTACTTCCAACTACCCACAAAAATATATTTCTAACAGATTAACAAGTTAAATGGGACATTTTCTTTTAATTACTAAAAGAAAATGTTCGAGAACATTTATTTAATTAATCTTAGCACAGCACAAAGACCAGAGACCATAAAGAAAATCTCTGGTAGCTTTAATCCTTTATGACAAAATGACAGTAATAAAGTTATAATTAGCAAACAACACCATAACAAAAATTAAAAGAAAACTGTTGAAGGAGTTTAAATAGCTACAGGGTTCTTAAGGGAAAAAAAATCCATCAATTACATTTAAAATGCATTTACCCTGCATCCCAGTAATCCCACCTGTGTTTGTGCCAAGGAAGTAATCATTCCTACTGCCAAATATATATGAAAAGGATGTTTGGTTCAGTATTTGACCTTTATAATTGCACATAAAAGGTGATGCTAAATGTCCACCAATAAGAAAGTGGTTGAGTAGATGATGGTGCCCTTTTTTTTTTTTTTGAGACTTTAGTTTTTATTTTTATTTGTTCTTTTTTATTATACATAACAGTAGATCTGTTTTGACATATTTATACAAACATGGAGTATATCTTATGCTAATTAGGATTCTAGTCTTGTGGGTGTACATGATGTTGAGATTCACTGGTGTATTTATACATGTACATAGGAAAGGTATATCCAGTGTGTTCCATTGTCATTCCTAGTCCAATCCCCCCTCCCTTCCCTTCATTCCCCTTTGTCTAATCCAATGAACTTCCATTCTCCCCATCCCCCTTGTTGTGTGTTAGCATCCATGTATCAGAGAGAACATTCAACTTTTGGTTTTGGGCACTGGATTATTTCACTTAGCATGAAAATATCCAGTTCCACCCATTTACTGGCAAATGTCATAAAGTCATTCTTTATGACTGAGTAATATTCCAGTGTGTGTGTGTGTGTGTGTGTGTGTGTGTGTGTGTGTATCACATTTTCTTTATCCATTCATCCCATCAAAGGGCACCTCAGTTGGTTCCATAGCTTAGCTATTGTGAATTGAGATACTATAATCATTGATGTGGCTGTGTCACTGTAGTGTGATGATTTTAAATCCTTATCTAGTATGAGATAACTGTATTTATGTGAGTTTGTCTCTGTGTCTTCTATTCTGTACCATTGGTCTACATGTCTATTTGGTGCCAAGACCATGCTGTCTTTATTACTATTGATTTGTAGTATAGTTTAAGTTCTGGTATTGTGATGCTTCCTGCTTCACTCCTCTTGCTAAGGATTGTCTTGGCTATTCTGGGTCTCTTATTTTTTCAAACAAATTTCATGATTGCTTTTCCTATTTCTATAAAGAATGTCATTAGGATTTTAATAGGAATTGCATTAAATCTGTATAAGGCTTTTGGAAGTATGACCATTTAATGTTAAGTAAATGTTAATTCTGCCTGTCCAAGAACATAGGAGATCTTTTCATCTTCTAAGGTCTTCTTCAATTTTTTTCTTTAGTGTTCTATGGTTTTCATTGTAGAGGTCTTTCACCTTTTTTTGTTAGATTAATTTCCCAATTTTTTTTGAGGATATTGTGAATGGGATAGTTTTTCTAATTTCTCTTTCAGTGGATTCATCACTGATGTATAGGAATGCATTTGATTTATGGGTGTTAATTTCATATCCTGCTACTTTGCTGAATTCATTTATTTTAGTTCTAAAAGTTTGGGGATGGATTTTTTTTTATATTCTAAATATAGAATCATATCCTCAGCAAATAGTGATAGTTTTGAGTTCTTTTTTCCTATTCATATCCCTTTAATTTCTTTCTTCCGTCTAATTGCTCCGGCTAGAGTTTCAAGGGCGATGTTAAATAAAAGTGGGGAAAGAGGACATTCTTGTCTTGTTCCAGTTTTTAGAGGAAATGCTTTCAATTTTTCTCAATTTAGAATGATGTTAGCCTTGAGTTTAACACAGATGGTTTTTACAATGTTAAGGTTTGTTCTTACTATCCCTAGTTTTTCAAATGTTTTGAACATGAAAGGGTGCTATATTTTGTCAAATGCTTTTTCTGCTGGTTTTAAGTCCTTTGGATATAAACCTAGGGAGTAGGATAGTTGGGTCAAATGATAGTTCCATTCCTAGTTTTTTTAGGAATCTACTGCTTTCCAGAGTGGTTGTGTTGATGGAGCTTCTTGATACTGGAGTACTATATAGCAATTGAGATGGCTAATGTTAGTATTCAACTTTATTAAATTCCTCCAACAAAACTCTGAGTTAAATATACTATTTCTTTTAGTCTTTTCAGCAGTGTTTTGAGATAGATATGATCAGGATTTTCATTTTAAAGATGGTAATACTGAGAGTTAGAGAAGTTCAATGTCCCCAAAACATACAAGTGTCTCACCCCAAAGTCAAAACTCTTGGACCTGTATATACTGACATACAAAAGGAAGTAAGAGCTGGGTTGTGGCTCAGTGGTAGAGCACCTGCCTAGCACGTGTGAGGCACTGGGTTCGATCCTCAACACCACATAACAATAAATAAAAAAGTGAGGTATTGTGTCCATCTACAACTAAAAATATTTTTAAAAGAAAAGAAAAGGAAGTAAAGGAATAGCATATATAGTGTCATATCACACTTAAATAAGTAAATTTAAGTCTGGTGGGTAAAGAAAAATATGTTAATGTGCCTGTCTCAATATAGATTAATTTATGGGTGTTTTCTTCCTCTTTTTACTTAACTGTATTTTCTGATTTTTTTTCATCAAGGAACCCATTTTACACTTTTAAAAATAAACTAAATAATTCCAGGATAAAAACCAATAATTTTGAAACATAGAACAATCAATATTTTCATTAAGGTAGCAAAGGTAGATATTTAAAATGATGAATTTTGAGACTTCTTAGAGTTTTGCTTGGACAATACACTCTCATTGGTATATAAGTGAGGATATGAAAAGACAATAGTCTTATTTAATGATCCAAAATTGGCCTAGCAATTGAGATATAAAAATAATCTCTGTGTTCTAATTACCTAGAAGGATTAGGAATTATAGCTTTATTTTATTTATTTGTTTGTTTATTTATTTTTGTCAATATTAGGGTTCAAATCCAGGGCCTTGAGCATGCTAGGCAAGTACTCTACCCCTAAGCCATATCACCAGCCCCACAGTTTGTTTTAAAGTATTTGGAATTACAGTTCATATGCAGTCTAACCTGAATTGTGGGTTATTTAAAAAAAAAAAAAAGAATGAGCAAAGAAGTTACCATAAAGCTATCATCTCCATTTTTCAAAACTCAACCTCCCAGATGAGACACACTTTTTCTTCCAGGCAATGTGCTGCTCTGGGGCTGCATGGGGCTCCACGGGGCTGAACCTGATAGATCAAGACAATGAAATTTGTCCTTGACATTCACAGGACTATGGTTTCCAAGGCAAAATCATTATTAAGCACCAATTCCAACCAAACCATGATCCTATCAAAAACCCTACCATTATTGCTCTTCTATTTATTATTCTTCTCTCTCTCTCTTTCTCTCTCTCTCTCTCTCTCTCTCTCTCTCTCTCTCTCTCTCTCTCTCAAGTAAAATCATTTTAAAGGGGTATGAGGAAAAGTTGAAGGCACTAAAGCAAAATAAGTAGTCCTTTACTCTCATTGACAGAGTGTTAAATGGTGTCTGAAGTATCAAATAACCCTCATAATCCTACAGTTGGAATCAAAGCTAAAGTCTCCTGACTCCTTCTGGCACAGAGTTCTTTGGGTACCACTTAGTAATATTCATTGGGGGGGGGGGGCTTATGTACACAATAACATAGGGGTTTTGCCTTGGGTATGGTGGTGGGTGGCCGTGAGGGTGCCCTGAAGAATCAGGGATGTGGGCTGATTGTAGACAAGTAAGCTTTAACACCAGCACCCAGAGCCACTTTCTTTTCCCTTAAGCACATTTCCCTGAGGACAATGAGCCAACAGTTCCAATATTATAGATTCCACAATGCCATACCCTAAGCCCTAAGGAAGGTTCATAGCCATTCATAAAGAGCTAAGGAATGGGAAGAAAAAGTACTAAAACTTTACCTTCTTCCTCTCATCTGTAATTGGAGGGGGGAGGGCTAATACACATAAATAACCACTTACAGGTAAAATTTGAGGAAAATAGTCTTCCTAACTCTAAAATATAACCTTCAGTTACTTACTGATGTGTTCAATATGCCCATATTACAAAGTAATTCCTTTGGGACCACAATCTACATAGTTATTATTGAAGAAATATTTATTAAGAACTCCTGTGCCAAACACTGTTCTTGGTTCCGCACCCCCCTAAAAAAGCAATGATGAATAATAAACAGTATCTCTCCTAGAGGTACTTAAAATTTAAACAGGAATCAGAAAAGAAACAAGACAATTGAAATAAAATGTGAGAAGTTTGGCACAGGGTAGGAATGTCTGTCACTCAAGAGGAAGGGAAGGTGAGATACACCAAGCCATGTGCATAAGTACGGTGGACCCCAGAAATGGAAAGAAGTGGTAAGAGATGAAGCCAGAGAGTAAACACAGGCTGGCCATGAAGAGCCCCTTCCGGCCCAAGGAGGAGGAGGAGGGCAGCCATGGAAGGGGTTCACGCTGGTGGAGGACAGTGGGCAGGTAAGGATGGGCAGGATGGTGACAGATGAATGTGTCATACTTACGTTTTATATCATAATAGAGAAAACGTATCAATTCCTCAACAAGCATCAACATGGATGAAGAATTTGTTCCAGACAACACTAGTCACAGGGAGGCACCCAGGAGATTATCTCAGAATCATATTCATGTTCTAAGACATGGGGGTTGGAAACCCCAGAGCTATAAAATCTTGTTGGAATTTGTGATCTATTAAGGAAGTCAAACCCTGGTAAACACACGACATCGAAAGTGCCGTGTGTGAACCTGAACCTGCCCGATCAAGATTTCAGAGCAGTAGAGGCTGGGGGAAGGTGTGCTCCAGAGAAGAATGAAGCACCCTCCCGGAGAGGGGGAGGGCAGACCTTCTGAGGGGACCGCAGGGCCAGGGTCTTCTTGGTGTGCGTGAGGTCATGTTGAAAATCAACCAAAGCAAGTGACATGCAGCCATAAAACATTAGCCAAGCCTGCGCCAGGACCCTGCTCTTAATGTGAGTAGGACAAATACGTAGAGAAGACCTGTGTCGTTCTCTAGTGACAAAGACACTAGAGAACTAGGTCTGAGAGGAATAGAAAGAAGCCTTGTTGGACGGGTGGTTCACAGCAGAGGAACGAGGGTGTGTGTGTGTGTGTGTGTGTGTGCGCGCGCGCACATGCTGGAGTGGGGACTGAGAGAAAAGGGAGCCTCCTGGCCAAGTTGCCACTTGAGGGTGTAGACGGTGAGTAGAGACCAATGAGAACTCTGAGACCAATTCGATCAGCTCACAGTACAGAGTCTGTCCTACTGAGTCCATCAAATGCACACAGTCACACACTTACACACACAAACTTCTAGATACGTACACGTTATATGCCAACTGCCTGCTGTGACCTTAGAAGGGTACATAGAAGGCCCTTAGATGAAAGTCTGGCTCTAGATCGCTTGATTGCAACATGTTTGTATTTTAGCAGAGCTGTCTTTCAAAGACTTTATTGCTTTAAAAAAAAAATGCAAGAGATCCTTCCTTTGGTGTGAACAAAGAAGCTTGGGAAAAAGAAGAAAGGAAAAAAAAAAAACAAAGATGCTTTTATTTCATGTGTCATTTAGTGGAGGGTTTTTTAGGTTTGTTTATTGTTTTGGTACCCGGGATTGGACCCAGTGGTGCTTAGCCCCTGAGCCACATGCACGGGCCTTTTTATTTTTTATTTTGAGACAGGATCCAACTAAGCTGTGTGGGGCCTTGCTAAGTGGCTGAGGTTGGCCTCGAACTTGCAATCCTCCAGTCTCAGTCTTCTGAGTCACTGGAATTATAAGCATGTGCCACCACGCTGGCTGAAGGTCATTTGGTATGGAAAAGGTGGGTGTGAAGGACACAGCAGACATCCCGGACCTTGGCTTAAAGAGTTTGTTTTCTACTCAGCACATCATTATTTATTATTTTAAATTTATAAGGTACAGAAAAATATGAAGGAAAAAATCATTCATAGTTGGCTATCGTGAATATTTAAATATAGTTCCTTTTAATTGTGTATTCTAACCAATTATCTCATTAAAACTAACCTTGCACCATATGTAATAACACACACCTGTAATCCCAGCTGCTCAGGAGGCTAAGCAGGAGGATTATGAGATCAAAGCTGGCCTCAGCAATTTAGCAAGACCCTGTCTCTAAATAAAATATGTGGTTAAGTGCCCCTGGTTTCAATCCCTAATACAAAAAAAAAAAAAAAAAAGCCTCACCTTGCTATTTATTTGTAGATGCAAAAACTCAGAACTCTTATTAACTGACCTGAGTTTCTGGCCTGCTAACCTAAAATCTTGTTTGTGTTCAGGGTGTCACAGATTTCATGTTTTGAGATGAAATGAACCTCAGGGATTAAATTCATTGCCTTCAAATAGTGATTCCCAAAGTGTAGACTTCAAAACAGCAGCTTTGGCTTCCCCTATGAGCTGGCTAGAATGAAAATCTTGCGCCCTACTCTGACTTGCTGCATGAATCTCTAGGAACAGGGACCAGAGGGAAAGTTTAAGCTCTCCTGGCCATTCCTGGGCAAGTCAAGCCAAGAACCAATGCCAGAGAAGACACAGTGAACTAGTAATAGTCAAAATCCACAGCAAAACCTGTAGTGATGTCTCCTAGGACTCACATAGTGATTTGCACAGAGTAGGTGCTTAATAAATAAATGTCCACTGAAAGAACTTTCTCTGAAGTTCCCCCAAATTACTAACCTTTTCCCACACTCTTTTGAACAAATAGCACCTAAATTTGCCTTTAATCCATTAAGCCTCAAGTTTGTTTGTTTTTAAGAGAGAGAGAGAGAGAGAGAATTTTTTTAATATTTATTTTTTTTTAGTTTTTGTTTGTGTGTGGTGCTGAGGATCAAACCCAGGAGGCACGCATGCCAGGCGAGCGCACTACCGCTTGAGCCACATCCCCAGCCCAAGTTTTTAATTCTGTAAATATTTATTTATTTATTCTTTTTTAGATACACATGACAATAGAGTGTATGTATAATACACTTATTCTAATTAGGATCCCATTCTTGTTATTGTATATGATGTGGAGTTTCACTAGTCATGTATTCATATGTGAACATAGGAAAATTATGTCCAATTAATTTCACTGACTTTCCTATTCCCATCCTCCTTCCCATGCATTCATTCTCCTTTGTCTACTCCATTAAAATTCAATTCTTCTCTCCCCCCATTATTGTGTGTTAGCATCTGCTTATCAGAGAGAACATTCTGCCTTTGGTTTTTTCGTACTGGCTTATTTCACTTAGCATGATAGTCTCCAGTTCAATCCATTTACTGGAAAAGTCAAAGTCATTCTTCTTTATGATTGAGTAATATTCTATTGTGAATATGTACCACATTTTCTTTATCCATTCATCTGTTGAAGGACACCTAGGTTGGTTCCATAGCTTAGCTATTGTGAATTGAGCTGCTATAAACTGTGGGCATTTATTTATTAATATGAATTGAGCTGCTATTTATGTGGCTGAGTCCCTGTAGCATGCTGATTTTAAATCCTTTGGATATATACAGAGGAGTGGGATAACTGGGTCAAATGGTGGGCCCCTTCCAAGTTCTCTGAGGAATCTCCATACTGCTTTCCAGAGTGGTTGCACCAATTCAATTCTGCAAATATTTCAACAAAATTGAAACAGGGATTATTTTTTTTGTAAATCATAATCTAGAGCTTATATATTATGTTAATTAACATTAGCTAATGTTAGCTCATATTAGTTAATATAATTACATTATAATTACATAATTATATGATATGTACTATATTTAAGAATTTTTTTTAAAGAGAGAATTTTAATATTTATTTTTTTAGTTAACGGCGGACACAACATCTTTGTTTGTATGTGGTGCTGAGGATTGAACCTGGGCCGCAGGATGCCAGGCGAGCGCGCTACCGATTGAGCCACATCCCCAGCCCTATATTTAAGAATTTAACCAACATTTAAGATGTTCCACATCTGAGGCAATGGGACAAAATGGGTTAAACTGAACATTTTGTTTACTTCCTCTAGCATTCCCTTTGATCCCTACTAAAAAAAATAATAAGCTCTCCTAAGTTTTCTTGTTAATTTTTCTCATTCTAGAGCTTCATTATTCAGAGTGTGAGTAGCACACTAGCAGCCTGGGCATCACCTGGCCACTTGTAAGAAGTGGAGAATCAGCTCCGTGCAGTGGTGCAGTACCTGTGATACCAGGCTGAGGCAGGAGAATTTCAAGTTCAAGTCCAGCCTCAGAAATTAGTGAGACCCAGGCTAGGTCTCAGTGACCTGTGGCTCAGTGGTAGAGTGCTTGCCTAGCATATGAGGCATGGGGTTCGATTCTCAGCACCACATATAAATAATTTTTTTTAAAAAAAAGGTCCATCAACAACTAAAAAAAAAATATTTAAAAAAAAGAAAGAAATTAGTGAAACCCTTAGCAATTTGGAAAACCTGTCTCAAATTTCAAAAAATAAAAAATAAATTAAGAGGACTGGGATGTAGCTCAGTGGTAAAGCACCCTTGGGTTCAATCCCCAATACCCAAAATAGAAAAGAAATGTAGACTCTCAGACCTACTGAATCAGAGCCTGCACTTTAGCACAATCCCCAGGTGATACATCTACACAGTCATGTTTGAGAAGCAGTGATCTATGAAGTACTTTCTCACTCCAATTCTTGCTCCAGTGAGTTTCATAAAAAGTAAATTTCAGAATTACACTAAGGGACATTTATTCAACAAGTGTTTTTTTTTTTGTTGTTGTTGTTGTTGTTTTGTTTTGTTTTGTTTTTGTGGTGCTGGGAATTGAACCCAGGTCCTTGTGCCTGCAAGGCAGGCACTTTGCCAACTGAGCTATATCCCCAGCCCCCTCAACCAGTGTTTCTTGAGCACCTACTATATGCAAGGATGTGTAGTATAGAAACACAAAGTTGAAGACATGATCTTGTGCTCCTTGAGGGATGTAGAGCTGGGGGGACAGATAGGTTGTGCCCATTGACAGCCACAATGCCTGACAGGACATGGTAAGAGTCTTCTGAGTCATCTCAGGTCTTGGCATTTAGAGAGGGCAGAGGTGATGACAATGACTGTCCTTACATTCAGATGAGGATAGTGAAGTCATTAAGTTAGCAAACTTGGGAGGTCCTCTTCTAAAGAGAGTGGAATATGATGGAAAGAGCATCCCCTTTAAAAACAGAGAGGCCTGAGTCCAAATCCAGCCAAGTGGTCTTGAGAATCTTACTTAGACTCTGAAGCTAACTTTCTCATCTACAAGGGAAAAAGATTATAATAACAACCTGTGCTTATGAGGATTAGCTAGGACGCATGTGCAGCTCCTAGAAGCATGTCTAGCAAACAGCAGGCGCTCAATGAGTGCTATTACTGCTGCTGTTGCTCCTGACATTCCCTGTGACTTGTCCCTGTCTCTCTCTTTTTTTAAAATTTATTATTTATTTATTTTTTAGTTATTGGCAGACACAACATCTTTGTATGTGGTGCTGAGGATCGAACCCGGGCCGTACGCATGCCAGGCGAGCGCGCTACCGCTTGAGCCACATCCCCAGCCCCTGTCCCTGTCTCTCTTCATCTCAGGAACGTGGCAGGAGCTGACTGAATGTGGGCACACTTGGCCTGACAAGGTTTCAGCCACTAATTCCTAGTCGTCGTTCTGACTTGTAGCACCTTCTTCATAGTTCAGCCCCAAGTGGCCCACAAAACCTGAAAACCATGTGCTTTTCTGTGACAGCACAAAACATTCTCTGTTTACACAAAGGTACAGATCTGGTTATTTTTTTATTTGGACTGAATAAAAAGTGAGTTTATATTTGAATAATTGGTATTGCATACATGTGGGCTCCACTCTTCTCGTTCCATCTAGATTGATTCACAACTGATGATGTCAGAAGCCACCAGGTGCTAGGACTTGAAATGAATCTCGCATTTGCTCTCTTCTCTCCCCTTCCCCCCCCACCCCTACCTCCTTTTTCTCTGCTTCTCTCTCTCCTTCTTTCCCCCACCCCTAAAACTACTAAATTTTTCACTCATGTTCCTTAGGAACTGGGCCTCATTCTAGCCCTATGCTGCTAAGTAAACAATTAGATCAGATTGATGTCTTGCGCAAATAATAGGTAGTCAAAACTTGGGCCCCAAATAGTGACTGCCTAGCACCTATCACATAGCCCTTAAGAGGTCTTCAGAATCTATAAGGGATACCTGAAAATCTCTTTTAAATGGTAAAGACTCAGAAAATAGTAGTTTTGCTCTTCAATCTCTCTCGAAAAAAAGAAAAAAAGAGAGTTCCATAGTCTGACGGGTCCTAAGAGACAAGAAGACAAGAAAGAAAAAAAAATCTTGGTGCTTCCTCTTGAATACCAAAGGCTTAAAGTTCAAAAAGACTCTCTAATGGACTGACCCAGGCAGAGGGAGACCCGCAGAACTGCATCTCCAAAAAGTTGGGCGGTCATCATACTTTCTCACCTCTAACTCTTTTGACAATTAAAGGGGTGTCATTAGCCAGGTGTAGTGGCACATGCCTATAGTCCCACTAACTCAAGAGGCTGGGGCAGAAGGATCACTTGAGCCAGGATTTGGGGAGTAGTCTGGGCAATAGAGCAAGATTCCATCTAGAAAAATTAATGAATAATTTTTATTAATGACTATTAATTGCATTATTATCCAGGATGGTCCCAAGGATGTATAGCTAGCCCACCTAGAGACAGGCGATGGTAGGAATACTATTTGGAGCAGAAGTAATGGTAGGTAATAAAAGGTAGACAAATATTATTTTTCTCTATTTGACATTGCTTGACATGGGAAGCGTGTTTCTAAGATCTGCTGGGCTACCGCTCCATGGGACTTTGTTAACTGCTTAAAAACATACCCCAGGGCTGGCTGGGGTTGTGGTTCTGTGGTAGAGTGCTGTCCTGGCATGTGTGAGGCCCTGGGTTCACTGCATATAAATAAATAAAATAAAGGTCTATTGACAACTAAAAAAAAATACTTTAAAATTTTTTTTTAAAAAAACCCATACCTCATCTTATTTATTAAGCACTCTTGGCTATATGGAACAGAGCCTAGAAGAAAGCACTGGAGTGGTAAAGCACACCCATTAATATTCACAGCCTGAGAGATCACAGAAGAGAAGCCCCCGGAACCTTCCTTCCGAGCTGACTGAACCCTCCTTGAAATGCAGCTCGTTAACACGTTTAGTTAGTGAATTCCAGCCCATAGTCCTCGAAAGAAGAAGTTGCATATCAGAAAATATAATGAGCCTGGCACACTCAAAAGTAGCAGAGGGACACCTAATCGCCTCATTAGGACAAGATAGAGAGACAGAAGAACCCCAAAGCACCATCTCCGTGCCCTATACACCCAGAGCCTCTGAAGCCGTCACTGTCTCTGTACAGCAGCTAACTCATGCTCGTCATTATCATCCAGTCGCCCAGAGAAGCGTTGTGATTTAAGCAGTGTGCTGACACTGAAAGAGCACTGACCAAGGCCGGATTGCGGTCCTAACTCCACCGTTCACCAGCTTTGTGACCCTGGGCCAATTACTTAACCCCTCATTTAGAGGGGCTGAGTTCTGCGTTTGGTGGCATCCTCTACAAAAATGGGAAGAATCCCTACTAGAGGCTGATGAGAATGCTGCAGTGTGATCAGGTTTTTAAAGGGTCCAGCTCTGTGCCTGGCACATGGGTGCTACTCAGTCAATGGAAGTTATTATTCATAATAATAAAAAAGTTCTCTATGTTCTATGTAAGAAGAATGTTATTTTGAATGGCAAGACTGTCACTATTGGGAATCCCCCCTCTGAGGTGCTCCCTGGCCCAGGTTATGGCAGCAGCTATTAAGGCTTGCTTGAAGTGATAATGATCATCTCAGTACCTCAAATTCGGCCTCCAAAACCATCTGCTTAGGTGGAAATTCTGTGTGAATTTGGGCGATTGACACATCTCTGTGCCTGTTTCCTCAGCTGTAAATTTGAATGATAGTACTACCCACTTGAGTTTTAGTATGAGGATTGAGTTAATGCATATAAAATAGTTATAAGAATGTCTGGTACATAGTAGATGGTCAATAAATCTTAATAATTGTTGCCATTCATTTCCTAAGATTGAGCCATTTAGATCACTTTCAATCTCTCTCTTTTTTGGGGGGTACTGGGGATTCAACCCAAGGGTGCTTAACCACTGAGCCACATCCCCAGCCCTTTTCATTTTTTTATTTTGAGACAATTACCTTGCTAAATTACTCATGGCCTTGCTAAAATGCTGAGGCTGGCTTTGAACTTGTGATCCTCCTGCCTAGGCCTCCTGAGCCACTAGGATTATAGGCATGCACCACCACACCTGGCTCAATTTCTCACTATTACAAATAATTATGTGATAAACATCTTTCTAGATTGTAATATTTTTCACAACCCAAACTCTCCAAACATTTATTTATTTTTAATTTGTTTCAGTTGTTTGTTTTTGCTTATAAAGCAATAGCTAAACAGAGTTCATTTCTCTGGAACCACTAGTCTTATCAATCTTTTTTTTTTAAAGAATAATATGTATTTCTATTGTTTTCTTCTTCGGTTTTAAATTGCTAACATTATGCATAAAATTTACTACAAGGGACATTTGATACCTCCACAATTATACAACTTGCCCATATGTTTTCAGGCCATTGATTTCAAAGGTTGTCAAATGTAATGCATAGAATGGAAGAAAGGAAACATCATTAGCTTCAAAAATGCCTTTCATTAGAAACAAAAATAAGACTACCCTGATAATGCATGCCTGTAATCTATCTCAGTGATTCTGGAGGATGAAGCAAGAAGATCACAACTTTGAGGCCAGCCTGGGAAACTTAGCAAGACCCTCAGCAACTTAGGGAGGCCCTGTGTCAAAATTAAAACAAACAAAAAAGAGAACCCGGGATGTATACAACTCATTCCCCAGGACCTGCCCCTTCCCTACCCCACTCCTCCTCATGATCCACTTCCTCTACTCTTCTGATCTCCCTTCTATTATTTTAATTACTGCATTATGATTATATATAACACTGAAATTCATTATGGTATATTTGTACAAGGATATAATATAATTTGTGGATTTTATTCCCAGTACTTCCCCATGCCCTCCTCTCCCCACTCCCTCTGGATTCCCTTCCTCTACTCCACTGGTCTCCCTTCTATTTTAGTTTCACAGCTTTTCTTAATGGATAATATAGTTTTCCTAAATTTCCACTTTCCTCTCTTGCCATCAGTTTATTGCCCACATATCTCAAAATCCCTGAGTCTTTCTGAATGGATTAGCTATTAGTGCTCAGTTCCATGGTAAAACACAGAGTTGTTAACCCAATAAGAAATTGCCACCGGGCGCAGTGGCACATGCCTGTAATCCCAGCAGTTTGGGAGGCTGAAGCAGGAAGATTACGAGTTCAAATCCAGCCTCAGCAATTTATCGAGACCCTAAAAAATTTAGTGAGATCCTGTCTCCAAATAAAAAATGGGCTGGTATGTAGTTCAGTGGTTAAGCGCCCCTGGGTTAAAACCCTAGTACCAAAAAAAGAAAAGAAAGAAAAAAAGAAATTGCTTTAGACTTGCATTAAATAAACAGAATCAGAGATCTCAAAACGTTTTCTCTCATCTTCTATGACAATTAATTTTTTTCATATTTACAACAAACATATTATCCAGAAAAAAAGGGGAAATGTTTTTCTTTTCTTTTTTTTTTAAGTTGGGATTGAACCCAAGGTCTCTTCACCACTGAGCTACATCCTCCCAAGTGGTTGAGATTACAGGAGGCATGTGCCACTGCTCCCAGCCAGGAAAATGTTTTTTTCATGGGAAGCATCATCAGAATTTAGTGGTAGAAATTAGCAGTGAAAAACTGAAATTGTGTTCATAATGTTATTCTGCCCCAAATGTCATTTTCTTATTTGCTCAGTACTTTGAGTTTTGTATAATGCTCAGTTTTTTTTTTTTAATTTGCAACTTAAGAATTATTAAAACTTTTGTGCTGGGGTTAAAACATGAAGACTTGCTTAGCATGCACAAAGCCCTAAGTTCAATCCCCAGTACTGCAAAAACAAAACACCCTTATGACTCTAGGACATAGAAAACCATATTTATTGAGGACTTTGGTATAAAGTGTTACAAAAGCATTGATTTGCGCCTGGATCACCTAGTAGTGCATCAAGCACAACAGCAAAATTCTAGGACTGGGAAGAAACCAGCTGCTGTGAACATGGTTCCCTGGGCTGGCCAGCCCTGAAAGATGACTCTATGGTGATTATTCAGTTCACCTTCTAGGTCACTAATGCAGCGAGGCTGCAGGCGCCTCCTGTAAGCCATTGACGTTGGAAGCCCCTAAAATTTTTAGTATATTGCACATTAAGTGGGTGTATACTTCCATCCCACTTCTCTGTTCCTCTTCATACAGAGACCCCTTTCTGCTTCACCTGCTTGCTTTCCTTATACTCCCCCCCATTCTACACTTATCTCTGAGATAGTATGTGGCTTTCCTAATGTATTACCAATCTACAAGGGGGGGGGGAGGGGGAGAGCCAGCAAACACTGTAAACTTTAGGGGAAAAACCTCCTTTTCTAGATGAACACAGTTGACCACCCTACCACATAGTCTAAACAGAAATGATTTTTTTTTTTTTTTGCCACTGAGGATTAGATCCAGGGTACTTTACTACTAAGCTATATCCCCAGTCCTCTTTTTATTTATCATTTTGAGACAGGGTCTCTCTAAGTTGCTAAGGCTGGCCTCGTGCCTCAGCCTCCTGAGTTTGCTAGGATTTCAGGCATCCGCCACTGCACCTGGCTAGAAATGACCCATGTTAAGTGAATTTTCTACTTTAAAGAGGTGCCACAGTTCCTCAGTCCTATATGTAGTTCAGTGTTTTTCTGGAGAGTCAACATATGCCCAAAGAGCACAGTATTCTTTTTCCCCTGCCCCCATCCCCAGAGGGACATTCATTTGCCTAGACAAAATTAACTCCATCAGCAGAAACAAGAGAAACAAGTTCACAAAACAAAGGCCATGAAGATTCACAATGAAATCTCCTTTAAAATCTAGAATCTTTCCAGGACATTTACAAACAAAACAAAACTAAAGAGTTAAGTTTCTCTTTCCTTTCCCCTTTCTCTCTCTCTCTCTCTCTCTCTCTCTCTCTCTCTCTCTCTCTCTCTCTCTCTCTCTCTCCTCTCTCATATGAATATTTTGTGAGTCTTGATAATGCCATGGCTTATAACAGTAAAATGGCTGTGGGAAGTCAGTCACTTTCAACTTTCAGTAAATAAGAAAGAAAAGTACACAATAAAAAGGAAAGTATTCATGAAACATTTTGTAGTTTTCAAGGTATGAATACTAGAGCTGGGGATATAGCTCAGCTAATAGTGTGCTTGCCTAGCATACACAAGGCCCTGAGTTCAATCCCTAGCACCACCAAAATAATAATAATAATAATATATGTGTTTATATATATATGTATACACACATACACACACACACACACACACACACACACACACACACATTAGTAACTGTTGTAACCACAAAATAAAGGATTGGGTAAGATTGTCATGTTGAAATCCCCTAAGGATTGCTGCTAATGACTTATGACAGACTTGTGATTTCTGAATATTTGGACTGGTAGACTCTTAATGCTTATTAAATCATTACAGAGAAGATTGCTTACTAAGGAATATAAGGTTCAATTTTTGAAGGCATGACTATAGAATGTAAATAATTAACTTATAGAATAACTTGCATCAAGAAAATTTTTAAGGAAAAAAATAACTGAAATCTATCCATAGATAATTTAGAAAATAACTATAAAAATTATAAATGCATGATACCTTTAATATACCAATTCTACATCTAAGAATTTAGTCTAATGGAATAATGACATATATACAAAATTATTCATAGTATCTTTGTAATATCAAAATATTAGAAATAACTTAAATGTTCATTAATAAGACGTTTTTAGATAATAGTAGGTCTATTCTCCAGAATAGGAAGCCACTAAAAAACTAAAAGGAAACTATATAAATTGATTTAGAAATTACTACAAAATACAATGTTAAATTTAAAAGGCACAGATTGGGGTCATGGATATAGTTCAGTGGTAGAGTACTTGCCTACCATGTGCCAGACCCTGGGTTCCTTCCTGAGTACTAAAGAAAAGAAGGGGGGAAAAAGACAAATTGTCCCTGGAATATTGCACAAAATTGCAATGATACAATCTGTGAGGAGGGGAACTCAGGAGCTGAGTTGAGGATGGGAGAGAAAACCTTCTATGTTTTGAATTTTGAACTACAGTAAGTAGTCTGGTCAATTAGGTCAAAGTAACTACTGTAGCTGAGTGTGACGGCTCGTGCCTGTAAAGTCAGCTACTTGGGAGGCTGAGGCAAGAGGATTGCAAATTGAAGCCTCTCAACTACTTTAGTGAGAACCTGTCTCAATAAAAAGGACTTAGGAAATAGCTGCGATATAGCTATATAGGAAGGAAGGAAGGAAGGAAGGAAGGAAGGAAGGAAGGAAGGAAGGAAGGAAGGAAGGAAGGGAGGACTAATGTAGATACAGCCTCAAATAGTTACAATCCATTGATCCATGTGTCTTTCAAACTGCTTTGCAACAGAAACACTTCTATAAATATTCCTCTTACAAGTGATTTCAGAAATAAAAATAACAAGTTTAGTAAAAAATTTTTAAAAATTAAAAAAAATTTTAAAAGCCAGGTGGGGTGACACACACCTGTAATCCCGGTTACTGGGGAGGATGAGGGCTGAGGCAGGAGGATCTCACACTCAAGACCAACCTGAGCAACACAGTGAGACACTGGTTTTTTTTTTTTTTAAATAAAAAGGGCTGTGGGTGTAGCACAATGGAAGAATGCTGCTGCCAAATTCAACACACACACACACACACACACACACACACACACACACAGAGAGAGATACATATAACAAATGGCAATTTAATTTTTTGCCTTTCACATACCATACCATGGTATTAGGTACTATTATTTATTTGGTTGATTAGGAGGCAATGATCCATGTTTTATTATCTTAAATAATTTTTGAGCACGCATAAGGTACCAAGTACTGGACTGGATTTGAAAATTCAACATTAAATAAGACAGACATAGTCTCTGACCTCCTAGATAGCTCTGATACTTCAACCATTAAAGACAGAAAAAGCTCCTTTTTTTTAGAATGATACATGCCATGCTCAATAGCTGCTTTCCCAGCTCAGTAAAATAGTAAACATTCAAATGTGAAATGAAAACAGCTGGGGCATCTGGATACAATTTAACTTTACATAAAAAAAGTCCTCAGGCATAGATTACTTATTCTCTCCACACACATGAGGAACTTCTGTTCTGAGTCAGATGCTCCTCCATGTATAAGGGGAAAATGTGAAGACTCCTCTCCTCTTTCTCTATCTGCACACCTTCCTCAGCCCAGAAACAGGAAAACATGGGCGGAGTGCTTTTAACAAGATTCCATAATTTGTGATTGGATTAAATGATAACTTGCTGGTTTTAAGTGGTTCGTGCGATATGTGCTCTATTTTTAGGGAGTTTTGAAACATGTTGCTTAACGCTCATGAGAAAATGATTGCATGGGCCCTACTAAGATCTCATTAGCATACTTGCTCCATTTATTTGAGTGTAGACATACAATTGTAAATCTCCCCAAATTAGCAAAGCATACTTTGGAGAAAAGTGGCATGGAGAATTTTTTTTTAAGCAGTGGGAGTGAAGAAAAAAAATAGTCAACGTGTGATGTTAGTAACTTCAGTCTCAAGTGCCATCTTTGCACAAGAGAGATTTTTTGCTTTAGAAATAAGATGCTCTTCAAATGAGGCAACCAGAGTCATGGAAAGAGAGTATTCAGCAGATGAGAGAATGGACAGGAGGCCTGAATGGCTAAATGATGCTTATTCCATTAAAGTCTGAGTAAATTACAGGAAGGAGACATGGGTGGAGCCCATTTCTTGAGGAATACCCTGGCTGCAAAGGTGGAGCAACAGCATCAGGGACATATTGAATGGCTAGACTGTTCTCACCACTGACAATATGATAAAGTTCCATCTTTGCCTTTATGATATTTTAACAACCATTGGACATTCACACTTATGAAGGTATAAACAGATTTTACCAGTGATAGACCCTCAGGAGAACTAGAAACACTTCAAAAACCCAAGCTCATCTGCTGAACCAGAGAGATTTTTTTTTTTTTTTTTTGCGTTTGTTTTTCAGGAACTTTTCATTGTACCTAGGGGAGAAAAACAGCCCTTATTTCTATTCTATCATTGCATTTCTTTTGGCTACCAGAATAGTGGATATGATTTGAAACAACTGTATGTCACTAACTTTATACTGTAAAGAATTCTAATCTGCCTCACAGTTTGCAAGACCACACACTTTCAAAAGTCTAGCACACACAATGGAAACAATTAGTGAGTACTATACCTCATGCATTGAGAAGAAGGGAGGAAAACACAAATATATTAACATGAAATAAACTGGTAAGAGCAAATTTACTGTTGAAAGTTGCAGTGTCCCACATAAAGAGTCCAATGTTGTCTGTTAGCACATGTATATTGAACACCAAAAATTTATCTACTAGAATATTATGGACTTTTTAAAAATTTTTTTTATGTTTTATGTTTTTGGTTATAGTTGAAAACAATACCTTTATTTTATTTATTTATTGTTATGTAGTGCTGAGAATTGAACCCAGGGCCTTGCATGTGCTAGGTGAGCGCTCTACCGCTGAGCCACAACCCCAGCCCCATGTGGACTTTTGTACATTTAAAGACTAAATCATCGTAGCTGGGGATGTGGCTCAAGCGGTAGCGCGCTTGCTTGGCATGCGTGCGGCCAGAGTTCGATCCTCAGCACCACATACAAACAAAGTTGTTGTGTCCGCCGAGAACTAAAAAAAATAAAAATAAATAAATATTAAAAAATTCTCTCTCTCTCTCTCTCTCTTAAAAAAAAAGATTAAATCATCAACATATCAATGCAATTCTTTGATGGCAATAACCCAAGAAGTGATTTATATATATATTTGGAAATGAAGTCCTGTAAACTGAACTGAAAGTTAAATTTTATGTATATCATATATATCAGCCATATATATGTATATGTATGTATGTATATGTGTGTGTGTGTGTGTATATATATATATATATATATATATTTTTTTTTTTTTTGGTATTAGGGCTTGAACCCAGTGGTACTTAACCTCTGAGCCATATCCCCAGCCCTTTTGATTTTCTTTCTTTCTTTCTTTGTTTCTTTCTTTCTTTCTTTTTTTTGAGATAAGGTCTTGCTAAGTTGTTTAGGACCTTACTAAATTGCTGTTTATCATATACTTAGGGCCTTGCTAAATTGCTGAGGCTTGCTTTGAACTTGCTATCCTCCTGCCTCAGCCTCCCAAGCTGTTGGGATTACAGTTCTGTGTTACCACACCCAACTAGGTCTATATTTGATCAGACTTTAAAAGGCTATCTCTGAAAAAATGGCTAATTTTTATGAATCTTAGTTACATTTATTCCTTAACAAAGTTTGACTTGCCAAATAACCTACAAAATTATAAAAAGCAGTTTGTTTTTGATGAGTGTAAGCAATCTTAAATTAGGCCTGATGCAATATAGCCCAGTGTGTCAATAGATCTTTTTTTTTTTTTATTGGATGTTCACAACATTACAAAGCTCATGACAAATCATATTTCATAGATTAGAATCAATTGGGTTATGAACTCCCATTTTTACCCCAAATACAGATTGCAGAATCACATCTGCTACACATCACATTTTTACATACTGTCATATTAGTGACTGTTGTATTCTGCTACCTTTACTATCCTCTAATATCCCCTCTCCCCTTCCCTCCCATCTTCTCTCTCTACCCCATCTATTGAAATTTGATCTTTGAAAATTAGTCCACACAAACAAGAAAGATCATGCTCAGAGACACATTCCAATTTTATTATTGATAATTTTAAGGAGTTAATGATGGACTTGAGGTCTATAAATCTGTTACTGTTAGTGGAATTCTTTGCATGAAGAAAAAGCTCACTGATGTTTTAGAATTTTAAGGATTTAGGACTATCTAAACAACAAATTCTATGGTCTTCTAGTTATGATATAAATTACAGTAGGAGCAGGTAATTGGCAATACAAAATTTTTTCAAATGAATGCTTTTGAGTATCACCGTTCATATCATAATTGGTAGAGTAATTGCTAGCAAGTAAGATTATGTTGCCTGGATTTTAAAAGACCTTCAAAAACCTTTGAATTTATTAGCTGTTCCTAAATTCACCTTCCTTGGCTTCCACACAGTTCTCCAAGGCTGCTGCTCCTGCAGATTCCTTCTTTCTCCTCTTTCATATTCTTTATTTACCAAATGTTATGGTGCACCTGCTGTACTCTAGCACCAGAGCTGCAAACAAAACAAAAACTTTGTAGTGTGCATTTAATTGCCTCGGGGACTTCACTAATCTCAGGTGCTCCTGCCATTTCTGACCTATCAAGGTTGCAAAAGTGGCCCGTCTCCCCTCTTCAATCCTAGATTTGTTTGACTAAATGTAAAAACCCCATTTCTTAAATCTAAAGGCAGAAATTTTCCAAATCATAACATTTCAGCTGCTTCCTTAGCACATTCTTCAGGTCAGAAGTGCTTTTCTTTTCTTTTCTGGGGGGTCGGGGAGCGGTCGTAGGGTGGGGGCCGGGTTGGGGGAGATACAGGGGATTGAACTCAGGAGCACTCAGTAGAGACAGGGTCTCACTGAGTTGCTTAGCATCTCTATTTTGCTGAGGCTGGCATTGAACTCGAGATTCTTCTGCCTCAGCCTCCAAAGCCGCTGGGATTACAGGCGTGTGCCACCAAACCCAGCTAGGAGTGCTTTTCTTAATATCCTTCTGAAGTCACCCCATCAATTTTGATGACCACTTTGAACAAATTTATTCATTAGTTTATGGATATATAATAGACTATATTTAAATGTTAATTTACAACAATTTATGTCTCACTGACCTGAAGAAAAAGTGACATATTAGATAAATTCGACATTAGGTAATTTCTGAGTTTTCACTTTTTATGGAGATGTTTTAATATTATATGAAATAGGGTTCCCACACTTGTAGATTTGAAAACGAATAAAACTTTTTAAACTAAAGAAATCTACAGAAAGCTGCTATCAAAGTGGTGGAGTGGTGCATGCCTGTAATCCATCAATTCAGAAGGGTGATTCTGGAGAATAGCAAATTTGAGGCTAGCCTCAGCAACTTAGGGAGATCTTCATCAACGTAGCTAAACTGTGTCTCAAAATAAAAAATAAAAAGGGCTGGGATGTAGCTCAGTGGTAGAAAGCCCCTGGGTTCAATCTCCAGTACCAAAATTTAAAAAAAAAAATGTTTCTATTAAAAAGATGTTTAAAACACACTATTATCTCTATTATCTCTCCTTGTTATTATGTCATAAAAGAATGAACATTGAAGAGTAGAAATGACATAAACTCAGATAAAGGCAGTCCTTATGTGAACTGGTTTGGCTTGGTGATGAAGAAGTCACTCTCTTCCTCTAGTTTCTTGATATTCCTATTGAACTTGAGATGGGTGAAAACTCAACCACTAATCACTATGTAGGAACCACTGCTATACCCAGATGATGCCCTGTCTAGAAATCCTGTCACTTTTGGGAATGGCATTTGAAAATATTTGTTAAAATTTTGCTGCTTTATTTTAAATTTTAGAGAAAAATGATTAAAATTAGGCTTTTCTGACTAAACCATAAATTAAATAAACAAACAGAAAACCCTACCTCTGCTGGCCTCTGTGGAGCAGACTGTAATCCCAGTGACTCAGGAGGCTGAGGCAGGAGGTTTGCAAGTTCCAGGCCAGCCTAGTCAATTTAGGTAGGCCGTGAGCAATTTAGGAGACCCTGTTTCAGACAAAAAATTCGAAAAGGGCTTGGAGATACAGCTCAGTGACAAAGCACCCTTGAGTTCAATGTGCAATATTAAAAAACAAACAAGCAAACAAAACCTACCTCTGCTTTTAAGGGAAGTGTTTTGTTTAGTTTGTTTTGTTTTGTTGTGACACTGGGAATTGAACCCTGGGCCTCATATAGGCTAGGCAAATTATCTACTGCTGAGCTATGTTCCCAACATACACACTTACCCCTTTTTCAATTTTTATTTATTCACTTATTTATTTAATTATATTTTTGAGACAGGGTCTTGCTAAATTTTCCCAGCCTCCTGCCTCAGCCTGGAGAGTAATGAGATTACAGGCAGGTGCCACCAAGCCCATACCAGGTGACACTTTATTACAGCTATTTTAGAAATTAGGGAATCTATCCTGTTCTTTTATAAAAGCAATTTATCAGAGCTTTCAACACTTCTCAATAACTTTGAAGATCCGATACCTTTGTATATAAGACCTCAAGCTGGGTCTGTGAGTAAAATATCTGCTACCTATTCAATAGTTGGATTTATGTGCCCTCTCAAAAATGAATTCCAGATGAAGAAATCACAAGCTTTCCAAAAACATTCTCAGATAGACAGACAGTATAACATTTCTGTTAATAATGAGAAAAACCTTCCAGGGACTACTCCAAGGCTGTGTTCCTGTTCCTCCCACGTTTGAATGGGAAGCAGTCACTGCAAAGGAATCCTCATTCCAACCATATGTGAAAAGAGGGCAGCACTGCCTCCAAGGTTGAAATGACGCCATTCCCAGAAACTTCTGTGTGACACAGAAAAGACAAAAATGGATTCTGCACTGGCTGGATTGTTTGATTCTTTCCTCTAGATGTAAAGCTTCATCACTTGCTTTTCATAACACAAAATGTAATTTGAAATAAATATGAGGCAGTTTGAGTTCATCATGTGGGGTAAACTTTGGAGAATGTTGACCTTGATTTTACTAGTTATTAAAGAGACCATAGGATAATAATTGTTAGAAAAGTAAATAATAATTTAATAATGAAGGTGCTATACCAAAAAAAAAAAAAGATCACTACCTAGAGGCTCAGGAGGCTGAGGCAGGAGAATGGAGAATTCAAAGCCAGACCCAGCAACTTAGCAAGACCCTAAGCAACTTAGAAGACCCTGTCTCTAAATAAAATGTAAAAAAAAAAAAAAAAAAAAAAAAAAGGCTGGGGATGTGGCTCAGTGGTAAAGTGTCCTGGGTACAAAAAAAAAAAAAAAAAAAAGAAAGAAAGAAAGAAAGAAAAGAAAAGAAAAACTACTAGCTGGCTGCCATGGCACTACCAGGTACTCAGGAGGCTAAGGCAAACCTGGTTCAAGACCAACCTGGGAAACTTAGTGAGACCCTATGATAAATGAATTATTTGTGTCAACATATGTATATGCCCCATAAACACATATGCAAAACTTTAAGAGGCCTCATCCAACAAACTAAATTGCATCTTTGCTGTTTTGCCATTATATGTCAGTAATTTGACACCATATAATGTATTCTGAACATCTGTTGTTGACACTTTTTAAAAAAGGGGAAGGCTGGGGAAATAAGTCAGTGCTAAAGCTCATGTCTAGCATGATCAAGGCCCTGGATTCAATTCCAAGCACTGGGGGGAAAGTGTTAAATCAATGCTAAAGTATTAACCTTGTGTGGTGGCACACAACTGTAATTCAACTGACAGAGGAGGCTAAAGCAGATGGATCAAAAGTTCAAGATCAGCCTCAGCAACTAAGTTAGGCCCTGTCTCAAAATACAAAATAAAACAGGGTAGGGTCTCTCTGGGTTCAATCCCCAGTACAGCAAAAATAAATAAACCCAGGAGGTTATCACTAATAAAAGGAGTTTATACTTTATATGTGCATGACAATTCATGAGAGTTTAAGAACAGTGAGGCATTTGATTTTGTTATTAGCCACATATGTTAAATATATTCTACATTATATTACAATACACTAAGTATATGTGGATTTACCAGATTCTAAGTTTTCATGCGAACTTGACTTGTATGAGTATAAATGTTCAGAAATCAATACAGCAATTATAAAACCTCAAACCCAGAGTTCAGCAGCCCAGCTCTGTTTACATGTACACAAAAATTTCAAAATTTTCAAGATTCCATTTATATAGTGTAATATGGATGCCACTTTATTGTGGTAAAAGATGATGACCAGAATTCTGAACTGCTGGGATCTCAGACAGACATATTTTTATTCATATAAAGTCGTTCTCCCTTCAAAGATATTTTTATTCAGGTCTGAGTAAGGGAACATGATGGAAGCTCAAGTTTATGAAAATAAAAAGAAGAAAGGATGAAGGAGGAAGGGTGAGAAAAAAGATAAAGATGGTGACTCCAAAAGAAAGAACAGTGGAAACGAAAATGAATTCTGCCTCTCATGTGTACCATTATCATAAAATCTACCTATGGCAATGCAACATCATTGTTCATTTGTTTCTTTCATTTCATTGGTATATTAAGTAATTACTGAATGTAAGGCAAAATTACACACAAATTTCATTTTTTCACTTTGGCAAAAGACAGATTCTTTTTTGTCTGTTTGTTTGTTTATTTATTCATTTATTACAATACTAGGGGTTGAACCCAGGGTCTCATGCATGGGCGGCAGTGCTATACTATGGAGATACATCATCTCTAGCTCTTCCATCTCATTTCTTTGGTTGGTTGTTTTGTACCGGGGATTGAGCTGAGGAGTGCTTGACCACTGAGCCTCATCATTTTTACTTTTATTTACTTATTTTTCATTATTTCCTTTTTATTTTTTATTTTGAGACAAGATCTCACTAAGTTGCTAAGGGCCTAACTAAATTGCTGAGGCTGATTAAACTTGCCATCCTAGAACCTCAGCTTCCCAATTTGCTAGGATCACAGATGGGCATCACCATGTCTGGCTTCATCTCATTTTCTTAATAGCCATAAAAAAAAATCTAGTACTTGTCAGGAGTATATAATTTTTTTTAAATCTTTTAAAACTATTTAATGGCTCATATATTCAAAAAATTGCAAAATAAAATATATTTAGTTAGATATTCGGTTAAAAGTCTTCCTCTTATTGCTGCCCACAGTATGCCTCATTATCGCTAACAAGATGTAACCCATGTTATTATTCCCCTACTGATGGACAGTTAATTGTTTCTGAACTTTTGTAAATAAAACAATACCAAAATATGATAACTTTGTTTAAGTATCATTTCACATATATTCATGTACAAGTCCATCTGTAGGAAAAATTCCTAGAAGTAGAATTTCTTGGGCAAAGGGCAATATTTTCATTTTAAATGTCTTTCTAAATTGCCTTCCACAAAAGATATACCAATTTGTACTTCTAGAAGCAGTGTACAAGATTATATTTTCCCTTACAGTGTTGCCAATATATTGCCAAATGTAAGAATTTTGTCAGTTGATAAGTGGTAAATGATATTTTGTTGTAGTTGTAATTTGCACTTATGAAGAGTAGGGTTGGGCATCTTTCATGTATTAAAGATCCATTCACACTTCCTTTAATGCCAATATTTTGTATGTTTCCATTATTCTCTTATATTGAGGGGTTCTTTATATATTAAAGAGTTTAGTCATTTATTTGTCTCTTGACTTTATGGCATGTTTTCTTGTCATGAAGAAATGCTTCTTTACAAAAGTTGCAATGCATTCTTTTCTTGTGTAATTTCTGAAGTCATTGTAAGATATACTTTTCCTAGCTAGGCATGGTGGCATGCACCTATAATCTCAGTAATTTGGGGAGGGTGTGACAGGAGGATTGCAAGTTCAAGGGAAGCCTGGGAAATTTAGTGTATAATATAATAAAATAAAAAGGGCTGAAGCCAGGCACAGTGGCACACACCTGTAATCCCAGCAGCTCAGGAGGCTGAAGCAGGAGGATGGTGAATTCAAAGCTAGACTCAGCAAAAGCAAGGCCCTAAGAAACTCTGTGAGATCCTGTCTCTAAAATAAAATACAAAATAGGGCTGGGTAGGTGGCTCAGGGGTTGAGTGCCCCTGAATTTAATCCCTGGTACCCCCAAAAAAGTAAATAAATAAAAATAAAATAAAAGGACCTGGGATGTAGCTCAGTAATAGAGCACTTCCGGATTCAATCTCCAGTACCCAAAAACAAAAACAAACCAAACAAAAAAAAATTGTCTCCACCTAGCATTCCAAGGGCATTTACTTATTTTTTTAAGTTGATATATGAAAATTTCTAAAGCTATGATGCAATCATACCAGGAGAATATAATCCAAAGTAAATCAATCTCTCTCTTTCTCTTTCATTCTCATTACTGACTTCTCCCTCTCTTTCTCAAGTAACTTCATGAACCTCCTCCTAACTGTTGTTTTGAGCCCTTGGAGGAGAAGGTAAGCAATTCAATTCATAAACCTTCAAATTTATGAAATGGGAAGAGACAGAGGCCTAAGGTGTGTGAAATCCAGTACCAATTCTCAAAACAGTAGGCATCTTAGTACATATCAGGACAGTGGCCCTAAACTGTCCTAATATTATTGTTCACCACTGTGCAGAGGTGGGGAAACAGGTATACTTTAAAATGTCTTCAATGTAGAATGTAGAAATATCTTTAATATAGTCAAAATGTAGAGATTATCAATTTTATTAAATCTCATCCTTGAATATAAGTCTTTTCTTCTTTGAGGACTAAGGATTGAACCTGGGGTGCTCTACTAGTGAGCTACATCCCCAGTCTTTTTTATTATTTTGAGATAGGGTCTCACTAAGTTACTGAGGCTGGCCTTCAACTTGCAATCCACCCGGTCCACCTACCTAGTCTATTTAATATTCTGTTTGATAACACAGGAACTATGCATAAATCACTCGTGCTACATACTGAACAAAGGACTGTACTTCATCATATTTCAGTTGCAAGTGAGCTGCAAGTGTAAACATTGGAGTCTTTTTTCACTAAATGCCATTTTCATTAGAAAAAACAATTGACAAGCAAGCTAGAGTTGTTCAGACCAGACGATTTTTTTTTTTGTCTCAAAAATTACAGTGAGTCTGTAACTTTAAGGAGGTAAAATTAAAATTTGTTAAAATTTGTTAAAACATGATATGAATAATTCAGTAAAACAATATTTTCCAAATGACCAGTGCATGAAATTACAAAGTCATGCATGAGAAAGAGTTGTCAAAATACAAGTCATGCCCATGGATTTTAATATAACAAACTTCAAAGAGTCCATTGATAATAGGTTTAGATTTCACATTGCAAATAATCTTTAAGATACTACCACTTGTTGAGCTTTGGTGCAATATCAAAGAAAAATATTCACAGTTATCTGAAAAGTCTGTTAAAATACTCCTCACTTTCCCAACTATATGTCTGTGTGAAGCTGGATTTTCTAGATATACTTCAATCAAAACAATATTTCATAAGAAATTGAATGCAGAAGTAAATCAGAGAATCCAGCTGTCTTCTATTAAGTCAAGTATCAAAGAGATTTGTACACATAATGTGATACCACTTTTTTCACTAAATGTTTTTATTGCCAAACCATTATTTTTCATCTTAAAATGTTATTACATTAACACTTAATGGTAGTATGATTGTTATTTTGAAATTATTAAATATTTAACTTTTTTCCATCTTGATTTCCAATATGGTAAATAATAAAAATATTGGGATATTCAATGATTTTTAAGAATATAGTCTGGAGGCAAAGCTGTTTGAAAGCTGCTGAAATAGAATTTGTCCCTTGAATCACTAAAACTTCAGATCAGTCTTGACCACGTGAACACACTGTATATTTGTAAAGTACATAACTATAATTTTGCTTCTGGATGGAATGCCATGTGTGTCTCTTAGGATAAGATTACAAGCAGAGAGGATGCCCCAAAATTACATAATACAAGAACAATGATTTATTTTTCAATTAGAGAAAAATGGTCAATATAGCATAATTTGAAATAACAAAACACTGAAATATAGCTTAAATCTTGGTTGGTTTGTTGTTGTTATTGTTAGATTTTGAACCAAAGGTGCAAAGGGGTAGTAGGTTGATTTAATTAGTGTCCTTATTTTCTTGGGGTATTATCATCATTGGCCCACGCAAGAGCCCTCTCCATTTTATTTTGCTCTTTCTTCAGTTCTCACTCTCATTTTCCTCCTGTGAACAGTCACCCATTTTTTTAAAAATGGATATGTATTTTTCAATGGGTTTAGTATTATAAAATAGGTATGCTTATTTTGTGAAGAATCATATGTTTCCATGTGAGTAAACAGTGTTGGTATTGTAACTCTCATCATGTTGATTTCTTCATGATCATTTAATTCATTACTTCTTACTGCTGTGTGGCATTCCACAGTATGTATCCACCATATTTTACTTATTGACTCACCTATGGTCTTCTCAGATCAATCTCACTCCCTACTTTCATTTGTGATAATACCATAACATCCATAAATTTGTCTCCACCCAAACTTTTGCTATTTTTCTGAAAAACATGTCCATAAGTGGGATTGGAATGCACATTTTACTTATCTAAAAATTCCCAACTTACTTTTAGAGTGGTTGTACATTTATACCCCTACCTGCAATGCAGAATCTCCACTGCTCATATCATTTCGAATACTTGATATTATCCACCTTTCTAATCATGCCATTCAAATATATGTGAAGTGATATCTCGTTTTAATTTACATTTCAGGTCTTTATAATGAATTTTAGTAATTCTTTATCTATTTGTGATTCATCTGAGTATCTTCTTGTGAACTAATTATTTACCATATTCTGAATTCTTCTCTTGAATTTTCCATTTTTTCTTATTGATTTAAGGGAGTTTGTGTTTTGTTTGTTTGTTTGCAGTGCTTCGGATTGAACCCAGGTTCTCACACATTCTGGGCAAACATTTTACCACTGAGCTACATCCCCAGCCCTAAGGAGTTCTTATATATCTTGGATAATATTCCTTGTTTGCTTTAAATATTTCAAATATCCTTTTCTAATAGATATCTGTTTGTTAATGTTATTTAAACATTACACTACATTAAACAAAAAGCTTGAATTATGGTGTATGCAATCCTAACACACTTTTTGACTTAAAGTTAGTGCTTGAAATTTTTTTAAGAATATTTTCCCTCAGGGCTGGGGATGTGGCTCAAACGGTAGCGCGCTCGCCTGGCATGCGTGCGGCCCGGGTTCGATCCTCAGCATCACATACCAACAAAGATGTTGTGTCCGCCGAGAACTAAAAAATAAATATTAAAAATTCTCTCTCTCTCTCACTCTCTCTCCTCTCTCACTCTCTCTTTAAAAAAAAAGAATATTTTCCCTCATAATCTGCTTGAATCAAATGTATGAAATATGATATATCAAGAGCTTTGTAATGTTTTGAACAACTAATAATAAAAAAAGAATTAAAAAAAATAAAACACACACACACACAAAAAGAATATTTTCCCTACTCGTTGGTCTCAAAAACGTCAACATTTTCTTCTATTATCTTTATAAAGTTATCTCTAATATTTAGATCTTTAATCCATCTGGAGCCAACCTTTGTGAAAGTAAGACATTTGTATTTTTCTCCATATAATGAGCAGGGGTATCCTAACATCATCTACTAAACCATTTTCTTTTTTCAAATGTTTTGTGATACAAATGTTTATCATATAGCAAGTCTTCACATATACATAGTTCAGTTGCTGAACTCTCAATTCTGATGCATTGATTTATTTATATTTTGCTGAAACATTTTCATGTCATTGCCATTTATAGTATGTCAATATCTGATATGTAAGTGAAATCACATCTTTTGCCACATCTTTTCCTATACTTAAGATATTTTGAGCTTTCATCCATCCATATATATTTTACAATTGTATTCCTCAAAAATCTAGTTAGAATTTGTATTGGAATTTTGTGTACATCAAATGTGTACTTGGAAAGAATTCATGAAGTTAAGACATACCAACCACAGATTTGGTATTTCTCTCCATTTATTCAAATCTTACTTATATACTTTCTATTCTTATACCAATGGAAACAAAAGAAAAAAGGACTTACATTTCCTTCTTATAAATTTAATGTCATTTTTATTTAAAAGAGGCTCTAGCCGGGTACAGTGGCTGCATCTTGTAGGCTCAGCTTCTCAGGAGGCTGAGGCAAGAGGATTGCAAATTCAAAGTCAGTCTGGGCAACTCAGACCCTATTCCAAATAAAATAAAAAGACTTGGGATGTACTTCAGTGGTAGGGTACTGACCAAGTATGTGAGAGTCCCTGGGTTCAATCTGCAAAATAAACAAATGAATAAATAATAAAAGAGGCTCAACAGATAACAAATCTAGTTACACCAATTTCACCTTCAAGCAGTGCTTTTTTCTTTCCATAAAATTCATAACATATTCCCCAATAGAGATTATCATATGAATAGGGCATTTGGACACTGTTTTAGTCATTTTTTTCCTGCTGTTACTAAAGGACCCAACCAGCACATTATATGGGGAGAAAAGGTTTATTGGGGGGCCACAGTTTCAGAGGTCTTGGTCCATAGAATGCCAGCTCCATTCCATGGGGCTCAAGGTGAGGCAGGACATCATGGTGGAAGAGTGTGGCAGAGGGAAGCAGCTCACGTGATGATCAGAAATCAGGGAGAGAAACACCACTCTCAGGATACAAAATATACTCCATAACCACGCCCCCAATTCCCACCTCCTCCAGCCATACCCTACCACTTCATTTACCACTCACTTAATCCCTATCCCAGGATTCAATCACTGATTGAGTTAAGATTCTCACAACTCAATCATTTCTCCTCTGAACCTTCTTGCATTGTCTCACATGTGAACTCTGGGGGACAACCTCACATCCAAATCATAACAGGCACTTAAAATACAGATGGGAAAATATAGCTATTACATTGTTAAACCACTGGAAGGAGCCAATTAACATACAGGGAGAGGACAAACATCCCCAGCACTTGCTCTGGCAGTGTGGTTTACTTATGATTTTGCCTTCTGAGCATCTATGCATTATGTATGTAATAAAAGATGTCTCTCAGAAGAAGCCACAGAAAGACGCAAAAATCAGCTGGTAAGCCAGTGAGAGGCATTTAGTGGTCATTGTGTGGATAAAGAAAGAAATATAAAGAAATGAAAACTGGTCCTTCTTGATTTTCCCTGAAAGGTAATTACACATGTTTTCTTTTAAATGTGTAAATATTGAACATGAAGTTTAATATTAATAAGTTTTAAATGTATCATACATAATTATTGACTATAATATAATATTTTATAGTAGACACTAGAATATATCCATCTTGCTTGGCTGAATTTTTATGCCCATCCATTACTAATTCCCCATTTTCCCTTGTCCTTAGTCCCTGGAAACCACCATTCTACCCGTTCCTGGATTCTATGAATTTCACTATTTTAGATATTACTTTATTTAGGTTTTTTTTTGTCTCTGTGACCAAAAAACAACAACAACAACAACAAAAAAAAACAGCTTACAGGAGGAAAAGTTTATTTGCAGCCTATGTTTTCAGCAGTCTCAGTCCATAGATGGCCAACCCCGTTGCTGTGAGCTCAAAGTGACGCAGCACACTGTGGAGGAAGGACCCAGCAGAGGAAAAGTGCTCATCTTGTGGTGGGGTCAGAAAGCAGAGACAGAGGGAGGGGAAAAGGAGCCACACACAAGAGGCACCCTTTCAGGGCATACCCCAGTGATCCACCTCTTCTAGCCATGCCCCACCTGCCTACAGTTACCACCCCATCAGTCCATTCAAACAAGCATGGCCTGAATAGGTACAACCCTCACAATCTAATCATTTCACCTCTGAATATTGCTGCATTAGCAGGAGCTTTGGGGGGACACTGCATATCCAGACCATAACAGAGAGACCATGTAAATGTATTCAAGCAGTATTTGTCTTTCCATGACTAGATTATTTTACTGAGTATAATGCCCTCAAGGTTCATCTGTGTTGCAAAATTTCCTTCTTTTTATTAAAAACTGAACATATATATGTACAATAGTATTTCACTGTAGTATATACAGAGTATCAAAGTGTCTCTACTCATCTATATGTTGATGGACACTTAGATTGTTTTCACATCTTGGTATTTATGAGTAGAATTGCAATGGTCTCAGGAGTGCTAATATCTCTTCGAGATCCTGATTTCAATTCTTTCACCAGGTAGTGGGATTGCTAGGTTATATGACAGGTCTATTTTTACATTTTGAGGAACCTCCCTGCTGTTCTCCATAGCAGCTACACCATATTGCATTCCCCAAAAGTTCAAAGGGCTCCAATTTCTTTACATCTTTACCAAACTTACTGTCCTTTGTTTTCTTGGTGATAGTCATCCTAACAATATACAATCAATCAACAAGCACATGAAAAAATGCTCTCCATCTCTAGCAGTCAGAGAAATGCAAATCAAAACCACCCTAAGACACCATCTCACTCCAGTAAGATTGGCAGCCACTATGAAGTCAAACAACAACAAGTGCTGGCGAGGATGTGGAGAAAAGGGTACACTTGTACATTGCTGGTGGGACTGCAAATTGGTGCGGCCAATTTGGAAAGCAGCTTGGAGATTCCTGGGAAAGCTGGGAATGGAACCACCATTTGACCCTGCTATTGCCCTTCTCAGACTATTCCCTGAAGACCTTAAAAGAGCATGCTACAGGGATACTGCCACATCGATGTTCATAGCAGCACAATTCACAATAGCTAGACTGTGGAACCAACCCAGATGCCCTTCAATAGATGAATGGATAAAAAAAATGTGGCATCTATACACAATGGAGTACTATGCAGCAATAAAAAATGACAAAATCATAGAATTTGCAGGGAAATGGATGGCACTAGAGCAGATTATGCTTAGTGAAGCTAGCCAATCCCTAAAAAACAAATACCAAATGTCTTCTTTGATATAATGAGAGCAACTATGAACAGAGCAGGGAGGAAGAGTAGGAAGAAAAGATTAACATTAAACAGAGACATGAGATGGGAGGGAAAGGGAGAGAAAAGGGAAATTGCATGGAAATGAAGGGAGACCCTCATTGCTATACAAAATTACATATAAGAGGTTGTGCGGGGAATGGGAAAATAAACAAGGAGAGAAATGAATTACAGTAGATGGGGTAGAGAGAGAAGATGGGAGGGGAGGCGACGGGGGGTAGTAGGGGATAGGAAAGGTAGCAGAATACAACAATTACTAATAGGGCATTATGTAAAATTGTGGATGTGTAACCGACGTGATTCTGCAATCTGCATTTGGGGTAAAATTGGGGGTTCATAACCCACTTCAATCTAATGTATGAAATATGACATGTCAAGAGCTTTGTAATGTTGTGAACAACCAATAAAAAAAAATAGTCATCCTAACAGGTTCAAAGTGATGTCTCATCATGGTTTTAATTTGCATTTTCCTAATATTTAGTAAAATTGAGCAATTTTTTTTTCATATACCAATTGCCCATCTGTATGTTTTCTTTGAAAAAATGTCTATTCAAGCTCTTTGCCCATTTACAGGGTTTTAGGAGGTTCTACTATTTACTTGTAGAATTCTTTACAAGTCTTGAAAATTAACATTAACCTCTTATCAGATGAATGGCTTACAAATATTTTCTCTCATTTCTCAGGTTGTGTTTTCACTCTCCTGATAGTTTCCTGTACTGTGTAGAAACTTTTTCATTTAATGATTTAATGTAGCCCATTTGTTTTGTTTATTTGTTTGATGAGTTGGTTGGATTTTTTTGTCCTGGTTGCCTGTGCATTAGTGAGCATCCATAAAAGCATTCATTGCCAAAATCAATGTCATGAAACATTTCTTTTTTTTTTTTTTTTCACTTTTGGTGCTGGGGATGGAACCCATAGAACCTAGAGGTGCTTAACCTCAGCCACATCCCCAGCCCTTTAAAAAAATTTTTTTAAATTTAGGGTCTCTCTAAGTTTCTTATGGCTTAAGTCATGGAGGCTGGCTTTAAACTCATGATCCTTCTGCCTCAGCCTCCTGAACTGCTGCTGGGATTACAGGTGTGTGCCATGGCACCTGGCTTGAAACATTTCTTTTAAGTTTTTTTTTTTTTTTTTTTTTTAGGATTTTCATGGTTCAGGATCTAACATTTAAGTGCTTATTCATTTTTAGACTTTTTTTTTTTCCTTTTTTGGATAAGGGTCCAATTTTATTCTGTTAGACACAGATGTCCAGTTTTTCAGCACCATTTATTAAAGAAACAGCTCTTTCCCCATGGTGTGTTCTTGGCACATTCATCAAAGATCAGTTGAATGTACATGCATGGATTTGTTTCTGGGCTTTCTATTCTATTCCATTTCTCTATGTGTCTCTCTTTATGCCAATGCCCTACTGTTTTGATTATTATAGTTCTGCAGTGTATTTCAAAATCAGAAAGTGTGATGCTTCCTGCTTTGTTCTTCTTTCTAAAACTGATTTAGTTATTCATAGTCTTTTGCAATCTTGTATACATTTTACAATTTTTTCTATTTCTGTAAAATTTCACTTTCATATTTTTTTCAAATACAGTTTTAGTTGTTGATGGACCTTTATTTTATTGGTTTATATGTGGTGCTGAAAATCGAACCCAGTGACTCACACATGGTAGACAAGCGCTCTGCCACTGAGCTACAATCCCAGCTCATCACTTTCAGATTTTGATAGTAGTTCTAGAGAATCTGAAGACTGTTTCAAGCATGGATTTATGGTTCTTAAAATAATATCTTATTTCTATTATATAAGTAAATTGGTTTGTTGCAAAAAAAAACTGTTTTTTTAGCAACTTGCATATTTCTATCAACCTTGAACTTTTGTTAGAATTCATAGTATGCTGATTGTATCAGATTTCTTAATATATATAGATATCATATTATCTGCCAATAATAACTTTTATTTCTTTATATCTAACCTAACATTATTTATGCCATTATCTTATCTTAAAAGTCAGGTAAGACCTCCAATATTTGCTTAGATGGTAGTGGAAATTTCCTTCTCTTTCAATGGAAATTCTACTAAAGTTACTGTAGTAAGTTTGTTTTCTCATTAGGTGTTTTTGTTGTTTTAGGGTTGAGTGGCGTTTTGTTGTTGTTGTTGTTGTTGTTGTTGTTGTTGTTGTTTTAGGTTTTTGTTTGGTTTGGAATTTTTTTGGAAGTACTGAGTATTGAATCCAGGAAATTTCTACCTCTGAGCTACATCCCAACTCTATTTATTTATTTAATTTTTGGAGATTGGATCTTGCTAAGTTGACAAGGTGGGCCTTGATTTATGATCCACCTGCCTCAGCCTCCCAAGTAGCATGGATTACAGATGCGAACTATTATATCTGGCTCAAAAAGCTTTTAATACTCTTAGTACTCTGCAAATTTTATCCTAAATAAGGATTAATTTTTTGCTTTTGATGCTGGAACCCAGAGGTGTTTATTCTGAAACTCTTATTATAAATAAGGTATTTTTTTATGTCTTATGAAATCTTGTGGTCTAGTTTTAAAATGAAATGCATTGATACTTTTTTATGTTTTATTAATCTTTTACTCTTGGAATAAATACTACTTGATCAACATGTAAACTGTGTAAACTATTGAACTTGAATAGCTAATATTTTAGAGGGGACAGTTGCTGGGGATGGAACCCAGGGCCTCCTGCCTGCTAGGTAAGCTCTCTTCCACTGAGCCATGCCCCCAGCCCAAAGGCTATTATACTTACATCCATAAGTGAAATGCATTTATGCTTTTCTTGTCTTGAATCTTCCTTATCTACTCTGAGATTCAAAACTGTATTAGATTTCAGTCGCTGTGATAAAATGCCTGAAAAAAAAATTAAAAGGAGGAAAGATCTCTCGGGCTCATCTTCAGAGGTTTCAGTCGGGGGTCACCTGCCGTCATTGTCCCTGGGCTTGTGGTAAGGCAGAACATCATGGTAAGATGTGGTAAAGCAAAGATGCTCACCACCTGGTCACCAAAAGCAGAAAGAAAGAAAATAAAGGGTTGAAAACAAAAACATATGCTTCGAGTGCATACCCCTGTGACCTACTTCTTCCCATGAGGCCCTGCCTTCTAAATTTCCACCACTTTCCAATAGTCATTAAGCTATGAATCCATAAATGTTTTAATCAAGTCACAAGATCAGAACTCTTGAGGTCCAACCACATGTCAATGCCCCTACCTCTGAACACTACTGCATTGGGATCAAACCTTCTCCACATAAGCTTTTGCGTGACATTGAGGATCCAAACCAGAACAAAAACTATAAAAACTTCATAAAATTAGCCGGGCAACTGGGCAACTGGGCACCTTTACTTTGTTCTTTTTTTTTTTTTTTTTTTTTTGCTTTTTCCATTTTCTGGAGTAACTTATATAAAGTAGGTATCATCCCACAAAATAATGATAAGTACATAAATGCATATTAATTAGCTCATTTTAACCATTCCACAGTGTGTTCATATTTCAGAACAACGTGTTATTCAGGATAAATATATGATTTTTTTATTTGTCAACTAAAAATCAAAGAAAAAAAAGATATTTTAGCCCTTGAAAGTTTTATAAAATCTCACTAGAAAACTGTCTAAGTGGGGCTGGGGATGCACGCTCGCCTAGCATGTGTGAGACCCTGGGTTCGATTCTCATCACCACATAAAAAATAAAATAAAGATATTGTGTCCACCTAAAAAACTAAAAAATAAATATTTTTTTTTAAAAAAAGAAAGAAAACTGTCTAAGCTAGGAGTTTTTTTTCTGGCAGTAAGTTTTTGCTTGTTTTTTCTTTAATCATTATTTTATACATTGTATTATGTGAATATGTAAGATATGCATAAAATTATGCACACAGACACACTCACTGCATATACACACACCTCTTTAAAAAAAATAGAGATGTGACTGGGGTTGTGGCTCCATGGTTACACACTTGCCTAACACTTGTGAGGTACTGGGTTCTATTCTCAGCATCACATTTAGGTACTGTGTCTATCTACAACTAAAAATATTTAAAAAAAACAAAACAGAGATTTAATGCACAATTATTTTTAGGTTAGTACAATCCAAGTTGTCTTCCATTTGCCAGCCCAGACCCTTGCCTGCCCCACTCTGCCTCAGGAGGCTGCCCTGAGTGTATACATGTTCCCCTGAGATCTAGCTTCTTGAACAAGAAATCCTGGAGGGAAGGAACTGTGATTAGGGTATTTATCCCTGTACTTGCCTTCTTGAAGTTTGTTTCTTTTTTTAAATGGACACATGAACAAACACCTCTGCCAACTTGAATTCTTCTAGGTGCAGCTCAGATCTTACCTCCCTACTGAGCCTTTCTTGAGACATTCTTACACTCTGCTTTATATTATTTGTGTGCTGTCAAATTCATGAGATTTAAAGTTCCTAGAGGGCAGGGACTGCTTTATATTTCTTTTTGTTTTTCTCACAACACCTCCACAACCCTTTTCACATAACCATGAGTCAGTAAATTTGGATTAAATTAATTGATTAATTAGGGAAAAAAATCATCAGGAAAAACTAAATTTTCTTTAATAAAGCCTTGGAAACGATTTCCTTTTTACTCCAAACAGCTCTTTTCTTTTTACATTCACACATAGCAGCTGTTTATTTTAAACTTTTAAAAGGTTATAGGGGTTGTGGGTATAGTTCTGGGGTAGAATGCTGCCTAGTATGCATATGTCCCTGTCTTCAGTGCCTTATAGTACTAGGGGGAAAAAAAAAGTTATAGATTCCTCAAATTGTATACAGGGATGCAGTCCAATATGAAGTATGAGATTGATCACAATATGACGCATAATTGTTGTGTTAATTGAGAGTAAGTGTGACTTTGGCACAAGCAAAAGAAAGAGTAGAATAAAAATTCTTACTCTGTTGGGTTGTTTAATGAAACACTCTTTGTGGTTACTTTCTCTTTAGAGCTACTGCTATGCAAATCTAATTTAATGGAATTGTCCTCACTGTATTTTTATAGACAATTAGTGCAAATAAAAAATAAACATGGATCCAGGCACAGTGGCACATACCTGTAATCCCAGGAATTTGGGAGGCTGAGGCAAGAGGTTCAAAAGTTCAAGACCAACCTTGTCAACTTAGCAAAACCTTCAGCAATTTAGCAAGACTCTGTCTCAAAATAAATTAAAAAGGGCTGGAAATGTAGCTCAGTGGTAAAGTACCTGTAGGTTCAATTCCCAGTATAAACAAACACACAAACAAACAACAAACATGGTACTTTTGGCTTTTAGAAGTTTAATTGTTGAGTGACAAGCTAATCTTAGATGCTAAATTATGAAGCATTAGTGTAAAATAAAAAAGCAACTGTGTTTCAACAATGGAGCGACAGAAGTGGCTGAGGAGATCTGTTTACTAACTCAATGAATCAAAGATTAACTATATTTATTCCTTCTTGTATTCTTTTATTCAAAAACCTATACTATGTTCCAAAAAACTATGTCAGGCACTAGAGATATAAAGGATGGAGATATAAATTTTTCTTTAAAGGAGAGATAGAAATATTTTTTTAAATGGTGGGGAAATAATTTAAATGTAAAGTTTGTGCCAGGTGCAGCAGTATCACAGAAGAAGGGGAAAAAAATGATTGTTACAGTTTCACCCTTGAGAGCCTTGCTAATCTGCCTTTCTGTTACTTAGTTTAAAATATTACCTACTGGACAAAACCAGGAAGAAGAAAAAAAAAACATATCATAAGACTTTAATATTTGGATACTTGATAATTATTTCATTGCTTGGAAAACTTCAGTTCATTTTGGCAACATGATATGATCACTGGTCTTAGAGCTGAAGATGGAACATACGACATTGCAGAGCCTAAAAGATGACATACAATTACAATTATTTAAAAGGGAGTTCCAAGGCACGGGGTGGGGCATGCTTGGGGAATGCTTGCCTAGCATGCATGGGGCCCTGGGCTTGAACCCCAGAACCACCAAATAAAAAGTGTAATAATTATTGGTTTCTGTGGTCAGGACGAAAATACTTGTTTATTTCAGATTCCAATAACATATTTAACTACCTTATATTTCTTTTCTCTGAGCTAAACAAGCCATTTTCATTTCAAGTGCACCTACAGAGTATTATTTCTCAAAAGTCATATTTAATCAGTTGCTTATTTACTGGGCCTTCTCCTCACCAGACTGGCTGCTTCTCCTAGGACAGAGACTATTTCTTTCTTATTCACTTTCATATCTAATGCCTGAGCACAATTCCTGGCACACAGCAGACAATAAATACCTGCTCAAAGAAAAAATGTAAATACAGACCTTTACATCCTTACCAGCTCTTCGATATTTGATTATTTTAATGTCCATCATTTGCCTCTTTTTCTTGTTCTCCTTCTATTGGTAAGAACAAATGGGGGAGAAGGATTTCTGAATAGCCTCATAAATAGTGTATCGGGGTTTCAACAAATAAAAGCCCCAAGACTCATCAGGGAACTTCAATTCTCAAAAAAAGGAAAAGAAACCTATTCACATTTAAACTCCAAATTGGACACTTCTTGAAAATGTTCCTCATGTTGTGTATCTGTGAGATGCCTTAGCAAATAAAAAAAAATGCATAAATGGTCCTAAACTTCATTTCAAATGATTGTATTTATTTAGTTTATCCTCACTTTTGCTGTAGTTGCCGTAAATGGCTTGGAACATGCAAAATATGCTAAACAAGAAACACAGCCCGTACCTGAAGAGTTAGCAGTTGAAAGGCATAAGAAGCACAATGGATTATAAAAGCCTCTTGAAGAACAGCCTTTTGCTGCATAGATGCCAGACATGACAGTATGTGGCAGGAAAAGAGTTGGGGAAACTGCTTTAAAAACCTATTAACTAGGAATGTGAAAAAGCAGGGAACAATCAGGAAAGGAAGGAGGTGCTCACTGTTTAAAAGGCTTTTAAATGTGACCATATTTTTGTTGGCTTTTTGCCTGCAACATAAAATGAGGATGGTGTATTGAATGGCTAGCTGGCTGTAGAAGGTGGAATGAATGGGAGCTGGGTGAGGAAGTCAAGGCTGAATTTTGAGATGCCACTCTGGACCATATGCAGCTGTTGAGACAACTCTCAGCAATGATTTTAGTGAAGTAAACACAAAATTCAGCCAGGCTGCTCAATCACCCTTTCATGCTTGTGTTTTTCACCATCCTGTAAATATTTGCATGTGCCATCTTTGCTGCAGATATTAAGGAGTTAATAAATTAGCCAGCCAACAGGCAGGAATCAAGAAAAGCCACAGAACTTAGAATTGAACAGCTGACAGCAGATTGTGCAGGTGCAAGATGGGAATCAGCTCTGTATTTTCTGGGTAGCACAGTTTTCTCTGTCTGGCCTGTGGCCTGATTTCCTGGCCCCTTGAGGATAAACTGAGTTCTGTCAGAGAGAATTCCAGAGGTCTCCTTCTGTAATCTTAGGAACTCTCACCTTACAAAAAAATGCAATCCCCTTCTATATTGAGACTGATAATCATCACATATCGGTGGTGGCCTAGTAAGATTCTGGTTTCATGTTAGGAAAGAAAAATGCTCCAGATATATAAATAAGAAATGGTATATTAAACTTCACAGCATAATAAATCAGCATCTGGTAACTGGGTATTCAGGCATGCATGCATATGTGTCTGTGTATGAATGCGAGAGAAAAGAGACCACGACTTGTTTTGAAAATATAAGTACTGTGGCAAATAGCAAGGTCATAACAGAATAGGAAAAGAAGAGACATGGGCCTCACTCGAGTGCATATTTCTTACCAACTAGTTTGTGGAATTCTTCTAATCAGCCGATTTGCTGGTAATGGACATTCAGGTCTACCCTTCACACTGTGGCAGTACTTCCAAATCTTTTTGTCTCTATAGTAGCAAAAATATTAATCATATAACACTTGAAAATGTTTGATATGATCAACCCCTGGTTAACAAAACATTCCAGTGTTTCTTCTGTTTCTTCTGTAAAGGTTGCCCGCAAGTAAGATAGTGAGTGTGGCGGACTGGATTGATAGTAGGAAAATTGATTTATTTTACACAGGTGAATTGGACTGTGCATCCAAAGCCTTTTGACCAAATTCTGACTGGAACTACATATTTATAATAAGGGTAGAAAAACTAGGAGAGTTTGGAGTTGTTTTTTTTTTTTTTTCCCCTAGATAAATTCTGGGAAGGACAGATAAACATCTTCAGTTAGCAATGGTTAAAGTAGGAGCTAGTACCTACTGTTAAATCCTACTTAAAATCTTCTGTTTCTTTCAGGACTACCTTAAATCCCTAAAATTCTTTGCTTCTAATTCCCCCATCTAAAAATTGAAGAGCCTATGATTTCTACTATAAAAGACTAGATACTTTCAGAAACACTGGCCTTAGATTAGTTTATTTTAGAGAGCTCTGAAAAGACCTCCCAATTAAAAAAAAAAAAAAATGCCTTCCCTCATGTTTTCAGTAGGGACCTAAATTCCATCATTGGGAATTTTCATATTTGAAACTGGGTACAGTGGCACATGCCAGTAATCCCAGCTATTCAGGAAGCTGAGGAGGGAGGATCTTGAGTTCAAGGTCAGCCTGGGCAGCATGGCAAGACCCCTGTCTCAAAACAAAACAAAGCAAATGATAATAATAATAATAATAATAATAATAATAATAATAATAATATTTAGAATAGCTCTGTTTCTTACTGACAAACTCCATTTCAAAACACTTTAAAATTAAATAAACAGGAAAATGCAAAGATATATGTAAACCATAAATAAATTTTCAAGTACTTGTGGGTCAAAGATCAGAAGGGAATACAGAGAATATAAGTTATTTATGGTTTAAGGTGGTAGATCTTAAATGACAAATTATATTTTTCTTTAAAATTTTCCTTTATGTTCTTGTAATAAATATCAGTTGGGAAAAAATTAAGATCACTTTTAAAGATTCCAATTGTGGTTGACCACTGTATCTCTCTACCTAGTGGAAACTAAAAATAAATGAACAAAACATTAAAAATAAAAGAATCCTCGATATTTTATAACTAGATTTAGGGAGAAAGCCATACAACTCAGAAAACAATTTGCTCACAAGTTAATGAGTGTTAAGGGGAAGGCATTTTGTAGGGTGACACAGAAGACACAAAAATGACCAAGATCTGTGCCCCTTCTTCAAAGAGCACATGGCAGAAAGCTAGTAACTTTGAAGCATGAGCAGGTTGTCATTATCAGTCATCTTTACATTTCAGTGAATCTATTTATTAGCCATTTGTTTCAGATTTTGAAAAGCAGAAGGATGGGGGAAGCCCAGGACACTACCTAGGAAAGATCAGTCTGGATTAAGACACTTAATGAAGGGAGATGAGGGCAGTGGGCACAAGCAGGGACAGGCGATAACACAAAGGAGGGAGGAAGATGAGAGCAGCAAACTGCGTTTCAGAGACTTGATCAGAGCTAGCTCTATCTTCTAGCAAATAATTTTCAAATATCAAGTGGGCCATAACAAAGTATTATTCTTATAACTCAAGGAAGGATTTTTACAAATATCAAGAGGGATATTGGTAGACAAATGTGTCCTCGTATTCACAATGTAAACCCTGACAAGACACGCATCTCCTTGCAAGCCCCACTTTAGCAAGGTGGTTTCAATCCGATCATCTTGGGGGTTCACTCTAATATTGGAGGTCACAGATATCTTTATTCCATTATTCTGTTTCAAACATTTAAAACCTGATGGAAAAAGTAATGCCCGCTAAAAATATTTCCCAAGTTGTTTGGGAAATGGTTTGTTTTCTCTTTTTCCAAACTTCAAAATACATGAATGTTTTTCCTCACCAGTAAGGAAAGATGGTATTGAGCCAGGTACAGTGGCACACACCTGTCATACCAGTGACTTGGGTAACTAGGGCAAAAGGAGTTAAAGGTCAGCCTGGACAATTTAGCAAAACCCTGTCGCAAGATATAATATAAAAAATGCTAAGGGATGAAATGACATGGAGAAATATCAAATGAACCCACTTCAGCAGATTTCAAACTCAAACCATGAGCCTGTTATTTTAAAATATGTATCTTTCTAGGAGCTGGAGTTGTGGCTCATGCCTAGCATACATGAGGCACTGGGTTGGATCCTCAGCACCACATAAAAATAAAATAAAGATATTGTGTCCACCTAAAGTATTTATCTTTCCAAGAGTCATTTCCTATAACTAACTGATCACTCTCTTTAGAAAATGCCAATACTCACAGGCCCCAAATTTGCATTTGGTCCCTAATATTCCATTTGGTAATCAATATCCTGTTTTCCTCCCTCCTACCTCCTTTTTCTCCATTAGTGTTCATCTCACTTTTCATTTGCTTTCGTTACCTTCTTCATTCTTAATGCTTCCTTTTGGGCCAAGCTGCCTGCCTCTTACATCCATATTAACTTTCTCCTTCTCTTTCTCATTTAACCATTTCTAGATCTTTAGATTACAAATGCCAACATTTATGACTCATTTCTTTTACCATAGTGACCCCCCCATTCATAAAATTTCCCTCCTCCGCTAGATCGTCCTAAGAAAGCACATGTGTTCAATCAAATGTGTCCAATAGCACCATTTCCTCCTCTCATTCAGTATTTTCTGTGACTCTTCTTTATTACACCTTTCTGATAGGACATGGAAACTTTGTTTATCTATGGTCTAGGCTGAACTGCACATGGGACAGAGATAATAACCTTCTGACCTTACAGTTCTTCCTGGCTGTGGGTAGAATTGATAGCACATTTTCAATTTCTCCCTTGTCTTTGCTTGAACATACTGGAATTACAACCTCTGACAAAGGTAACATCCCTTTTGTGGTGGAAACAAAGGAGTGTGTAATGAATTGGTTAAGATTACATTGCATGTTTAGATGATGAAATCCAGCTGCAGCTCAATTCCTTTATTTTCTCTAGCTGGACCTGGTCTTTCAATAAGACATTATTGACTGGCATCTTTCCCAGAACAGGTACTTTGGAATATAGTCTTGCTGCTTTGAGTTCTTTAGGCTGAAAAACAACTATAGTACAGGTCAAGAGAATCAGATATGAGACAATAATGCCCAGTATCTTAGGATGAGCATTTTAGATGATCCATATGCAGATGGCACTAAAAGAATGAAAGGTCCTTGGATTTACATGAGGTCTGAGCCACTTTCAAATTAACTTTAGCTGCTAAGGTGGCAGGATATGAATTATAGTTTTATTTGCCATTTCTCAGCAAAATCCTGGGGCCAAGAAGAGACAGGAGAGAGACAATCTTAAGAATTCACCACAATAGGGCTGGAGATGTGGCTCAAGCGGTAGCGCGCTCGCCTGGCATGCCTGCGGCCCGGGTTCGATCCTCAGCACCACATACCAACAAAGATGTTGTGTCCGCCGAGAACTAAAAAATAAATATTAAAAAAAAAATTCTCTCTCTCTCTCTCTCCTCTCTCACTCTCTCTTAAAAAAAAAAAAAAAAAGAATTCACCACAATAGATTGTTCTATAGTGACATTATAAAATAAATTTTTAATTTTTATAAAAATAAAATCAATTAATGCCACAATTGTGCAGTGTTATGAAATGCTGGTTTTTGTTGTTGTTGTTGTTTAATCCCAAATCATATCACCTTTAGTTGCTCTCAATCACAAATTACTGGGTTCTTTCTTCTTTTTCCTATATTTTGCTTTTGCTTGTGGCTTGTCTTTGTTTTTCAAAAACAAGACTACTTACAATTTCTGCTTTTAAAAATGAAATATACCCAAATTGGCTGCAGAAAATATTTAAAATGTACACTTTTCAAAGAACGATCCCATCATTTACTCATCTTTTAGATAAAAAATTATTATATTCATCTCAATTATTTTTTGCCAAGGATTATAACACTAATTTTACTCTTTCTAAAAATTAAAATAGCAAACAGTTTATATAAGGTGTTGATAATTACCTATATTATTGTACTGCTGTGACAGATGTTGGCAAAAAAGCCTAAAATGCCTACAGCTGTGCACTCCATGACATCTAGTTTATACTCAGACAGAAGGCTAACAGATGTTCTGAACTGTCACTTTGCCTAAATGTTTTTAAAGTCTAAGGACCTGCTTTATAATTCACCAGAGTCTGGTTTGGTTTCACAGAGGTCCTCAGAATTCCCATCTGTGACAATTAATGGTGAAGACATTGATAAATCAACCCTTGTATTTTTCTATTTCTTTAACAAATAGACATCAGTTTATACATGAATTGTGGATTGTGACAGCTGTTTATATACATCCCATTTGTAAAATTCTTTCCTTAAACACAAATAAATTTGGGTGATCAGTATACATTTCCTTGGTTTGAGCCAAGGAAAAGGCCAGAAAATCACCCCCCATTCTTTTTATTCAATTTTGTACACCTTGAACGTAAGATGTTAACAATCTCCAGTGATCATTTTCAAAAGTTGTATTTTTTTTCTAGTAAATAAAATGTTTTGTTATTTTTATTCAGCATTTTAATAACTCTTCTCATAACAATCACAATTAATTGGGTAGCCCATTAGAATAATAATTTTGGAAGCAGAAATGGCATTCAGAAAGTATACAGCCCATCTTCTCCAGCTTGATACCCTAATACTTCCTCTTCCCAAACATACCTTCAGATCATTCATACAGAATTACTGCCCCGTGTAAAGGCCATCAATGCCTTATTTGCTGTTGCTCTTAATTTTAACAAGCTGGATTCCTGTAGTACACTTGCTTAATAGTTTAAACATTCTGTTAACAATCAGGTGTTTGGCCTATCCTGTTTCTTCTCCATTCTGTATAGAAATATAACTCCAAATAGTACATCTTTTTAGGTTTGTTTCTAAATTAGTCCCCACACTTAATTATGAGGATGAGAGGGATGCCTTATTCCTCTTTGTTATAGGCTAAGCTCTCAGTAATCCCAAACAAAAGAGCCAGTTCTGGAAGATATAGGATTTGCTAGCAGGATTATGGTCTCATAGATAATGATGTGCAGTCAGCAGAAGCGAAGCTTTATTTTAATTCAAATAAGCTAGTAAACAAACCACTGACAAGTCTGCTGGTGAGAGTAACTGGCTGCTGTTGCCACATTGGCAGCTAAATTATAGAAAATCTATTATACCCTGTTCACCATATGTTTAATTTAATACAAGATACAAATTAAACTATCCATAGTGCCTATTAAAATAACAATGTTTTTTTTTATATTTAAATGTCTTAAAATAATTTCTACTGACCTTTTAAAGGGCAGTTTTGATACAGGTGATTATCTGATGGTGGGGGGGGGAGATAGTTAATAGAAAGCAAAAAAAATTTAATTGCTTTTCTGAGAAAATAAAAATATAAATGCTCACTGGTTTGTGGTTGTTAATAAGGTTAATTAGCAGTCATGTGTTCTGTTATTACTATATTTCCCTCCTACCCTTTTCGTTTCTGAAGCTGGGGTTTTAAGAATGATACTTAGTTTGACCTATGCTAGCCTGAACTCATGAAATTATAACCTGGGTCAGCCTGCTGTATGGGCAGCCTTAGACCTGAGGCCGATTGAGTTCTATATTTGGAAAATTGAATTTAAACTCTAGGCCCAACTTTGGTATGGAAAAAGACATGACTATGATATCCCTGCTTCCAGTCAATCTTTCCGTAGCCAAAAGATCCTAAGCAGAATAAGAATTAAGAGGCTGTCTTCCAGAAAAAAGAAAAAGACAAGACCGTTTACATTGTATATGACCAGCTTCTTCCTTTACCCACAGCAGTCAGGAACCAAGAAAGCTTGCTTGGTCCTTTTGGACTTAGTCTGTCAGATTCTAAAGACCTGACTGGGTTGTAGAATTGGCTAGATTTAAAACCCAAATCTACTATTTTCCAGGTGTGAAAAACCATTGACATTTAATCCAGCTGCATCTCCCTTCATTCTGTTTAAGGGGAGAGGGGGAGTGTTATAATTCCAATTCTATAAGATTATTATGGGAAGTAAATAAGACAAAGTATCTGGTACATAATAGATACTCATTAAAGGTTAGTTCCTTTCTCTTTCACCCTTAAGCAAATAAATGTTGGTCTTTCTTCAAGGATAAAGAAGTATGAAGGAAGGATGGGGAAGGAGAGATTTAAATAGAAATTCTCCCTGGAATCACTTTCACTGGATCATTAACTCCTTTCTAGACAAATCCCAGAATGGCATGTTCCTTTTTCTTCAAAATGTATCATAATACCTGCGCTTTAAGAATGTATCTGTAAGCCACTCAAACCAATTGAGTATCCTTAGGCCTAGGAAAGAGAAATCAAAAATAAATCACCACACTTTGGGATGTCATTTCAAAGTTTTTAATACAGATATTGCACTGAGACTGCAACTGTGTTACATATGGTGAATTTTGGTTCCAAGAATAACAACACAGCAGATCCAACTATGTTCTGGTAAATTATAAAAGCACAAAAGATGTTGAGTTGGCAGATGTTCTCAGTTTAGATCACTCTTGAAGTCCAACCCATGACATTAATGTTTCACCCTCACTAAAAAAGTTTAGTCTTAGATGGATGCAAGAAGCATTTTCCAAAGTGTGGTACTAGTTGTACTAGAAAGACAGAAGACAAATATCCCGTGGTCACTTTCCCTCCATTCAGTACCCTGTTGCTCAGAGATTAAAAGACAGGAGACATTTCTATTTATGGAAATACTGACTATATTAATAAATGAAGAAACTGAAAAACAGGATCACAAAATTTGTGGCATATTTTAAATGTTCAATAACTTTAAAATTAATATTTTTATTCATTAAGATAAAACCTGATTGTAATATAACTTTTTAAAAGGAAGTTTAAAGAAGTCCTTGATGAATGCTCCCCATCGCCCTCGCTTTTGCATCCAAATTTCAGTTAGCTATAAAGTACACGTTTCTGTAAATTCTTACTGTCAGTTTTAGAATAAAATAGACTGAGGGAGTGCCAGAGAGTTCTAGAAATATGAGCATGAGTGGGAAGGGAGACCATGATGAGTCTGTGGCCACTTAGGCAGGTCTCCAGCAGCCTGCACTCAGCCTCAGACACCTGAGGGTTTCCACATCAGTGGCTCAGCTACTGACCCAAGAACTGCCTTCCTCAGGGAGGTCCTCGGTCCCTAGCTAGCTGGACCTTCTTCCTCACTTTCTATCCTCAGGTCCCCCAGCCCCCACCCCAGGTGACCAGGATCCAGGCCTCCTGGAAGAATCTCCCGGGCTCCGGCTCCAGTTTCCACACATCGGATATGGGAGGACAAACCACACTGGCCACACTGTGTGCTCAAAGGAATAAACGGTTCCAAGGTCACTTGGACATCTGAACCTCCAATCCGCGAACTCTTACCCCGCCAGCCTGTGCCTTAAAGCAACCCCTAGGATCTGCGAAGGCGCGTGGGTCAGGGTGACCTGGGAAGCCCGGGCCTGCAGGCCGCTGGAGAACTCAGACTTCCAGTCTCTCGCGCGGTCTGGTCACTCCGTGGAGGGGCCTCCCTCTCCGAGGCCGGCAGCGCCGGGAGGAGTAGGCCTTGTGGGCCCGGGCCAAGCCGTGCTGGGACTTGCCGGGCCGGAGCGTGGGAAAGAGGGTCGGAGGGCGCGGCCGGGTGAGGGCGCAGCTGGTCGGGGGTCCGAGGGAACCCAGTCGGGCCAGCCCGAGCCTCCACTAGGATAGAGCGGACCTCCCCTAGGAGGCCCGGCCTCGGCCCACTTGCCCTCGGGTTTGCACTGATCACGGAAAGGGTCGAGTCTCCAGAGAAGAAGCTAAGGCTCTGCCTCGAAGTTTATTCTAAAAGGGTTTGAAAAATGAGGTTTCCAGGTTTCTTCATACGCACGCGCGCGTGATCTTGAGTTAGAATCTATAGACTTTGGGTTAAACCAAGTCCTTATTCGGGTCTTGTCTCGCGGGGGCGTCGGCCCGGTCGCGCTTCCCAGTGATTTCCAAGTGCGCGTCAAGGGGGGTATTGCGTGGTTTTGTTTTGGTCTAAGTGAGTAATTGGACCGTGTTGAGCCAGTAACATGTTCATCATCCCGTGGCGTATATAAAAACACCTGCATCTGGAATCCTCCCGCAGACCAGGGGAAGCAGTCGCCTCCCCACCCCGACCTAGTGCGGATGCTCCAGTGGGAGCCGGGCGGCTGCGGAGGGTGAGGAGCGCGCGAGTTGGCCGCAGGTCCGAGGACCCCCGAGAGCCCGCACCTGGAGGCCGAGGGTCCCCGGCCCCAGTCAGCCGAGTCCCAATTATCTCCACGTGGAGAGGGTAGAAGGTGGTCAGTTAGTGAATGATTGATTACTCAAGAAGAGAGAAGTTACAGCTCTCACAGTAGCCGATGGTTTTAGCATGACACGATGCCATCTCTGTGCAACTCGTGGTTTGTATGGTATTTGCTTTGCTGGAACATCCAGACCCTGATCGTGCGTATCGTGTTTGCTTGCAGCATTGTCAATTTAAAACCAGGTCCTTAGTGCCCCTCTTGCTAATCCCTTCTGCCTTTAGTCGTCTTAAATCCTATTTTTGAAAAATCCCCTCTCTACCTTTCTCTTCTCCCTCCCTCCCTCTCTTCTATCTTTCCTGTTCCTCTTTCCTTCCTTAATCTGGGTCGTTCACGCTGCAAATCTGTCACTCACCGCCGTCCCATTCCGAGGGTGAGGGAGAAACTCCTCCTCTCTCCCCAGAAGGCTTGAGTTTGCAGAACTGGGGAGTTCAGCTTGGCCCAAAGCGCTCTTGAATTAGTGAAGCTTCCAATTCAGAGCCACCTATTAATGTCCATAAATCGGCTCTCACGGTTTTCCCAATCCCTTCAGAAATCCCTTTCTTTAACCTAGCACGGTTTTGGTACTGTGTTTGCTCCAAGTCGTGTACTCTGGATACAGTTTCTTCCCCCTGGATACAAAAAGTGTGTGAGTGTGTGTGTGTGTGTGTGTGTGTGTGTGTAGGTAGGTAGCTTCCCAGTTGTGAATAAATGGTTCTCCATTCTCTTATCTACCAAAGTAGTTTGTCACTTTGACCCTTCACCTGGCAGGACACATTTTACATTTTTTAGTTAAATGCTGAAGTCTTCTGCCATGTCAGGTGGAATGTCATTGCATTACAGCTTTTGATAGCAACTTGAATGACTCACATTAAAAAACAAACTAACAAAAACCTATCTTCTTGTCCTGTCTCAGAAGACTGTGGCCTTATGGATGGAATGAAGGAGATTCAATTGATAAGATTATCACCTTGCTCACCTTGAGTCACCTTAGGCTACTCACCGAGGTCTTCCTGTCTTTCAGTCCGAGGAGGTCCTGCCCCAAACCCCTCAGTAGGGAGACAGTAGTTCAGATTGTTTTTTCAGTACATTGTAAAATGGAAAAACAGCTTTTAATCATGTTGGGGAATCCTTTCTAATTCTTGAATTCATGAAATAATTTGACAAGGGAAGCAAGAAAGAATCATTCTGTTGGATAGATGGTTACTTTTTAAATGAAAACATAGAGAACACATTTTACATTCACTTTGCCCTGTTCCATCTTTAGTTGGGGAAAATGTTTCCACAATTGACTCTTAATTTTACATAATGCCTCCACCCCCTATCAGGATGGCAAGGATAAGTAACAAATGTGAACTCCTCCTCCTGATCTCTTAAAGGTCACTCTCGATTTAGACTATTCCCTCTCACCTCCAACATACTTATACAGGGGCATTTTTCTTGATCCAGAGTGTTTAGAAGTGTGTAACTTTTTTCAGTATTGCTCTGACTTTTCACACTGATATTAGGCTATTTAACTTGAAATATAAATGGATTATTGTGAAAAAAATGTTTAATTTTCTTTTGTTGTCTTTGTTTTTCAAGTTTCATGGAAAAGGCTTTAACTGATATTTAGGTCATAGTTTCCCCAAATCCCTTATTAGACGACCAATTGTAAAGCAATAATATAATTGTTTCCAAAAGGGAAAGTAAAAGTTGAGATCAGTTTTGTTAAGTGATTGAATCATTTGAGCATTTATCTTTCTTTTATTTTGAACAGTTTGTGGGAAGAAAGGGAGAGATCATTTGAGCAGTGGGGTAGGGGGACAGAGATAGAGAACCCACTGAAAACTTATTTTTAAGATGAAAGGCATTTTTCCAGACCATTGTCTAGCCACAAATAACAACACAGAGAGCAGAAGTCACGAAAGTGGATTACTGTCACTCTGGGCTATTGGAGGCCTGGCACTAATTCCTTTAGAAAGGTAGACAGGCCTAGTCAGAAACTAAGGACTTCCTCCTGCAGTGTCCCTATTGCCTAGGTGTCGGGGGCTTGCTCAAAGTTGATATAGACCTCAGCTGGGTCTAGGTGGTAGGGCTTCCCAGAGGGGGTGGGCGGAAGCAGATGCTCTATGTGGAACTGACAGGGAGGAAGCTGAGTGGCTCTAAGAGAAAGCCTGAGTGGAAGGGATGCTGTAACAGGGGGTCTGTAGTTACCAGTGTAACCCCACTCCCTGCACAGGTGTAATCAATGCATCAAAGCTAGCTAGGATCAAATCAAAGAGCGCCAAGAGTAGGACCCTTTGGTGCTAGAGACTGATCTTTAGCTTGCTCCACTCCTCTTGGGCTCCCATCCTAGGTTTTCCAGAATTGGAGACCTCATCAGAGGGGAGGGTGAACTTGGCAAGAAAACATGCCCTTCCCCTGTCCAGCATGCACACACTGGTGGGAGCTTGTAGAGATGAGGAGACACGCCTCGGGATGAAAGAAGTCTTCAGTGATCTGTGTGTCTGGCTCTTCAAATTGTGTGCATGGCCAACCAGGGAGCAGAGGAGGGAAAAAAAAAAAAAGCCCCCTTTTCTTCAGTTGCTCTAGCTGAGGTTGCCTGTCTCCTCTCCCTCAACCCTCTGTCTCACCCAGTCAGGACCAAATAGAATCGAAACTCCATTGCCTTTGCCTGTACTGAGCCTCAAAACTAAGGATTTGATAAGGTTACTGCACCACTGATACAATTGCTGATTTTTAAAGCCTCCTCCAAGAGACAGATGTTTGGGCTGATTAAGAATTGAGGAGGAGACCTGCAGCTACACCAAGGAATAATCTATTGGGCAAATATTTTAATAAAAAATATGAAGAGATCAGCCCGACCTTGCAAGGTCTTCTGCTTTAAAAAAAAAAAAATCTTTATCAAACCCCTATTCTATGGCTTCAATAAACAGAACCCATTACCTCACGGCATCTTTTGTTGGCCCCATACAAGAGAGAACAAAATGGTTATTCAGGGGAACGCTTTCGATTTTTATTGTGGGTAGCCTGCACAAAGAGCCGTGTTATTGTATTTAAAAGAACCATCTGTAGCAGAAACAATGGCATCAAATTATCTTTGAATACCCACTGAAAAAACATAAAGCTTTTTTTTTTTTTATTCTTCTTCTGTACGGTGGGGGGACAGAGCAGTGTTAGGATAACTGACTTTTTTGTTGTTCTCTGGGTGCATTCTTCTCGCTCCCCCTCTCTCCCCCTCACCCTCTCTCCTCTCTCTCTCTCTCCCTCTCCCTCTCTCTCTCTTTTAAAAAATCAGCCATTTGGGGTTTTAAGCCATAAACGATTTTTCTTGTTGCAGGGGATTGCAGTGGCAAAGCTAGGCTAGGTCTTGGAGGCTGGTGTAAGGCGATGCGGGAAGGCAGGAGGCTGATGGAGAGACTGGGGGGAAGAAAAGCCGAAATGGATTCACGGTGCCTTGGATGGAGGATGAGAGGGGAACTGCAAGCTCCTTCAACTCGTTCTGTCCGGTGAGAAGTGATCAAGCTTGGGCTGACAAGAGGCTCAGGGAGTCCTCACGTTCTTTGCTTTTTTACCTGCCAATCAAACTGCTACAAGACAACACCCTGATCTGGCATGGACATGTAAGTAGCTTGCAACCCAACTTTGACATTCACTGCTAGCTCACTCCTCCCCCCCCACACACACACACATACACACACACACACACACACACACACACACACTTTCTTTCTCTCTCATTCTGTTTTTTTTCCCCCTTTTGACCTTTACTAGATCTGGAAATACACCCTATGTGGCAGTCATTTAACACAGGCAGATTTT